>NC_135237.1:454443560-455643560 GCF_051348905.1 Ranitomeya variabilis
ACTTACAGTATATACACACACATGGCACGCACTTATATACCCACACATGGCACGCACTTACAGTATATACACACACATGGCACGCACTTACAGTATATACCCACACATGGCACGCACTTATATACACACACATGGCACGCACTTACAGTATATACCCACACATGGCACGCACTTACAGTATATACCCACACATGGCACGCACTTATATACACACACGGCACGCACTTATATACACACATGGCACGCACTTACAGTATATACACACACATGGCACGCACTTACAGTATATACCCACACATGGCACGCACTTACAGTATATACACACACATGGCACGCACTTACAGTATATACCCACACGTGGCACGCACTTATATACATACACGGCACACACTTATATACACACATACACCTACACACACATACACACAGATGCGGCACAACAAATGCTCATTTGATACATGTGATTCACATAAACACACACACAGCTCACAGACAGCACACACTATACAATGCACACACCTCAGATACATGCTTTATGCTGGAGGGAATGAGATGTTCCACACTATCAGCTGCAGCCCTCCTGCTCCCAGCAGCACTGTCCCAGCAGACACCTCCCTGCCTTCTCCTCTGCTGGGACTGCCGACAAGAGCAGGAGGTGCTGACAGCAGGACAGGAGCCATTTCCACCAGGAGCAGCACACACAGTGGGACGGTGCTCTACTACTTATCTGCCAGCTCAGGTTGGTAGCTGCCATCTCTAGCTCCCCCTCAGAGGCTCTGTGCAGGAGGAGCTGACAGAAGGACAGGAGCAGCTCACACAGTGCTGCACTGCTTACCTCACAGCTCAGGTTGGTAGCTGCCATCTCTAGCTCCCCCTCAGAGGCTCTGTGCAGGAGGAGCTGACAGAACAGGAGCAGCTCACACAGTGCTGCACTGCTTACCTCACAGCTCAGGTTGGTAGCTGCCATCTCTAGCTCCCCCTCAGAGGCCCCGTGCAGGAGGAGCTGACAGGACAGGAGCAGCGCACACAGTGCTGCACTGCTTAGCTCACAGCTCAGGTTGGTAGCTGCCATCTCTAGCTCCCCCTCAGAGGCCCCGTGCAGGAGGAGCTGACAGAAGGACAGGAGCAGCTCACACAGTGCTGCACTGCTTAGCTCACAGCTCAGGTTGGTGGCTGCCATCTCTAGCTCCCCCTCAGAGGCCCCGTGCAGGAGGAGCTGACAGAAGGACAGGAGCAGCTCACACAGTGCTGCACTGCTTAGCTCACAGCTCAGGTTGGTGGCTGCCATCTCTAGCTCCCCCTCAGAGGCCCCGTGCAGGAGGGCAGGAGCACTGGCCAATGAGCGCTTCTATCACTCTGATGGGGGAGGTTCAGTGGCCGCTGCTCCTGTGCTTCATTGCACGCTCCTTTTTCACTGCAGAAACATCCAGACAGTCCCTGAGTACATGGCCTGTGGTGACATCACGGTCACATGGCAGGTCACCTGATCGTGATGTCACTACAGGTCCTTAACCAGTCTCTACATCGGAAGCTTCACTGATAATGCTATTATTATCAGTGAAGCGTCTGCTGTAGATACTGGGGGCCCCCAAAGGGCTGGGGGCCCCCCAAGGGAGTGGGGGCCCCAGGCAGCTGCCTAGTCTGCCTGGCCCTAACGCCGGCCCTGTAAGCAATCACTCTCTCTCTGCCTTTCTGCACTTGTGACAGCACTGCTTCCAATTCCGCGTTGCTGGCGTCAGTGTAAAGTACGAATGGTTGGTCATAGGATAGGCCAGGACTTCATCTCCCGTGAGAGCCAACTTCAACCGGGTGAAGGATTCTTCTAGCCTGCTGTTCCACTCAAACGGAGGATTCTTATTCTTGGCCTTCTTGGATTGGCCCACTAGAAGGGCTTGCAGGGGTTCGGCTATCTTAGTGAAGTCCTTGATGAATCTCTGGTAGAAGCCTACCAATCCAAGGAACTGCCGTACTTCAGGAATGGTGTTGGGTTTTGGCCAGTCCCTAATAATGGTGACTTTGTCAGGATCTGGTGCCACGCCTTCTGTGCTGACTACGTGGCCTGTGTACTGCACACTGCACCTTGGGCTTCAACAGGTGACACTTGGACGGCTTCGCTTTCAAGCCAAAGTTGAATAGGGCTTCAAACACCTCGGCCAGGTGCTTCAAGTGGTCCTCATAGGTCTTGGAGAAGACGATGACGTGATCCAGGTACAACAGAACGGTTTCAAAGTTCTTATGCCCTAGGGAACACTCCATCATCCTCTGGAACATCCCCAATGCATTACAAAGTCCGAATGGCATACAGTTGAACTCGCTTAAGCCCATGGGTGTCGTGAAGGCAGTCTTTTCTTTATCCGCCTCTGCCATGGGAACCTGCCAATACCCACTGGTGAGATCTAAGGTGTAATAGTTAGCAGATTTCAGAGCAGCTAAAGATTCCTCAATTCTGGGTAATGGGTAGGCATCCTTATGTGTAATGCTGTTAATCTGCCTGTAGTCAACACACATCCTCATTGTAACATCTTTCTTTCTAATGAAGACTAACGGAGCTGCCCAGGGGCTACATTTGTCTCTGATCACCCCAACCTCCTTCATCTCCCATAACATACCCTTGGCACATTGATAGTGAGCTGGATGTACAGGCCAGTACCTCGCTTTATTGGGCGGATGATCTCCATTAGGTTATGATGTTGGACCCCTTTTACCTGCCCAAGGTCTAGTGGATGTTTGCTAAAGACTCAGTCATACTCCTGGACCACCCGGTAAGCCCTATTTTGGTGTAAAGGGGTGGAGCCAGTGCCTATGTGTAACTTCTGACACCAATCCTGCAGCTGGTCTGCAGAGTCATTGTCCTCCGCCTGATCGGATGGGACCAAGGGTTCTACTGCCTGTATTGCGTTGTTATTGACAGTAAACAGCTTAGCAAGGGTGGTATATCGGGGTAAATGGACATCTTTTTCCCCACAATTCAGGATGCATATCAATACCCTCCTCTTGCGGACATTAACTAACCCTCTGGCTGTCAGTATGGTGGACCTACTATCAGAATACACGGCTCTACCAGGGCCTGATAGTCTTGATCCCTGAGGCCTATTGCTGCACGAAACCAGATTAACATTTCACTCCTAGGAGGTATTGTAATGGGGATTGGGTCACTCACTCTGCCGCTGCCGACTTCTCCACCAGACAGCTCTATCTGTTGTCTCTGCATCAGGGCTTTGATCTCATTTTGCAGGACATGCTGCTCACTGGAACTGGCAGTTTCGGCTACCTGCTGCAATAAAACAATAACCTTGGCAAGACAATTTTCTTTCACATTGGTACCTAAGGTCATCATTGGGTTATATTCTCGCCGATCAATATCTACAATTATCAGACCTTGGGCTTTCAACTCTACCCGCCCCAACTTAATGGTCACCTCCTTATACCCCACTTGTGGCAAAGTCTGGCCATTGCTGGCGACTACTGTCAGATCATTATCTGGGCCGAGGATAATATCAGAGTCAGCCCAGTACCGTTTGTAAAGAATATATGGCATAGTCACCACCAGGGAGCCGGTGTCCAGTAAAGCGTTCATCGGGATGCCGTCAATCACAACTGGGAGGACCAGTCATCCTCTGACGCACTTGGCTCGCCAGCTTTGTGGGTCTGATCATCCTACTCCTGGGGGGTTGGCCCTCTGTCCCAGGGGTTACTCATTTAAATTGCAGAATTTTGGATGTGCCCCGCTTTGCTGCAGTGGCGACAGATGGGTTGCCCGTCCTGGTCGTAGCAGTCGTTGTCTCTCCCTCTGGTCGGTGGGATCCTCTTCTGCCGTCTCCATGGACATCATCTGGATTGGAGGCCAGCTGGTTCTTCTCCTTTGGGGACACTTGCATGGACTGCATGGTTTTGGTTAGTGCAGCCACACTTTTGGTCAGCTCCTGGAACTGGAGACGCAGTCCTGCAGCAGTGTCATTATCTTGGGTCTGCGCGTCGGCCTCAACGGGGGCCTGTGGAAAGGATGCCACTTCCTGTTGTTATGTAATTGCTGGGCACCTACGGGGCACTGTGCGGCTTGAATTTGGTTCATGCAGTACCCGGATGGCCCTGTCTTTAAAGTGTGCAAAGTTAAGGTCAGGGTTTTGTAGGGCCAAGATGCACAGCAGAGTCCTGTGGGTGCTGGACAAGAGTCCCTCAATAAATTGCTCCTTTAACAATCTGTCCCCATCTTGCATGCTGTCAGGGTCAACCTGTAATATGGCCTGCAGCGCCTCCTGGAGATTAAGGGCATAGTACTGTATACTGTCCTGCCCCCTTTGTTTACACCCAAAGAATCTCTTTTTCATCTCTGCTGCAATGCGGGCTTCAAAGGTATCCTTCAGCCTGGCCAACATTTGCTTGACAATTCTTTTATTGGTGTCCAGCCAGGACTTTACCTTCCTCTGAGCTGTACCAGTTAACTGGCCAGTGAGGATGTAGACCTTTTGATTTTCAGACAGGGGGTACACTTCAAACAAACTACAGAGTTTCTCCTTAAAATCGCTCAGGGTGTGTGACTCCCCTGAGTACTGCGGTAACCAGGCTGCTCCCCGTATGTACGGCATTGATAATAGCATTATGGATGGTGTGGCTGTGGCTGCCGCTGGATCTGGCCGGTCCATGGGGGCTGCAGCTGCTGCTGGATCTAGCTGCATTAAGGGGGCTGTGGCCGCAGCCGCCGCTGAATCTCCACCCGGACTGGACATTTTCTCTTCCCCCCTAGTGAAACTCAGCCACGCCCTGCGTTTCATTACCGGAGTCAGCGGCTGCTCCACCGGCGGTCTGGATGGTGCTCCTTCTGGTTTTCAAGTCGGGGCCTCCTCCTTTTTCGTCCGCTGATGGCAGAGCACCGAGCGCAGCTTCCCTTCACGCTTTCTTTTGCTATGCCCATGAAGACACACCCACTCTGCTCCTCGCATGCCACACAGTTTAATAAAGTCCTGTTCATGATGCCAGAAAAGCAATACGAGCTAGGGCCATGGGGTACTCGGAACCAGGTCGGACGGCTCTTATAGAGCCGGTCACGGCAGCGGTGACCAGGTCCGAACCCTGGACGCGAAATAAAAATAAGAAAGGGGAAGTTCATAAGGGATTGTATGTGGCGCCACCTATGGTGTTCGGCTATAAATGGCCGACGCTGCTTAAGGAGACTGCTGGAATGGTTCTGCTCACCAGAGGTGGAGCGGGGCCCCAGCGCTACTGGTACAGTTTTGTAAGGGACTAGTGGACGTTGGGGTGCAGGACTGAGGCTACAGGACTGAGGGTGCAGGAATAACTAGAGGACACAAGGGTTTCAGTTTTCTTTACCTTTAATCCCAGGTTGCAGGTGCAGTCTGGGGCACAAGTCACAGCTGGTGATGGAGATCCGGGCAGACTGGAAGCAATTCAGAATCCACCTATCCATGTGGGGTTGGAGGTCTTCCTACTGCGCTGTTCTCTGGGTGCTTGGTGCTTTTAGTTCTCCTCAAGTCCCTCTCTCAGTCTGTCCACTAAATGATGCATGGCAGGCAGCTTGAACCTGTTCCAGCTCCCTCATGGTGACTTCGGACTCTCGTATGCTGGGTGTCAGCTGGGGCCATGAGACTTGCAATCTCCTGTCCTCTGGATTTGGTTGTGGGGCCTGCAGTTCACACACAACCACAGATTCCAGTGTCCGGTCTTCGGCGCTCAGTCCTGGGGTGAGCTCAGTCACAGCACCTATCGCCCTGATTCTCCTAACTTGCCTCTTCCTCCTTCACTGTCTGCTCCCTCACACACACACTCTCTCTGACTGAGTAACCCCGCCTCCAGACCAGAACTTATAGGGAAGATCCCCTGAAAACTGGGTTAGAGCTCCCCCTTCTGGTCTGGAGTCAGGAAAGGTGTTGGATGCGGACATCAGCTGGTAATGGGACCATTCTTTGCTTCCAGGCATGGCATCACCCCCCTTGAGGAAGGCAATGCCACTTTGGCAACAGGACTCCTGGGGTGCCACACATCCATGAACACCAACTGAACCTTCTGACTCACGGCCTTATGGAACGCAAGCGCTGAGCCGTCACCAAGGAGACATTGCGCGCAAGCATGCATATTGGCCCCTTGTCTGAATATCAGTGTCATTGGAAAAGAAGCACATGCGCAAGGGATTGCCAAAGGATTTGCTGCATGTGCATAAAGTCTAAAGACATGGAGATCATTATCAAGCAGTATGAAAACGAGGTGCAGACTAAGGGCTCTTTTCCATTTGCGAGAAACACCTCCATGTCTCGCATGTGAAAACCAAGCTGTGGCGCCGGACTTGGGAGCGGAGCATGCAGCTCCATGTGTTCCTATGCGGCCACACGCTCTGCTCTGGAGTGCCGGCGCCAGAGCTTGGTTTTCACATGAGAGACACGGATGTTTATCTCGCAAATGGAAAAGAGCCCTAACAATATAAAAGGTATTATTGTTGCATAAGAGGAATGATTCATATGTGAATCAAAACATTAGTTGGAAATAAAGTGCAGTGTGCAAATGCCCAGATATTGAAATTTTTTTAAAAAAATTATTAATTGTTGGGGGGACACTAAATCAACCGCCTTTTGTCTTTTATTAACTACCACACACAAAAGCAACAGTGATGCATACATAGTAGTGTATTGATAAACTATTACATACTAATTAGGAACCACACAATAAAGTGTGCTAGTGATTAAAAAGTGAGTGTGCATAAAGTGAAAAGTGCATTGAAAATATTATTAGGTGTGTATTGAAATCCTAAAATAGTGCAAACATGAATAAGATTAACTACCGTATATACTCGAATATAATCCTAGATTTTTAGCCCTTTTTTTAGGCTGAAAGTGCCCCTCTCGGCTTATTCTCGAGTCGTCCGAGGGGTTCGGCGGGGTTGGGGGAACTGCAGGAGCCGGCGGCTTTCACATCATACTCACCCACTCCTCGTGCGATCGCTGCAAGTCCTCCCTGCATCACTCTGTTGTCCCGGCGCACAGGGGTGAACCTAGCCTCTCTGCTGCCTGAGGCGAACTGCAAAATGGCACCCCCCTGTGGGCCCCCCCCTTTAACACATACCACGCTTCATGATGCAAAGATACAGCACAGAAATATAGCACAGCCACATAGCATATAACAGAGCCCACGTAGTATATAACACAGCCCACGTAGCATATGACACAGACCACGTAGTATATAACACAGCCATGTGGCATATAACAGCCCATGTAGTTTATAACACAGCCCACATAGCATATAGCAGTCGGGTAGCATATAACAGCCCACGTAGCATATAGCACAGCCCACGTAGCATATAGCACAGCCCATGTAGCATATATCACAGCCCACGTAGCATATAACAAAGCCCACGTAGTACATAGCACAGCCACGTAGCATATAACAGCCAACGTAGCATATAACACAGCCCTGGTAGCATATAGCAGTCGGGTAGCATATAACAGCCCATGTAGCATATAGCACAGCCCACGTAGCATATATCACAGCCCACGTAGCATATAACAAAGCCCACGTAGTACATAGCACAGCCACGTAGCATATAACAGCCCACGTAGCATATAGCACAGCTACGTAGCATATAGCACAGCCACGTAGCATATAGCTCAGCTTATATTTATTCTTTAACTCTGGGCCATCTTCACACATTGCAGGAAATATCCGCTGCAGCTTTGTGAATGAATCTGCAGGTTACTGATGAGTTCACCCTACTCAGGCTATGGTGAAGTCCGTGGCAGGTTTCACACCCTGCATTTTTCTGCACTGTGTGAATGGGATGGTGAAACTCCCGCTACCTGTATAGTACTATAGATTGCTGCAGATGTGTGCAGAATCCACAGCAAGGTCTGGACGTGTGAACTTATAAAATCTGCAGGGAATCCGCAGCACAGACAGAACTGTGAACACGCACAATCTGCACCTGGTCCCTAACACACCCAGCTCTCCGCCAGTCACTGCAGCCGCCTGATAGTGTGCGCGTAGGAGCACAGAACAATGCAGCTGCTGTACCTCGGCAGCGGAGCTGCACAGAGCAGCAGTGGCCGGAGCACATACTTACCATACTGGAGAAGACTACATCCGGGAGGTAGAGGACCTTTCATGATGTCACGAGCATGTGATCAGTCACGTGTTGTCACTGATGTCGCAGCTGAGTTAATGTTGCAGGAGGAGCAGAACCCGGCCAGTCACACACAGATCCGGCTCTTTTTGGTGATCCTTCTTGCAATGGCCGCTGCACTTGCCCGGGTGCTGACGCCGGCCTTGAGCCCTGTATAATAGAGTACTAACTGAACCTGCATCTCCAACGCAAATTCAGTTACTACAGCAGCAGAATCTGCCGCCCCCTCACTTCAGTGAAGGCGGTGCTGCCTGAGGCAAAGCACTTAACTTGCCACATGGTAGCGGTGCCCCTGCTGGCGCAGCAGCTCTTCCTGTGTTCAGCAGTCACATGGTACCGCTCATTAAAGTAATGAATATGGACACTAGTGATGAGCGAATATACTCGTTACTCGAGATTTCTCGAGCATGCTCGGGGGTCCTCCGAGTATTTTTTAGTGCTCGGAGTTTTAGTTTTTCTTGCCGCAGCTGAATGATTTACATCTGTTAGCCAGCTTAAGTACATATTAGATGTAAATCATTCAGCTGCGGCAAGAAAAACTAAAACTCCGAGCACTAAAAAATACTCGAAGGACTCCCGAGCATGCTCGAGAAATCTCGAGTAACGAGTATATTCGCTCATCACTAATGGACACGTCTCCGCTCCCATAGGTGTAGCAAGCATATTCATTACTTTAATGAGCGGTACCATGTGACCGCTCAGCACTGGAAGGAGCTGCCGGCCCGGGACAATGGAAAAGCAGGGATGTGCCAGGAGGGTGTGAGTATGACAGGGGAGGGTGAGCCATGCAATATTCACCTGTCCCCGTTCCACTGCCAGGCTCTGTCTTCCGCGTCCTCTGCCTGTGACGTTCAGGTCAGAGGGTGCGATGATGTGTTTAGTGCACACCCTCTGCCTGAACAGTCACTGCAGAGACCCGAAAGACACAGCGGCGGATGGCGGTGGAACAGGAAAAGGTAAATATCGCAAGTGCCGGGGGCCTGAACCAGGCGCGACACCACCACCTCGCCCCCAGCGACAAGAGGTGAGTATGTCATTTTTTTTTTATCACAGCAGCAGCATATGGGGCATATTATTCTATAGAGCATCTTATGGGGCCATCAATTTTTATGGAACATTAGATGGGGCATATTATTCTTTGGAGCATCTTATGGGGCCATCAACCTTTATGGAGCATTAGACGGGGCATATTATTCTATGGAACATTTTATGGGGCCATCAACCTTTATGGAGCATTATATGGGGCATATTTTAATATGGAGCATCTTATGGGGCCGTCATTAACCTTTGTGATTCATTATATAGGGCATATTTTGTATGGAGCATCTTATGGGGCCTATCATGAACTGTATAGAGCATTATATGGGGCTCCTGATTCAATATGGATATCTTAAGAACCTTTAACGTACTGATATCTCAATTAATTTTAGTTTTATTGATAACTATTTTTATCTTTGAAATTTACCAGTAGCTGCTGTATTTCCCACCCTAGGCTTATACTCGGGTCAATAAGTTTTCCCAGTTTTTTGTGTCAAAATTAGGGGCCTCGGCTTATACTCGGGTCGGCTTATACTCGAGTATATACAGTAAGTATTATCAAACATGAAAATATACCCAAAGGAGAACCCAATTTAGGCTGTGTGCACACGTTGCGTTTTTTTGTTTGCGTTTTTTCGCTATAAAAACGCGATAAAAATGCATTAAAAATGCATATATATGCATCCTATCATTTAGAATGCATTCTGCAATTTTAGTGCACATGATGCATTTTTTTCCGAGAAAAAAAACGCGTCGCTGTAAAAAATGCAGCATGTTCATTAATTTTGCGTTTTTTCGCGTTTTTCCTGCTATATAATGCATTGGGAAAGCTCCAGAAAAAAAACGCGAAAAAAACGCGGTAAAAATGCATGCGGTTTTCTTGCTGAAAATGTCCGGTTTTCTTCAGGAATTTTCTGCAAGAAATTCTTACGTGTGCATATACCCTTAAAGTAAACTAAGGCTACTTTCACACATCAGGTTTTTTCATTCTGGCTGATTACGGCTCTTTTGTGAAAAACCGGAACCGGCGAAAATAAAAACCGGAACCGATTTTTCCCCATTGAGTTGTAATAGCGCTGGATTGCGCCGCATGGCCCAGCGTTCTTTCCGTTTTTTTCCGGATCCGGCAAAAATTTTGATTCCGGCATCTGGAAAAAAACGTCTACTGTAACGTTTTTTGTCTGCGTCGAAAAAGCCGGAAGGGCCGGATCCGGTTCTTCCGGCTTTTCGCTACAATGCATGTCTATGGACGCCGGAATGCACCGGATCCGGAAAAAAGTGGATCTGGCAGCCTGATCCGGTTTTTTAATCTGAGCATGCTCAGAACCTATAGGCCTGCCCCCAGGACACATATATAAAACAATGCCATTGAGGCCCTCACTTATTTCCAGCCATATTGCAAGAGAGCCAACACCCTGCCACACCCTGCCTTCCAGCAAGAGCCTAGCCTGCCTTGCAGCAAGAGCCTGCCTTCCAGCTAGAGCCTGCCTGCCTGTCAGCAAGAGCCTGCCTGCCTTCCAGCAAGAGCCTGCTTGCCTGAAAGAGCCTGCCTGCCTGCTATCAGCCATGTCTTCTTCTGGGAGCCCTCCCACTCGTCGGCATCGCACTGAGGTAAATATATATGTTTTTTATATAATGTTTTGCTCTCTCTCACGCTCTCTTTCGCGCTCTCTCGCACTCTAGCTCTGTCTAGCTCTCTCTTTGTCTAGCTCTCTCTCTCTGTCTAGCTCTCTCTCTGTGTCTATATATATTAATGTATTTCACCATCTTTCATTTTTGTAGGAAGCTGCTACTGCAGCAGAAGAGGTGCTTCCGGAAGAAGACCGAAAGGGTGGAGAAAGACCTGAAGCGGGATCACAATTGGTATGTTTCTTTCATGCATCGCGGAACCACAAACCACACACTACACCCAACACATAAAAACAAAAGATCCTTGCAGAAAGAACAATGCACACAACACATAGAAACAGATCATTGGACACATCACACAACATAAACAGAATGATCATTATTAGTGTTGAGCATTCCGATACTGCAAGTATCGGGTATCGGCCGATACTTGCTGTATCGGAATTTCCGATACCGAGATCCGATACTTTTGTGATATCGGGTATCGGGTATCGCAACAACATTAATGTAATAATGTGTAAAAAAGAGAATTAAAATAAAAAATATCGCTATACTCACCTGTCCGACGCAGCCGGGACCTCAGCGAGGGAACCGGCAGCGTTGTTTGTTTAAATTTCGCGCTTTTACTTGGTTACGTGAAGTCCCGGCTTGTGATTGGTCAGGGCGGCCATGTTGCCGGGACGCGGACCAATCACAGCAAGCCGTGACGAAATTACGTCACGGCTTGCTGTGATTGGTCCGCGTCCCGGCAACATGGCCGCCATTAACCAATCACAAGCCGTGACGTCACGGGAGGCTGGACATGCGCGTATTCTGAAAAGCGCGCGTGTCCAGCCTCCAGTGACGTCCCGGCAACATGGCCGCCATTAACCAATCACAAGCCGGGACGTCACGGGAGGCTGGACATGCGCGTATTTTGAAAAGCGCGCGTGTCCAGCCTCCAGTGACGTCCCGGCAACATGGCCGCCATTAACCAATCACAAGCCGGGACGTCACGGGAGGCTGGACATGCGCGTATTTTGAAAAGCGCGCGTGTCCAGCCTCCCGTGACGTCACGGCTTGTGATTGGTTAATGGCGGCCATGTTGCCGGGACGCGGACCAATCACAGCAAGCCGTGACGTAATTTCGTCACGGCTTGCTGTGATTGGTCCGCGTCCCGGCAACATGGCGCCGTGACCAATCATAAGCCGGGACGTCACTGGAGGCTGGACACGCGCGCTTTTCAAAATACGCGCGTGTCCAGCCTCCCGTGACGTCACGGCTTGTGATTGGTTAATGGCGGCCATGTTGCCGGGACTCGGACCAATCACAGCAAGCCGTGACGTAATTTCGTCACGGCTTGCTGTGATTGGTCCGCGTCCCGGCAACATGGCCGCCCTGACCAATCACAAGCCGGGACCTCACGTAACCAAGTAAAAGCGCGAATTTTAAACAAACAACGCTGCCGGTTCCCTCGCTGAGGTCCCGGCTGCGTCGGACAGGTGAGTATAGCAATATTTTTTATTTTAATTCTTTCTTTTACACATTAATATGGTTCCCAGGGCCTGAAGGAGAGTTTCCTCTCCTTCAGACCCTGGGAACCATCAGGAATACCGTCCGATACCTGAGTCCCATTGACTTGTATTGGTATCGGGTATCGGTATCGGATTGGATCCGATACTTTGCCGGTATCGGCCGATACTTTCCGATACCGATACTTTCAAGTATCGGACGGTATCGCTCAACACTAATCATTATAGATATCAAAATGTACACAACAATAAAAAGGCTAACTACAAGCACATCATTTTTATGTTATTTTTCTTTTAGAGTTTGGATTCTGGTGCTCGATCCAGAGGACCTTCGAGTGGCTCCCAGGGTCGTCGGCGTGAGAGTTGTGGCGGCCGTCATCGTGTAAACAGCATTTTTTTTGTTTGTTTTTGGAATTTTCTTTATGTTGTTTTGAATCTAATTTTAATTTTATTTTTTTTGTCCTTTTTTATAACAGGCTTCACAGCGTGCTCCTAATTCTGACGGTGAGGAGGTTGGCCTCAATATTGATATCCTCATCAATCTGATCCGAGACAGGGAGCCGCTGAGGAACATGGGTGACCGCCGCCATGCTGATGTCATAGTGACCCGTCGACTCTGGGAGCAAGTATGCCAACAGCTAGTAGAGAACTGGGAGGACCTCGATGTTCGGGCCCAGAATCAAGAACGTAAGTATGCACAGTTGCTATGTTGATGCATTCTAAGTATTGTATCTTAACCAATTTGTGTTTCTCCTTTTTTTTACAGGTAAGAGGATTGTGAAGCGGTGGCAGTCTATCAGGGATCGCTTTAAGAAGGATTTCAACAAAGAGATGCGGGCCCCGAGTGGTTCTGGAAGACGCAGGAGCAGATACAAATATGCCCAAGCCCTGTCGTTCCTCAGGTCAACGATGGTGACCCGAAGGTAAATATTACCCACCACTAGTGTTGAGCATTCCGATACCGCAAGTATACTTGCGGGTATCGGAATTCCGATACCGAGATCCGATACTTTTGTGATATCGGGAAATGGTATCGGGATTAATATCAATGTGTAAAATAAAGAATTAAAATAAAAAATATTGCTATACTCACCTCTCCGACGCAGCCTGCACCTTACCGAGGGAACCGGGAGCCTTCTTTGCTTAAAATGCGCGCGTTTACTGCCTTCCGTGACGTCACGGCTTCTGATTGGTCGCGTGCCGCCCATGTGACGGCGACGCGACCAATCACAACAAGCCGTGACGTAATTTCAGGTCCTGAATGCCTAATTCTAGGCATTCAGGATTTGAAAATTACGTCAGGCTTGTGATTGGTCGCGTGCCGCCCATGTGACCGCGACGCGACCAATCACAACAAGCTGTGACGTAATTTCAGGTCCTGAATGCCTAATTCTAGGCATTCAGGATTTGAAAATTACGTCACGGCTTGTGATTGGTCGCGTGCCGCCCATGTGACCGCGACGCGACCAATCACAAGCCATGACGTAATTTTCAAATCCTGAATGCCTAGAATTAGGCATTCAGGACCTGAAATTACGTCACGGCTTGTTGTGATTGGTCGCGTCGCTGTCACATGGGCGGCACGCGACCAATCAGAAGCCGTGACGTCACGGAAGGCAGTAAACGCGCGCATTTTAAGCAAAGAAGGCTCCCGGTTCCCTCGGTAAGGTGCAGGCTGCGTCGGAGAGGTGAGTATAGCAATATTTTTTATTTTAATTCTTTATTTTACACAGTAATATGGATCCCAGGGCCTGAAGGAGAGTTTCCTCTCCTTCAGACCCTGGGAACCATCAGGGATACCGTCCAATACTTGAGTCCCATTAACTTGTATTGGTATCGGGTATCGGTATCGGATTAGATCCAATACTTTGCCGGTATCGGCCGATACTTTCCGATACCGATACTTTCAAGTATCGGACGGTATCGCTCAACACTACCCACCACATGTAATAACCAATGTTTTACATGTCTAACCCTCTTTTGCTGTTTCAGCAAGGGCCATTCAATATCAGTATATTAATTATATATTTTTTCTCTTTGTTCCACAGCACTGTCGGGAGCACTCGGGAGCCTGCAGCTGAGTTGAACCCTTCTGGGGCGATCCCTCAGGAGTCCCCCACTGAGGGACACTTCGACAGTCCCAGCCCCTCTGCACCTTCCCACTCTGCACCTTCCCAGCCTTCCCACCCATCTGATCCCTCGGTCCCATCCACCAGCGCTGGAGCATCATGGCCGGTTCCATTGCATGAATCTGCTGGTGAGGATATAGGTTTTCCTGTACCCCACCCCTCTGCTCCTGCCACCTCTAGTACACCTGTGGCTTCGGGGCACCTGCGGCAGAGGGGTCAGGTACAGAGCTATGCGCCCGAGTTCTTGCACCTGAACGCTTCCTTCCAGAACTATCTCAAAGTTTTGTCCAAGCAAATGGCTGCAGGTTTCAATTTAATAAATAAAAGCATACTCGAGTTGCATGCACTTCTGCTAACGATGCGTTCAGAGGCAAGTCAGTCACCGAACCACACCTTTTTCCGGTTGGTACTTGAGTAAATGGAGAAGCTATCTACTGATCAGCAGATGCAAGTAATGGAAGCCTGCCAATCTACTCTAGTGCTCATTGCCTCCAAAGCCACCGCTCTTGCCACCCCTCCTGCACCTGCCCCTCCTTCAGCCACTGTCCATCACTACAGCCACTACCATCCTCCTGCCCGTGCCCCATCCCACCAACCTCACCTTTACCCACATCGTGCCCGTGCCCCGTCTCGCCATCCAGACAACTACCAGCATCCGGCCCGTACCCCTTCCCACCATCCAGACCAGTATGAACATACCTCCCCATACCAGTTCCCAACAACATATTCCGCGCCTCCTCACCCTGCCCACTACCACCAGCCTCCTTCAGCCGTCATCTCCCAACCCTCTTCTCCACCCATCACCGCTTCTTCCTCCCAATCCTCCCAAACCATCAGCTACACCCCTCCATCATACCAAATTCCTAACCCAACTCCCAGTTTCCTGTCCACCCGTTCACTTGCTTTCTCCACCCCTTCACCACTACCTATTGATCCTTCCCTATCACCACCACCAAATTCCTCTATCCACACTCCCACTGTCGAAATGTCCCAATCTGACAGCCCCTCCAGCACTATCTCCACCCCGACTTATTTAAACCTCTAAGTTTTTGGCGCAGCCAAACTAAAGTTTATTTTTGTGTTGCCAAAGAGAAGTTTATTTTTGTTTTGTTAAAAAAAATTGTAATAAAAATGTGTTTTTAAAGCAAATTTGTATTTTCTTTATAAGGTATAGTTAACACTTGGGTTAAACAAGGTTTATTGGTTAGAGGTAAAAAAAACAGGTACACAACTTGGGTAAATAAAGGTAATATACTTTGGGTAGAACCCAAACAGGTACATAACTTGGGTAAAAGAAGGTAATATACTTTGGGTAGAACCCAAACAGGTACACAACTTAGGTAAAAGAAGGTAAAATACTTTGGGTAGAACCCAAACAGGTACACAACTTGGGTACAATATGGTAAAATTCAGTTACAAGGTCAAAGTCAAATTGTTCAAACTGTCTCATCTTGCCAGTCTATTCTTCCTTCCGGTGACATAAAGTATTCTGCGAATTGGTCCCTAATTTGGGAAACTGTCATAGAACTTCTATACTGTAATGTTGTTTTATTCAGCCAAGGTGGTTTCTTCAGAGTGGTCCTCAATGGAAATCTGTTCCTTGGATATCACATAATTGTGCAGGACAACACAAGCTTTCACTACCTCGTCAACAGTGTCTGTCTTCAAGTTTATAGATGTCAGTAGAACTCTCCATTTGGCTGTAATAATTATAGTGGATAACTCAGGAGACTCTTTGCGTGGAACAAGACTACTACAGGACACAGTTTTATAAGTGGTAAAGTCTATAATATCACACGGTGATTCAAACAGGTGCAGAGAGAAACTCAAGTCCACAACACTTGGTGCAAATAATAAACGCAGCTTAGCAGTCTATAGGAAACTTCAGAGGAAAATGCAATCAAGCAGAAAGTCTATGAAGCACAGTTATTCTTGAGGATACTTGACACAAGTAAACCCTTGTCTTAGTCCAGGCACAGATAGATATGCTTATTAGGCAGTTCAAATCATATCTTAGCTCAACCAGGGAGGCCTGGTTAATAGTCTCAGGTTATTGCAAAGCAGCAACAGCTTACATGACCAGCAAATGCAGATGGAAGTAAACATGAACAGCAGATGAAGGAGGATTACTGGAAACTTGTGTATGCAGCAGGAACTCAGAGCAGAGTAGCAGGATCACCACACAGGTTCACAGGAGCAGGTGTATAGCCAGGGAGTAATCAGAGGTCAGGAGCTGGATGCAAGGCAGAATACTCTAGCACAGACTGAAGGCTGGGGTGGAGTTTTATAGCAGGAGACACAGTGCACATGAGACCAAAGACGCCATCTTGGAAAAGGGCAGTAATGCACAAAAGATAAAAAATGTTCAGAGTCCTGACATTACTCCCTCCTTAGAAGCGGCCTCAGGACGATCCTGGACCTGGTTTCTCAGGGAATCTCTGATGAAAATAAGAAATCTTCTGTTGGGCATTGCTGTTTTCCACAGGTTCCCAAGAGTCTTCCTCAGGGGGATATCCCTGCCATCTTATCAGATATTGGAGCCGATTCCTGCGAATCCTGGAATCAATAATTTCCTCCACCACGAATTGTTCTTGCCCATCAATCACCACAGGCTGCGGAGGTGGCACAACACGTCCCTGGAAGGTATTAGGAGATACAGGCTTTAGTAAAGATACATGAAAAACTGGGTGTACCTTCATTGTCCTAGGCAGCTTCAGCCGGCAGGCCACAGAGCTCACAATACCGTTGATCTTGGAAGGGCCAATGAATTTCTGTCCAAGTTTTTGTGAAGGAACGTTTAACTTCAGATTTTTAATTGCTATCCACACGGAATCTCCTACCTTGAACATGGGTGCAGGTTTACGGATTCTATCAGCCGATCTCTTATAACGTTCTTGAGCTGTGGTCAGGGATTCCTTCAGAACCTCCAGATTCTGTTTCATCGCAGTCAGCCTTTCCTCCACTGCCGGAACCGGAGAATTAATTGGAGACCTAGGTAAAATACACAAATGATAACCCAGATTGGCAAAGAAAGGTGTAAATTTAGTGGAGGCGCTCTGAGAATTATTATATGAAAATTCAGCTAACGGCAACAACTCCAACCAATCATCCTGGAGATGGCTGACACAACATCTTTGATATTGTTCCAGCGTCTGGTTGGTACGCTCAGTCTGACCATTTGTCTGGGGATGGTAAGCAGAAGAGAGACAGACATTAATATTGAGTGCAGAGCAAAACCAGAATTCCAGAATCTTGAAGTGAACTGTACTCCACGGTCAGAGATGATCTCATCCGGAACCCCATGCAACCAAAAGACATTCTGTATAACCAAGTTCACTGTATCTTTAGCTGAGGGGAGGCCGGTGCATGGAACAAAATGAGCAGCTTTAGTCAGGCGATCAACTACCAACATGATTGTATTCATGCCCCCCGATGTAGGCAGCTCCACAATAAAGTCCATTGATATAGACCCCCAAGGGCGGGACGGAACAGGTAATGGTTGTAGAAGACCCGTAGGTGCCACATGAGGAGTCTTGTAATGGGCACATACCTTGCAAGAGAGAACATAGTCCTTGGTATCCTTCAGGCAAGTTGGCCACCAGAAGAATCGGCTCAGGAACTCTTGTGTCTTCTGTACCCCCCTGTGACCAGCCAACTTGGAGTCATGTACCAACTTGAGGATCTGCAGATGGACTACCTCTGGGACGTAGATACGTCGATCTCTTAACCACATGCCACCCTTAAAGACAAAATTAATATCCACAGTCGGGTTGGCCAGAAATACATCACCTTCATAGGCCTCCCTGCACTCCTTCCATAAGTCCTGATAGTGGATAACTCTGATGAAATTGGCATCAGATAGAATGGTCTTGGACGGGGCTCCAGGTACGGCATCCGCAGCATGGATTCGGGATAAAGCATCAGCCTTCTCATTATGAGAACCTGGACGGTACGAGATAACAAAGTTAAATTGATTTAAAAATAAGTTCCAACGAGCCTGACGAGGAGAAAGACATCTAGCGGATCTAGAAACTCTAGATTGCGATGGTCAGTTAGCACTATGATCTGTTGTGCAGCTCCTTGCAGATGATGCCACCATTCTTTGAAAGCCGCAATAATAGCCAGCAATTCCTTGTCTCCCACGTCGTAATTCTTCTCTGCTGAGGTTAGTCTACGGGAAAAGAAAGCACAAGGATGTAGCAGACCCTTCTCTCCAGTTCTTTGGGAGAGAATTGCCCCCAAAGCATTATCAGAAGCGTCCACCTCCACAATGAAAGGAAGTGTTGGATCTGGGTGTATCAACAGCGGTGCTGATGTGAAACAGACTTTAAGCCGATCAAAAGCTTCTTGAGCCTGTGATGACCACTTAAGGGGCTTTTCCTTCTTTGTCAAGGAAGTAATGGGACGGACAATATCAGAAAAATTTCGAATGAAGCGTCTGTAGAAATTTGCAAAACCAATAAAACATTGGACCTCCTTAACGTTCTTGGGTACCGGCCAGTCAAGGATAGCCTGAATCTTACCAGATTCCATGTTCAGCCCCTGGGGAGAGATGATATAACCTAAGAACTGTATCTCAGAATGATGGAACTCGCATTTCTCCGGCTTAATATATAGATGGTTCTCTCTCAGACGTCTTAAAACAGTTTTGACATGTTCTTCATGTTCCTGTAGAGAGTCAGAAAAGATTAGTATATCGTCCAAATAGATCACTACAAACTGGTCCAACAAATCTCTGAAAATGTCATTAGCAAGGTGTTGAAATGTTGCAGGGGCGTTACAAAGCCCGAAGGGCATCACAAGAGATTCAAAGAGTCCATACCGGCATCTGAATGCTGTCTTCCACTCATCCCCTGGACGAATACGCAACAAATTATAAGCCCCACGAAGATCCAGTTTAGAGAACACCTTAGCATGGCGGACTCTTTCCAGTAATTCGGGAATCAGAGGCAAAGGGTAACGGTTTCGTACGGTTACCTTATTGAGTTCTCGATAGTCAACACAGGGTCTCAGGGTCCCATCCTTCTTCTTTACAAAAAAGATAGGTGCCCCTGCTGGTGAGGAAGAAGGAAGTATGAAGCCTTTGGCCAGATTTTCATCAATATACTCTTTTAAGGCTTGAAGCTCAGGTGCCGCCAAAGGGTATACTTTACCAAAAGGAATGGCTGCCCTGGGAAGAAGCTCAATGGGACAGTCATAATGCCTGTGTGGAGGAAGCTGATCTGCATTCTTCTTGTCACAGATGTCAGAGAACTCTTTATAAGCTGGAGGTAAAGAAAATACCTGTACATGTGGTTCCTTAGCCGTGGACTCAGGGACAGCTTCTGTTAACGCTTAGTTGCTCCTTGTTGGGAAGATAATCTCCTTGGTCTCCCAGTTGATAATTGGGTTCTGAGAACGCAACCAAGGAATGCCTAAAATCACAGGAAAATGAGGAGAAGAAATTAGCAAGAAAGAAAGTTGCTCCTGATGATTAGGCTCCAACAAAATTTCAAGGGGTATGGTCTCCTGATCCACAGGCCCAGAGATTTAAGGTGACCCATCCACTGTTTCCATGGTAATTGGAGAGGCTCTTTGCTGAATTTTAATACCATGTTCCTTGGCAAATGCGATATCCATGAAATTGCCACCTGCACCAGAGTCAATCATAGCTGAACTGGAAATCCACTGTCCTGAACACAGGATCTTAATAGGGAGAGAACAGTGAGAGTTCTTTTCCTTCAGCTCCTTGTGGGGTGAAGTCATAGAAAGTGAATGGAATACAGCGTTTAAAGGCAGGCTACATTCAGAGATGTCAGATTCATCATCACAGTTGTCATACTCCCCTATTGCTGCTAGCACCCTGTTAGGCCATCTAGGACACTTAGGACAATTGATCAAGAAGTGGTCAGACTGGCCGCAGTAGAAACAGACTTTCACACAGGTGATGCTCCCGGCGCTCATTGATCTCGCGTCTCTGAACGGAATCAATTTGCATGGGCACCTCCTCCACCTCCAGAGAGGTTTTACCTGCAGGCTCTTTGGAAGGAAGGGAAAAGTTAGAAACACAGTTATATGCAGCAAATTTCTCCTGCCTACGCTCAGTAAGGCGAATGTCTATGCGCACACAATGCTGTATAAATGTCTCTAGCTCTTGTGGTGACTCAGAGCGGGCTAGTTCATCTTTTACAATACTAGACAGACCCCTTTTAAAAATAGGCAATTGTGCATAACTGTCCCAATTGGTATCTAACGCTAATCTCCTGAATTCAGTAGCATACTCAATAACAGAACGTTTTGCCTGGCGTAAAGACAACATTGCAGATTCAGCGGTTGCACGGCGATTAGGGTCATCAAACATTAATGCCATAGCGGCCAAGAAATCATCCAAGTCATTTAACCGTGGGTCACGAGACTCAATCATCGGATTTGCCCAGGCGAGCGCTTGTGAGGTCAGTAGCATTATTACACACAATACTTTGGATCTATCAGTAGGAAAACGGTCAGCATGCACATCAAAATATAGCATACATTGATTCACAAAGCCATGAAATTTGTCGCGATCACCATTAAATCTGAATGGGGGCAACTTAGGTGGGCCAGCTGGTGGCGGTTGCCCAGAGGGTAAAGTCACTTGTGCAGCTATTTGCGTGCTTATGTCCCGAAAAGCCCGTCCATACTGGGACTCTATGCCAGCAAGTTTGTTTTCCTGGGCTGCCATGCGGTTGCTCAAGTCCTGCAAAGTTTGTCCATTTTGTCCAAACACTTGTTGATTGTGTTCAAAGCTTCCAAACTTCTTTTGCAGACCTTCCACATCTTTCTGCAGTGATCTAATTATGGAAAACACCTGCTCTAATTTGCTTTCTGCAGTCATTGTTCCAGCAGTCTCCTTTTTTATTTTTTTAGGCTAGAGTATCCTGTAGTAATTATAGTGGATAACTCAGGAGACTCTTTGCATGGAACAAGACTACTATAGGACACAGTTTTATAAGTGGTAAAGTCTATATTATCACACGGTGATTCAAACAGGTGCAGAGAGAAACTCAAGTCCACAACACTTGGTGCAAATAATAAACGCAGCTTAGCAGTCTATAGGAAACTTCAGCGGAAAATGCAATCAAGCAGAAAGTCTATGAAGCACAGTTATTCTTGAGGATACTTGACACGAATAAATCCTTGTTTTAGTCCAGGCACAGGTAGATATGCTTATTAGGCAGTTCAAATCATATCTTAGCTCAACCAGGGAGGCCTGGTTAATAGTCTCAGGTTATTGCAAAGCAGCAACAGCTTACATGACCAGTAAATGCAGATGGAAGTAAACACGAACAGCAGATGAAGGAGGATTACTGGAAACTTGTGTATGCAGCAGGGACTCAGAGCAGAGTTGCAGGATCACCACACAGGTTCACAGGAGCAGGTGTATAGCCAGGGAGTAATCAGAGGTCAGGAGCTGGATGCAAGGCAGAATACTCTAGCACAGACTGAAGGCTGGGGTGGAGTTTTATAGCAGGAGACACAGTGCACATGAGACCAAAGACGCCATATTGGAAAAGGGCAGTAATGCACAAAAGGTAAAAAATGTTCAGAGTCCTGACATTGTCTGTCAAAATCCCAAAAGCGCACTCCACCATTCTCCATGCACGTGTGAGGCGGTAGTTAAAAATTCTTTTAGTTTGGGTTAAAACACGGCTGGAGTAGGGTTTCAGAAGATGTTCTGACAGTTGGAAGGCTTCATCCCCAGCACAAACAAAAAACATCGGTGGCCCAGAGGTTTGAGGCAGTGGTCTTGGGGGGGGGGGGGGAATTGAAAGGTGTTTCCATACAAATGACGCCCCATTGCAGACAGTTCGAAAACTTGGGAATCATTTGAGCTGCCATACCCTCCAATATCCACCGCTACAAATTTGTACTCCGCATCTGCGATGGCCATCAGCACAATGGAAAAGTACTTTTTATAGTTAAAATATTCTGATCTAACTTTCTTCATCATAATAAGCTTAAAAATGCAATAAATTGTTACCTCAGAGTAGGCCACCTTCATAGAGAACTGACAATATTTGAGAAACTTCTAGTTCATAAAAACCCACCTAGGGGAACACTGACCAAAATATACCAGGCAATTGTGATTAACAAAACCCCACTCAAACGAGCTTATATACACAATTGGGAAAAAGACCTTGGTTGTTGTGATCTTAATGGTAAGGATCTCAGGGTCTTCAGCAAAGTCTGCAAACATAAAAAACTAGCTCCTAGGGAGGTTGTAACTGAGCTGACCACATACCTGATCCTAGCCCACAACTAATAGCAGCCGGGGAACGTACCTACGTTGGTTCTAGACGTCTCGCGCCAGCCGGAGATCTAACTAACCCTTTCAGAGAAAATATAGACCTCACTTGCCTCAAGAGAAAGGTACCCCAAAGTAGATACAGGCCCCCAACAAATAATAACGGTGAGGTAAGAGGAAAGGACAAACGTAAGTATGAACTAGATTCAGCAAAGAGAGGCCCACTAAATAATAGCAGAAACATAGAAAGCGGACTTATGTGGTCAGCAAAAAACCCTGCAAAAATATCCACGCTGAATATCCAAGAACCCCCGCACCGACTAGACGGTGTGGGGGGAGAATATTAGCCCCCTTAGAGCTTCCAGCAAAATCAGGAATCACATTATGAACGAGCTGGACAAAAAACAGAACTATACAAATAAACAAAAAACTAGAAAGCAGGACTTAGCTTATGTTGCAAAAATCAGGACCAGTAGACAGGAGCAACCAGACAAGGACTGATTACATTGATGCCAGGCCATGGACTAAGAATCCAGGAAGTTTAAATAGGAACACCCAGGGTCTTAACGAACCAGGTGACTACCAACCTGGGGAAAGAATATCCAAGAGCCATACCACTAGTGACCACAAGAGGGAGCCAAAAAGTATAGTTCATAACACTTGGTATTGAATTACAAGACTGGGAGGTAGATCAAATTTACAAAAACTCGCATGGCCCATCGAGCTGTATAAGAGTACAGGAAAATTCGTATAAAATTGTCACTAGATGGTACACAACCCCGACTCTATCCCACCTATGGTATCCTAATTCCTCATCAACCTGTTGGAGGTGTTCTAAAGATAATGGTACTTTTTTGCATATGTGGTGGTCTTGTGAAATATTACAAACCTTTTGAAAGGAAGAATTAAAACATATAACTAAAATATGCAATTTACTACACCCACCTTCCCTGACACTCATTTTCTTAAATTGGAAGGGAGACAACTCAAAATCTAAAAATAAATCTCTATTGGCATTCTGTCAGCAGCGAAACTTCTTGTCCCAGTCCACTGGTTGACTAAAAACTGCCCGAGCCTTTCGGACTGGGTTAAAAAAGTAGACCAGTTGTACTATGTAGAGGAAATCTCCGCATTTACTCATTTTTCACAAGAGAAATTCTTCACAAAATGGGCTCTCTGGAAATCTTTCAGATCTAGTAATGAATATTTGGCTCTCATTAACAATTAAGAGACTCTTTATATTTATGGATTTCCTCCTAATTCTAAAGTAAACACTCCGATGTACCCCTTCTAACTTCCTCCTATCTACTTTATGATAAACCGGTTCCTCTCCGTCTGGAGAAGTTAACCCCAATCCCGCTGTCCCCTTTCTTCTTCTTCTCTCTATATTATGTTATATTGTTTGTTGATTGAATGTTGTATTGGTGAGTAGCCGATCCCCGCTTCGGGTCTGGTCTTCGGGAAGATATAAGACGTTGAGACCGAACCTTATTGAATGACGTATCCTACTGCAATTTTATTATTATTACTTGATAATAATGGAGTAGCCTTCCCGAGGCTTTGATGAATGACTTACTGTTACATTTTTATGAATGACTTACTGTTACATTTTCAAAACCACTTGTTAATTACTACTTGTCTGTTATTTGTGTAAAATTTACTAAAAAGAGATTTAAAACAAATAAAATATTCTGATCCCGAACTAGCCGGTTTAACTATACGGATATGTTTCCCGTCCATCGCACCCAAGCAATTGGGAAACTGACACACTTGCTGGAATTTCTTGGCTACTTCCAACCAAATCTCCATTGTGGGATGTGGTATAAATTCATCGTGCAAGGAGTCCCACAGTGCACGGCAAGTGTGCTTTACAATTCCGGAGATGGTGGAAATTTCCAGTCTGAACTGGAAATGTAGTGATGAAAGGGATCCTCCAGTAGCAAGGAATCTGTGAACAAAAGCAAGGCAGAATTTACTACAAAATTAAATTACAATCTATTAAAGTGTACTACAGGAGTACATACAATAAAAATGGCTTACCGAAGAGTGACCATCCGACGCTCGGTGTTGTGATCCTAGTGGTAGAGGATCTCAAAAGTACAAACTAAGTCTGCTAACACAAAAACTAGCTCATAGGGAGGTGGTAACTAGGCTGACCGAATATCTGATCCTAGCACACAACTAACAGTAGCCAGGGAACGTACCTACGTTGATTCTAGACGTCTCGCACCAGCCGGAGAACTAACTAACCCTTTCAGAGAAAATAAGACCTCACTTGCCTCCAGAGAAGGGACCCCAAAGATGAAATACAAGCCCCCAACAAATAATAACGGTGAGGTAAGAAGAAAAGACAAACGTAAGTATGAACTAGATTTAGCAAAGTGAGGCCCACTAAATAATAGCAGAAAATAGAAAGAGAACTTATTCGGTCAGCAAAAAACCCTATCAAAATATCCACGCTGAATATCCAAGAACCCCCGCACCGACTAACGGTGCAGGGGGAGAATATCAGCCCCCTAGAGCATCCAGCAAAAATCAGAATCACATTGTAACTAGCTGGAACAAAATATCAGAAATGCGGATAAACAAAAATAAGAAAGCAGGACTTAGCTTATCTTGCAAAAAGCAGGAGACAGGAGCCAAAAGACTAGACTGGTAACATCGATTCCAGGCACCATACTGAGTTTCCAGGAAGTCTAAATAGGAACACCCAGGCCAAATGACCCAGGTGGGTAAAAACCTGGAGACAGACAATCCAAGTGTCTTACCGCTAGAGAACACAAGAGGGAGCCAAGAAATACAATTCACAACAGTACCCCCCCTTTAAGGAGGGGACACCGAACCCTCACCACGACCACCAGGACGATCAGGATGAGCCGCGTGAAAAGCACGAACCAAATCGGCCGCATGAATATCAGAGGCGACCACCCAGGAATTATCCTCCTGACCATAGCCCTTCCATTTGACCAGATACTGAAGCCTCCGTCTAGAGAGACGAGAATCTAAGATCTTCTCCACCACGTACTCCAACTCGCCCTCAACCAAGACCGGAGCAGGAGGGTCAACCGCAGGAACCACAGGCACAACATACCGCCGCAACAAAGACCTATGGAACACATTGTGAATGGCAAATGACACCGGAAGATCCAAACGAAAATAAACTGGATTAAGGATTTCCAAAATTCTATACGGACCAATAAAGCGAGGCTTAAACTTAGGAGAGGAAACCTTAAGAGGGACATACCGAGAAGACAACCAAACCAAATCCCAAACACGAAGTCGGGGACCCACACCGCGGCGGCGGTTGGCAAAACGCTGAGCCTTCTCCTGTGACAATTTCAAGTTGTCCACCACATGACTCCAAATCCACTGCAATCTATCCACCACGGAATCCACCCCAGGACAGTCAGAAGATTCAACATGCCCCGAGGAGAAACGAGGATGAAAACCAGAATTGCAAAAAAATGGCGAAACCAAAGTAGCGGAACTAGCCCGATTATTGAGGGCAAACTCAGCCAATGGCAAAAAGGTCACCCAATCATCCTGATCCGCAGAAACAAAACATCTCAAGTAAGCCTCCAGCGTCTGATTAGTTCGCTCCGTTTGGCCATTAGTCTGAGGATGAAAGGCAGATGAGAATGATAAATCAATGCCCATCTTAGCACAAAAAGATCGCCAGAACCTGGACACAAACTGGGACCCTCTGTCAGACACGATATTCTCAGGAATGCCATGCAAACGAACCACGTTCTGAAAGAATAAAGGAACCAGATCGGAAGAGGAAGGCAACTTAGGCAAGGGCACCAAATGGACCATCTTGGAAAAGCGATCACACACCACCCAGATGACAGACATACCTTGAGAAACCGGAAGATCTGAAATGAAATCCATGGAAATGTGTGTCCAGGGCCTCTTCGGGACTGGCAAGGGCAAAAGCAACCTGCTGGCACGAGAACAGCAAGGCTTAGCCCGAGCACAAATCCCACAGGACTGCACAAAAGAACGCACATCCCGCGACAAGGAAGGCCACCAAAAGGACCTAGCCACCAAATCTCTGGTACCAAAAATCCCAGGATGCCCTGCCAACACCGAGGAATGAACCTCAGAGATAGCTCTGCTGGTCCATTTATCAGGAACAAACAGTCTATCAGGTGGGCAAGAGTCAGGTCTACCAGCCTGAAATCTCTGCAACACACGTCGCAAATCAGGAGAAATGGCCGACAAAATTACTCCCTCTTTAAGAATACCAGCTGGCTCTGAGACTCCCGGAGAGTCAGGCACAAAACTCCTAGAAAGAGCATCTGCCTTCACATTCTTCGAACCAGGCAGGTATGAAACCACAAAGTCAAAACGGGAGAAAAACAACGACCAACGAGCCTGTCTAGGATTCAGGCGCTTAGCAGACTCGAGATACATCAAATTCTTGTGATCAGTCAAGACCACCACACGATGCCTAGCTCCCTCGAGCCAATGACGCCACTCCTCAAATGCCCACTTCATGGCCAACAACTCCCGATTACCCACATCATAGTTCCGCTCCGCAGGCGAAAACTTCCTAGAAAAAAAAGCACAAGGTCTCATCACAGAACAACCAGAGCCTTTCTGCGACAAAACAGCCCCTGCACCGATCTCAGAAGCGTCTACTTCAACCTGAAAGGGAAGTGAAACATCAGGCTGGCACAAAACAGGCGCCGAAGTAAACCGGCGCTTCAGCTCCCGGAAAGCCTCTACGGCTGCCGGAGCCCAATTAGTCACATCGGAACCTTTCTTAGTCATATCCGTCAAAGGTTTCACAACGCTAGAGAAATTAGCAATAAAACGACGGTAGAAATTAGCAAAACCCAAGAATTTCTGAAGACTCTTAATGGACGTGGGTTGGGTCCAATCATGAATAGCTTGGACCTTGACCATCTCCACTGTAGACGGGGAGAAAATGAAACCCAGAAAGGAAACCTTCTGCACTCCAAAGAGACACTTTGAGCCCTTCACGAACAAAGCATTATCACGCAAAACCTGAAACACCATCCTGACTTGCTTTACATGAGAATCCCAATCATCAGAAAAAACCAGAATATCATCCAGATAAACAATCATAAATTTATCTAGATACTTCCGGAAGATGTCATGCATAAAAGACTGAAACACAGAAGGGGCACTAGAGAGCCCAAAAGGCATCACCAAGTACTCAAAATGACCTTCGGGCGTATTGAACGCAGTTTTCCATTCATTTCCCTGCTTAATGCGCACAAGGTTGTTCGCACCACGAAGATCTATCTTGGTGAACCACTTAGCACCCTTAATCCGAGCAAACAAGTCCGACAACAGTGGCAAAGGATACTGAAATTTGACTGTGATTTTATTCAGAAGTCGATAGTCTATACAAGGTCTCAAAGACCCGTCCTTTTTGGCTACAAAAAAAAATCCCGCACCAAGAGGGGAAGAGGATGGACGAATATGTCCCTTCTCTAAAGACTCCTTTATATAAGAACGCATTGCAGCATGTTCAGGTACAGATAAATTAAATAAACGTCCCTTAGGAAATTTACTACCAGGAATCAAATCTATAGCGCAGTCACAGTCCCTATGCGGAGGAAGGGCACTGGACCTGGACTCACTAAATACATCCTGATAGTCCAACAAATACTCCGGAACTTCAGAAGGAGTAGAAGAAGCAATAGACACCGACGGGGAATCGCAATGAATTCCCTGACAACCCCAACTTGACACAGACATTGCCTTCCAGTCTAAGACTGGATTATGGGTCTGTAACCATGGCAGACCTAAAACGACCAAATCATGCATTTTATGCAGAACAAGAAAACGAATCACCTCCCGATGTTCAGGAGTCATGCACATGGTCACTTGTGTCCAATACTGCGGCTTATTCTCCGCCAATGGCGTAGCATCAATTCCTCTAAGAGGAATGGAATTTTTTAAAGGCTCCAGGACAAAACCACAGCGCCTGGCAAACGACAAGTCCATAAGGCTCAGGGCAGCACCTGAATCCACAAGCGCCATAGCAGGGTAGGAAGACAATGAGCAAATTAGAGTCACAGACAAAATAAACTTAGGATTTAAATTACCAATGGTGACAGGACTAATCATCTTTGTTAGGCGTTTAGAGCATGCCGAGATAATGTGTAGAATCACCACAGTAAAAACATAACCCATTCTGACGTCTATGATTTCTTCGTTCAGCTCTAGTCTGAATTCTATCACATAACATTGAGTCAGGTGCCTGTTCAGACAACACTGCCAGAGGATTAGCAGATTTGCGCTCCCGCAAACGCCGATCTATCTGAATGGCCAAAGCCATAGAATCACTCAGACTTGTAGGAATGGTAAAACCCACCATCACATTCTTAATGGCTTCAGAAAGGCCATTTCTGAAAATTGCGGCCAGAGCACACTCATTCCACTGAGTGAGCACGGACCATTTCCGAAATTTTTGGCAATACACTTCAGCCTCATCCTGGCCCTGAGAGATAGCCAGCAACGCTTTCTCTGCCTGAATTTCAAGATTGGGCTCCTCATAAAGTAAACCGAGCGCCAGAAAAAACGCATCAATGTTTGCCAATGCCGGATCTCCTGGCGCCAATGCAAAAGCCCAATCCTGAGGGTCGCCGCGCAAGAAAGAGATAACAATTTTAACTTGCTGAGCTGAGTCTCCAGATGAACGCGGTCTCAAAGATAGAAACAATTTACAATTATTCCTGAAATTCCCAAATTTAAATCGATCACCAGAGAAAAGTTCAGGAATAGGTATCTTAGGCTCTGACATAGGACTGCTAGTAACGAAATCCTGAATGCCCTGCACTCTTGCAGCAAGCTGATCCACACTAGTAATCAGAGTCTGAACATTCATGTCTGCGGCAGAGCTTCAAGCCACTCAGAGAAAAAGGGGAAGAAGAAAAAAAAACAAAAAAAACTCAGAACTTCTTTTCTTTTAATCCCGCTTCAGCAATGCATTAATGGCCTGGAATTCTGTTGTGATCCTAGTGGTAGAGGATCTCAAAAGTACAAACTAAGTCTGCTAACACAAAAACTAGCTCATAGGGAGGTGGTAACTAGGCTGACCGAATATCTGATCCTAGCACACAACTAACAGTAGCCAGGGAACGTACCTACGTTGATTCTAGACGTCTCGCACCAGCCGGAGAACTAACTAACCCTTTCAGAGAAAATAAGACCTCACTTGCCTCCAGAGAAGGGACCCCAAAGATGAAATACAAGCCCCCAACAAATAATAACGGTGAGGTAAGAAGAAAAGACAAACGTAAGTATGAACTAGATTTAGCAAAGTGAGGCCCACTAAATAATAGCAGAAAATAGAAAGAGAACTTATTCGGTCAGCAAAAAACCCTATCAAAATATCCACGCTGAATATCCAAGAACCCCCGCACCGACTAACGGTGCAGGGGGAGAATATCAGCCCCCTAGAGCATCCAGCAAAAATCAGAATCACATTGTAACTAGCTGGAACAAAATATCAGAAATGCGGATAAACAAAAATAAGAAAGCAGGACTTAGCTTATCTTGCAAAAAGCAGGAGACAGGAGCCAAAAGACTAGACTGGTAACATCAATTCCAGGCACCATACTGAGTTTCCAGGAAGTCTAAATAGGAACACCCAGGCCAAACGACCCAGGTGGGTAAAAACCTGGAGACAGACAATCCAAGTGTCATACCGCTAGAGAACACAAGAGGGAGCCAAGAAATACAATTCACAACAGCTCGGCCGGTGAAAAAGAGAATTGGCAATACATATCACTCCTTCGGATGAGATGTTCAATTTGGTCCACCAATAGATCAAAGTTCTCCGCTTTCATCCGCACATATTAGAAAAATTTCTCTGGGTCTCTTCGTAGCTCCATGTGCAGTGTAGAAAACACCCCACGTGTCATTCTCTGTGTGGTGATGGGGTGGATCCACAAACTGCGTCGGCGCAGACACATGATTCGTTGTCTCTCTCGCTCCTTCTCCAGAACAATTGCTTTCAAGCGATTCGCCTCCACAATGAAATCCACGTTGTTCTGCAGAATCTTCACAATAACGATATCCATCTTTCTCTCCAAACACTTGCTCCTCTCCAACCTGTGACTGATGGGCTGTAGGAAGACTGTATATATAGTTTTGAGGGGGCCAATCACATTTTGGAGCCTCCCAGGGGCGTTCTTAAAAACCGGATCTGTCAAAAACCGGATGGAAAAACAGACAAACCGGATGCCAACCGGATGGGACTGATCCGGTTTTCTGCCGGATCCAGACATCGGATCCGGCAGAAGAATGGATCCGTCCCATCCGGTTTTCACAAATTACGCCGGATCCGGCACTGCGGCGCAACGCCGGATTCGGCATGGCGCGAAAAAACTGATGTGTGAAACTAGCCTTAGAGAACTTGTAGGGCAGCACGGTGGCTCAGTGGATAGCACTGCAGCCCTGCAGCGCTGGAGTCCTGGGTTCTAATTCCACCTTGGACAACATCTGCATGGAATTTGTATGTTCTCCCCGTGTTTGCGTGGGTTTCCTCTGGGCACTCCTGTTTCCTCCCACATTCCAAAGACATACTGATAGGGAATTTAGATTGTGAGCTCCATTAGGGACAGTGATGATAATATGTGCAAAACTGTAAAGCGCTGCGGATTATGTTAGCGCTATATAAAAATAAAGATTATTATATTTTATATATATAGACACCCCAAGAATATTACCATTTAGAAATATGGTCAGTAGTATATAGGTCCTGGAATACTATCTTTTGCATCGCAGACAGAGCTAGATATAAATAAAAAGGTTTCTATAATGAAGCATGACTTTAAAATTAAAATCATGCCCAGGATCCTAATACGGTTCTAAACAATAGCCAAAAAAGAGCACTACAAGGCTAAATGTTAAACACTAAAGCTAGTAAAGTGCACAAAATGACATGTGTTATGGTTACCCCAATGACCATGGGAAAAAAATACAAAACGGACTAGCTCTCGGGTGATGGAAACTAAGGTCGACCGTGACCTGAACCTGACCCAACACTTACAGTAGCCGGGGGATGTACCTACGATGCCCTAGACACCACGCGCCAGCCGGAGATCTAACTACCCCTATAAGAGGAATATACAGGCCTGCCTTACCTCCAGTGAGGAACCCCAAAAGATGATAGTAGGCCCCCACAGATATTGACGGTGAGTTCAGAGGAAATGACATACGTAGGATGAACAGCAGATTTAGCACAGTGAGGTCCGCTTACTAGATAGCAGAAGGACAGGAAAGAGTTACTTCACGGTCGACCTAAAAATCACTATTCAAAAACACCATCCAGAAATTACTTTAAACTCCAGTGACAACTCATGCCACTGGAGTAGTAATTTTCTGTCCACAAGAGCTTCCAGCACTGAAGAGTCACATTGCAGATAGCTGGACAAAAATAGCAAAACAAGAAACAAAATTCAACTTAGCTGAACTGGGACTTGAGGCAGGTGAATGCAACAGAATGCTACTAGCACATTGTTGGCCGGCATGTGACTAACAGCCAAGCAGCCTTAAATAGGAAACTCCCCTAGAGGGTGGCGACAGGTAATCAGAGATGGAGGAAGGCACATAAGAGACACTACCATAACAGACCACCGGGGGAGCCCACAAACCGAATTCACAACAGTACCCCCCCCTTAAGGAGGGGGCACCGAACCCTCACCAGAACCACCAGGGCGACCCGGATGAGCACTATGAAATGCACGAACCAAATCGGGAGCATGAACATCGGATGCTGTCACCCAAGAATTATCCTCCTGGCCATAACCTTTCCACTTAACCAGATACTGAAGTTTCCGTCTGGAAACACGGGAGTCCAAGATCTTTTCCACCACATACTCCAATTCACCCTCAACCAACACAGGAGCAGGTGGATCAGCAGAAGGAACAACCGGTACCTCATACCTCCGCAATAATGACCGATGGAAAACATTATGGATATTAAAAGATGCTGGGAGGTCCAAACGAAAGGACACAGGATTAAGAACCTCCAGAATCCTATAAGGGCCGATAAACCGAGGCTTAAACTTAGGAGACGAGACCTTCATAGGAACAAATCGAGAAGACAGCCACACCAGGTCCCCAACACAAAGACGAGGACCAATACGCCGATGACGATTAGTGAACTGTTGAGTCTTCTCCTGGGACAACTTCAGATTGTCCACAACCTGTCCCCAAATCCGATGCATCCTATCAACCACAGCATCCACTCCAGGACAATCCGAAGACTCCAATTGACCGGACGAAAACCGAGGGTGAAACCCTGAATTACAAAAAAATGGAGAAACCAAAGTGGCAGAACTAGCCCGATTGTTAAGGGCAAACTCTGCCAATGGCAAAAAGTCAAGCCAATCATCCTGATCAGCGGACACAAAACACCTCAAGTAAGTCTCCAAGGTCTGATTAGTACGCTCAGTCTGGCCATTAGTCTGAGGATGGAATGCAGACGAAAAAGACAAATCGATACCCATCCTGGCACAGAACGTCCGCCAAAATCTAGACACAAACTGAGTACCCCTGTCAGACACTATATTCTCAGGAATACCATGCAAACGCACCACATTCTGAAAAAATAGAGGAACCAACTCAGAGGAGGAGGGCAATTTGGGTAAAGGTACCAAATGAACCATCTTGGAAAAACGGTCACAAATCACCCAGATGACAGACATCCTACGAGAAACCGGAAGGTCAGAAATAAAGTCCATAGAGATGTGCGTCCAAGGCCTCTTAGGAATAGGCAAGGGCAACAACAACCCACTGGCCCTAGAACAGCAGGGCTTGGCCCGAGCACAAACATCACAAGACTGCACAAACATGCGCACATCTCGAGACAAAGAAGGCCACCAGAAGGACCTAGACACCAAATCCCTGGTGCCAAAAATTCCAGGATGACCTGTCAACGCGGAAGAATGAACCTCCGAGATAACTCTACTGGTCCAATCATCAGGGACAAACAGTCTACCAGGCGGACAGCGATCAGGCCTATCCACCTGAAACTCCTGCAAAGAACGCCGCAGGTCTGGGGAGACAGCTGACAATATCACCCCATCCTTCAGGATGCCGGTAGGTTCGGAATCACCAGGCGAGTCAGGCTCAAAACTCCTAGAGAGGGCATCCGCCTTCACATTCTTGGACCCAGGCAGGTATGACACCACAAAGTTAAATCGGGAGAAAAACAACGACCAGCGCGCCTGTCTAGGATTCAGACGCCTGGCCGACTCAAGATAAATTAGATTCTTGTGGTCAGTGAGGACCACCACCTGGTGTCTAGCACCCTCAAGCCAATGACGCCACTCCTCAAACGCCCACTTCATGGCCAGAAGTTCCCGATTTCCCACATCATAATTTCGCTCAGCGGGCGAAAACCTTCGGGAGAAAAACGCACATGGTCTCATTACTGAGCAGTCAGGATCTTTCTGCGACAAAACTGCACCTGCTCCGATCTCCGAAGCATCCACCTCAACCTGGAACGGAAGTAACACATCAGGTTGGCGCAACACAGGAGCGGAAGAAAAGCGGCGCTTAAGCTCTTGAAAGGCCTCCACAGCCGCAGAGGACCAATTAGCAACATCAGCACCCTTTTTGGTCAAATCAGTCAAAGGTTTAGCAATGGCAGAAAAACCCGCTATAAATCGGCGATAGAAATTAGCAAAACCCAAGAACTTTTGCAGACTCTTCAAAGAAGTAGGTTGCATCCAATCACAAATAGCCTGGACCTTGACAGGGTCCATCTCCATAGATGAAGGGGAAAAAATATATCCCAAAAAGGAAATTCTCTGAACTCCAAAACTACACTTTGAGCCCTTTACAAAAAGAGAATTAGCTCGCAAAACCTGAAAAACTCTCCTGACCTGTTGAACGTGAGATTCCCAGTCCTCCGAAAAAACAAGAATATCATCCAAATACACAATCATAAACTTATCCAGATATTCACGGAAAATATCGTGCATAAAGGACTGAAAAACGGAAGGGGCATTTGCGAGACCGAAAGGCATTACCAAATACTCAAAATGGCCTTCAGGCGTATTAAATGCGGTCTTCCACTCATCCCCCTGCTTAATCCGCACCAAATTATACGCACCACGTAGATCGATCTTAGTGAACCACTTAGCCCCCTTTATGCGAGCAAACAGATCAGTCAGTAAAGGTAACGGGTACTGGTATTTAACTGTAATCTTATTCAAAAGTCGATAGTCGATACAAGGTCTCAATGAACCATCCTTTTTACCTACAAAGAAAAATCCTGCCCCTAGTGGAGACAACGAGGGGCGAATATGACCCTTTTCCAAGGATTCTCTGATATACTCCCGCATAGCAGTATGTTCAGGTACAGACAAATTAAACAAGCGACCCTTAGGAAACTTACTACCGGGGATCAATTCAATAGCGCAGTCACACTCTCTGTGAGGAGGGAGAGAATCAACTTTAGGCTCTTGAAAGACATCATAAAAATCTGACAGAAATGCTGGGATCTCAGAGGGAGTAGATGAAGAAATAGGAACCAAAGGTGCATCCCCATGAATGCCCCGACATCCCCAGCTCAACACAGACATAGATTTCCAGTCCAAGACGGGATTATGAATCTGTAACCATGGCAATCCAAGCACTAAGACATCATGTAGGTTATATAATACAAGGAAACGAATAATCTCCTGATGGTCTGGGGTAAGACGCATAGTCACTTGTGTCCAATATTGTGGTTTATTGCTAGCCAAAGGTGTAGAATCAATACCCTTCAGGGGAATAGAAACTTCCAACGGCTCCAAATCAAACCCACAACGCTTGGCAAAGGACCAATCCATGAGACTCAGAGCGGCGCCAGAATCCACATAAGCATTCACAGTCACAGATGATAAGGTACAAATCAATGTCACGGACAAAAGAAATTTTGACTGCAAGGTACCTGTAGAAAAAGATTTATCAACCTTTTTATCAACCTTATTTATACGTTTAGAGCATGCTGATATAACATGAGCTGGATCTCCACAGTAGAAGCACAATCCATTTTTGCGCCTGTAATTTTGACGTTCGCCTCTAGACAAAACACGATCGCATTGCATATGCTCTAATGCCTTTTCAGAGGTCACCGCCATATGGTGCACAGGTTTTTGCTCAGAAGATACCGCCATATGGTGCACAGATTTTTCCTCAGAAGACCCCGCCATATGGTGCACAGATTTGCGCTCCCGCAAACGCCGATCAATCTGGATAGCCAATTTCATGGCATCATTCAGACCTGTAGGCACAGGGAACCCCACCATGACATCCTTCACGGCATCAGAGAGACCTTCTCTGAAATTAGCTGCTAAAGCGCACTCATTCCATTTAGTAAGCACCGACCATTTACGGAATTTCTGGCAGTATATCTCAGCTTCATCTTGCCCTTGGGAAAGAGCTATCAAGGCTTTCTCAGCCAAAATCTCCAAATTAGGTTCTTCATAAAGCAACCCCAAAGCCTGAAAAAACGCATCTACATTTAACAACGCAGGATCCCCTGGCGATAATGCAAATGCCCAACTTTGTGGGTCGCCGCGCAGTAGAGAGATAACAATTTTAACTTGTTGAGTCTGATCACCAGCAGAGTGAGATCTCAGAGACAAAAACAATTTGCAATTTTCTCTGAAACTCAAAAACCGGGATCTGTCTCCGGTAAAGTATTCAGGCAGAGGAATCTTAGGTTCAGACATTGGAGCACGTATAACAAAATCTTGTAGGTTCTGTACTTTTGTCGCAAGGTTATTCAAACCTGCAACTAAACTCTGTGGATCCATGTTTCAAATGGGTGTAACCCAAGCATTCAGAGTTTAAGAGGAGAGGAGAAAAAAAAAAAAGGGCTGAAGACTGCAGTTTAAGCAAGGAATACAAATGATCAAACTAAGGTGCACTTTCAAACACAGAAAAAAAAAAACCTTTTCTTCTCCTTCCTACTTTAGTGCATATTTTAACACATAGATTTTTTATTGGCCGGCCAAACTGTTATGGTTACCCCAATGACCATGGGAAAAAAATACAAAACGGACTAGCTCTCGGGTGATGGAAACTAAGGTCGACCGTGACCTGAACCTGACCCAACACTTACAGTAGCCGGGGGATGTACCTACGATGCCCTAGACACCACGCGCCAGCCGGAGATCTAACTACCCCTATAAGAGGAATATACAGGCCTGCCTTACCTCCAGTGAGGAACCCCAAAAGATGATAGTAGGCCCCCACAGATATTGACGGTGAGTTCAGAGGAAATGACATACGTAGGATGAACAGCAGATTTAGCACAGTGAGGTCCGCTTACTAGATAGCAGAAGGACAGGAAAGAGTTACTTCACGGTCGACCTAAAAATCACTATTCAAAAACACCATCCAGAAATTACTTTAAACTCCAGTGACAACTCATGCCACTGGAGTAGTAATTTTCTGTCCACAAGAGCTTCCAGCACTGAAGAGTCACATTGCAGATAGCTGGACAAAAATAGCAAAACAAGAAACAAAATTCAACTTAGCTGAACTGGGACTTGAGGCAGGTGAATGCAACAGAATGCTACTAGCACATTGTTGGCCGGCATGTGACTAACAGCCAAGCAGCCTTAAATAGGAAACTCCCCTAGAGGGTGGCGACAGGTAATCAGAGATGGAGGAAGGCACATAAGAGACACTACCATAACAGACCACCGGGGGAGCCCACAAACCGAATTCACAACAGACATGGTATACACGCAACAGAAATGAATTCACGTATCGGATGGCATAAAGAGATACATGCTGAGATCATATTATATTAGCTTATATACTTATATATAATAGATCTCTAGATCTTGACAATGGTCATGTACAAAATATATAGAAAACCATATAGTTGATCAAGGTAAAGTCGTATATTGTATGGTCCAAAAGGAAAAAATCATACAGAAAAAATTGGCCAATCACATATCTGTGCTCCTTCAACCATATTGAAGCAGTCGTCCACCAAATAGTTTAAACTTCACTTGACATGACATCATACTGGTACACTCGCATCATATTTAAAATCTAAATTAATCCAGAAAAAAATATGAAATAAACAGCTAAAAGAAAAGAGCATTAAGCATACAAAAATAAAATATTTAAATATATAAAACCAATCCAATCCATAAAAAATAGAATGATGGATATCCAATCTACAAAAAAGACCCAAATCCAAAATTGTAATTGAGTCCTGCTGGAATAACAGTGTTTGAGCCTGTATATCCAGTGGCTCTCAACTTGGGACAGAATTTTGAATAGATCCCTACCTCTGTATCCCAAAGAGATTTGATCTATAGACCTGATTAAAAGCTTATTTGCATCACAGTTGTGATAACTAGGGTTGAGCGACCTTTACTTTTATAGGATCGGGTCGGGTTTCACGAAACCCGACTTTTTCAAAAGTCGGGTCGAGTGAAATCGGCCGATCCTATAAAAAAGTCGGGGTCGGCCGAAACTCGAAACCCAATGCAGTGCATTGGGTTTCCAATGGTTCCCAGGGTCTGAAGGAGCGGAAACTCTCCTTCAGGCCCTGGGATCCATATTTAAGTGTAAAATAAAGAATTAAAATAAAAAATATCGCCATACTCACCCTCTGCCGGGCCCTGGTACTAACCGGGAACCTTCCTTCCTTAGAATCAGCCTTCCATGACCTTGCGGTGACGTCACGGTGACGTCGTGGCTTGTGATTGGTCCGCGGCCGCCCATGTGACCGCTTGCGCGACCAATCACAAGCCGCGACGTCACCGTGACGTCACCGAAGGTCTTGGAAGGGCTGATTCTTAGGAAGGAAGGCTGTCGGAAAGAAGCCGAGGGTGAGTATATTCCTATTATGTATATACTCACCCTCGGTCATGCCCTGCTTCTTTCCGGCAGCCTTCCTTCCTAAGAATCAGCCCTTCCAGGACCTTCGGTGACGTCACCGAAGGTCCTGGAAGGGCTGATTCTTAGGAAGGAAGGCTGCCGGAAAGAAGCCGAGGGTGAGTATATTCCTATTAGGTATATACTCACTCTCGGACATGCCCTGCTTCTTTCCGGCAGCCTTAGTTCCTAAGAATCAGCCCTTCTAGGACCTTCGGTGACGTCACGGTGACGTCGCGGCTTGTGATTGGTCGCGCGAGCGGTCACATGGGCGGCCGCGGACCAATCACAAGCCGCGACGTCACCGTGACGTCACCGCAAGGTCATGGAAGGCTAATTCTAAGGAAGGAAGGTTCCCGCTTAGTACCAGGGCGCATCAGAGGGTGAGTATAGCGATATTTTTTATTTTAATTCTTTATTTTACACTTAAATCTGAATTCCGATACCAATTCCCGATATCTTAAACATATCGGGAATCGGTATCGGAATTCCGATTCCAGATTCAGAAGATCGCCGACTTCATGGCCGACCCCACACAGGGGTCGGGTTTCATGAAACCCGACTTTGCCAAAAGTCGGCGACTTCTGAAAATTGCCGACCCGTTTCGCTCAACCCTAGTGATAACGCCTAAAGTGCTTGGGCAAGATTTTCAGTTGTTCGTCATTCTGTGCTGATCTCGCTTTCTTTATGTCTCAGATATGCTCCTTTGTTCTTATTTTAAGTTCTCAGGAAATCATCTTTCGGGTAGTCATCCCGATATAAATTTTCATTTATGGGCATTGGGTGCAATAAATACCGCCTTTCGATAAGTAGGTTAATAGATGTTGGATTTTGGAAACACAAGTCCAATCAGAATTACTGCATTCTTTGCTTTTCCCTAAATTCTTGCAAGCTTTGCAGAAGGTGCATGGAAAGAATCCTTGGATAGAACTAGCTGTAGAAATAGCTTGCTTTTGGTGAGGTAGGTAAAGACTGCGTACTAGAATGCTTGGAAATAATATTGGTATATTAATTCCATTGACTATTAAATGGTGTAATAAGTCTGACCTGTTGTTCCTGACTATCCCTATCTAGATCCTTCTTTTTGTGCAGCAAATCATTACTCTTTTATATCCTTTACAGGTATGTCTGTGGCTACATCTCCATTCATCAAAGCATTGGTAAATATCCTTTGCATGTCAACCAAATGCCTCATCAGTAGAGCAAATAAAATCCATGGTCTCCTATGATTGTCAGCTACAGTCTGGTCTTCATGGAAGCACTATCATTGCAGGCACAAGGAGCCATCAGTAGGAGAAAAATGCTTAGTTTTTTTTATATTAGATAGTCATATTAAGCTCAGTTAATAATTGTTTTGCTATTTTTTTTGGTGATTGGCAGCATGTTTACACTGCCGGAATGTCTTTCACGATAATCGGCCAGTATAAATCCAGTTACTGATAATGCTGATTTCAGTGCTGTTGATGAAGATCAATGATCACTGACTGTCATCATCTATGTAGCCAAAATGACATTTTTAACTCCATTCTTTCCTCAAAATATACATTTACCCCTTAGTGACAATTTTGGACTATGTGACCAAGCCCAGTTTTCACTTTTGACATAGGTCACTATGTGGTAATGACTCTGTAATGCTTCTACATATCCCAGCGACTCTGAGATTCTGAGAATGTTTTTTCATGTAAAAATTCTACTTTATGTTAGTGGTAAATTTGAGTTTTTATCCTTCCATTTATTTATGAAAATATCTGAAATTTGCTGAAAATTTTGAAAAATCAGCTGTCTTTAAACTTAAATTTTTTATTCCCTTGAATCAGTCATATAACACACAGAAGGTAATAAATTGTCTCCTTTATGACACCATCATTTTTCATATTTACTTTTATTTTATTAGGATGTTACTTAATGTAAAACTTTAGTAGCAATTTTTCTTCCTTTTCATGGAACTTTACACCTTTAGGCCAGGTTCAGACGAGTGTATGAAAAATCATATGATTATCATCTTGATTGTCATGCTATTCCATTTGTGTGCCATCCATGTGTCCATATTATAAGCCCATGGGACATCCATACTTACTCGTTAACATTTCATAATTTATGTGATCAAATACAGTTTCCTTGGTTAAAGATCGAATGCAATACTTAGGTTCTGTGAGGGATACCATTTTTTTTGCTGACCAATAGACTTGAATGTCTCATACAATATACGGAAGAGAATAGTACATGCTGTGATTTTTTTTTCTTCACCAATAATGACTATGTCAAAACACTGTCATCTGAAAAGAAAATTCTTCTGATCCAGAAATTCAAAACTGCTGTCAGGAAGTTTGCTAACTCTTCAGGTTCTTCACAGGAATTAATGCAAGGTGGAATGAATGGAGTGTAGAATTGCATTTTTTCCACTAATATGTTGCTTGAGGGCTACATTTTTAATTTTCATGAGGGGCACTAAAACAAAATGAAGTCAAATTGTTACGCAATTTCTTCCAAAAATGTGGTCAAAAACAGCTGTTTGAAAACACAGTAGGGCTCAGAAGAAAAAGTGTGCAATTTGTTGAATAGATTGCAGATGCTGAGGTGTTAAAACAGCAAAACCCTCACAATGTATCCCATTTTGAAACCACACCCTCAAGGAACTCATCTAATAGTATAGTGAGGATTTTGAACGCACAGGGGTTTTCACGGAATTTTAGAACAAGGGACGGGAAATGAAAGTTTACATTTTCTCCACTAAAATGTTCTTTTCACTTCAAATTTTCCTTTTCACAGGGGTAAGAGGAGAAAGTGAAACACTCAATTTGTTAAGAAATGTGCCCAAATGTTCCAACAATGGAGAAGAGCTATATTGAGGAGGGGGCCAAAATCCCAATTGTATCAAATACTTATTTCATGGGATAAAATGCAAATTAATTATGTAAAAATCATACCATGTGATTTTCTGGATTTTTTTAAGACTCTGCCTTTCATACTTGACTTGAGGGGATTTTATTTGGCAGGGGGGAGCCATGTTGCTTTGCCACAGAATATTAGCTGCCTGTATATGCAAACCCCAGATTTTTCCTTTGACAGAAAACAGATCTGAGTAGGAACTTGTTTTTTGTGGGAAGAGCTGAAGTTTCTGTTGGTAGCATTTTGAGGTACATGACATTTTTTATTTCTTTTAGTGCTAATTTTACATTTATCCTGTGCTTTACGTTGAGCAATTACATCAGGGTTCATAGGGTTTGTGAAATTATTGGAGAGCACTCCGATGCCATCCTTAGGCCTCATTCAGACGTTATTTTCATGTTATTTTTTTAATCAGATTTTCATCAGAGTGTCACCAGAGTTTAGTCAGAGTTTCTTCAGTTTTACACTGATGAGGAAAATAGAAAGTTTACAATTGAAATAGTGGGTACCACAGAATATACTAAAAATAGTGACCCATAGAGCCGGGTGCAACTTAAAGCACTAACAAGAATGTGTAAAACCAAGAAGAAAGAGCGCAAAAATAGTGCACACACAGCATATACCATACATAAAAAAGGCTTTCTTGATACAAAATGCCAGACAGAAAATGACAATTAAAAACAATTAAAACCATGTGTAGAGCGGCATGCACAACAATGGTGAGCAGACTGGTGAAAATCTTGAGAAATCTCCTTAATAGTGACATATTATCAACCATGTATATTAAAAAACACAACACTCCAGTAGGTAATTATTATCAATCATAGCAAAAATACAAGTACAGAAACTCACAAGAAAGTGGTGCCAAAGTTACCAGATCACAATAGATCCCATATATATTAATAATTAAAATGTATATAAATATTTATATAGCAAGTCGCCATCTGAATATCAATGGTAGTCTCACTATATTGTACTCCTTTAAGAGTAAGTATATACTATATATAGTAGTATATATATATATATACTAGTATATACCTCATGAGGGCCGTAGGATAAAAAGCCAATACATATGATCATAGTTACCTAGTGGAGATTCACCAGAGCTGCTCTGCCCCTGGCGATAAAAAAAAATAAAAAATGAAATAATTATGAGTCAAAACAAATCTCAATAAACCAAGAAGGAAAGAATTATGTGCCACATCAGTATTATTGTGCCGTTCCAAAAAAATAGAAAGTTTCTCAACCTTCTTTCTGTCAGTCAGAGAAAAACGGACAGCACATTGATGACCACCGAGTACTGCCCGATTTTTTTTTCACAGACGCAGAGACTTTTATTGCCAAATTTGATCAGACATGCCTCCGCCATTTTGCATAGACCACTTGGTTCGCAAATTATGACAGACATATGAATAGCACTATACACTGTCATAGCTATTAGTGCTAGATGAAAAATGCATTAAAATTGACTTGTAAGGCTACGTTCACATTTGCGTTGTGCGCCGCAGCGTCGGCGACGCAACGCACAACGCAAATGTGAACGCATGCACAACGCAGCGTTTTTTGACACATGCGTCCACTTTTGCATGGTTTTGGGCGCAGAAAAAACTGCAACTTGCTGCGTTCTCTGCGCCCTGACGCATGCACCACAGCGACGCATGCGTCACAAAACGCAAATGCAACGCATGTCCATGCGCCCCCAAGTTAAATATAGGGGTGCATGACGCATGCAGCGACGCTGCAGCGCCCGACGCTGCGGCGCCGAACGCAAATGTGAACGTAGCCTAAATGATCCCCTGTGCAGTTAGTTTTTCACTGGAGATTTAAATTTGAGCCTGAGAAACATCCATAATTTTTTTCATGTGAAAAAAAACTCATAAAACATTGATAGTAACAACTTACATATTGACAAAATGCTGATGAAAATCAGATCAAGAATATTTATTAAACTAGAGCTGATTTTTTGCAGAAGAGAAAAATCACGGACGTTTGAATAAGCCTTTAAACATAATAGGATTATGCCCAGAGGGTTATCTTGAGCAGGCAAAGCTACACCATAGAAAAATGGCCATTGGGGAAGATTCAATTTTCCCTTGATTATCTTTCACTTTTTTCCATTTAGATATCTTGGTCATTCCGATCAGCAGGCTGACATTTTTACTGGCTGCTGCACACTGAACACTTAAGATGTGTTCACACAATGCCTCCTTGTTGCTTTTTTTTGCATCGCTTTTAAAAATTGGCAACAAAAACAGGGTAATAACATAGTGAAAACATATCCTAAGAATTGAAATGCTGTTTAAAAATACAAAAAAATCTCATTAATTTTATTGTTAGGCTAGTAAGTTCTCACAGTTTTTTTACTTGGATTTGAAGGCAGATTCACTTCAAAATCTACATAAAAATACTCTTTTAGCCCCTTTACCCCCAAGGGTGGTTTGCATGTTAATGACCGGGCCAATTTTTACAATTCTGACCACTGTCCCTTTATGAGGTTATACCTCTGGAATGCTTCAACGGATCCTGGTGATTCTGACATTGTTTTCTTGTGACATATTGTACTTCATGTTAGTGGTAACATTTCCTTGACATTACTTGAGCTTATTTGTGAAAAAAACGGAAAAATGGCGAAAATTCTGAAAATTTTTAAATTTTCCAACTTTGAATTTTCATGCCCTTAAATCACAGAGATATGTCACACAAAATACTTAATAAGTAACATTTCCCACATGTCTACTTTACATCAGCACAATTTTGGAAACAAATTTTTTTTTGTTAGGGACTTATAAGCGTTAAAGTTGACCAGCAATTTATCATTTTTACAACACCTTTTTTTTTAAGGACCGCATCACATTTGAAGTCACTTTGAGGGGTCTATATGATAGAAAATAGTTTACTAACCCTTCAGGTGTTTCGCAGGAATTTTTGGAATGTTTTTAAAAAATGAATATTTAACTTTTTTTCACAAAAAATGTATTTCTGATCCAATTTGTTTTATTTTACCAAGGGTAACAGGAGAAATTGGACCCCAAACATTATTGTGCAATTTGTCCTGAGTACGCTGATACCCCATATGTGGGGGTAAATCACTGTTTGGGCGCATGGCAGAGCTCAGAAGGGAAGAAGCGCCATTTGACTTTACAATGCAAAATTAGCTGGAATTGAGATAGGACGCCATGTCTCATTTGGAGAGCCCCTGATGTGCCTAAACATTGAAATTCCCCACAAGTGACACCATTTTGGAAAGTAGACCCCCTAAGGAACTTATCTAGATGTGTGGTGAGCACTTTGAACCAGAGTGCTTCACAGAAGCTTATAATGTAGAGCCGTGAAAATTAAAAACATCTTTTTTTTCCCACAAAAATGATCTTTTAGCCCCCAATTTTGTATTTACCCAAGAGTATCTGGAGAAATTGGACTCCAAAAGTTGTTGTGCAATTTGCCCTGAGTATGCTGATACCCCATATGTGGGAGAAAACTACTGTTTGGGCGCATGGTAGAGCTTGGAAGGGAAGAAGTGGCATTTTGGAATGCAGACTTTGATGGAATGGTCTGTGGGCATCACGTTGCGTTTGCAGAGCCCCTGATGTACCTAAACAGTAGAAACCTCCCACAAGTGACCCCATTTTGGAAACTAGTTTAGTGTTTCACTAAAGTCTATAATGCAGAGCCGTGAAAATAAAAAATCCTTTTTTTCCACAAAAATGATATTTTAGTCCCCAGTTTTGTATTTTCCCACGGGTAACAGGAGAAATTGACCCTCAAAGTTGTTGTCCAATTTATCCTGAGTACACTGATACCCCATATGTGGGAGTAAACCACTGTTTGGGTGCACGGCAGAGCTCAGAAGGGAAGGAGCACCATTTTACTTTTTCAACGCAGAATTGTATGGATTGAGATCGGATGTCATGTTGCATTTGCAGAGCCCCTGGTATGCCGAAACAGTGGAAACCTCCCAATTCTAGTTCCAACCCTAACCCCAACTTACCCCTAACCCTAATCTCAACCTTAACCACACCCCTAACCCAAACACACCCCTAAACCTAATCCCAACCCCAACACATCCCTAAACCCAACACACCCCTAACCCTAATCCCAACCCTAATTATACCCCTAACCCTGACACACCCCTAACCCAACCGTAAACATAATCCAAACCCTAACCCCATCTCTAGCCCCAACCCTAACTTTAGCCCCAACCCTAACTTTAGCCCCAACCCTAACCCTAATGGGAAAATGGAAATAAATACATTTTTTAATTTTATTATTTTTCCCTAAGGCGGTGATAAATGGGGGTTTGATTTACTATTTATAGCGGGTTTTTATGTTTGGCAGCTGTCACACACTAAAAGATGCTTTTTATTGCAAAAAATATTTTTTGCGTTACCACATTCTGAGACCTATAATTTTTCTATATTTTGGTCCACAGAGTCATGTGAGGTCTTGTTTTTTGTGGGACGAGTTGCCGTTTTTATTGGTATCATATTTGGGCACATGACCATTTTTGATCGCTTTTTATTCCGAGTTTTGTTAGGCAGAATGAACAAAAACCAGCAATTTGTGAATTTCTTTTGGGGGGACATTTATACCATTCTGCGTTTGGTAAAATTGATAAAGCAGTTTTATTCTTCGTGTCAGTACGATTACAGCGATACCTCATTTATATCATTTTTATATATTTTGGCGCTTTTATACAATAAAAACTTTTATAGAAAAAATAATTATTTTTGCATCGCTTTATTCTGAGGGCTATAATTTTTTTATTTTTTTGCTGATGACTTATGGCAGCTCGTTTTTTGCCGGACAAGATGACGTTTTCGGCGATACAATGTTTGTTTATATCCATCTTTTTGATCGTGTGTTATTCCACTTTTTGTTCGGCGGTATGATATAGCATTTTTTTTTTGCCTAGTTTTTAGTGGGACAATTTTTTTAGGTCGGGTCATTATGGACGCAGCGATACTAAATATGTGTACTTTTATTCTTTTGCTTTTTTAATTTACATAAAGAAATGTATTTAATAAAAAAAAATGTTTTAATTTATTTATTTAGGTTTTTTTTTTTACAGTGTGGGACATCATGGTAAAGTGTCAGATCGCTGAGCAGGCGCTTGCAAGCCACCTCCCTGCAAGACCTGGAAGGAGCCCCACAGCCATCTTGGATTCAGGGCCTGCAAGGAGGAGGACGGAGGAGACGCTCAGGGACTGAGGGAAGCATGCAGGGAGCCCCCTCCCTGCGCGATGCTTCGCCTAGGCTGCCGGAACGCTGCGATCATGTTTGATCGCAGTGTTCCGGGGTTAAAGTACCGGGAGTGGTCCGTGACCGCTCCTGGCACATAGTGCCAGATGTCAGCTGTGATAGTCAGCTGACACCTGGCCGCGATCGGCCGCGCTCCCCCCCGTGAGCGCAGCTGATCGGTGATGACGTACTATCCCGTCGGTGGTCATACGGGCCCATACCACCTCAACAGGATAGTGCGTCTAATGTCAGAAAGGGGTTAATATCCTTTGTCTACGTTCCCATGGAATGCACTTAATTTTAATTTTGCAAATGATGACTTTTTCACCATTGACATGATGTGTTTGATGTGATTTTCCAAATATGCAGCGAAAACTTACAATTTTGCAGAATGAGTACACATTCAGACACTTATGGGCCCACCCACATATAAGTATATAATTAAATAATTACAAAGTGTGAAATACAATGATATAGTGAATGCCCAAAGTGCTCTGTGAAGTGGGGTGGAGACCACTCAAAACAAGAGAACAGGAAAGAAATCCTGAAACGGTGGACTATCATAAAATACTGGACAAGAAATATTCAAATAAAATTGCCTTTATTAAACATATAGTGGCAAACAGTAGTACTGTAGAAGAAGCATGTGCACGGATCAGGACAGTGTTGTATAAAAATATATTTAAGAGAATATTTATAGAAATATATAGCTAAATATATGGGCCTAATATAAAAAGTAGCGGACCAGAAGGGAAAACAATTTAAATGAATTAAAATATATTTTTGATTATTGATTACAATATAAAAATGTAGTAAATATTAAAATATAAATATGTGTGATCACGTAAAACAGCGCCCAAAGATAATCGAATATATTAAAAAATTACACATTAAATAAATTAAATAGAAAAAATGTGCAAAAAAAATCAATGAAAATGACTGCAAATAAATAATGTCAACAAAAATAATTGTATATATAGTGTTAAATAAGTAGGTGTGGAAAAATAAATAATAACAGTCAATCTGTGAAAAAATCAAACCGCCAAAGAGGCAAAAAACATTTTTTGTAACAGTGACCAAAAAAATGCAATTAAAGTATTTTACAAGCAGTGCATCAAATACAAGGAAAGGGACATAAGGGAATATAAGGTGCAAAGTGCAGAGTGTCAATTGCACAGAAAAGAACGAATTAAAGTGTAAAGTGTAGAGTGCCAATATTATGATAAAAAAGGGGGCTGTATACCTTTAAGGTCCGCTTCGTCAGGGGGTGGCGTCCTGTAAAGTCAGAGAATTTTTATATGGGAGGTAGAATAACGCCGATTTGAGTGACCCGGTCATTAACGGTGCATGTGCCGGCAGGAGGACCCGGAAGTCCAAGCCACCGCATCATGTGACCGGAACGCACGGGATCTGAGTACCTGGCGTTACCAAGGAGACACAGACGCAGAAGGCCAGGACACTGGGACACAGGCGGCGCATGCGCAGAGCCCAGGATGCACAATATGGGCAAAGAGCAGGATTAACCTGTGATTAAGGTAACAGGATACCAGCGGTGACAATCAAAAGAATATGACAAGGAAAATGGCAAGACATATAAGGGATGTATAATGTGTATAGAAATATATGTATATACTAAACTGGATAATATGGAAAAGAAGGACATAATGTATATATACTAAAAAATACATTACATAACATATTAATCGATAATGAAAATATTAGGACATAGAGATCTGGTAAAAAATGCACCAGGAAGAGCAGGATGATAACTCTGTCTTGGTGGAATCGGGCTATATCCACAGGCGACTCATTCCGAGAGGTCTGCGGATACAAGTTAACCCTTCCTTTCCAGTTAATGATGATCTTTAGAAATACCCTGGTTTAGGGAAAAAGGGAAAAAAAGAGACAAGTGCGGCGCTTCCTCTGAGCGTAATACGTTTTTACCAACAGTTAAAAAAAATTCTTTTAGTTGTGGTTATGCTCACCTTCTATCGGTAAGAAATGCATGTTGAGATTCTCAAGGAATCAATTCTTTAGGCAACTCTTCTCCGTATGTTGTATAATCCAATAAGGTGTGCAGCTCACTTTGGAGAACTATGTGTTGATCCTGCTTCGGATCCACATAGGTGGCGAATTCAAAGGGAAAATAAACTCCAAGCAAATGTGGCGCTAAGCACCTACGGATATTTGAATGCATCCACTTCCAGTGAAAAATGTTAATAAAGATTCATTTATTTTCTCAAAAAAAAAAAAAATAAAATAAAATATATTTGTAAAATATTTTTAAAATACAGTACAATGTGTTTCGGCTGCTATTTTTACAGTGCAGCCTTCATCAGGTAGCAAAAAAAAACAGACATACAATAAGCACTATAAAGTGATGTTACAACCTCCAAGTTTTCTTATTTATGAGGGTTCCTAGAAGGGATTAGCAGGGCGGGAACGGGGATCAGGTTCTCCTTTCCTGACGAATATCTACAGACTCATTTTTCATATATATATATATATATATATATATATATATATATATATACCGTATTTTACGCTTTGTAAGACGCACTTTATTTCCCCCAAATTTGGGGGGGGGAAATGTGGGTGCGTCTAACAAAGCGGATATACCGCTTACCATTACAGGCTGGGATGAGGGGGTGCCCGCCGCCGCTGCTGCCGGGGTTGTCCGCTGCTGCCCCGGGTGATGCTGGAGGCTCTGGTGCTGCGGGGGGCTCTGGCGACATTTTGTGAAAGACCAGAGCCCCCCGGCAGTTCGTCCATGCGTTCCAGTATGACTAATTCCGGGAAAATGGCCGCCGGAATCTCAGGAGATGAGATTTCAGCGCTGAGATCTCATCTCTCGAGATTCCGGCGGCCATTTTCCCGGAGTCAGTCGTACAGGAACGCATGGACGAACTGCCTGGGGCTCTGGCCTTTCACAAAATGTCGCCAGAGCCCCCCGCAGCACCAGAGACAGCCCTGCAGCATCGGAGACAGCCCTACAGCACAGGAGCCCCCTGCAGACCCCTCATCCCAGCTTGCAGCACAGGAGCCCCCCTGCAGACCCCTCATCCCAGCCTGCAGCACAGGAGCCCCCCTGCAGCACAGGAGCCCCCTGCAGACCCCATCATCCCAGCCTGCAGCAATGCTCCACTCCTGCCTCCAGCAACGACCCTGGGACCCTGATCCACCACAGCCACAACCCCTGGTAAGTAATAAGATGCATGGATTATAAAATGCCCCACCAATTTATTAAAAAAAGTTTTTTCCTATTTTTCTCCTAAAAATTTCTAAGGGTTTTTCCGTCTGTCTGTCTGTCTGTCCTGGAAATCCCGCGTCTCTGATTGGTCAAGGCCACCAGGCCTCGACCAATCAGCGACGGGCACAGTATCGACGTAGATGTCATAATGGTTGCCATGGCGACGATGATGTCATAAAGGTTGCCTCGACCAATCAGCGACGGGCACAGTCTGCCGCGAATTCTGGAATCATCATTGTCCTCCACTGCTGTCAAGTGCCGCCATTGTTTAGGGTGCGTGCCTGCGTCTCCCTGTATGGGCGGCATCTCCCTGTGTTTCTATCTTAGAATGGGTCAAAACGAAAATACGCCAATGAGGATGACCGAAAAGGAGCAGCAGCAGCAAGAAAACGACAACATCGGGAACAGGAGACACCGCAACAAACTGCCGCCAGACAAGCCCAGGATGTGGAATTTCACAGACAACGTCGCCAACAGGAGACACCACAACAAACTGCCGCCAGACAAGCCCAGGATGTGGAATCTCACAGACAACGTCGCCAACAGGAGGCACCACAACAAACTGCTGCCAGTCAAGCCCAGGATGTGGAATTTCACAGACAACGTCGCCAACAGGAGACACCACAACAAACTGCCGCCAGACAAGCCCAGGATGTGGAATTTCACAGACAACGTCGCCAACAGGAGACACCACAACAAACTGCCGCCAGACAAGCCCAGGATGTGGAATCTCACAGACAACGTCGCCAACAGGAGACACCACAACAAACTGCCGCCAGACAAGCCCAGGATGCGGAATCTCACAGACACCGTCGCCAACCGGAGACACCACAACAAACTGTTGTACGACAGGAAAAACATGATCGCCAAATTCATAAAAAACGAATGCTCTACCAACTAGGCACGACCAGGACAATATTCAACAACTTGCACATTATGTAACAGACAATGAAAGTACAATTTATGAACACTACTGTGGGAATATGAATGCAGTTTGCTCTAAATGCGACTCTCTGAATTTCATTGATGAAAAACCATCTGACAATCAGTTTACTCAATGCTGCCAAAAAGGAAAAGTTATGCTACCGAGACCTCACTACTCAGATCTGTTTGAGCAGTTAATGAAAGGAATGCATCAACACAGTAGAAATTTTATGGAAAATATCAGAAGCATCAACAGTTCTCATGCGTTTGCTTCATTCGGTGCCAACATTGCACCGCCCCCTGGATTCAGACCGTATTGTTTTAAAATTCACGGCCAGACCTACCACCGCACTTGAACACTTCACCCAGAAATAGGACAACCACCAAAATTTGCACAATTATACATCATTGATACAAATGAGGCTACAGAACAAAGGATGAACCTAAAAGAAAACGAAAAGTGTGATGCTGAACTGATGAACCAAATTGCTGTAGATTTACAAATTGCATACATATTCTAGAATACCCAATGCATTAGAATCGGGCCACCATCTATATATATATATCTATATATATATAATTGTCTAAGGGTCACTTCCGTCTGTCTGTCCTGGAAATCCCGCGCCTCTGATTGGTCGAGGCCGCTAGGCCTCGACTAATCAGCGACGGGCACAGTCCGGCCAAGAATTAGTCCCTCCCTACTTCCGTCCAGTCAGTGCCCAACACCCGCTCCATACTCCCCTCCAGTCAGCGCTCACACAGGGTTAATGGCAGCGTTAATGGACCGCGTTATGCCGCGGGTAACGCACTCCGTTAACGCTGCTATTAACCCTTTGTGACCAACTTTTTACTATTGATGCTGCCTATGCAGCATCAATAGTAAAAAAAATCTAATGTTAAAAATAATAAAAAAACAAAAAACCTGCTATTCTCACCTTCCGTTGTCCGCCGATGCGCGCGCCGCTGCCGCCAGCTTCCGTTCTCAGAGATGCATTGCGAAATTACCCAGAAGACTTAGCAGGCACGCGCATCGGGACAGCTTCGCTCATACAGGGAGACGCAGGCACGCACCCCACACAATGGCGGCACTTGACAGCAGTGGAGGACAATGATGATTCCAGAATTCGCGGCAGACTGTGCCCGTCGCTGATTGGTCGAGGCAACCTTTATGACATCATCGTCGCCATGGCAACCATTATGACATCTACGTCGATACTGTGCCCGTCGCTGATTGGTCGAGACCTGGTGGCTTCAACCAATCAGAGACGCGGGATTTCCATTATGACATCATCGTCGCCATGCTGTGCCCGTCGCTGATTGGTCGAGACCTGGTGGCTTCAACCAATCAGAGACGTGGGATTTCCAGGACAGACAGACAGACAGACAGACAGAAAAACCCTTAGACAATTATATATATACTAGACTGTGGCCCGATTCTAATGCATCGGGTATTCTAGAATATGCATGTCCCCGTAGTATATGGACAATGATGATTCCAGAATTCGCGGCAGACTGTGCCCGTCGCTGATTGGTCGAGGCAACTTTTATGACATCATCGTCGCCATGGCAACCATTATGACATCTACGTCGATACTGTGCCCGTTGCTGATTGGTCGAGGCGAATTTGCGGCAGACTGTGCCCGTCGCTGATTGGTCGAGGCAACCTTTATGACATCATCGTCGCCATGCTGTGCCCGTCTCTGATTGGTCGAGGCAACCATTATGACATCATCGTCGCCATGCTGTGCCCGTCGCTGATTGGTCGAGGCCTGGCGGCCTCGACCAATCAGAGACGCGGGATTTCCAGGACAGACAGACAGACAGAAAAACCCTTAGACATATATATATATACTAGACTGTGGCCCGATTCTAACGCATCGGGTATTCTAGAATATGCATGTCCCCATAGTATATGGACAATGATGATTCCAGAATTCGCGGCAGACTGTGCCCGTCGCTGATTGGTCGAGGCAACCTTTATGACATCATCGTCGCCATGGCAAACATTATGACATCTACGTCGATACTGTGCCCGTCGCTGATTGGTCGAGGCCTGGCTGCCTCGACCAATCAGAGACGCGGGATTTCCATTATGACATCATCGTCACCATGCTGTGCCCGTCTCTGATTGGTCGAGGCCTGGCGGCCTTCGACCAATCAGAGACGTGGGATTTCCAGGACAGACAGACAGACAGACAGACGGAAAAACCCTTAGACAATTATATATATTCTAGACTGTGGCCCGATTCTAACGCCACAGGCTGCCTGGTAATCCGGACAGTCTGCCGCGAATTCTGGAATCATCATTGTCCATATACTACGGGGACATGCACGATAATGTCATAATGGTTGCCATGGCGACGATGATGTCATAATGGTAGCCATGGCGACGATGATGTCATAATGGTTGCCATGGCAACCATTATGTCATCATCGTCGCCATGGCAACCATTATGACTTCATCGTCACCATGGCAACCATAATTGTCGCCATGGCAACTATTATGACATCGTCGTCATGTCAACCATTATGACATCATCGTCGCCATGGCAACCATTATGACATCATCGTCGCCATGGCAACCATTATGACATCATCGTCGCCATGGCAACCATTATGACATCATCGTCGCCATGCTGTGTCCGTCGCTGATTGGTCGAGGCCTGGCGGCCTCGACCAATCAGAGACGCGGGATTTCCAGGACAGACAGACAGACAGAAAAACCCTTAGACATATATATATATACTAGACTGTGGCCCGATTCTAATGCATCGGGTATTCTAGAATATGCATGTCCCCATAGTATATGGACAATGATGATTCCAGAATTCGCGGCAGACTGTGCCCATCGCTGATTGGTCGAGGCAACCTTTATGATGTCATCGTCGCCATGGCAACCATTATGACATCATCGTCAATACTGTGCCCGTCGCTGATTGGCCAATCAGAGACGCGGGCCTTCCATTATGACATCATCGTCGCCATGCTGTGCCCGTCGCTGATTGGTCGAGGCCTGGCGGCCTCGACCAATCAGAGACGCGGGATTTCCAGGACAGACAGACAGACAGAAAGACAGACAGACAGACGGAAAAACCCTTAGACAATTATATATATAGATACTAGACTGTGGCCCGATTCTAATGCATCGGGTATTCTAGAATATGCATGTCCCCGTAGTATATGGACAATGATGATTCCAGAATTCACGGCAGACTGTGCCCGTCGCTGATTGGTCGAGGCAACCTTTATGACATCATCGTCGCCATGGCAACCATTATGACATCTACGTCGATACTGTGCCCGTCGCTGATTGGTCGAGGCGAATTCATGGCAGACTGTGCCCGTCACTGATTGGTCGAGGCAACCTTTATGACATCATCGTCGCCATGCTGTGCCCGTCTCTGATTGGTCGAGGCCTGGCGGCCTCGACCAATCAGAGACGCGGGATTTCCAGGACAGACAGACAGACAGACAGAAAGACAGACAGACAGACGGAAAAACCCTTAGACAATTATATATATACTAGATTGTGGCCCGATTCTAATGCATCGGGTATTCTAGAATATGCATGTCCCCGTAGTATATGGACAATGATGATTCCAGAATTCGCGGCTGACTGTGCCCATCGCTGATTGGTCGAGGCAACCTTTATGACATCATCGTCGCCATGGCAACCATTATGACATCTACGTCGATACTGTGGTCGTCGCTGATTGGTCGAGGCCTGGCGGCCTCGACCAATCAGAGACGCGGGATTTCCAGGACAGACAGACAGACAGACAGACAGACAGACGGAAAAACCCTTAGACAATTATATATATAGATATATATATATATATATATATGTATATAGGGAAAAAAAACAACCAGCACTCCTAATGTGAATGCGTGCACGCTGCAAACTGCATAATATAGGTAAAAAAGAACACAGCAGCACATGTACATGAATCTAGGCCATGTGAAAACCCAGACAAATATCCAATATGAATCATACTTCTCAAAAATATTTTTTCACAAATTTTTTCAAAAATGTTTTTTTCATAAAACTTACAGTAATAGATGAATTGAAGATTCTTAGCGCATAAATTGGCCAATTCATGTGTTGACCATCAACCATGAAAAAATATTTTTGAGAAGTATGATTCATATTGGATATTTGTCTGTGTTTTCACATGGCCTAGATTCATGTACATGTGCCGCTGTGTTCTTTTTTACATATATATATATATATATATATATATATATATATATATATATATATATATATATATATAAGAACAATCCGTAGGTGCTTAGCGCCACATTTGCTTGGAGTTTATTTTCCAGTTAATGATGATGAATTTATTAAAAGTTGGGAAGATGTTTGTAATGAGGCCTCCATGACATTGATGGAACTACTAATCAAATACAACCAAGGGGTCCTAATGAACATAGATGAATCCCTTGAGGAGGCCTTTATAAATGCAAAATCTAAACTTACCACTGAACAATTCCAATCTATCAGCCGACAAATTGAAAAACACATTGACCAATGGGTTACAGATATCCAGGCTAATCAATCTTACAAACTATAAAGGGATCAAAGGGATTTCAATAATGAGAGAATTTATAGATGGCACAAATACCCACCAAGGGAGGATACTCGAGATCACACTCCCTCAATAATCCACCTATATGTGACATCTCTGATAGCTCCTCTTCTGCCTCCACTTCTGTTCAGCTATCTCTACTCCGAAGCGGAAACATGACCCACGTTACATACCAGCTAAACGTTCCTTCAGATATATATATATCCCTATGGGAGGTAGAGCCGCATATTCATCACTGTAATGAGCGGCACCACGTGACCGCTCATACAGGACAAGCTGCGGCGCTGAGAGGAAGCATCGAGGGAGCCGGGTGAGTATTTTATTTCCAGCGGGCGGGCGCACAGGGGGTGGGAGGGGGGTGGTGACAAGGATCTTTATTTTAAACACGAAAAAAAAACAACAATGATTTTTCATTCCTTCTCTCCAGCGAACGCTGCTGGAGAGAAGAAATGAATGGCAGCTTCAGCACCACAAGCTGGGGGGACAGCGCTTACTGTAGCGCTGTCTCCTGCACGGCACACGGACAGCACACGGACAGCATCCGTGTGCGGTACGTGTTTTACACGGACCCATTGACTTTAATGGATCCGTGTGATCCGTGCGCTCCCACGAACGCAGACATGTCTCCGTGTTTTTCAAACGGACACACGGTCCGTGAAAACACGCTGACATGTGCAGAGACACATTGATTTTAATGTGTCTACATGAGTCAGTGTCTCCGGTACGTGAGGAAACTGTCACCACACGTACCGGAGCCACTGACGTGTGAAACCGGCCTAACAATGTACAGCTTGTCACAGAAAATCCAAGACACCATACAAGTAATGGTGGTCGGAATGTAGGAAACCAAATGAAAAAAACTTTTGCATCTTGATGTCAAAACTTTCAGTCCACAAGGGGTTAACTGTGCTTAAAGTCATCCCGTTGCAATCATTACAAAATGAATGCATGTTGTATTTTTTGTCACATTCCACTTAAACAGAAATGTAATATACTGCATGGCTAAGTCTCTATATTCCAAAAGTTCATGTGTTATTAGGATGGGAATATTCCCTCTCATGACTTCAGCCGGTCAACATTCATCATTTCAATAGATCCAAATATAACAATATCACAATCAATCAAAGAAACTCCATAATCTAAATTTGTGAAGAAGAAAAAAGGATAAGTGTTATATATAAATGCTGCAGATATCTGGTACTTCCTTTCAGGAACAACAAGCTGTGCGGCATTTTTAGGATAAGCCAGGATGTGTTCAGACAGTAAAACGTGACCTCTCCACTAGACTAAACAAAGCAGAAAGTTTTTTTGTGTGTTTGTTTAGTCTACAGAAGTTATGTTGTGCAGTAAACTCTTCCTGGTGCAGGGAGCGGCCCTCTAATATGTCAATTATTAGTGTCCTGGTATCTTATTTTCAAAAATAGAAAATGTATTTAATATTATTGACTTAATTATTTGCAAATGTTGCAAGACATATCATCTGTTCAAGTCCCATAAATATGTCCTTTGTTATATGGAGCTTATAATTATTCCCAATGCTTTCATATCTTTTTTTCATGTTTTTAGATTTAACATTATGACTGTCACGAGGATATCACTTCCCCATGGAAGACCTGGAGTTAGACAGTCACATTGGGTAATGAATTGCAAGTCTTCTTTAGAGATGGTGTGATTTGTGTTCCATATTAAACGGATTTAGCTTAAGGTACCTTCACACTAAACGATATCGCTAGCGATCCGTGACGTTGCAGCGTCCTGGCTAGCGATATCGTTTAGTTTGACACGCAGCAGCGATCAGGATCCTGCTGTGATATCGCTGGTCGTTGAACAAAGTTCAGAACTTTATTTGGTCGTCAGACCGGCGTGTATCGTCGTGTTTGACACCAAAAGCAACGATACCAGCGATGTTTTACGCTGGTAACCAGGGTAAACATCGGGTTACTAAGCGCAGGGCCGCGCTTAGTAACCCGATGTTTACCCTGGTTACCAGCGTAAAATGTAAAAAAACCAAACAGTACATACTCACCTTCGCATCCCCGCTTCCCACACTGACTGAGCACCGTAAAGTGAAAGTGAAAGTACAGCACAGCGGTGACGTCACCGCTCTGCTGTTAGGGCCGGCGCTCACACAGTGCAGGAAGCGGACGCCGGGGGACGCGAATGTAAGTATGTACTGTTTGTTTTTTTTACATTTTACGCTGGTAACCAGGGTAAACATCGGGTTACTAAGCGCGGCCCTGCGCTTAGCAACCCGATGTTTACCCTGGTTACCCGGGGACCTCGGCATCGTTGGTCGCTGGAGAGCGGTCTGTGTGACAGCTCTCCAGCGACCAAACAGCGACGCTGCAGCGATCGGCATCGTTGTCGCTATCGCTGCAGCGTCGCTTAATGTGAAGGTACCTTTACTCTGTTGCTGAAGAGATTAGAAACCCTTTCTATGCTGGTCAGAAACATACAGCTCCATTTCAGCTGCTTCTGATCATTACCTCATCCTATAAAAACTGGTCAGACCTTCTTGTCGTTAACAGATTCATCTTCCTGTGCTGTGTGCTATTGGTAAGTGGTTGGAGTAGAGTTGTTGTAGTAGTAATCTGTGGTTTGTTGTAGTACGTGTGTTTATCTCCTGGTTCCTGTTCCCATTTAGTTTATTCCTCCCTGTCCCTATCCTCCTCCCTATTGATGGCAAGTGGTTTTGTATGACAGAGGTTTTCTGATATCCCTGTTTTGTCTTTGTGTCTTGTTTAGCTTACATTTATGTCCAATGCCTCATGTGGTGGGGGAGGAGACAGATCATGGTTTAACAGCAGCATAGTAAGATGAGAGACTTGGGCCTATCTACCTTCAAGAGTACCCCTAGGACAGGGATAGTTAGGGTCCCAGTTTCAGGGACAGTTTTGAGGCTCCCCTTTTTTACCGAAGGCTGTCACAGCATGGCATTTTCATGGCCCCACATTTTTTTTAATCTTGTTATGGATCTCGTTGCAGTCTTGCCAAACAATTGCAGAGCTTGTCACTTGAACTGTCAGACCTGCAATCTAGGGTCTCACAGCAGCAGACTGTTGGTCTGGCGGGTAGTCAGGCCGAATCAGAACCTAAGGCTTCTTTCACACTTCAGTTGTTTGGCGTCAGTCTGCTCCGACATAGTGACGGATCGACGGATCCGTCACAATTGTTGAGAAAACGGTTCTAACGGATCCGTTTTTTTGACGGATCCGTTACTTGGGGGTTGTCTGGGAAAAGTATTTGCTTTTTGGAGCATGCGCAATTGAAAAAGCGGATTGGGGCGACGGATCTTCCGAAATGACGGTCGCGACGGATCCGTCGCCCATAGGCGGCCATTCTATGGAATGGCGGACGCGACGGATCCGTCGTGAACCGCCATTTCGGCGCAGACAAAAAACGTTATAATGTCCGTCTATGTCTAGATGACGTCCACCAAATCTCGACGGATCCGTCACATGGCGGATGGAACGGACCACCATCCGTCACAATCCGTCGCTAATGCAAGTCTATGGGAAAATAGCTAATTGATGAAAACGGCGGATTCAAACTGACTCCAAAAGACTGAAGTGTGAAAGAGGCCTAAGGTGGCCCTCCCGGATAGGTTTTCTGGGGGACGGGATAAATTTGTTGTGTTCCATGAAGACTGCAAGCTTCCTCGTTCATCTGGAAGTGAGGAGCAATGGAGTTGGGATTGTTAATTCTCTCCTTCAAGGGAATACTCAATCCTGGGCCTTTTCACTTCAACCAGACTCACTGTTTCTCTGGTTGGTTGATTGTTTTTGAGGCCCTAGACCTTATGTTTGATGGTCTGGACATCATGTCTCCCTTGCTTAGTCTAAGCTACATAAACTCCAGCAGGGAGACCGGCCAGCAGAGGAATTTTGCTCAGAGTTCCGCAGATAGGCCACTAACACCCCGTGGAATGATCCTGCTTTTAGGAGTCAGTTTTGTCAGGGCCTGTCTGAAAGATTAAAAGACGCACTAGAGTTTTACGAAACTCCTGAGTCAGTTGAGCTTGCCATGGCTATGGCCATATGTATAGATTTATGCCTCAGGGTCAGACCTGCTGTGACTCTGCCCTTCATGGTATTTCTTAAAACCAAGGTTCTTCCTGTGTGCTCTGAAGAATAGATGCAGTTAGGAGGTGCCTCCCCTCATTATGAGTCTCTTGTGGTTCACCACAAATCGGGGATTGTCTTTTTCTGTGGTCAAAAAGGCATTTCATTGGGATCTGTCCTTCTTTACCAAAGCACAAAAGCCGTCAGAAAATTTAAAACCCCAGGTTGTGTGGAAGATAACCTGGGTGTATATATCTCCTCTGCATGCATATCTCAGTTTTTCTTGCCCACAGAAGTGGTTATTGGAATGAAAACTGAGACAATATCTATCCTCTTAGATATACAAGGTCTTCCTTGTAAACTCTGGCGATGCCCTTCCCCATATTTGCAATTGACTCTACACCTCTCGGTGAGGGAAATTTTACGCAAGTAATGCATAATGCTAATCTGTGCACAGGGGCTCTTCACAGGGAGCTCCCTTCTTGTTATATCTTGGAAGGTCTCCCTACTCCTATTGTGTTAGGCCTTCCCTGTCTAACTGTGCATACTTCAGTTATTGACTGTCAGTCCAGAAAATAATAGTCAAATGAAGTGATTTCTGCAAAAATAATTGCCTAGGTTCCATCATTTCTACTGTTTCTACTAAAACCACACCGTTTTTTCTGTCTGATTTTGTGGATGTGTTCTCAGAAAAGGGGTGCCAGGAACTGCCTCCAGACCGTGTGTATGATTGCCCTGTAAACTTGCTCCCTGGAGCGAAATTATCCAACACCAGATTGTATAATCTATGTGGCCCTGAAAGGCAGGCTATGAAGAATTACATCTCTGAGAGTTTTGCTAAGGGAAATATTAGACCCTCCTCTTCACCCGTAGCGGCGGGATTCTTTGTTAAAAAGAAGGATGGAGGCCAGTGTTCCTGTTTAGATTTTCATTAGTTAAATTGGATTACTATCCGTGAGCCTTATTCCCTCCCATTCATTCCCAATATATTTAATCAGATTGTTGGGGCAAAATGTTTCCGTAAGCTTGACCTCAAGGGAACCTATAATCTGATTAGCATAAAGGAGGGGGATGAGTGGAAGGCGGCCTTTAACACTCCTGAAGGGCATTATGAAAACGTTGTCATGCCTTTTGGTTTGACTAATGCTGCCTGCCATTTTCCAACATTTTGTTACCAACCTTGTGGGTAAATTTTTAGTGGTGTATCATGACAACATTTTAATATACTCAGCTGATCTCGTCACATTAGGTACACGTTCGGCAGGTGTTATAGGTTATGTAGGAAAATAAACTGTATGTCAAATTAAAAAAATGTGTATTTGCTATACATGAGGTTCAGTTCCTGGGTTTCCTAGAGTCTGCGGCAGGTTTCCGGATGGACCCTGATAAGGTTCGTGCAGTTCTGGAATGGGATCTGCCAGGAAATCAGAAAGCATTGCAATCCTTTTTTTGTGTTTGCTAACTACTATCGTAAGTTTATCAAAAACCTCTTGTCGATTGTCAAACCCCTCATTGACATGACAAAGAAAGGTATGGACTTCTCAAGGTGGTCCAACTGCATCCTTTCTTTGAAAAAATGCTTTTCCACTTCTCCTGTAATCCTTCAACCCAATGTTTCTCAACCATTTATTGTGGAGTTTGATGTATCTGAGGTGGGGGTCGGGGCTGTGTTGATTCAAGGGTCTTTCCCTGGTAAGTGGCATCCATGTGCCTTCTGTCTAAAAAAATTACTGTCGGCTGAAAGGAACTATGATCTAGGCAATAGAGAACTTTTGTCCATCAAGTTGCCTTTTGAGGAGTGGCTGCTTTATTGAACCACAAAATGGGCAGATGACACATAGAACAGTCCCAGAAAAATTCCCCAAGATGGTGCACATTAGAGTCTCAACCTTCTGCTGACCCCCAGGATAATGACAGATGTTACATCAGAGCTCTTTGTTTCATTGCAGTCATTTGGTAAATTCAAAAAAGTTCATTTTTTCTCATTAATGTACACTCTGCACCCCATTTTGACTTAAAGAAACCAGAATTTTTCCAAATTTATTAAAAAACAAAAACTGAAATATCACATGGTGATAAGTATTCAGACCCTTTGCTCAGTATTGAGTAGAAGCACCCTTTTGAGCTAGTACAGCTATGAGTCTTCTTTGGAATGATGCAATAAGTTTTTCACACCTGGATTTGGGGATCCTCAGCCTTTCTTCCTTGCAGATCTTCTCCAGTTCCGTCAGGTTGGATGGTGAACATTGCTGGACAGCCATTTTCCTGTCTCTCCAGAGATGCTCAATTGGGTTTAGGTCAGGGCTCTGGCTGGGTCAGTCAAGAATGGTCACAGAGTTGTTCTGAAGCCACTTATTTGTTATTTTAGCTGTGTGCTTAGGGTCATTGTCTTGTTGGAAGGTGAACCTTCGGCCAAGTCTGAGGTCTGGAGCACTCTGGAAGAGGTTTTCATCCAGGATATCTCTGTACTTGGCATTCATGTTTTCTTAAATGGCAACTAGTCATCCTGTACCTGCAGCTGAAAAATACCCCCATAGCAGGATGCTGCCCCCACTGTGTTTTAACTGTTGGGATGGTATTGGGCAGGTGATGAGCAGTGCCTTGTTTTCTCCACACATACCTCTTAGAATTATCACCAAAAAAGGTCTATCTTCATCGCATCAGACCAGAGAATCTTATTTCTCCTAGTCTGGGAGTCCTTCATGTGTTTTTTAGCAAACTCTATGCGGACTTTCATATGTCTTGCACTGAGGAGAGGCTTCCGCTGGGCCACTCTGTCATAAAGGCCTGACTGGTGGAGGGCTGCAGTGATATTTGACTTTGTGGAACTTTCTCCTATCTCCCTACTGCATCTCTGGAGTTCAGCAACAGTGATCTTTGGGTTCTTCTTTACCTCTCTGACCAAGGCTCTTCTCCCACGATTGCTCAGTTTGGCTGGACAGCCAGGTCTAGGAAGACTGCTGGTGGTCCCAAACTTCTTCCATTTAAAGATTATAGAGGCCACTGTGCTCTTAGAAACCTTGAGTACTGCAGAAATTCTTTCTTAACCTTGACCAGATCTGTGCCTTGCCACAATTCTGTCTCTGAGCTCCTTGGCCAGTTCCTTTGACCTCATGATTCTCATTTGGTCTGACTTGCACTGTGAGCTGTGAGGTCTTATATAGACAGGTGTGTACCTATCAGTTTAATTAAACACAGCTGAACTCCAATGAAGGAGTAGAACCATCTCAATGAGAATCACAAGGAAATGGACAGCATGTGACTTAAATATGAGTGTCTGAGCAAAGGGTCTGAATACTTATGACCATGTGATGTTTCAGTTTTTCTTTTTCAATAAATATACAAAAATTTCCACATTTCTGTTTTTTTTCAGTCAAGATGGAGTGCAGAGTGTACATATATGAGAAAAAAATGAACTTTTTTAAATTTACCAAATAGCTGCAATGAAACAAAGAGTGAAAAATGTAAAAGGGGCTGAATACTTTCCGTACCCACTGTATATGTCTTGGCAGAATCTCTGACTGTCTCTCACCTCATCTCTCTGTCGCTGACTTTCTTTATACAGAGACATGCAACCTATTTTTAGATTTACCCAGTGTTCTCAGTCTAGCATCAAGATAAAGGAAACAATAGTGATAAGATCAAGTAGCATTACTTGATTATTTAGTCTATTTGCATAGTTTTTCCTTCTCAGCTTTCAAAGTCAACAAACTGGATCCATAATAAAATGCATAATTAGCATATCAGCAAACATCATTAGTCAACAAAGATAAGCGCACACTATGTTATATGAAATATCAACTTACAAGTCACTATTACAGGATCACACAAGCAAAAGTATAGAAAACAGCATATTCTTGTTTTGCTACAAATAGTCTTCTGGGTAATTAAGATATAATCCAGATTCTTCACAGTCTTTGGTTTTAAATTTTATTGTCACGTTCCATCCTGGGATTAAGAATGTCAAAGCTAATGCTATTTCTTGAAGTTTCCCTGGGGGTGGTTGTTCGGATGACTTTGTCCCTATTTTACAGGAAGAGGTGGTCGTCTCTGCCATGTATTCTGAGCTAGAGGGAGAGGTATTGAAGGCACAGGGGGATGCCCCTGCTTGTCCTTCAGGGAAATTATTTGTACCATTGAACTGTATCTCAAAGTTTTAGGAGCACATTATAGCTCGGCTGTCGCTGTTCATCCAGGTAGTAAAGCAACCTTGAACCTCCTTTTTCATCTTTTTGGTGGCCACGGTTGCATCGGGATGTAGTTGACTTTGTGTCTTCCTGTAGTGTCTGTGTTCATTCTAAAACCCTGCATACTTGTCCGTCTGGGGCTCTTCTACCATTAACCATACCCAACCGGCCATGAACACATTTATCTATGGATTTTATTGCAGACCTTCTTCCTTCTCTGGTAATTCTGTTATCTTAGTTGTGGTAGATAGGTTCAGTAAAATGGTGCACTTCATTGCTTTACCTGCTTTTCTTAATGCTCAGAACCTGACTCAGATGTTTGTGAACAAGTGGGTGAAAAATGCAGAAATGGTGCACATGTTTCTATTATACTTTTTTTTCTGATTGTTCCACTTCTGATTTGGGCTTTCAAATACTGAGGTAAAATACTGACCAAATGCTGGATGTGTTAACATGGCCTAAGGCGTTCTAGATGCAGCGTATTCTTGCTGCATCCTAAACGTTGCATTGTACAGTACAAGCACAGTGGATGGGATTAGTTGAAATGTCATGCCCACTGTGTTTCTTTTTTATGCCGCATAAAATCACCTTTACTAGGGACCGTTCCTGTCAGACAAATCTGATCAATTTCTATAAAGAGGTAAGTTTCGGACTGGACCAAGGGAACGCAGTGGACGTAGTGTATATGGACTTTTCAAAAAGCTTCTGATACGGTGCCTCACAAAAAGTTGATACATAAAATGAGAATAATGGGTATAGGGGAAAATATGTGTAAGTTGGTTAAGAGCTGGCTCAGGGATAGAAAACAAAGGGTGGTTATTAATGGAGCACACTCGGACTGGGTCGCAGTTAGCAGTGGGGTACCACAGGGGTCAGTATTGGGCCCTCTTCTTTTTAACATATTTATTAATGACCTTGTAGGGGGCATACAGAGCAGAATTTCAATATTTGCAGATGACACTAAACTCTGCAGGGTAATCAATACAGAGGAGGACAATTTTATATTACAGGATGATTTATGTAAACTAGAAGCTTGGGCTGACAAATGGCAAATGAGCTTTAATGGGGATAAATGTAAGGTCATGCACTTGGGTAGAAGTAATAAGATGTATAACTATGTGCTTAATTCTAAAACTCTGGGCAAAACCGTCAATGAAAAAGACCTGGGTGGATGACAAACTCACATTTAGTGGCCAGTGTCAGGCAGCTGCTACAAAGGCAAATAAAATAATGGGATGCATTAAAAGAGGCATAGATGCTCATGAGAAGAACATAATTTTACCTCTATACAAGTCACTAGTGCGACCACACTGTGTACAGTTCTGGTCTTTGGTGTATAAGAAAGACATAGCTGAACTAGAGCGGGTGCAGAGAAGAGCGACCAACGTTATTAGAGGACTGGGGGGTCTGCAATACCAAGATAGGTTATTACACTTGGGGCTATTTAGTTTGGAAAAACGAAGGCTAAGGGGTGATCTTATTTGAATGTATAACCATATGAGGGGACAGTACAAAGACCTTTCTGATGATCTTTTTAATCATAGACCTGAGACAGGGACAAGGGGGCATCCTCTACGTCTGGAGGAAAGAAGGTTTAAACATAACAGACGTGGGTTCTTTACTGTAAGAAAATAGAAATTTATTAAATGATAACCCCAAATTAGTATTTACCAGAAAACTAAACAAGAACTAATTTAAACAATATCTTTATTTCAACGTTAGGATAAACAAACCAACACAACCCCTTAAAAAACCCTTCTAATATGAGACAGGGTTAACTATCTGGTCTGCATATACATGGGCAGAGGGGTGGGGTACCTATCTGGGATCTAAACCTACACGTCCCTATGGTGCCCCCTACCTATCTGCGGAGGTTGGCACCCTCTTGGACGCAATATGGCGCCCCCGCTCCTCGACGGCTGACCCTCAATGCCCTATGGGTCCCTAGTGCACAATTTGTCGTGGACACCTCACACCTGCCCACTCCTAGGGCCCAAATATTACAAAACAGTTACCAGATAAGATTTTTCCACCCAAATACCACAATAACAGACAAACTCACTGCCTCTAAAGGCTCAATTAGGTAAACATGACACACTTGGCCGTCTGTTCTAAGCCTCCTTCACTGGCTATCACACCCTTATGCGTCCCTACCAACACTGCCCTGCCTTACAGCGGAGGTTGGCACCCTCTTGATCGCAAAGTGGCGCCCCCGCTCCTCGGCGGCTGTCCCTAGGATGCCCTAAGTAGGTACCTACAGACAGTTGAACCCGCTAGGGGAAAGTGCCTATGGGGCTGTGCTGGTGGGCTACAGTATAAGCATAAGTCGACGTGTCAGCAGAAAATGCACAGTGAATCAGACCCAGTGTCTATATACCATATATCAGCTCTATTGGTGAATTTATCACACAAGGCAAAGAGAGATGCAGTATTATCTATATACTAAGGACACATATATATAGCAATATCACTGTTATTTTAGAGTATATACATGGTGAAAAAGTCAAAATAGTAAATAATTAAAAATCTGTTGCACTTATCTGTGCCCAGATCTCGCCTCTACGCGTTTCCCCCCCATGATATGGTTCCTCAGGAGGCACATGGGAAAAAGAACCGTGTGTGACCACATCGGTGATATGCTGTGCCTGGTTGCAGGTGCAGGGATAACACTGATACAGACATGCTTATATATCTCATATGGCTCCCGCCCACACGGCGGTATTCAGGGAATTAGATCATACCTGTGGATTGCGGATTGATGCGCTAATCATAGCGCAGATGTCCAGTGGTTGCCCCCAATCCGTATCCTCACACTACACATGGCGGCCGCCATTATTCCTATGGCATTCTCGGCGTGCCTGTACTGCGCATGCGTCGTTTTCAGACCCTAGAGGTCTGTTGTATTCCTTCAAACTGCAAACTTCCTTCAAATGGAGTCCCCTCTGAGCGCCTGCGCAGTTTGAAGGAATACAACAGACCTCTAGGGTCTGAAAACGATGCATGCGCAGTACAGGCACGCCGAGAATGCCATAGGAATAATGGCGGCCTCCATGTGTAGTGTGAGGATACGGATTGGGGGCAACCACTGGACATCTGCGCTATGATTAGCGCATCAATCCGCAATCCACAGGTATGATCTAATTCCCTGAATACCGCCGTGTGGGCGGGAGCCATATGAGATATATAAGCATGTCTGTATCAGTGTTATCCCTGCACCTGCAACCAGGCACAGCATATCACCGATGTGGTCACACACGGTTCTTTTTCCCATGTGCCTCCTGAGGAACCATATCATGGGGGGGAAACACGTAGAGGCGAGATCTGGGCACAGATAAGTGCAACAGATTTTTAATTATTTACTATTTTGACTTTTTCACCATGTATATACTCTAAAATAACAGTGATATTGCTATATATATGTGTCCTTAGTATATAGATAATACTGCATCTCTCTTTGCCTTGTGTGATAAATTCACCAATAGAGCTGATATATGGTATATAGACACTGGGTCTGATTCACTGTGCATTTTCTGCTGACACGTCGACTTATGCTTATACTGTAGCCCACCAGCACAGCCCCATAGGCACTTTCCCCTAGCGGGTTCAATTGTCTGTAGGGACCTACTTAGGGCATCCTAGGGACAGCCGCCGAGGAGCGGGGGCGCCACTTTGCGATCAAGAGGGTGCCAACCTCTGCTGTAAGGCAGGGCAGTGTTGGTAGGGACGCATAAGGGTGTGATAGCCAGTGAAGGAGGCTTAGAACAGACGGCCAAGTGTGTCATGTTTACCTAATTGAGCCTTTAGAGGCAGTGAGTTTGTCTGTTATTGTGGTATTTGGGTGGAAAAATCTTATCTGGTAACTGTTTTGTAATATTTGGGCCCTAGGAGTGGGCAGGTGTGAGGTGTCCACGACAAATTGTGCACTAGGGACCCATAGGGCATTGAGGGTCAGCCGTCGAGGAGCGGGGGCGCCATATTGCGTCCAAGAGGGTGCCAACCTCCGCAGATAGGTAGGGGGCACCATAGGGACGTGTAGGTTTAGATCCCAGATAGGTACCCCACCCCTCTGCCCATGTATATGCAGACCAGATAGTTAACCCTGTCTCATATTAGAAGGGTTTTTTAAGGGGTTGTGTTGGTTTGTTTATCCTAACGTTGAAATAAAGATATTGTTTAAATTAGTTCTTGTTTAGTTTTCTTCTTTACTGTAAGAGCAGTGAGACTATGGAACTCTCTGCCGTATGATGTTGTAATGACTGATTCATTACTTAAATTTAAGGGGGGACTGGATGCCTTTCTTGAAAAGTATAATGTTACATGTTATATATATTAGATTCCTTGATAGGGCGTTGATCCAGGGAACTAGTCTGATTGCCGTATGCGGAGTCAGGAAGGAATTTTTTTCCCCAATGTGGAGCTTACTCTTTGCCACATGGGTTTTTTTTTGCCTTCCTCTGGATCAACATGTTAGGGCATGTTAGGTTAGGCTATGGGTTGAACTAGATGGACTTAAAGTCTTATTTCAACCTTTACTAACTATGTTACTTTGTTACTATGTTACCTGCGGTCTGGGTTTCTAAGCCACAGCATGTCAATTTCTCTTGCGGGAACACTTCTTAGTCTTCTGTGCGGAATTTCCCTATAGGCTTGCCTTAGATCTGTAAAGCCGCAGTTAAAAAAAACAAGCACATGCATTGTTTACGCAGGTGTTTTTAGCCTGGTTTAAATAAATAAATAAATAATTTTAAAAAATGTTGTGGTGTCCCCAATATTTTTTAATAACCAGCTAAGGAAAGCAGACAGCTGTGGGCTCTTATTATCAAGCAGGTAAGATCCCTGGTTAGTGGGCCCTTCCCTGCCTAAAAATACCATCCCACGGCCACCCGAAAATTGGCGGCTCACATGAAATGTGCCAATTCTGGCACTTTGAACAGCTCTTCCCTATTGCCCTGGTTCAGTGGCAATTGGGGGTAATGGTAGTTGGGGTTGATGACAGCTGTGATTTGTCAAAAATCACAGCTGCCATCATCCCCTGGGGTTAGTATTGGACAGGTGTCTATCAGACAGCCCCATTAGTAACCTGGTGATAAAAATAAAAACACAGAGAAAAAAACAGTTTCTTTGAATAAGGACTCCTGTCATGATTCCCAATGGCAGGGAAACATCGGAACACAAAAATAACGGACGAGCTCTGGGTGATGGAATCTCGAGCTGACCGTGAGCTAAATCTACCACACAACTAATAGTAGCCAGGGAGCATACCTACGACTTCCTAAATGCCACGCGCCAGCCGGAGGACTAACTACGCCTGGTAGAGGAAGGAACAGACCTGGCTTACCTCTAGGGAAATACCCCAAAAGATGATAGCAGCCCCCCACATGTAATAACGGTGAGTTAAGAGGAAAAGACATACACAGTATGAAAGTAGATTTAGCAAAGAGAGGTCCACTTACTAGATAGCAGAAAGATACAAAAGAGGACTTCACGGTCAACTGAAAACCCTTTCAAAAAACCATCCTGAAATTACTTTAAGACTCCTGTGTCAACTCATGACACAGGAGTGGCAATTTCAGCCCGCAAGAGCTTCCAGCTACAGAGAATAACAAAAACTGCAAACTGGACAAAAGATACAAAACAAAAGGACAAAGTCCACTTAGCTGATCAGCAGACTAGTAGCAGGAACATGCAACCGAAGGCTCTGGTTACAATGATGACCGGCAAGGAAATGACTGGAGAGCAAGGCTAAATAGGAAACTCCCAAACACTGATGGGAGCAGGTGAACTGAGACAGCAAAGCACACACAAGTCACCAGTACCACCAGCAACCACCAGGGGAGCCCAAAAAGCGGATTCACAACAGTACCCCCCCTTAAGGAGGGGGCACCGAACCCTCACGAGAACCGCCAGGGCGATCTGGATGAGCCCTATGAAAGGCACGAACCAAATCCGAGGCATGAACATCAGAGGCAGTTACCCAAGAATTATCTTCCTGACCATAGCCCTTCCATTTAACCAGATATTGAAGTCTCCGTCTGGAAATACGGGAATCCAAGATCTTCTCTACAACGTACTCCAATTCACCCTCCACCAGCACAGGAGCAGGAGGTTCAGTAGAAGGAACCACCGGCACCTCATATCTCCGCAACAACGACCGATGGAATACATTATAGATAGCGAAAGATGCCGGGAGGTCCAAACGAAAGGACACAGGGTTAAGTATCTCCAAAATCCTATAAGGACCGATGAACCAAGGCTTAAACTTAGGAGAAGAAACCCTCATAGGGACAAAACGGGAAGACAACCACACCAAGTCCCCAACACGAAGGCGAGGACCAACACGACGACGGCGGTTAGCAAACTGCTGAGTCCTCTCCTGGGACAACTTCAAATTGTCCACCACTTGTCCCCAAATCCGATGCAACCGATCCACCACCGCATCCACTCCCGGACAATCCGAAGATTCCACCTGACCAGATGAAAAACGAGGATGAAACCCTGAATTGCAAAAGAAAGGAGAAACCAAAGTGGCAGAACTAGCCCGATTATTAAGAGCAAATTCTGCCAACGGCAAAAAGGCAACCCAGTCATCCTGATCAGCAGACACAAAACACCTCAAATAAGTCTCCAAGGTTTGATTAGTTCGCTCCGTCTGGCCATTAGTCTGAGGATGGAATGCAGACGAAAAAGACAAATCAATGCCCAACCTGGCACAGAATGCCCGCCAAAATCTAGACACGAACTGAGTTCCCCTGTCAGAAACGATGTTTTCCGGAATACCATGCAAGCGAACCACATTTTGAAAAAATAGAGGGACCAACTCAGATGAGGAAGGCAACTTAGGCAATGGTACCAAATGAACCATTTTAGAAAAACGGTCACACACCACCCAGATGACAGACATCTTCTGAGAAACAGGGAGATCAGAAATAAAGTCCATAGAGATGTGCGTCCAAGGCCTCTTCGGAACAGGCAAGGGCAACAATAACCCACTAGCCCTAGAACAACAAGGCTTGGCCCGAGCACACACATCACAAGACTGCACAAAAACACGCACATCCCGAGACAGGGAAGGCCACCAGAAGGATCTAGCCACCAAATCTCTGGTATCAAAAATTCCAGGATGACCTGCCAGCGAAGAAGAATTAACTTCCGAGATGACTCTACTGGTCCAATCATCAGGAACAAACAGTCTACCAGGCGGACAACGATCAGGTCTATCCGCCTGAAATTCTTGCAAAGCACGTCGCAGATCTGGGGAGACAGCAGACAAAACCACCCCATCCTTAAGGACACCAGCAGGTTCAGAATCCCCAGGAGAGTCAGGCTCAAAACTCCTAGAAAGAGCATCTGCCTTAACATTTTTAGAACCCGGTAAGTATGAAACCACAAAATTAAACCGAGAAAAAAACAACGACCATCGTGCCTTTCTAGGATTCAGGCGCCTGGCAGACTCTAGATAAATCAGATTCTTGTGATCCGTCAAAACTACCACCTGATGTCTGGCACCCTCAAGCCAATGACGCCACTCCTCAAATGCCCACTTCATGGCCAAAAGCTCCCGATTACCAACATCATAGTTTCGCTCGGCGGCCGAAAATTTTCGAGAAAAGAACGCACAAGGTCTCATCACTGAGCAGTCGGAACTTTTCTGCGACAAAACCGCCCCCGCTCCGATCTCGGAAGCATCGACCTCAACCTGAAAGGGAAGAGAAACATCAGGCTGGCGCAACACAGGGGCAGACAAAAAGCGGCGCTTAAGCTCCCAAAAGGCCTCCACAGCAGCAGGGGACCAATTGGCAACATCAGCACCCTTTTTGGTTAAATCCGTCAGAGGTTTAGCAACGCCAGAAAAACCAGTTATAAATCGACGATAAAAATTAGCAAAGCCCAAGAATTTCTGAAGACTCTTAAGAGAAGTAGGCTGCGTCCAGTCACAAATAGCCCGAACCTTGACAGGGTCCATCTCAATAGAAGAAGGGGAAAAAATGTACCCCAAAAAGGAAATCTTTTGAACCCCAAAAACACACTTTGAACCCTTTACACACAAAGAATTCTCTCGCAAAACCTGAAAAACCCTCCTGACCTGTTGAACATGAGACTCCCAGTCATCAGAAAAAATCAAAATATCATCCAAATACACAATCATAAATTTATCCAAATATTCACGGAAAATATCATGCATTAAGGACTGAAAGACTGAAGGTGCATTAGAAAGGCCGAAAGGCATTACTAAATACTCAAAATGGCCCTCAGGCGTGTTAAATGCGGTTTTCCACTCATCCCCCTGCTTAATTCGCACCAAATTATACGCCCCACGAAGATCAATCTTCGAGAACCACTTAGCCCCCCTTATGCGAGCAAACAAATCAGTCAGCAAAGGCAACGGATACTGATATTTGACTGTAATTTTATTCAGGAGTCGATAATCAATACAAGGCCTCAGAGAGCCATCCTTTTTAGATACAAAGAAAAAACCAGCTCCTAAAGGAGATGAAGAAGGACGAATGTGTCCCTTTTCCAGGGACTCCTTAATATACTCTCGCATAGCAGCATGTTCAGGTACAGATAAGTTAAACAAACGACCCTTTGGAAATTTACTGCCAGGAATCAGATCTATGGCACAATCACAATCTCTGTGGGGAGGGAGTGAACCAATTTTTGGCTCCTCAAAAATATCACGATAATCAGACAAAAATGCCGGAATCTCAGAGGGAATAGATGACGAAATGAAAACCAAAGGTATGTCCCCATGAGCCCCCCGACATCCCCAGCTTAACACAGACATTGTTTTCCAGTCAAGGACTGGGTTATGAGATTGTAACCATGGTAATCCAAGCACCAAAACATCATGCAAATTGTACAACACAAGGAAGCGAATCACCTCCTGATGGTCTGGAGTCATACGCATAGTCACTTGCATCCAGAATTGTGGTTTATTACAAGCCAAAGGCGTAGAATCAATACCCTTCAGAGGTATAGGGACTTCCAGAGGCTCTAAATCAAACCCACAGCGCCTGGCAAAGGACCAATCCATAAGACTCAGAGCGGCGCCAGAGTCCACATAGGCATCCACGGTAATAACTGATAATGAACAAATCAAGGTTACAGACAGAATAAATTTAGACTGTAAAGTGCCAATTGAAATAGACTTGTCAACCTTCCTTGTACGTTTAGAGCATGCTGATATAACATGAGCAGAATCACCACAATAGAAGCATAACCCATTTTTACGCCTATAATTCTGCCGCTCGCTTCTGGACAGAATTCTGTCACATTGCATTTTCTCTGGCGTCTCTTCAGAAGATACCGCCAAATGGTGCACGGGTTTGCGCTCCCGCAAACGCCGATCAATCTGAATAGCCATTGTCATGGACTCATTCAGACCTGTGGGTGCAGGGAACCCGACCATAACATCTTTAACGGCATCAGAAAGGCCCTCTCTGAAATTTGCCGCTAGGGCGCACTCATTCCACTGAGTAAGCACAGACCATATATGAAATTTTTGGCAGTATATCTCAGCTTCATCTTGCCCTTGAGATAGGGCTATCAAATTAGGTTCCTCATAAAGCAACCCTAAAGCCAGAAAAAACGCATCCACATTCAGCAACGCAGGATCCCCTGGTGTCAATGAAAATGCCCAATTTTGAGGGTCACCTCGCAGCAAAGAGATTACAATCTTAACCTGCTGGACCGGATCTCCAGAGGAGTGAGGTCTGAGAGAAAGGAACAATTTACAATTATATTTGAAATTCAGGAACCGAGATCTATCTCCGGAAAACACCTCTGGTGTAGGAATTTTAGGTTCAGACATCGGAGTATGTATAACAAAATCTTGTAAATTTTGAACCTTGGTAGCAAGATTATTTAAACCTACAGCCAAACTCTGAGGGTCCATCTTTAAACAGGTGAGATCAGAGCCATTCAAGGATTAGAAGGAGAGAAAGGCAAAGGCTGTAATTAGAGCTGAAATACAACTGATCCAACTATGGAGCAAGCATAGGGGAAAGAAAAAAAAAAAATCTACAGACTTCTTTTTTCTCTCCTTTCTTCTGCCAATAACTTTAACATTGGCCGGTCATACTGTCATGATTCCCAATGGCAGGGAAACATCAGAACACAAAAATAACGGACGAGCTCTGGGTGATGGAATCTCGAGCTGACCGTGAGCTAAATCTACCACACAACTAATAGTAGCCAGGGAGCATACCTACGACTTCCTAAATGCCACGCGCCAGCCGGAGGACTAACTACGCCTGGTAGAGGAAGGAACAGACCTGGCTTACCTCTAGGGAAATACCCCAAAAGATGATAGCAGCCCCCACATGTAATAACGGTGAGTTAAGAGGAAAAGACATACACAGTATGAAAGTAGATTTAGGAAAGAGAGGTCCACTTACTAGATAGCAGAAAGATACAAAAGAGGACTTCACGGTCAACTGAAAACCCTTTCAAAAAACCATCCTGAAATTACTTTAAGACTCCTGTGTCAACTCATGACACAGGAGTGGCAATTTCAGCCCGCAAGAGCTTCCAGCTACAGAGAATAACAAAAACTGCAAACTGGACAAAAGATACAAAACAAAAGGACAAAGTCCACTTAGCTGATCAGCAGACTAGTAGCAGGAACATGCAACCGAAGGCTCTGGTTACAATGATGACCGGCAAGGAAATGACTGGAGAGCAAGGCTAAATAGGAAACTCCCAAACACTGATGGGAGCAGGTGAACTGAGACAGCAAAGCACACACAAGTCACCAGTACCACCAGCAACCACCAGGGGAGCCCAAAAAGCGGATTCACAACAGACTCCCCCATACTATCCTGTTGTGAATTCCGTTCTGGGGCTCCCTCCTGTGGTTGTTAATGGTACTTTTGTGAGTTCTGCCCTTGGGCTCCCTCTGGTGGTTTCGAGTGGAACTGCTGCTCCTTGAGGTTAGCTGTAGCAGCTGCCTTCACTAATCGTCTTGCCTGGATTTGTTATTTAAACTGGCTCTGGGCTTTAGTTCATGCCAGCTGTCAATGTTCTTGGTTGGATTTGGTTCTCTCCTTGGATTTCTCATATGGCCTGTCATTTTCAGCAAAAGATAAGTTTTTGCTAGTTCTTTGTTTGTCCATTTGCTTTGGACTCTATTGCTCAGCTATTTATGTCTCTTTTTGTCCAGCTTGTCATTATGTTATATTCAGGCTAGCTGGAAGCTCTGGGGAAGCAGATTTGCCCCTCCACACCGTGAGTCGGTGTGGAGTTCATTTTTGTAAACTCTGCGTGGATTTTTAGTTTTTAATACTGACCGCACAGTATCCTTTTCTATTCTGTCTATCTAGTTTAGTTTTGGCCTCCTTTGCTAAAATCTGATTTCATTCCTGTGTACGTCATTTCCCTCTCCACTCACAGTCAATATTTGTGGGGGCTATCTTTCCTTTTGGGGTTTTCTCTGAGGCAAGATAGCTTTCTATTTCCTTCTTTAGGGGTAGTTAGTTCTTAGGCTGTGACGAGGTGTCTAGGGAGAGTCAGGAACATCCCACGGCTATTACTAGTGTTGTTGTTAGGATTAGGAACTGCGGTCAGTAAAGATACCACCTCCTCAGAGCTCGTCCCATGTTGCCTTTTAGCCACCAGGTCATATCAGTGTGGCTCCTTAACCACCAGGTCATAACACTATCCCTTGTTCATCTGTAAGAGGAAGCAGTGATACCACTGAAGAGCCTTTGCACAAGGTGATATTAATGAGGAAAAACCATCATCTGTGGCTGGGCGAAACCAGGTAGAACCAATTTGTACCAGTATAATTGCAGTGGAAGCAAGTTATTGTGCTGGACCTTGACAGGTGAATTGCATGACAGTGTTCCTGGATATAAAAGCCCTGCTCGACAAACCGCAGGAAGGTTTGACACCAAGAAGGAAATTGGAGCAGACATAGACCAGAGATGGTGCCAAGTCAACCGTGACAGATCTCAGAGGAAAGCCTACAACATTATGATGACTCTCAGAGTTCAGACTGCACCTGTCAAGGCCCAGACTTCAGACTGTGTCAGTCAAGGCCAAGACCTGTACCCTACGCCGGTCAATTTCCAGGGATCAGATGATGCCCATCAAGAGTCGAGACAAAGTCCTTCCTGCACCAGGCCCAGGAGATATCCGCCGGTGATCAAGCACCGAAGACTGCGCTCAGGACAACATTAATGAGCAGGGCCGTCACTTCCATGTATAACATACTGTACCAGGGCTGGCCTGGGCTAGTACATCAGGTGGGGAGGGGGCTGATTGGTCATGGGAGGCTCAACTCACTTTAATAGACTTCGTCAGAAAGACTTGTGGCTTAGCGGTGACCTCCGCTAGGGCCCGAATAGCAAGAAGAACTTACATGGTAACTACCGTTAATGGGTGCAACATTCTCATAAAGAGGACATTAGCGTTATATAGTGAAGAGTTTTCATTGTTATTACAATTGCATATGGTTAATTGTTGATTTGCATTGTTTAATAGCACAAGTTGTCTTATAACTACTGTAAATTACACTGTTCACTGAATTTTCTTGCCTTGTGTACCCTGTGCATTGCATCCGGTCACCTACATTTCATTTTGGGTAGTTGACAGGATGCAACACTCAAACACAGAGATGCCAGACCAGTCCATAATCGAGTCAGTCAGGGGAAATATACCTACTGGGGTCTTGCTTAGCAATCTTCTCAAGTTCAAGGGAAGCAGTGTGTAACTGTGAGATTGGGTAAAGAGATTGAAGAGTATGCTGCGCATATATCCCCTGACTCCTTCCGTTTAGGCCGAGTTAGCCCTTGTGACCCTTGACAAGGAAGCCTGACAGATGATCATGTACTGTCCACTCAGGGAGTGTGACACTGTGGATAAAGTGATAAAAATGTTATAGGACATGCACAGTGACACTATGGAATTAGGGCACCTCCGTATGCTGTTGTTTCAGCGGGGCCAAGGGGAAAGTCAGACCATAGTTCGGTATGTTAATACATTGGAGGAAGGGATGGCCAATATCACCAAGAAAACCCAAGATTGGCACAAAAGGCTGGGTTGATTGGATAAAGTGATGCGGGATTAACTAGCTGCTGTACTGAGGGAACCATATTTGAAACAGGCCTTAAAGGAGTGTCTGCCTGTGAATCCAGACCTGGGCTTTCAAGAGGTTGTAGCCAAAGCTAGGGTCTTAGAAAACCCCTGTCGTAAAAGGTGTGATCCGGAGCCGTGAAGTGGCCGCCCCTGGGTGGATGCACATGGAGCCCCACTGGGCCCGGAAGCTGCGGTCAAAAATATGGGATATCCGAGGTGAGCTGTGCAGTATCAAGGAGACCTCTGCTGGCATTCCCCCGCCTGGCCTCATGGCCTAAAGTCAAAGGAGGCCAAAGCGGGAAAGTTGTTTCCCATGTGCTCTGCATCTGCAGCTCATCAGTGGAACGTGTGTGTTATGGACTGGCCTGGTTTGGAGTAGGAGTAGTGATATTGCAACCACTAGGGGCATAGCCAGAGGTCATTAAAAGGAGCAGCAATGTTGTTTGAAAGTATAAGTAGGAATCGTAGTCAGGAAAGTCAGAGGTCACTATCAGGAGCAGCAATATCATTTGAAGAGGCAACAGGTGGAAGGAAGCTTGAAAAAAGGCTGGTAGCTCAACAATCACGCAAGAAAGGAGAGCAAGGCAAGTTTAGATAGGATGTACAATCAGGATGATCCAATCAGGAACTCAGGGTGGAGACCATCAGCAACAACATAGGTACAAGTATTTGGATTAACATGGAACTGTCCAGTGAGCTGAATAGCTTAGAGGGAAGAGCTGCCGTCTGGTGCACAGGAGCTGCTGGGTTTGAATCCTGACAGAGTGCTAGAGTGTTGGACATGTGGTGGAAGGGAACATATCTCGAGGGACTGTTCAAGTCAGGAAAGGAGGAGATGGGGGGCATCAGTTAAACTAATGCGCCTCACAGTATAGGAGCTGTATTATGTCTAGGTGATTGATAAGTCCCAAACTACGCAGTATCACCCACAAGGAAACAGGACCTGTGAATGCTTCAACCGGACCCTGTTACAAATGTTGTGGACCTTGGAAGAGGACAAAAAGATATGGACTTGGACAACTAAATCTACATTGGTGTGGGTCTATAACAATTGAGTCCACACAATTATTGGTTACTTACAATCCCTATATGCTGCTCCTTGGGCAAAATGGATGAGAGATTACTGAACAGGAGCTGAATTTGGAGGACTCCGGTTTGGGCAGTAGTCCAAGTACCTGGATCCGAGAACAATGAAACCGACTCTAGATAGTAAGGAGGTTGGTCGAGTGGAAGCTTTGAGAGGTAGAACACTCAGGTCAACCGCTGATGTCGGGTGAACAACTCAAGCCAGGGGACCATGTACTAGTGCATGCCAAGCGACCCAGAAGCAAGCTGGATCACCACTGGGAAGTAGTACCCTACCAAGTAGTGATGAAGATTCACCCAGATAACCCAATCTATGAGATCAGGACTGAGTAAGATGACAGAGTGTTACCCCTGGTGTTGCATCAAAATATGCTGCAGTCCTGTTCCTCTGAAGGAGAGGAACATACCCAGGTCAAGTCTCCAATGGGAGTGACAGAGGTCCCCCAAAAGGGGAGTCTTAGAGAAATAGGAAGGATGGCTTACAGTCCCACTGAGGTCACTGGAGATGACAATGCCGCTCCCAATTGGGACAGAGAACTAATCAGGACTCAATTGGAATTCCCCCCAGTCGGTATGCCCAAGATGAATTTGTCTGACCACAGATAGCAGAAAACCCAAGAGTATGCTCAACTCTTGGCTGAATTTGGTTTACTAGTAGGTAAACTTCAAACGTGCAATGATTCCACTTGCCAGAGAACTGATGAGCTAAAAGGGGAAGGAATGTGAGAGGAAGCAGTGATACACCTGAAGAGCCATTGCTTTATGTGACATTAGTGAGGATGACTGCTATCTGCTGGCAGGACGAAACTTGGTGGAGCCAATTTGTACCAGAAGAATTACAGGGGGAGGAAGTTCTTATGCTGGACCTGGACAGGTGACTTGCACTACAGAGTTCCTGGATTTAAAAGCCCTGCGCACCAAACCGCAGGAAGATTTAGCGCCAAGCAGGAGAGTGGAGCAGACATGGATCAGGAATGGTGCCAAGGCCAGCGTGACAGTCTTCAGCAGAAAGCCTGTGCCATAAAGGTGCCAGTCATTGCCTGACAAGGTCCAGATGACACACTGTTGAGACCCAGAGTTCAGACTGCACCAATCAAAACTCAGAGTTAGCAGTCAATATCCAAGAACCAGATGACACTTGTCAAGAGTTGAAACCCAGTCCTTCCTGCACAAGGCCCAAGAGACATCCGCCAATGGTCAAGCGCCGAAGATCCAAGAGGAAACAGTGACCACAGGAGCATACTTGTGGTTGCAAAGGGACAGTGTGAGTAAGCAGGGCTGTAACTTCCAGCCATAACATATGGCACCAGGGCTGACCTTGGCTAGGACATCAGGTGAGGAGGGGCCATTTGGTAAATGGATGACCCAACACACTTTAATAGATTTGTGGCCAAGTGGGAAAACCTGGTAACGCCCACTCAGGCCAGAATTGCAGGAAGAACTTACGTTGTAACTCCCATGAATAGGTATAATCTCCTCGTAAAGAGAGTATTAGAGTTTTATAGTGAAGAGCTTTCATTGTTATTACAATTGCATATGGTTCATTGTTATATGGTTCATTGTTGATTTGCATTGTTTAATAGCACCAATTGTCTTATAACTACTATAAATTACACTGTTCACTGACTGTTCTTGCCTAGTGTCCTCTGTGCATTGCATTCGGTCACATGCATTACACATCAATTTACTGAAAAAAAAATTCCATGCAGGTCCACTGTAATCCAATGAATCTGAAGTAGTCCAAGAAGGATACCTGAAAAACATAAAAAAAGAAATAAAAACAAGATTGTACCTCGTTCATCAATTTATTACCCAAAATGTTGTCATGAAGCTCCGATGTAGTGCACATTCCCCGATGTCTCCGGCGTCTGTAAATAGTAGTAAAGTGACTGCTATTCACAAGTGCCAGGTACTGATGGCAACTCTGATCCGTTTCTTTGGCTCCCGCTGAGCTCAGCAAGCCCTGGCCACGCAGATGCTGTTGTCACTACCTAGGGACTGTGAATAGCAGTCACATTACCTCTATTCACAGACCCTGGAGACATTGGATAATGTGGTACGAACGTCGTGTGCACAACTGACGTAGTGGTGCCTGGGTAGGTTCCCAAACCATAACAACCATCAAAACATAACCCAGCACTCAACTTAAGCGGTGATGAAAATAAGAGGATTTTATTCATCCAATATAAGCCTTTTTTTTTTTTTTTTTTTTTTTTTTTTGAAAATAAGAGGATTTTATTCATCCAATATAAGCCAAACGTTTCGGTCCCTAACCGGGACCTTCATCAATGACTGTAAAAATATGTACAAACATGTACAGTAAATAACAGTAAATAAACAAAAATAAAGTATATACAAAATTGTAACAAACAAGATATATAGAGTATGCGCTATTTAGAGAGGTTCTGTGGCAAATAACAAAACAGAAAAGTATAATCATGAAGAGGAAGGCATATACTATACTGGTCAAACCACATAGACTGTGAACGTACCGTATGAAGGAAGAGACGTGATAATATATGGCTGTGCTCGCCTATAATGGAGATAACGGTGACGGTGTGTTATGAGAGGCCAGAGTGTGAAGCCAAAAAAGAAAATGGAAGACAAGGCTGTGAGGGCTGGGACTTACCAAAAAGATTGCAGTAAATATGTCTGAGATGAATAGAGGACTAAGCCTGTGTGGAAGACATGGCGTAGATTAGAGGGACGTCCACATATGTATATCTGCGCTATGTCACAGAGGACTGCGTAGCGCCACAAGGTGAAAGAAGATAGTAGCCGAGTGTATGGGGTTACCTGTGTCCAGATGGCCGCGGCATCCACCGCTGTATTGCAGGTAATGAGGAGTAAAATCATGTTTAAATAGAGGAGGACTCGGCGTGTAGTTCCGGTTTCCAGGGAGGATGACCGGGCGCATTGCGCAGAAGCGGACATGTCATAGGGGGGGGCGTGGTAAGGGGATGCGTGTCATTATCGGTAAGAACAATATGGACGTGCGTTCCATCTAGCCAGGCATGCGCTGCGCATTGTGTGCATTGCGCAGAAGCGGTCATATCATAGAAGGGGGCGTAGTAGGGGAATGCGTGCCACTGTAGTTTGGACGTGCGTTCCACCTTCGGGCATGCTCTGTAGCAAGATGATAGGTTATGTGGGCCAAGGTGTGTTAACAGGTCAGACTGCAGTGTGCATGAGGGTGAGGGACACCAGGGTAGAAGGGGCCTGAAAAAATATGAAACAAAAAGTAAAGACAAAGCACTATATGATACATGATAAATAATGTGCTTATTATCCGGTGGCTTATATTGGATGAATAAAATCCTCTTATTTTCATCACCGCTTAAGTTGAGTGCTGGGTTATGTTTTGATGATTGGATAATGTGGAACACACTGGAGCTTCGTAGCATTTAGGGCCTGCTGTCAGTCAGGGCCAGGGGTGCGGTTACAGCTGCCACTCTACAGGGAGGGCCGTGTATATGGATACACCTAAATAAAATGGGAATGGCTGGTGATATCAACTTCCTGTTTGTGGCACATTAGTATATGGGAGGGGGAAAACTTTTCCAGATGGGTGGTAACCATGGTGGCCATTTTGGATCAAACTTTATTTTTTCCAATGGGAAGAGGGTCATGTGACAAATCATACTTATTGAGAATTTCACAAGAAAAACAATGGTGTGCTTGATTTTTAACGTAACTTTATTCTTTCATGAGTTATTTACAAGTTTGTTTACTGCCATTGACATGTCGCAGAGGTTAACACGTGAGGAGCATGTGAGCCGCTTATGTGCCACAAACAGGAAGTTGATATCACCAACCATTCCCATTTTATTTAGGTGTATCCATATACATAGCCAACCCTGTATATTGTCATAGTGGTGACTGAACCGGCACCACCCCGCCGCTGAAACTTGTACACTACTGAGGAGAATAAAGTTAATTTTCTCCCCGCAGCGGATAGGTTAATAATGTCAATAACCTGCAGATTAACCACATATGTGCGGGTTCATAGCATTTTTTTCTGGTGACAGGTTCCTTTTTAAGTTACTATTGCAACTATCACATACAGCATGATTGAATTTACAGTACAGATCATAGTGCATTTATATAGGTAGAATGACTATTACATACATTACCATGAGTACTATTAACCCTAAACAGGGACTATAGATTATTGTACTTGTCCAGTTGCCATTGGATATGCTCTGGTCTTGCTGGTTCTATGTTGATAGGTTTTAATGTATATTAATAAATCTAAAGATTGTTTTGATTAGCATATTGATTCCACCTGTTTTTCTTTTTCTTGGCACAATATACAAGTGCTTCTCACTAAATTAGAATATCATCAAAAAGTTAATTTGTTTCAGTTCTTCAATACAAAAAGTGAAACTCATATTATATAGAGTCATTACAGAGTTATCTATTTCAAGTGTTAGTTTCTGTTAATGTTGATGATTATGGCTTATTATGGCTTATAGCCAATGAAAACCCAAAAGTCATTATCTCAGTAAATTAGAATACTTTATAACACCAGCTTAAAAAATATTTTAAAATCCGAAATGTTGACCTACTTAAATGTATGCACTCAAAACTTGGCCGGGGCTCCTTTTGCATCAATTACTGCATCAATGTCGCTTGGCATGAACGTTATCAGCCTCTGGTACTACTGAGGTGTTATGGAAGCCCAGGATGCTTTGATAGCAGCGTTCAGCTCGTCTGCATTCTTGGGTCTGGTGTCTCTCATCTTCTTCTTGACAATACCCCATAGATTCTCTATGGGGTTAAGGTCAAGCACATTGATACTGTTGTTTTTAAACCAGGTATTGGTACTTTTGTCAGTGTGGACTGGTGTCAAGTCCTGCTGGAGAAAGAAATTTCCATATCCAAAAAACTTGTTGGCAGGGGGAAGCATAAAGTGCTCTAAAATTTCCTGGTAGATGGCTGTGCTGACTTTGGTCTTGATAAAACACAGTGGACCTACACCAGCAGATGACATGGCTCCCAAACCATCACTAATTGTGGAAACTTTACACTAGACCTCAAGCAGCTTGGCTTGTGTGCCTCTCCACTCTTCCTCCAGACTCTGGTACCTTGATTTCCAAATGAAAAGCAAAATGTACTTTCATCTGAAAACAACACCTTGGACCACTGAGCAACAGTCCAGTTCTTTTTCTCCTTGGCCCAGGTAAGAGGTTTCTGGCGTTGTCTATTGGTCATGAGTGGCTTGACAAAAGGAATGCGACACTTGTCCATTTCCTGGATACTTCTGTGTGTGGTGGCTCCAGCAGCAGTCCACACTTTGTGAATCCCCCTCAAATTTTTGAATGACTGTGGTTATTCTGGTTGCTTGTGCACCTTTTTCTACCACTCTTTTTCCTTCCACTCAACTTTCCATTAATATCCTTGGATACAGTGCTCTGTGAACAGCCAGCTTCTTTATCAATGACCATTTGTTGCTTACCCTCCTTGTGGAGTGTATCAATGACTGCCTTCTGGACATCTGTCAAGTCAGCAGTCTTCCCCATGATTGTGGAGCCTCAAACAGACTAAGGCTAGTTTCACATTTGCGGTAGAATCTGTAGCGTTTAAACAGCAACCTGAAACGCACGATAAACTGCGTGCAAACGCATCGTTTTTAGACTCGTAAAGTAACGCATGCGGTTAAAAAAATGCTGCGTTTCACGCTTTTTCATGCGTTTTGCATGCGTTTGCGTTTTCTGTGCCCATGGTGGAAAATTAAACAGGAAAAAAATCTAGATAAACAGACACCGCCAACGTGACTACAGTGGGCGTGTATTATGGGATATCTTTATATAGACCCTTGGACTGCTGTAATCTTCAGATTTTGCTACTGTATCCTGTGTCATGATGGATCTTCGCATGGAGAGCTTTTATTTCAACCTGGATTTCAGTATCAAGCTGTTTCTTGCTTGTATGTTTGCTTGGGAACAACAAAGAAATAGAGAACAACAGGGAATGACACGGCGTAGGTGTTTTTGGAGACACCCCATTATTGAACTCCGGGAGAGCCGTGGAGCCTACCACATGCTATATGGCGAGCTTAATGCCAACCCAGACAAATTCCCAGAATATACCAGGATGTCTCAAGAGTCTTTTCTGGATTTGCTTGGTCATGTCCAAGGAGCATCCTGCTGCATCCTGATAAGTGTGCATTTGTCATCAGACAGGGTTTTGGTAAGGCCGTATCTCATGGTATGTATTTTTTTTAGTTTTTTCTATGTTAGCTGGTCATGTCCAAGGAGCCATGCGGAGACAGGACACCCAGCTCTGTAGAGCGATTCCTGCAGAGGAACGTCTCCTGGTCACATTAAGGTACGTAATAATTCTAAACAAATGCCAGTCATAATTATTGTTGGTCTGCCATGTATTACCGTACATACTTGAGTATAAGTCGATCCAAGTATAAGCTGACCCCCCCTAATTTTGCCACAAAAAGCTGGGAAAACTTAATAACTCGAGTATAAGCCTAGGGCGGAAAATGCAGCAGCTACCGGTAAATGTCAAAAGTAAAAATAGATACCAATAAAATTAAAATTAATTGAGACATCAGTAGGTTAAGTGTTTTTGAATATCCATATTAAATCAGGAGCCCCATATAATGCTCCATAAAGTTTATGATGGCCCCATAAGATGCTCCATATTTAAATATGCCCCATATAATGCTGCACAAATGTTGATTATGGCCCCATAAGATGCTCCATAAAGATATTTGCCCCATATAGTGCTGCAAAAACCTTGATTATGGCCCCATAAGATGCTCCATACAGACACTTGTCCCATATAATGCTCCACAAACGTTAATTATGGCCCCATAAGATGCTCCATAAAGATATTTTGCCATACAGTGCTGCACAAACGTTATGGCCCTATAAGATGCTCCATACAGACACTTGCCCCATTTTCTGTTGCTGTGATAAAAAATAAAAACAATCACATACTCACCTCTCCGTCGCTCAGGCCTCCGGCACTTTCAATATTCACCTGACTTCGTTCCGGCGCCGCTCCATCTTCAGCGTCTTCTGCACTGACGTTCAGGCAGAGGGCGCGCACTAACCACGTCACCGCACCCTCTGACCCGAGCGTCACTGCAGAAGACGCTGAAGACAGAGAAGCACCAGAACGAGGAGCAGGTGAATATCGCGCAGCACTCCCCTCCCCGTTATACTCACCTGCTCCTGGCACGGTGCAGTCCCTGCTTCCCCGGCGCCACAGCTTCTTCCTGTATTGAGCGGTCACCGTTACCGCTCATTACAGTAATTAATATGCGGCTCCACCCCTATGGGAGGTGGAGCCGCATATTCATTACTGTAATGAGCGGTACCATGTGACCGCTCACTACAGGAAGAAGCTGCGGCGCCGGGGAAGCAGGGACCTGCAGGGACCATGCCAGGAGCAGGTGAGTATAATTAGACAGCCCCTGCTCCCCCTCCCCTGCCAACCCCTGGGTATGACTCGAGTATAAGCAGAGAGGGGGACTTTCAACCCAAAAAATGGGCTGAAAATCTTGGCTTATACAAGAGTATATACGGTATTTGTATTTTCCTTTATGACTTTAGCTAAACACCACCATAAATAGAATTGTTTGTAAATTTTTTTGTATTTGTATTTTATTTCAGATTTCTGGCTACCGGAGGGAGCTTATCATCCCTCCACTTTCAGTACCGGCTTGGAATTTCCACCTTGTCTGGAATAGTTGCGGGCACCTGCCGGGCTTTGTGGAACATTCTCCAGGATTAATTTACCCCCTTACCCACCGCAGACATGTGGATGGAAATTGCAGAAAAATTCTGGAGTGTGTGTGATTTCACCAACTGTTTTGGAGCAGTGGATGGAAAGCACATATGAATTATCAAACCCGCAAGAACTGGATCGGAGTACTTCAACTACAAAAAATTTTTTTCTGTAGTGCTCATGGCAATAGCAGATGAGGACTGTCGCTTCATCGCCGTGGACATTAGAGCTTTTGGCCGTGGCAAGGACTCATAGACTTTCAAGAACTCTGATATGGGCCAACGTGTGTATGGCAAAAATTTTAATTTTACGCTGCTACGACCTCTCCCTAACACTCAAGGCCCACCGATGCCATTTCTTATGATTGGGGATGAGGCTTTTCAGATGTGTGAAAACCTACTAAACTATCCCTTTAAAAAATTTTTTTGAATTTTTATTTCAAAATGTATTAAAAAACACCACTTCCCAGTGAAAACGAAAAAAGATATTAATAATAGACAGATCTACTGGGTGCACCTGCCCTAGGCCAATGACACTACGCTCCCCTACTATCCCTTCCTAACAGTGGAGGTTGGCACCCTGATAGATAATTTGGCGCCCCCACTCATCGGCGGCTGATACCTACTGGCCCTATCAAGGCCCTAGCCGACTATAGGAGGGAAAACATAGAGCAATCAGCAGAAATGAAGAAAGCGTAGGAGAGCTGAACTAAGGTGCACACCGGTAATATAAACTTTCCTTATAAGAGCCCAAATATGGGGCAATAATACTACCATGGACATATAATAAAACATATACCACATTACACTAATAAATGAATAATGTTTTTTTCTTTAGATAGATATGTCAATTCTATTGCACAGCCTAAACAAATAAACAGCTGTGTGCATAGAGGGTAGATAATGAAAAAAGGAAAGATATAAATATCAAAATGACCTGGTTCGGTCCAAATTCAAGCCTGTGCATAACAATACCTCCCTGTCAGCATTGGGTTGGGATTAGAATAAATAAGTAAGACCATGTCTCAACATTATAGCCATTTTCCATTACCCATACACACAATAATAGCCAGGGATAAGTATCTAAGTTAACACACAATGCCGGTGAACCATTAAATGATTTTAGAGGCAGCCAGTAACAAGGGGTATTGTCCCCCATACACAAAAACACTTAGCTGTCCACGATTTAATACATTTTGAAATAAAAATTCAAAAATTTTTTTTAAAGGGATAGTATGTTACACGAGTTTTGATTTCCCTTTTTCAACAATCCTGATTTCATGTGTTTATTGAAAACCTACTAAAGCCATATTCCATTCAGAACTTGAACCACACTAAAAGGATTTATAACTACAGACTGACCAGGGCCCGAAGAGCAGTGGAGTGTACCTTTGGAATTCTTGTCTCAAAATGGCGCATTCTTGCGACAGCCATTAATCTAAAAATGGAGACAGTCGATGAGGTGGTCAAAGCCTGTTGTTACGCCCACAGGGTGTGACAAGGTAAAGTGGACTCACTAGACCACTAATGGTGCAGTGGCAGCTGTATACCCGATACTCAAAAGACAGGAGAATGGATCTCATAAACAAAAGATATTTATTAACAAGGTAAAAACAAAAAGGAAACAGGTGTCAGAGGGAAACAACCTCTGGATCACAACACTGTACCAAGTAGTGGAGCAGCGGGCAAGATGTACCCCTATACAGGGATTCCCCTATCACAACACCAGGTGGCCTGAATGCTACGAGTCCAGGACCAGAGGACGACCCATACTGGCCAACTAGCAACACAGTAGAATACTTGGGCCTGCTGGTGGAGAGAATCCCAGAAGCTCCATGAAATCCAGCAAGGTTGATCCCACTGGTAGCAGGGTCTGGAGGATTCCGTGAGGAGAGGCAAGACAACTTGGAGTGGGAACCGGAATAACCAGAGGAGTCCAGAATGGGATTCGCCAGAAGAGGACTCTGTGAAAATAGAAATATAAGTAAAGTGCAGAGCACAGCAGAGCGTGGCCTGAAGCAGAGGCAACAATCCAAAGAATGAACACATTGCCCAGGCACCTCCCTTAAGGGGAGGGTGCTTTTTATGCACAGAGCATCATAACACAGACAGCCCTAATAGCGAACAGGTGTCCTGCTGTTTCAAGTATGTGCAGGAAGCGGGGTGCGGCTCCTAAGAGCATTTCCAGGAGACCTGCCAAGAGGATGCAGGTTCTTAGCAGAGAAAGAAGCCACTGATCGTCTGGAGCCACGGACAGGGTGAGTAAGGCTGTGTGATAGGCACCGGTCTCCCTGCACAGCGGAGACCGGACCTGTGGCTGAGGGCATGACACCTGTGTGGTTCTCCACAATTACATAATCGCTAAGGAGCGACCTAACATTGAACTGGATGAACCAGTTGCAAACCCATTGCCAATGTGCTGTTGGGTTTGGGTCTGTACCAGTTATGTTTTAAATGTTACTAATATTTTTTGTTAATAGACTACGTGTTTTGATATCTTTACCGAGTCTCCTATGTATTTCCTCTAAAAAACACTTATGTTCTTAGTGGTAAGGTAGTTGACGCCATTACATCCTGATTCTGTTCTGCAGTATCTATTGGGCACAGACTGAAGAGACAATGGAGGTATAATACAAAGCAGATCTATACTCACTCAGGTGTCAGAAATAATGAATTCATGATGCGCAAAACCCAGCCTCATTAATTCACTATTTCTATTTCTGACACCTGTCCAGGTGAGTATAGATATGCCTTGTATGACCTCCATCGTCTCTTCAGTTTGTGTAAAATAGATTAAGTAGACTGAAGAGAAAATGGAGGTTATACAAGGCAGTTCTCTACTCACCAGGTCAGGTGTCATAACTAATGAGTTTTTTGACACATGACCTGTTGAGTATAGTTCTGCTTTGTATTACCACAATTGTCTCTTCAGTCTGCGACAGAGAGGTCAATCATCCGTGCCTTTATAGTCTTTCTACTAGGCACTGCTCCTGATAGCCAGTTTCCTACTCCACACTGATGAGGGGCAAAAACCCCGAAATAGCTGTCTGTGGATGGATACCATGCTTGGCATAGGTGGTTTTCCTTTATTGGATGTTTTCCTTTACTGGATGCTGCCCTTCCCTTGGTTGTTCCTTCCCGGGGAAAGGCCTGGCTATTCACTGCCTGCATTGAGAAACACGTGATGGTGTCTCCGCAGCTCCTCTACATGCATTTGCATATTTGGGGGCAGTGTTCTGGATCACTGCGTTGAGAAACACGTGATGGTGTCTCCACAGTGTTGGATGTTTTGGTCTCCACGAGGTCAATCATCCGTGCCTTTATAGTCTTTCTACTAGGCACTGCTCCTGATAGCCAGTTTCCTACTCCACACTGATGAGAGGCAAAAACCCCGAAACAGCTGTCGTGGATGGATACCATGCTTGGCATAGGTGGTTTTCCTTTATTGGATGTTTTCCTTTATTGGATGCTGCCCTTCCCTTGGTTGTTCCTTCCCGGGGAAAGGCCTGGCTATTCACTGCCTGCATTGAGAAACACGTGATGGTGTCTCCGCAGCTCCTCTACATGCATTTGCATATTTGGGGGCAGTGTTCTGGATCACTGCGTTGAGAAACACGTGATGGTGTCTCCGCGGTGCTGGATGTTTTGGTCTCCACGAGGTCAATCATCCGTGCCTTTATAGTCTTTCTACTAGGCACTGCTCCTGATAGCCAGTTTCCTACTCCACACTGATGAAGGGCAAAAACCCCGAAACAGCTGTCTGTGGATGGATACCATGCTTGGCATAGGTGGTTTTCCTTTATTGGATGTTTTCCTTTATTTGATGCTGCCCTTCCCTTGGTTGTTCCTTCCCGGGGAAAGGCCTGGCTATTCACTGCCTGCGTTGAGAAACACGTGATGGTGTCTCCGCAGCTCCTCTACATGCATTTGCATATTTGGGGGCAGTGTTCTGGATCACTGCGTTGAGAAACACGTGATGGTGTCTCCACGGTGTTGGATGTTTTGGTCTCCACGAGGTCAATCATCCGTGCCTTTATAGTCTTTCTACTAGGCACTGCTCCGGATAGCCAGTTTCCTACTCCACACTGATGAGGGGCAAAAACCCTGAAACAGCTGTCTGTGGATGGATACCATGCTTGGCATAGGTGGTTTTCCTTTATTGGATGTTTTCCTTTATTGGATGCTGCCCTTCCCTTGGTTGTTCCTTCCTGAGGAAAGGCCTGGCTATTCACTGCCTGCGTTGAGAAACACGTGATGGTGTCTCCGCAGCTCCTCTACATGCATTTGCATATTTGGGGGCAGTGTTCTGGATCACTGCGTTGAGAAACACGTGATGGTGTCTCCGCGGTGTTGGATGTTTTGGTCTCCACGAGGTCAATCATCCGTGCCTTTATACTGCGACACAGATTAAGCAGACTGAAGAGATTATGGAGAAAATACAAGTATTTTTTTTTTGACAACTCATAGCTCCATACCAAACACACAAAGCTACAGTTTTGTACTTAATAACTACTGGAGCTATGAGGTGGCAAAAAAATCAAAGTGTACGGCGCAGTGTGTTTATTTGGTGCACGGTGTGTGTTGCCGGCGGCAAAATACACAAATAACCAAACAGTATTGGGGGCAAAAAACATTAACATTGATTTTTAAACATAAAAAAAATTAACTGCACCTGCTTGGGGTAAAGTGACGGAACTGGGGGTGTGTAGCTGTGAGGCCTGGCTAACTGCGGATGACGCAGGGGTGGCAGGAGAAGGGGCAATTAAAGTACTGGGGTCTGGGAGTTCGGGGATGGTGCTTGACGCATGAGAGGGCAGAGAAACACTGGAAGGGTGAGACAAACCTGACATTACAGACACATTGAGAGGTGAGGGACAGCGATAGTCCGCTGTTTCTTTTTCCCTTTCCCTTTTTGGGATCGGCACTTCGGTCTGGGGAGCCTCAGTGGGCTAATTTCTTGCGGCCTGGTCATGGTGGCCGACCTGTCAGAGTCCGTGTGCCGCTGCTGCTGCATGGTTGTGGTGGTGGGGAAGGCCATGCCAGGGTCCTGCTGCTGCATGGTGGTGGGGAAGGCCATGCCAGGGTCCTGCTGCTGTATGGTGGTGGGGAAGGCAATGCCAGGGTCCTGCTGCTGCTGCATTGTGGTGGTAGAGTGGAAGGCCATGCCAGGGTCCTGCTGCTGCATGGTGGAGGGGAAGGCCATGCCAGGGTCCTGCTGCATCGTGGTGGTAGAGCGGAAGGCCATGCCAGGGTCCTGCTGCTGCATCATAGTGGTAGAGCGGAAGGCCATGCCAGGGTCCTGCTGCTGCATCGTAGTGGTAGAGCGGAAGGCCATGCCTGGGTCCTGCTGCTGCTGCATCGTGGTGGCAGTGGAGGAGGTCCAAGCAGGAGCAGCAGTATTCATGGTGGTGGCGGAGGGCTGTCCAACAGCACTCGGCATGGTGGTGGTGCTGTAGTGGTGTCCGGCAGTGCTTGGAATTTTGGTGGCCGTGCAGTGGTATGCAGCAGAGGTCGGCATTGAGGTCAAGTGTGACAGTGTTGGCACAGGTGGAAATGCCGCTACTGTCTGCTGAAAATACCGACTCTGCTGCATAGCCTGCATGTAAGCAGAATTGCAGGCCTACATGACCCTAAGCTGGAGATCAGGAGTAAGGTGTTCAGATATGCCCTTCTCTATTTGTTTAAAAAAATGATGTGCTGGCCTCTGGAGGTTGGCTTTCACTTGGTCAATGCTTTTCGTGACCTCCTGGATAAGTGTATTCGTATGGTTTATGGCACTATCCAGTCGGTCACCCATCGCCTTGAGTCCATCATGAAAGACCGAGCTCAAGTGCAAAAACTCGGGCATGAGTGACCTGTCCGAGGCCCTCTGCTGCTGCCGGGAAGAGCCCCAAAAAAAGAGGCAGAGGACTGGGACAGGGGAACACCTGATGGACCAGCTTTCTGGTCTCCAGTCTGTGTTGCAGTTCCACTTGCTGCAGCGCTGCTGGATGGCTGGGACGGGTCCGTGGCTGTTTGACGAAGGAACGCTCCAGAACCAGGGTCAAGAGTGCTGCTCCATGGGCTGTGAAAAGAAAAAAACATTAGTACCAAACATTTACAATAGTAAAGCGCCAACTCCTGTGGAATAGAAAAATACAGATTAGGCAATACAACACAACCCATTACACCACAAAAAAATACTTACGTTCTTTGGGCAAGGACCGGTCTCAAAAATGCAAGGATGCGGTGATATTTGTATTTGCGGATCCTTGCTCCAGAACCACTAGAAACCCGGCTCTCTTGACGAAGGTCCTTGTTGAAGCGATCCTTCATCGAACGCCAAGGTGTTTTGACTTTGAGCACTGTTGAAAAATATAAAGAATGATTAGACAATGCACTTTTGACCGTGATCACACAACTGTGTGTGATCAGAGAAACTCTCAGGAGTTTCTCTCATCACACACAGTTGTGTTATCCCGGCCAAGGTCACTGCTGCAGCACACCGCATTGCAATACTTACAAAATGCATTGCGGACCCGAGTCAGGGCGTTGTCCCAGCCATCCAACATCGCTTTGGCCACCTCATTCCATAGCCGCTGGATCGTCACGTTGTCCGAGTGCTGCGGAACCCGGGTGTCCCACAACGGGGCTCGCTCATGGACCAGGGAGATTAGGATGTCATTGTCTATGAGGTCCTTATCCCGTTCTGGAACCTAAAAAATAAATAAAGACATTAATGTTGGAGACATTAACATAAGGAAAAGAAAGAAAACAACAGAGACTGAAAACTGGCATGAATATTCAAAGTCAAGAAAAAAAAAAGAGTCAAGAAGAAAAAGGTAAAGAAAGAGGAAAGTAAAGAAATGCACATTCAAGAATAGTAAAGTCAGGATACAATAAACAGTCAGCCAGGTATACTTACATGCTGCCGCCTTGCCACCCAACCGTCTTCAAGCTGTTCCTGCTCAGCCTCTGCCACAGTGGAAGAACTGCTCTAAAAGAAGGAAAAAAACATTTCTCACAAGTGTACAGTAGATGGGACAGTGAATACTTACCAATATGAAGAGGTGAGTACTCACTTCACTTTCAATTCCACCTTGTGCAGGCCCAAGCCCTTGCTCCTCAGAAGATGACATTCTGATGCATGCAGAAAGAAAAAAAAGATAGAAATTAAGACATATAGAGACAGAAAATAGAAAATAAAGACATTGGCTTTGATACTCACATTGTTCAGAGTATGGTTTCCTCCAAGGTGCTTTCCTGTGTCTGCTCTTGTTCCCAGTCTGCTGAGTAGTGACCTGCTAATGCCCACTCCCTCCTTTTATCAGTTTGTATGTAGAGGGTGGCTAATCAGTGTCTAGACATGTTTTCCTGTGGTAAAACGCATGCATTCACAAACGCAAGCAAACGCATGTGCTTGCGAACGCATGCGTTCACATAAACTGTTATGCGTTTTTTTTGCTGCATTCCTTCCACTAACAACCGCATACATTTCAAGGCGGCAAATTGACGCCTCTGAAATTACTACATGTAGTGTTTACCGTGCCAAGCCGCAGACAACGAAACGACGCATGCGACGTCAAACGCGGCAAAATGCAAACAATCGCAGGCACCTGCGTCCCTAATGTTAAAGATAGGAATACACAACGCATGCAAAAAATTGCGGTTTAAACAATGCGAACACAACCGCAAATGTGAAACCAGCCTAAGAGACCTTATTGAACGCTTAGGAATCCTTTGCAGGTGCTTTTCGTTAATTATTCTAATTTATTGAGATAATGACTTGGTTTTCACTGGCTGTAAGCCATAATCATCAACATTAACAGAAATAAACACTTGAAATAGATCACTCTGCTTGTAATTGGAGCACCCCCGCTGTCGCAGGGCCGAGGGGTACCCGGTACCGGGCCTCTCTGTCTCGGTTCTGGAATTGTCACGGTGGCTAGACCCGGTCCATGACCCTGCTAAGGGGCCTCCAGTAACAGTTGAGAAGGATAATGTGCGGTGCGGGGTGCGATGAATAACGAGGACACAGGGTTGCAGTCTCTTTACCTCTTTACTGAAGGCTTCAGGATCCTCAATCCAGAGTACGGTTAACAGGGCTGTCTGAGACCGGCCGGTCCGATGGCACCTCCAGAGTTCCCTTCGCAGGTGGAAATCTGTGCCTTCCTTCTAGCGCTTGTGTGTTGTAGTCCTTCCCTGCTGAGCACCACGGGATAGTCCTCACAACTGTTGTGTCTGTTTCTGATGTTCCCTCACAACTGATTCTGATGTTCTTCTCCGTCCCCCAGATGATATGGCTAGGATGCACCCGTATGACGGGTAGGCCTGGAGTTCTTCCGGGACCCTAGAGGCGCCCCTCTCCCACTGTTGCCCCCTATGTCTGCTTAGGTGATTTAGGTGAGACAGTCCGCCTATAACTGACTGTCCTGCCGTTGGTTTGAAGAAAGGCTTGGAGCTCAATACTTCCTCGGCGTTCCGGCCACCGGCTACGCGCCTCAGTAGGATGTTGCCTCGGTCTTACAGCACGACTCCTACTGGTGTTTTCTCCTTGTGTGTTGATTTCGTTTCTCACTCTTCACAATAAACCTCGCTTCTTGTCCTTTCTTGGGGTACCGCCGCAATGAAGTGCAGGCGTGGTCCCGTAATGTTCTCTCTGTTCGCTAGGCCTCTGTCAGGATCCCATCCCTGACAGGGACCCCCCTGAATCTTCCCCTGCAACACCCTCTGCCACAGGATGTTGCCTGGTTCCAACCCATTCAGCTTTCTGTCTAACTTCCTATCTAACCCCCAGTTTTACCAGACTGTGAGGAGTGGCCTAATACATAGCACCCTTAGCTCCCCCTGGAGGCCAGACTGTGAAGTCTATTGGTGTCTGTTATACCTGGTCAGGTGAACTCCTTCAGTGCCATCAGACGTAACAACACTCCCCTTAGCGGTGGAGCATCAGTACTGCAACGACCAGGACTCTGGGGCGCTGCACTCCCCCCCGGTTAAATCCAGTACTCCTGGACTGGGAAGAAAACAACAATACATGTCAGCAAAAAGACATACAATTTTTAGAAATGCAAAAACAAGTAAATTTTAACAGAGCTTCCCTTTATGGGAGGTGAGAACACTTGAACGTTACAAACATGGTTAAATATTTTAAATAACATACCATAAATAACTTCTATTACCCAACCGGGTATTCTACTTAGTGCAATCACTGAACAATAATTTAACTTTGCCTCTAAGGACGTATAAGCTGAATCCACTAAAGGCTTACTCATAAAACACTACAATGTTAATCAACGTTTCTTCATTTTCCAACTTTACATTCGCAGGACCGCCTGTCTATCTGCCCCAGGCCTACTGCCTCTCGCTCTTTTGCAGGACCGCCTCATTCCTTGTCTGGGCCTACTGCCTTTCTCTTTCTATACACAGTATAGGACTTATCAACCTTCTCTCAACACAAGATCACTGAGCCATCTCTGTATGGCTCCTAGGAGGACTCACCAATTAACCCCGTAGGGGTTCACTTCCTGTCCTCATTCTCTAACACATTATTAAACATTTCCTACAATCAACTAACTAACTACATATAACTTTTACATATAAGCATTATTACTACTTCTTTTAAGGCATCATTATACTTCAAGTGCTATTGGTGAACGTTCCCTTTAAGAGAGAACCAAGTCTCTTGGAGGTTGTGCAGCTTCTCAAGCTGCAAGTTCGTGTAAGGCAGGGACTCCTGTACTGTTTCCATGAACAGTTTTCTTCGCAAAAGAGTCCTCTTCCTTGTAAAACCAGTAGGGGGCACCTTTAAGAAGGTGCAAACTATTTACAATAAGTTTGTAATCATGCAGTGTTCATGATCCAGCAGTTCTTTTCAACAGTGATCAACAGGAAACAAAACAAAAAGGGCAAAAATAGGGATCCCGGGTAAACTAAGGGATCCCTTCAAGAGTTAACCCTAGTCGGGTTGTAGCAGCAGAAAAACACATGGAAAGACAAACAGTTAACTATATACATTTGGTAAAGCATTTATGCTTACTCAGGTTCTGGCTGAGCAGGAGGTGGCCTCCTTGTCCCAGATAGGGGTCTGGGTAGCCACCGTTCTGGTCCCGACGCCATCTGGGGCGCCAGTTACCACTGCGGCCAAGCTCCCGGCCACTACAGTGGTGGTGGTAGCAACAGTGCAGGTTGTGGTCTTTACCATGGTGCAAGTTGGAGTAACCACCGTGGTCTTTGTAGTGACGGTGGATCGGTCACAGGAGGGCGTCTTCACCACCGGAAGCTGCGTTGCTGGCACCTTGGTTGGGGGTCTCATGGGGTCTTGTTTCTTGTGAACGTTCAGAGCGAACCACCCCTTCTCCCCAAAGTGCCGAGTGTAGGTGACCTCGTCCCCCGGGTAGAGGTCTCGGTCCGGATGACCCTCCCTCAGGTGGGACTCGACATCCCTCCGGTTAATGAACACCTCGGTGTACTAGCCTGGCTCTTTAATAAAGCCCCAGCCTCCACGGAGCTTAAAGGCGATGACGATGCCCTGCCTGCGCGGGGCCCGATGAGCGCTGGGGTCCTTGCGGGCCCAGTCCTTCACTGCCAAGTCTTTCTGGTGATGGGCCTCCAGCCCGGCCTGGTACGCCTTTTCTTTCTTTTTCCACTGCTGTTCTAGCTGGGCCTGGTATTCCTCCCAGCTGAGGGCCTGCACCATCTCTCCTTCTTGGGTCGCCACCCTGGGGAACCCCATAAAGTCAGACCCGGGGTTCACCCAGCGGCACACCGTGCGCTTGGCATACACTACGCCCGGCAGGGTGACTGGTACGATCGGGGCCTTTAAAAGGTGCTCCATGCTGGTGGCCTGGTCCCAGCGAAGGAGGTGCTGGAGTCGGTGGGTCCCAGGGGGAGGTGGCGCTGCAACTGGGCCTATCAGCAGGTCCCCTGTTAATGGGGCAGGGTCGGCGAGCTTACCGGCCGGTGCAACGTCCTCCCGCGTGGCTGGCCCCGCTGGTGATGACATCGGTGGAGACGTCGGCAGCAACCCGAGCAGCGGTGCAGGGACCGAGGTCAGGGGATCCTCCGCCGGCGTCTCCTGGGATGCAGTCTTGGCTTCCACCCGCAGCTGGAGAAGTTGTTCGATTAGGTCCTCCATCCCGAGCTGCAGGAGACCCACATCGGTTGAGGAGACGGGGCCGCTACGCTCCTCCGGGTAGTTGGGGGAGTTTTCCACTTCAACCCCACATTCTGAGTCTGAGCGATCAGCCATCTCATCCTCCACGTGGGTCACTTCCTGATCTTTTTCCCGCTCTCTCCTTCGTGGGCGGTTTCGTTTTCTCTGCCTCCGCCCACCATTGAGGATTAGGAGGCGTATCTCAGCCGCTGATGGACACGTCCTCACGGTGCAATAATACTTAGACTGGGCGGCCATTGTCTTTCGCGCTCTTCAGCTTGTCTACGCCCACTCCGCGCCCTTCTTCTTCTCCTGCGCCCTCCCTAGCGCTGTAATGGCGGCGGTTTTGGCGGGAGCTTCGGGCGGCAAGTGGCAATTCACAGTCTTCGCAATAAGTCACAGTCCAAGCAGAATAAATCACAGTTCCAAGGCACACATGACCTGATTCTTCAGGCTTAAGTAGATCCTGTTCGTGACGCCAAATTGGAGCACCCCCGCTGTCGCAGGGCCGAGGGGTACCCGGTACCGGGCCTCTCTGTCTCGGTTCTGGGATTGTCACGGTGGCTAGACCCGGTCCGTGACCCTGCTAAGGGGCCTCCAGTAACAGTTGAGAAGGATAATGTGCGGTGCGGGGTGCGATGAATAAGGAGGACACAGGGTTGCAGTCTCTTTACCTCTTTACTGAAGGCTTCAGGATCCTCAATCCAGAGTACGGTTAACAGGGCTGTCTGAGACCGGCCGGTCCGATGGCACCTCCAGAGTTGCCTTCGCAGGTGGAAATTTGTGCCTTCCTTCTAGCGCTTGTGTGTTGTAGTCCTTTCCTGCTGAGCACCACGGGATAGTCCTCACAACTGTTGTGTCTGTTTCTGATGTTCCCTCACAACTGATTCTGATGTTCTTCTCCGTCCCCCAGATGATATGGCTAGGACGCACCCGTATGACGGGTAGGCCTGGAGTTCTTCCGGGACCCTAGAGGCGCCCCTCTCCCACTGTTGCCCCCTATGTCTGCTTAGGTGATTTAGGTGAGACAGCCCGCCTATAACTGACTGTCCTGCCGTTGGTTTGAAGAAAGGCTTGGAGCTCAATACTTCCTCGGCGTTCCGGCCACCGGCTACGCGCCTCAGTAGGATGTTGCCTCGGTCTTACAGCACGACTCCTACTGGTGTTATCTCCTTGTGCGTTGATTTCGTTTCTCACTCTTCACAATAAACCTCGCTTCTTGTCCTTTCTTGGGGTACCGCCGCAATGAAGTGCAGGCGTGGTCCCGTAATGCTCTCTCTGTTCACTAGGCCTCTGTCAGGATCCCACCCCTGACAGGGACCCCCCTGAATCTTCCCCTGCAACACCCTCTGCCACAGGATGTTGCCTGGTTCCAACCCATTCAGCTTTCTGTCTAACTTCCTATCTAACCCCCAGTTTTACCAGACTGTGAGGAGTGGCCTAATACATAGCACCCTTAGCTCCCCCTGGAGGCCAGACTGTGAAGTGTATTGGTGTCTGTTATACCTGGTCAGGTGAACTCCTTCAGTGCCATCAGACGTACCAACACTCCCCTTAGCGGCGGAGCATCAGTACTGCAACGACCAGGACTCTGGGGTGCTGCATAATGACTCTATATAATATATGAGTTTCACTTTTTGTATTGAAGAGCTGAAATAAATTAACTTTTTGATGATATTCTAATTTAGTGAGAAACACTTGTATGTTGGAGTTGCTACATTTGACTTTTTAATCTACTGGTTGGGGGTGCACAACTATATACACTGTATGGAGTTAAGTAATGGAACAGAGGCATATCGCCAACAAAATGGATGAATTAGAACTAATGTTGTTGGAGCATAATTATGACATGGTGGGGATATCTGAAACATGGCTGGATGAGAGCCATGACTGGGCTGTTAACTTGCAGGGCTATAGCCTGTTCAGAAATGACCGTACAGATAAGCGAGGGGGAGGGGTGTGTCTATATGTAAAATCTTCCTTAAAACCCATCCTGCGTGATAATATAGGTGAATTTAATGAAAATAGAGTCCCTGTGGGTGGAGATAAGGGGAGGGGGAAAAAATAATAAATTACTGATAGGGGTTTGTTATAAATCTCCAAAACTAATGGAAGCAATGGAGAATATCCTCGTAAAGCAAATAGATGAAGCTGCGACTCAAGGAGAAGTCATTATTATGGGGGACTTCAACTACCCTGAAATAGATTGGGGAACAGAAACCTGCAGTTCCAGCAAAGGTAATCGGTTTTTGACAACTATGAGAGACAATTACCTTTCACAACTGGTTCAGGACCCAACAAGGAGGGGGGCACTGCTAGACCTAATATTAACCAACAGGCCAGACCGCATATCAAATATAAGGGTTGGGGGTCACTTGGGGAATAGTGATCACAAAATAATACGTTTTCATGTAACCTTTAATAAGATGGGTAGTAGGGGGGTGACAAGGACACTAAACATCAGGAGGGCAAATTTCCAACGGATGAGAGAGGATCTTGATGCAATTAACTGGGACGATATCCTGAGACACAAAAATACACAAAGAAAATGGGAGACATTTATTAGCATCCTGGATAGGACCTGTGCACAGTATATACCGTATGGGAATAAACATACTAGAAATAGGAGGAATACTAGAAATAGGAGGAAACCAATATGGCTAAATAGAGCTGTAAGGGGCGCAATAAGGGACAAAAAGAAAGCATTTAGAGAATTAAAGGAAGTAGGTAGTGAGGAGGCATTAAATAAATACAGAAAATTAAATAAATTCTGTAAAAAGCAAATCAAGGCAGCAAAGATTGAGACAGAGAGACTCATTGCCAGAGAGAGTAAAAATAATCCCAAAATATTCTTTAACTATATAAATAGTAAGAAACTAAAAAATGACAGTGTTGGCCCCCTTAAAAATAGTCTGGGTGAAATGGTGGATGAGGATGAGGAAAAAGCCAATATGCTAAATGACTTTTTTTCATCAGTATTTACAAAAGAAAATCCCATGGCAGACAAATTGACTAGTGATAAAAATTACCCATTAAATGTCACCTGCTTAACCCAGCAGGAAGTACAGCGGCGTCTAAAAATAACTAAAATTGACAAATCTCCGGGCCCGGATGGGATACACCCCCGAGTACTGCAGGAACTAAGTACAGTCATTGATAGACCATTATTTTTAATCTTTAAAGACTCCATAATAACAGGGTCTGTACCACAGGACTGGCGTATAGCAAATGTGGTGCCAATATTCAAAAAAGGGGCAAAAACTGAACTCGGTAATTATAGGCCAGTAAGCTTAACCTCTACTGTGGGTAAAATCCTGGAGGGCATTCTAAGGGATGCTATGCTGGAGTATCTGAAGAGGAATAACCTCATGACCCAGTATCAGCACGGGTTTACTAGGGACCGTTCATGTCAGACTAATTTGATCAGCTTCTATGAAGAGGTAAGTTCCAGACTGGACCAAGGGAACCCAGTGGACGTAGTATATATGGACTTTTCCAAAGCTTTTGATACGGTGCCACACAAAAGGTTGTTACATAAAATGAGAGTAATGGGGATAGGGGAAAATATGTGTAAGTGGGTTGAGAGCTGGCTCAGGGATAGGAAACAAAGGGTGGTTATTAATGGAGCACACTCGGACTGGGTCACGGTTAGCAGTGGGGTACCACAGGGGTCAGTATTGGGCCCTCTTCTTTTTAACATATTTATTAATGACCTTGTAGGGGGCATTCAGAGTAGAATTTCAATATTTGCAGATGACACTAAACTCTGCAGGGTAATCAATACAGGGGAGGACAATTTTATATTACAGGATGATTTATGTAAACTAGAAGCTTGGGCTGATAAATGGCAAATGAGCTTTAATGGGGATAAATGTAAGGTCATGCACTTGGGTAGAAGTAATAAGATGTATAACTATGTGCTTAATTCTAAAACTCTGGGCAAAACCGTCAATGAAAAAGACCTGGGTGTATGGGTGGATGACAAACTCATATTCAGTGGCCAGTGTCAGGCAGCTGCTACAAAGGCAAATAAAATAATGGGATGTATTAAAAGAGGCATAGATGCTCATGAGGAGAACATATTTTTACCTCTATACAAGTCACTAGTTCGACCACACTTAGAATACTGTGCACAGTTCTGGTCTCCGGTGTATAAGAAAGACATAGCTGAACTGGAGCGGGTGCAGAGAAGAGCGACCAAGGTTATTAGAGGACTGGGGGGTCTGCAATACCAAGATAGGTTATTACACTTGGGGCTATTTAGTTTGGAAAAACGAAGACTAAGGGGTGATCTTATTTTAATGTATAAATATATGAGGGGACAGTACAAAGACCTTTCTGGTGATCTTTTTAATCATAGACCTGAGACAGGGACAAGAGGGCATCCTCTACGTCTGGAGGAAAGAAGGTTTAAGCATAATAACAGACGCGGATTCTTTACTGTAAGAGCAGTGAAACTATGGAACTCTCTGCCGTATGATGTTGTAATGAGTGATTCATTAATTAAATTTAAGAGGGGACTGGATACCTTTCTGGAAAAGTATAATGTTACAGGGTATATACACTAGATTCCTTGATAAGGCGTTGATCCAGGGAACTAGTCTGATTGCCGTATGTGGAGTCGGGAAGGAATTTTTTTCCCCATGGTGGAGTTACTCTTTGCCACATGGGGTTTTTTTGCCTTCCCCTGGATCAACATGTTAGGGCATGTTAGGTTAGGCTATGGGTTGAACTAGATGGACTTACAGTCTTCCTTCAACCTTAATAACTATGTAACTATGTAACTATATTACACCTACATGAGCTTTTATGACATCTCATTATAAATCTGATTATGAATGTATTTCCCTATTTGAAGCTACAAAAGTTTACAGTCTTCTGGGAAGGCTTTCTACAAGATTTTGGATTGTGCCTGTGGGAATCTTTGGCCATTCATCTAAACAAGCATTTGTAAGGTCAGACACTGATGTTGCACTAGAGGATCCGGCTCACAGTCCCCTTTTCTAGTTCACCCCAAATGTATTTGATGGGGTGTATGTCAGGGCTGTGTGCAGAACAGTTATTTTCCACCAAAGGCAACTCAATTATGCCTTTATGGTCCTTGCTTTTTGCACTGGGACACAGTCATGCAGGAACAGAAAAGTGTGTTTCCCAAACAATTTCCATAAAATTGGAAGAATCCAATTGTCCAAAATTTCTTTTATACTGAAGAATTAAGCTTTCGCTTCACTGAAACAATCAGTCCTTGGACAAACCTTGAAATACATGACCATAGTATTATCCCTCCTCTACATAATTTACAGTTGACAAAATGCAGTCAACAGATAACGTTCTCCTGGAATTCACTAAACACAGACTGGTCCATCATATGCCAGATAGAGAAGTGTGCTTTGCTACACCACAAAACATGTTTACACTGCTCCAAGGATCAAGTGTTGGCTACTTTACACCACTCCATCTATCACTTTGGGATTGTGCTTGGTGCTGCAAGACTTGCATGTTTTCTGTGATGATCTTAATGACACAGGAATTTCAGACTACGCAAAGCATTGGTAATTTTTGTGCACTATATAGGTCAACACTTGGTGACCCCACTCTATAACTTTATGTAATCTCCACTTCATGACAGAGTTGCTGCGGTTCTTCAACTTCCATTTTTCAATAATATCACTTACAGTAGATTGTGGAATATGTAAAAGGGAACATATTTCATAAATTGACGTATATATGTGACGCCCCAGGGTCCTGATCATCACAGTGGCAATGCTTTCCCCTTGGGGAGAGTGATGTCACGCTTGGAAGCGATGAAGGATAACTTTCACCAGGTAATCACTTACATACGACACGTTCATACTCCAGGCCAGAAGAGGGAGCTCTGAACCTGGATTAAGGGGAACTTCCCTCATATATTCTGGCTGGAGAGGAAGTGAGTGGGCATTCTGTCAGAGGCCAGAGAAGAGAGCAGTCAGACATAGAGTGTCGGAAAGTCTGAAGGAGCCGTGTAGTCCGAGGTACTACAGCTCCTGGAGGAAGAGAACAGAAGGAACAAACAACTTGTAGAAAGAGTGCAGGAGAGAGAAAGCACTAGAGAATAAAACCAGTGGAGCAGAGCAGTGATTTGGCTACCTCCCTGGCTAGCGCAGATTCCAGTAGCCGTAAGACCGAGGCCGTGCTGAACTATAATGTGACATAGCTGAAACTGGCAGGACAGCTGGATTGTAAATCACCTGTCCACTTTTATACCCAGGAGACACAGTGATAAATATAGGGCCCAGGTTGTATTAGAGACCCTATGAAAAAGGCCTACTTCACCTGTCATACGGGTAGTGTCCTAACCTATATGGAGGACAGAGAGGAACTGTGAGGACCTTATCAGAAGCCATAGGCAGTAAGGTACTACAACACCACTGCGCTTTGGGGAAGGCTTTTACCTCCACCTGGTCAGAGGACTCTGGATTGGCTTCCAAGCTGGCCGGCCCCTGCCTGTACCTGTTGTCTGGTGCCCTGGACTGCGGTTTCCTAAAGCTACAGTAAGCCAGGTAATGAGACTGCAAACCTGTGTCCTCATTTTTCTCTGCACTTCTCACCATCTTCACCTATACACTGGGAGCCCTGGGGACCTACTTCACCTGTGGGAAGTTATACCATCTAGCTGCCATAACATCTCCCCAGAGGACCCCTTTAAGCAGCGTCGGTCCCTACTGACCGAATATCATAGGTGACATCACGAATAGCCTTTATTAAACCCTTTAAAGATTTTCCCCTTTTTAATCGGGCACCTAGAGCCACGGACTAGGTCGCAGCCACCGTGACATCCCCTTTAAGTACCGGACCCGATACCGAGTATCCCCACGGCCCTGGCGGGCATTCCATTTTGTCGTCACTAACAGGATGGACCGACCCATTGAAGTGGGTCATGCGCGCCTAAGAGACTATGATTTGCTGTGTGACTATTAAACTGTAAATTGCGCCAAAACCGCTGCCATTATAGCACCATGTGGCGTGCAGGAGGAAATGGGCGCGTTGTCGTGGGCTGCACCTGGAGGAACGGCATGAAAACCATGGCTGCCCCTCATCAGTGTTACTATGTGAGAGAAATATGCACATCAAAGGAAGAGGTCCGCCTCCTGATCTGGGATGGCAGGGAGAAAAGAAGGAACCACCCACAAAGACGGGCATGGTGGAGAAAAACTGCAGGAAACAACACAGAGGAGGCAGAACCGGAAATCAACATGGCGGAGGGAGGTGAGCGTACACCAGAGCGTGGGATGGAGCAAGAGGACTCTCCCAGCCGGGACCTGCAAGAACTGCACCCATCACCGATGATGAACCCGGACCTCATGCAGATAGAAGTGGAGGAACTGACCCGGCAGCTTACGCGGATACAGCAGGAGACCATGGCCGGGTTTAGAGAGGCCTTCATAGGAAGTCTTCCTGGATGACTGCTAGCTACCCTGACCGGTCCAGAGCCGAAAAGAAGTTCCAGTGCTCCGGAGGCAGAGGTAAGGGGCATGACCCTGATAACCCCGGTGGCGGAAGGCCCGACAGACATCCCCGACTCACCTCCACCGCTGTATAGACCCAACCAGGGTTACGAGGCCCTCGAGGACATGCCACCGCACCTTGAGGGTATCCCAGCTGCCAGCTCTACGCCAACCCCTGGGCCTGACGACACCCTGCTAGGCCCCTTCCTGATCCCGCCAGCACCGACACCCAGACAGACATGTCACCGGCTTCCACGGGACGACAGCAGTTTGAGACAGATGACAGCTCCCCTAATCCCAGTCAGTGGACCCCAGGCTAGCTCCCCAGAGCCCATGGTATTTGCAGGTGAACCTGCAGAGGAGGACCTGATTGCGCTCCAGGGTGAGATCCCCATGATTACCTGGTGGGAGGAGAGGGAGAGACAGGAATCCCTGGCCCGTGAAGCAGCGTATGAGGAGAGGAATCTGGCAGGGAAGGCCCAGATGCATAAGGACCACTGGGGCAGGGGGAAGTAGTGGTTTTCAATAAACAGAGAGGCTGGGGATTTATAATGAGATCTTCATCAACCAGAGGGATGTGGAATCCCATTTAATGGGACAGGGACCTGAACGCTGGTGACTGGGTAACCTGCACCTGCCATATAGGTGAAAAGGGGTGGTATGCGCTGGATTGCAAAAAACATGTAACATCCTCAGTCCCTACAAGCGCAGCAGGCCAGGCCAATGCCCAAATGTGATCAATCCAACAAGACACCAGTGGTGGACCCAGCCAGCAGACCCTGGTGTGCAGTACCAGTGGAGCGCTATGACCCTCAGTTTTCCCATTCAGGAAGTAGCAACCGTTCTGAGCAACCTTGGAAAAAGAAAGACTAAATGTGCATATTTAAGTATGACTACAAATAAGTTGATTGTTTAAAAGTTTTGTTTAACCTGGCTAGGTTTCCGTTAACTGTTCAGTTATTTGTTGCAAAGAACTGCAGAATCATGAACTAAGCATGATCAAGACTTTCTTGTATATAGTTGGCAGTTCTTAAGGTGCTTTCTACTGGTTTTACATAAAACTCTTACTTGGACTATTTCAATTTTTACCTTAAAAGTTTGAATTTGTTTACAGAAACCTGATGAAAAACCCGTTTGGCGCGGCAGAACGCCAAGTCTGGATACACACCTTGTAGCCTGCCCAAGAACTACTTTGGGGGTTCATGACAGGTCCCTCGCATCGTTGTAGCTGGCGAAAAGTTATTGACTTGAATATCATTTGCACCTTTAATTGCACTACCTCAGTAAAGAATGTTGACCTTGTTGCACTGTATTAAAGGGATAGTGTTTGATATTGTGAGAGAAGTTAGTCAGAATAATAGTTTAAATGTCAGATAGTTATTATATGCAAATAATATTGAATATTGCAGAGAAGTAAGCAGATAGCGTTAAATATTAAAGTAGGAATTCTCAGATAGTATTGGAGAAAAGGAAAATGAAAGAGAAGTTAATGTTTGGTTTTGCACTTTGATTAAAGAAAGCTCTAAAGTAGTATACCCGTGAGGGTAGTAGCCGTTTGATAGTACAATTTACTATTTTTGAAAGGTTATCTACATTTTTGTAAATGTGGTTAGAAACTTAAAGAATCAATTCCTCCCATAAAGGAAAGCTCAAGTTATATTAATTTACCTGTCAGTAAGCATTTAAAATCTTGCATGTCTTGTTAATAACCTGTAACAATTGTGGTTTTCTTTTCCCAATCCAGGAGTACTGGATTTAATGGGGGGGAGTGTGATGCCCCAGGGTCCTGGTCATCACAGTGGCACTGCTTTCCCCTTGGGGAGAGTGATGTCACGCTTGGAAGCGATGAAGGATATCTTTCACCAGGTAATCACTTACATTCAACACGTTCATACTCAAGGCCAGAAGGGGGAGCTCTGAACCCGGATTAAGGGGAACTTCCCTCATATATTCTGGCTGGAGAGGAAGTGAGTGGGCATTCTGTCAGAGGACAGAGAAGAGAGCAGACAGACATAGAGTGTCGGAAAGTCTGAAGGAGCCTTGTAGTACGAGGTATTACAGCTCCTGGAGGAAGAGAACAGAAGGAACGAACAACTTGTAGAAAGAGTGCAGGAGAGAGAAAGCACAGAAGAAAAATATCAGTGGAGCAGAGCAGTGATTTGGCTACCTCCCTAGCAAGCGCAGATTTCGATAGCCGGAAGACCGAGGCCGTGCTGAACTCTAATGTGGCATAGCTGAAATTGGCAGGACAGCTGGATTGTAAATCACCTGTCTGCCTTTATACCTAGGAGACACAGTGATAAATATAGGGCCCGGGTCGTGATAGAGACCCTGTAAAAAGGGAGGACAGAGAGGAACTGTGAGGACCTTATCAGAAACCATAGGCAGTAAGGGACTACAACACCACTGCGCTTTGGGGAAGGCTTTTACCTCCACCTGATCAAGGGACTCTGGATTCGCTTCCAAGCTGGCCGGACCCTGCCTGTACCTGTTGTCTGGTGCCCTGGACTGCGGTTGCCTGAAGCTACAGTAAACCAGGTAAAGAGACTGCAAACCTGTGTCCTCGTTCTTCTCTGCACTTCTCACCATCTTCACCTATACACCAGGAGCCCTGGGGACCTACTTCCCCTGTGGGAAGTTATACCATCTAGCTGCCATAACATCTCCCCAGAGGACCCCTTTGATCAGCGTCGGTCCCTACTGACCAAATACCACAGGTGGCGTCACGAATAGACTTTATTAAACCCTTTAAAGATTTTCCCCTTTTAATTGGGCACCCAGGGCCACGGATCGGGTCGCAGCCACTGTGACATCCCCTTTAAGTACCAGACCCGGTACCGAGTATCACCACGGCCCTGGCGGGCTTTCCATATCAATAGTGACTCCTATTACTAGATCGTGCTGGTATAAGTAAACTCTTTAGAATGAGCCATTCTTTTACAAATGTTAGTAGGAAGCCCGCATGGTGAGGGGTTGGATATTATTCACCTATGGCAATGAGACTGAATTAAAAAAAACAGAATTCATTGATTATGAGGTGAAATACTATAAATATTGTCAGCCTTATATAGTGCCTTGAAAAAGTATTCTTACCCCATGAACTTTTCCACATTTTTCTCACATTATACCGACAATCTTAATTTTGTTGTCTGGATTGTATGTGATATAATACTTGCTGCTTTCTTTGCAACACAAAGTGGCAAGTATTTATGAAGTATAAATTAAATGATACATTGCTTTCCAATTAAATTTAATATAAAAATATAAATCTGAAAATTGTGATGTGTAATTATATTGGGTACCCTACAGTTAACTGTTCTGGGAAGGCTCCATTGATTTGATTGAGAACATTAGGGCTCAAACAGCATCATGACAACAAAGGAACACACCAGACAGGCCAGGGATTAAGTTGTGGAGAAGAGTAAAGCAGGGTCAGGTTATAAAAAAAAAAAATAGCCCAAGCCCTGAACATCTGACAGAGCACTGTTTAATTCATCATCCAAATATGGAAGGAGTGTGGCACAACTGCAAACCTACCAAGACATGACGACCACCGAAACTGACATCCCAAACAAAGACAGCACTAATTACAGAAGCAGCCAAGAGGGCCATGGTCACTCTGGGAGAGCTTCAAAGATCCACAGCTCAGGTGGGAGAATCTGTCCACAGGACAACTGTTAGTCACATACCATGTATCATTTCCTTTACACTTCACAAATACTTGCTACTTCATGTTGATGTATCATATAAAATTCCAATAAAATACATTTAGCTTTGTGGTTGTAGCGTGAAAAAATGTTCATGGAGTAGATATATTTATCAAGCTACTGTAAATATGTGTTAAAATATGATTTGTCAAATTTAGAAAAAAAGACAAATTGTAATGAAAATCAACAACATGAATGAAACAGAATCTATTATTTCCTCAGGTCAGGGAGCCTTTATTTACACCATTAACAGGTAATTAGCTCTAGCGTATCTGTCAGAGGAGGTGCTAATGTGGTGTTTTCCATACCGTGATAAGAAGATGATCACATTTTACTATCAGATAGTAAAATTAACATCTGCTTTCAATCCACTTTTCGTTAACATGCATAACAGGTGTGCTTGTATTTAACTTGAGGGGTTTCTATCATTATGGGACATGTGGTAACCACCAGCTCAGGTGGATATGTAGTGGAGCAACCTAAACACACACAGATTGCAAGAGCATTCTTAATCCCAAAATTACACAGCTATCTGATGAAGCTGTGTCACCTCAGGCCAGGACCTGGGATCTTTGCTAATTGGTGCAACCTAACAAATTTGTCATTTTGTTTTGACAACTAATAGCTTTATTTTTGTTTTGTTGATTTCAGCTCATCTGTAACCAAATCCAAGTGCTCCACAGTGATTAGGAAGTTCTTAATGTAAATACAAGCACTGATTACCCCGGGAAAAGGCTCATCCACTCCGAGAGGAAGGTTTCATAAGCTATGGATGAATCTAGCTCACAGAGAATACTCAGGCCTCTTCATCAGGCATAGACTAATGCAACATCTGAAGAATCACATATTTATACACAACACAGCACAGAACTGTCATTATGGGAGAGTGATAAACAGTTGCGTCCATAAATATTGGAACAGTTCGCAGATAAGGAGTGAATGTTTTATTGTCCTCTGATTGGGGTCTGGTTCTGTGTTATGATGCACCATAAGGTCTGAGTGCAAATCCCTTAATTGATGTAAAAGACATAAATCCATGCGACACATTCATTCCTGCACTAAGTGCATCAAAGGTTGGTTGTCATAAGTTTATACTCCTAGATTCTCCTGTCTCTCTGAGATTTGAAGTTACCTTTCAATACAAGTAATTTCAAGTTCATGGTGCTATAATCAGGCATACAAAAATATTTGGCCACAGGTACAGTAGATCCATTCTTTTTTCTCTTATTGTGTGACGGTGAGAATTTATCCTTGCCCTGTCTCCCCAACATACAGACCCCCAGCTGAACATTTGGTACATATAATTAGGTACACCACATGAGAAGTGATGCAGCTGAATGTACCTGGGATCTTGTAGTCCTGATGTGAATTGTGGATCTTTATATTGTCGGTGGTCATTATAAATGGACAGGTTTTACATTTTTTCTGGTTGCAAGGAAAGGTTCCTGCAGCTGTTGGAGAGGACAGAGAGATTCTGACAATGATGCTTCTTAGATTTGGGGGCTGCCTAAAACCCAGTAGTGGGGGGGGTCTGGAAAAATGGATTGTAATGGGGCACCCATAATGTACCACGATGTGCCTTAGATTTTATATAAAAAATGACAATGGCAGGCTCAGTGCTATTCTCTCAGTGCTTCCATATACGATGTATGGAAAGCCTATATTATATGGGCACATAAGAACTACCATGCATAGCCCTTGCACTTAATTCATACATACTGTTAAGTATGGACAGTGCCATCCAAATAACATTAACCCTTGGGTATGAGTTTTTATCACTTCACGGAGCTAAAAAACATGGGTGTAACTATAGTGGGTGCAGAGGTTAAAGTTCTACTTGGGCCCTGATGCTTAAGGGGATCCAAGAAGTTTCTTTGGCCCATAAGAGAAGACCAATACTATTAAGGACCCGTGGTGGTTTGTGCCCTGTTGGAGATTTTTCCATTGGGACCCACAAACTTTATGTCACACCACTAATGAGAGATCTGTGTTCATAAAAACCTTCCCTTTTGAATCAACCTATCAAAGAAGGGGGAGCAGAAACCAGAGAGATTGAAAGCATCCATTTGCTCAACAACTTAGTGTAGTGAGGCTCTTGATCACAAGAGAAGTTTCTCAATATACCACAAATTACTTGGAAATCTTCAGTGTGGCATGAATAAGTATGTTTCTATAGATCTGTAATTTCTTACCTGGATAAGTGGATCATTGAAGTCCTTGGTTTGGATGAGCAGTACTAAGCAGCATGATGTGGGGTCAGAGGTGTATCTAGGGGGTGTATGTGAGGCAGTTGCCCCTGGCATAGCCTGCACGGGGGTACTTTAGGGCCACCTAATGTGGTGGTCTGAGGTGTCTCCCAGGTAGCGGTATTTTGCTGCTCCATAGTTAATTTGGAAGGAAATAGTGCACTAGAAGTGTATAGGGGGAGAAATGCGTGAGGGACAGTATGGGGGAAAGTGTAAGAAGACAGTATAGTGAAAAAAGTATGAAAGGAAATTATGGGTATAAAAGTGTGAGGAGTCATAGTGTAGAGAATTGTGAAGGGAGAAATGTGTGCGGAGACAGTACGAGGGAATGTTTGAAGGGCCAATTTGGTGGGAAATGTGTAAGAGGACAGTATGTGGCAATAAATGTGTGAGGGACCATCATGGGGGTTAGGAATGTGTGAGAGATCAGTATTGGGAGAGAAATGTGTGAGGGTAGAATATGGAGGGAAAATGTGTGCGGAGACGGCATGGGAGAGGGAACAGTATGGGGGGAATGTAAGGAGACAGCATGGGGGAAAGTCTGAAGTATAGCGATTGGGCACATCGAGCAGGCACAGTATAGCGATTGGGCAGTATAGGAGGGACACAGTGTGATGGGACAGTGTGAAGAGAGGGTCACTATACAAAAATGTTAGCGTGATGGGGAACACTTAAGATAGAGACACTGTTGTGGTTATAGGTAATAATGGCAGACAGTAGTGGTTATAGTATAAAAGCAGTGTGTAGGTAATATTTGAAAGGAGAGAACAATGTGAAAGGCATATACTATATGAGATGCAGTGTAAGAGTCATATTTTGTGCAGGGAGCAAAGCAAGGGGCAAACATTTATTCAGGGCACAAGTTGGGCAGTTATTTTTAATCAAGATCATTATAATGACATTATTATTTTTAAGGACACCATGTTGGAATGTGCTGCAGAAGTCCAGAGAAGATAGAAGAAATGAGCTGTGCATGTGAATAGTCATCATGGCCTCTAGATAAGATGGAGAAGAAAACAAAAAAGAATTAATCCAATCAGAAAATATGTTAACAATAATGTACCTCGAGGTAAATGTTTATTTGTGATATTGAGTGTATCTCACCAGTTCTGGTGGTGTATTTCTGGACTGCTGATTTTTTGATGATGTATTCCTGCAATGATGATGGTTCTGGGGATGTGTTCATATACTAATTTTGGTTTTGGTGAGGTATTCATGTACTGATGGTGGTTCTGGTGATGTATTCGTGTACCAATGGCAGTACTGCTGATGTATTCATGTGCTGATTGTGGTTGTTACAAAGTATTTCTGAACTGATTGTGCTTCTAGTGATGTATTCCTGCACAGTTGGTGATTTCTGTGAATTTTATCTGTACTGTTGGTGGTTCTGGTGATGTATTCATTCACTGTCATTGATTCTGGTGCTGTATGCATGTAGCAATCTATAACTTGTCAGATAATGTGATTCATAGCTATGTTAACAAAGTATTGTGCAGTCTGACAAGTTAAGGGTTACTTCATCTGTACTTCACCATAGCATCCCCACCCTCTCAGCATATAATATACTCAGTGCTAGGATTTGAGTCTGTGTGCAGGTTCCAGCGTTCATCACATGATCACTCACTTTCATACCTACGGACACATGCCAACCAGCTTCTCTTCTTGCTTCTCTTTATAAAGCAAGGCTATGATATTTAACTGAACATTCAGAGAATCAGGAGCAGAAGCTAGTCAGCAGATGACTATAAGCATTCAAATCAAAGATGATTGGTCACATGATGACTACTGTAACAGTTTAAGCTGTGTATAGGAGGGGACGCCAAACTGAATTTTTGTCCTGGGTACAGGAAAACCTAGATTTGCCTCTGCCTGGGTCACTGGTGCGGCAGGATGATCTGATATATCACTATGAACAGAATAATGTTCGCTGAAGCCAAACTATGAAAATCCAATCGTTTAGATCAATTGACAATGGAAAATCTATATAAAAAAAGGGAATGAACACTGCCAATCTGTAAGGGATATTCTATCATAAACTCATTTTCTTCATCCACTGGAAATGTGATAACTGTGTGGGACCCATGCTGATCTAACAGTTAATAATCATCTATTGTCTCATCTTTTTTTTATAGATATACATGTTTGCTACATCAGAACAGAGGAGGTTCTTCAACTGCTCTATCATCATCTCTTAGAAGAGCCCATTAAAATTGGTGAAATTGCAAGAAAAAAATCTAAAATCTGTAAAGAGCGGATATTTAGGTACAAATGTACACAATGTAACCAATACATCAAAGCAGAAATCAATCAGCCGCAAAAATATAGGATGGTTTATTAAAATGAATCACATAGCAGCTGACAAGAATTTATACTCTCTTCAGTATACCCTATTTATGTAAAATATGTTATATAATGAATAGCCTAGAATATTTTGCGAGTTGAGCAAAATACTTCAGATTTATATAATAAAAGGATATACAGATTTATTGGTAAATATATACAGTATATAACATATTCGTTCTGATCTGACCTGCCATGCCTGTAAAATCAACATCATTAGTTAACTGCTTTCTGCTCCTTACAGGACCACCCACTGTGCTTATTTGTCCTGCTGCTTGCACCCCCTTGCAGGTAGATTTTTTTTTTTTTTACTAATCCTGACATAATACTTTATTTAACCAAACACAAAAAGCAGCTCATCTGATCCCAGCAGGTGGAAATTAAAGGCCTACTGACAGAGAATGATATAGCTCAAGGGCTGCAAGAATGGAAATGAAGGCAGAAAATGTTCAGATTGTTTATTTATTTATTTTACTCGCTTATATAGCGCCATTAATTCCACAGCGCTTTACAGACATTATCGGCACTGTCCCCAATGGTGCTCCCAATCTAGATTCCCTATCAGAAATTGTGGGAGGAAACGAGAGAACCCGGAGGGAACCCGAGAACCCGGAGGAAACACACGCAAACACGGGGAGAATATACAAACTCCTTACAGTTGTTGTCCTTGCCGAGATTTGAACCCAGAATCTTAGTGCTGCACTAATAATGCAATAATTAAAGAACAACTGTGTTAATGTGTTTTTCTTTTCTTATGCAAATACTTGTTCATACAAATATGTTCTAATTTTGCATATGGAAATACAATTCTCAATGGCGCATGTAGAGCATGACGTTAAATGGACACTGCCAGACACGTTGAGTGCATGAACATTAAAGATAATTAAAGAAAAAAGTTATCTGTCATTTTGCATACTGCAGAATATTGCATCAGTTACAGAAGACTCACATGATTTCAGGCACAGCTTCTCCATAATACCTTGCAGCTATCACATCACTTGGTATAGAGGAGACAATCAAGAGGGACTATTAGCTTGTATGAAAGCTGAGACAGGGAATGCAGCAGCTATTTTACGGTGCTTTAGGACAGAGAAATTTTGTTAGAGCTCACAGCTCAGCACTAAAGAAAGGGAGAGAAACTCTAAAACATTGTACAAATATTCCAGACAGCAAGAGTTTGGGAGCTCTACCACCATCACACAAGTCAGCAGTTATATGTGCAGTAGCACTACCAAATGCAAGTCACATTTGGCCTCCTTTGCCTCTGGCAAGCATACTGGGGCAGAGCAAGGTGAGAGCACTATGGAATATATGGCACATCATTGGTCTCAGTCATCTCAGTTAACTCTGACAGCGACACTGTCAGTTTGAGTTACTGTTCTGACTGTTCTGCACAGTCCTCCTCCTGCGTCATCGAAACAGTTATTCTTTTACATTGTGTACTTTCAATTCTGACCAGGGCCGGACTGTCCATCTGGCAATTCTGGCAAAAGCCAGAAGGGCCTGTCTGGTTGTGGGCTGCCTTGTCTGCTACGTTGTTAACAGAATTAGTGTTCTCCAGACACCCATACTGTTAAGAGTTGTGATGGAGCACAAAGTCGCTGACTCAGTCACTTACCCCAGCAGGCCATGGGTATCATTGGAAATACTGGTCTTGTAGTAAATCTTCCTTTCCTCCATCCAGGGTAATATTAGTAATATATCCCATGTAGTTCATGGGGACGGGGACAACATGGGCCTGTGTGATTTCAAATGCCAGGACTGAATTTCAGCCCCAGTCCGTACCTGATTCTGACAGTGATACCGCAATATCTCTTACTCACCTAAAACATACTGAACACACTTTGATGACTAAGGAAGATATTTCACAGCAACTTATTTCTATTTGTTTACTAAATTAGATGAATAGTCAGCTTTTGCACTTACATGACATGGGACTGAGTACAAATTCCTAGCTGTATTGGTGGTTCTGTCAGCTCTGATTGTAGGGGCATTGGCAGCTGAGGAAAGGATGGAATTCTGAGTCATGGCAAAATAAAAGAGGTGAGTCAAGCAAGGTTTAAGGTGTAAAGGACTCAGGACTAGTGATGAGTAGGGTTGAGCGAAACGGGTCGATCATTTTCAAAAGTCGCCGACTTTTGGCTAAGTCGGCGTCTCATGAAACCCGATCCGACCCCTGTGCTTGTCGGCCATGCGGTACGCGACTTTCGCGCCAAAGTCGCGTTTCAATGACGCGAAAAGCGCCATTTCTCAGCCAATGAAGGTGAACGCAGAGTGTGGGCAGCGTGATGACATAGATCCTGGTCCCCACCATCTTAGAGAAGGGCATTGCAGTGATTGGCTTGCTGTCTGCGGCGTCACAGGGGCTATAAAGGGGCATTCCCGCCGACCGCCATCTTACTGCTGCTGATCTGAGCTTAGGGACAGGTTGCTGCCGCTTCGTCAGAAGCAGGGAGAGCGTTAGGCAGGGTCCACTAACCACCAAACCGCTTGTGCTGCAGCGATTTCCACTGTCCAACACCACCTTCGGTGTGCAGGGACTGTGGAAGCTATTTTTTTTTTTTTTTTTCCCCTCAGCGCTGTAGCTCATTGGGCTGCCCTAGAAGGCTCCGTGATAGCTGTATTGCTGTGTGTACGCCACTGTGGAAACCAACTGCTTTTTTCAAAGCACATATCCTCTTGTTCCTTCCTTTCTGCACAGCTATCTTTTTTGTTTGTCCACACTTTTTATTTAATTTGTGCATCAGTCCACTCCTATTGCTGCCTGCCATACCTGGCTTACATTACTGCAGGGAGATAGTAATTGTAGGACAGTTTTTTTTTTTTTTTTGTTTTTTTTTGTGGGAGATTAAGATTGGCATTTCTGCTACAGTGCCATCCCTGTGTGTGCCATCTCTCACTGAGTGGGCCATAGAAAGCCTATTTATTTTTTCCGTGATTTGTGTTCTAAAATCTACCTCAACACAAAAACACTACATCAATCAGTGGGAGAAAAATATTGGCCTCAGTCAGGGCTTGTGTGCCACTGCTGTGTGTGCTATCTCTCATTCAGTGGGCTATAGCAAGCCTATTTTTTTATTTTTTTTTTTAATATTATTTGGTTTCTAAAGTCTCCCTGAAAAAAAAAAAAAACCTAAAAAAACAGTGGGAGAGTAATATTGCCCTTTCAGCTTGTGTGCCAGTCTTGACTCCTGGGTGTGCCACCTCTCTCCCTCTCATTCAGTGGGCCATAGAAAGCCTATTTATTTTTTTTTTTAAATATTATTGGGTTTCTAAAGTCTCCCTGAAAAAACAAAAAATACATAAAAAAACAGTGGGAGAGTAATATTGCCCTTTCAGCTTGTGTGCCAGTCTTGACTCCTGGGTGTGCCACCTCTCTCCCTTTCATTCAGTGGGCCATAGAAAGCCTATTTATTTTTTCCGTGATTTGTGTTCTAAATTCTACCTCAACACAAAAACACTACATCAATCAGTGGGAGAAAAATATTGGCCTCAGTCAGGGCTTGTGTGCCACTGCTGTGTGTGCTATCTCTCATTCAGTGGGCTATAGCAAGCCTATTTTTTTATTTTTTTTTTTAATATTATTTGGTTTCTAAAGTCTCCCTAAAAAAAAAAAAAAACCTAAAAAAACAGTGGGAGAGTAATATTGCCCTTTCAGCTTGTGTGCCAGTCTTGACTCCTGGGTGTGCCACCTCTCTCCCTCTCATTCAGTGGGCCATAGAAAGCCTATTTATTTATTTTTTTAAATATTATTGGGTTTCTAAAGTCTCCCTTAAAAAAAAAAAAAACCTAAAAAAACAGTGGGAGAGTAATATTGCCCTTTCAGCTTGTGTGCCAGTCTTGACTCCTGGGTGTGCCACCTCTCTCCCTCTCATTCAGTGGGCCATAGAAAGCCTATTTATTTTTTTTTTTAAATATTATTGGGTTTCTAAAGTCTCCCTTAAAAAACAAAAAATACATAAAAAAACAGTGGGAGAGTAATATTGCCCTTTCAGCTTGTGTGCCAGTCTTGACTCCTGGGTGTGCCACCTCTCTCTCTCTAATTGTGGGCCATAGAAAGCCTTTTTTTTTTTTTTATATTATTTGGTTTCTAAAGTCTCCCTGAAAAAAAAAAAAACATAAATTAGGTGGGAGATTAATATTGACATTAGTGCTTGAGTGACAGTCCTGCGTGTGTGTCATCTCTGTGATTTTGTGCCACAGAAAACAGAGTGTGTAACATTGTGCCTGATTTTCCTTGTGGTCTCACCAACCTGTTAAGGGATATTGAAATCATACTGAAGTTATAGCTCACCGTGTAAGTTGTTTGACAGCAACAAATAAAGTTACTTTGGTTAAGATTTTAAAACAATGAGGAAGTCTGGTGCAAGAGGTCGTCGTGGGCGTTCATTGTCAGCTGGTAATGATGGTAGTGGTAGTGGAGCATCAGGTGGTCGTGGGGATAAAAATATTCCACCTAAGTCTGGAGCTGTGGAGCCAGTTTCGTCGTCAGGCTACACAAGGCCTCGAACGCTCTCTTTTCTGGGAGTAGGAAAACCGCTTTTAAAGGCGGAGCAGCAACAGCAAGTTTTGGCTTACATTGCAGACTCAGCCTCTAGCTCTTTTGCCTCCTCTTCCGAAACTGGTAAATGTAAAAGCAGCGCGTCGCTTGTGGATGTTCACGGTCAGGGACAAGTCGCTTCCTTGTCCTCCTCAGCAAAAACTACAACAAGAGAGAAGGATGCAGCAGGCGACACAACGGGTCACTCCATGGAGCTCTTTACACATACCGTCCCTGGCTTAGAAAGTGAAACATTTAACAGGCCATGCCCATTACAAGTATATTCTGACATGGAGTGCACTGATGCACAGCCACAGCCAGAGTACTATGCTGCTCCTTTGACTCAGACCACCACATTGCCCTCTCAGGGTACAGATCCACAATCAGACCCTGATGAGACTATGTTGCCCCGCCACGAACGCTATACCACCGACCGACACAGTGACACAGACGAAGTTGCACACGAGCTCGAAGAGGAGGTAATAGATGACCCAGTTATTGACCCCGATTGGCAGCCATTGGGGGAACAGGGTGCAGGCGGCAGTAGTTCAGAAGCGGAGGTGGAGGAGGGGCCGCAGCAGGCATCAACATCGCAACAGGTTCCATCTGCCGGGCCCGTATCTGGCCCAAAACGCGTGTCAAAGCCAAAACCTGTTGGAGCACAGCGTTGCCATCCGGTTAAAGCTCAGTCTGCAATCCCTGAAAAGGGATCCGAGTCTAGGAAGAGTGCAGTCTGGCATTTTTTTAAACAACATCCAACTGATCAGCGCAAAGTCATCTGTCAAAAATGTTCAACTAGCTTAAGCAGAGGTCAGAATCTGAAAAGTCTAAATACTAGTTGCATGCATAGACACTTAACCACCATGCATTTTCAAGCCTGGACTAACTACCAAACGTCCCTCAAGGTTGTAGCACCCTCGGCCAATGAAGCTAGTCAGCAACGCAACATCCCTTCCGTCACTGTAAGGCCACCATTTTCCGCACCACCGGCAGTATCTGTGCAGGTTTCTTTGCCAGCCAAAAGCAGTCAGGGTCAGGGAATCACCAGTTTTGTAGGAGGAAATATTGCATCTAGGGCACCGGCGGAAACAATACCGTCTCCAACCGTCTCTCAGTCTGCCATGTACACCGGCACACCCGAAAGTTCCACGATCTCCAGCTCTCCAGTCCAGCTCACCCTACATGAGACTCTGGTTAGAAAAAGGAAGTACTTATCCTCGCATCCGCGTACACAGGGTTTTAACGCCCACATAGCTAGACTAATCTCGTTAGAGATGATGCCCTACCGGTTAGTTGAAAGCGAAGCTTTCAAAGCCCTGATGGAGTACGCTGAACCACGATACGAGCTACCCAGTCGACACTTTTTTTCCAGAAAAGCCATCCCAGCCCTGCACCAGCATGTTAAACAGCGCATCGTCCATGCACTCAGGCAATCTGTGAGTACAAAGGTGCACCTGACTACAGATGCATGGACCAGTAGGCATGGCCAGGGACGTTATGTGTCCATCACGGCACACTGGGTGAATGTGGTGGATGCAGGGTCCACAGGCGACATCAATTTAGGGACAGTTGTGCCTAGCCCACGGTCTAGGAAACAGTTGGCTGTAGGCGTTCGCACCCCCTCCTCCTCCTCCTCCTCGTCCTCCTGCAGAAGCTACAGCTCTTCCACAGAACGCAGTCTGCCAACCACTCCATCGGCAGATGACACTGTTGCACACCAGTTGTCCCATTATGGGCCAGCTACTGCCAAGCGTCAGCAGGCTGTATTGGCTATGAAGTGCTTGGGCGACAACAGACACACCGCGGAAGTTCTGTCCGAGTTCTTGCAACAAGAAACGCAGTCGTGGCTGGGCACAGTAGATCTTGAGGCAGGCAAGGTAGTGAGTGATAACGGAAGGAATTTCATGGCTGCCATCTCCCTTTCCCAACTGAAACACATTCCTTGCCTGGCTCACACCTTAAACCTGGTGGTGCAGTGCTTATTGAAAACTTATCCTGGGTTCTCCGACCTGCTCCTCAAAGTGCGTGCACTTTGCTCACATATCCGACGTTCGCCTGTACACGCCAGCCGTATGCAGACCTATCAGCGGTCTTTGAACCTTCCCCAGCATCGCCTAATCATAGACGTTGCAACAAGGTGGAACTCAACACTGCACATGCTTCAGAGACTGTGCGAACAGAGGCGTGCTGTTATTTATTTGTGGGAGGATACACGGGCAGGCAGTAGGATGGCAGACATGGAGTTGTCAGGTGTGCAGTGGTCTAAGATACAAGACATGTGTCAAGTCCTTCAGTGTTTTGAGGAATGCACACGGCTGGTTAGTGCAGACAACGCCGTAATAAGCATGAGCATCCCCCTAATGCGTCTGCTGATGCAAAGTTTGACGCACATAAAGGAGCAGGCGTCTGCACCAGAGGAAGAGGAAAGCCTTGATGACAGTCAGCCATTGTCTGGTCAGGGCAGTGTACAGGACGAGGTAGCGGGCGAAGAGGAGGTGGAGGACGAGGAGGATGATGGGGATGAGTATATTTTTAATGCCGAACCTTTCCCGGGGGCACAGGAATTTGGTTGCGTGTCACGGCCGGGTTCTGGTTTTTTGAGGGACACAAGTGACGTAGATTTGCCTGCAACTGCCCCTCAACCAATCACAACCGGAGATTTGACAACTGGAACTTTGGCCCACATGGCGGATTATGCCTTACGTATCCTAAAAAGGGACACACGCATTACGAAAATGATGAACGATGACGATTACTGGTTGGCCTGCCTCCTTGATCCACGCTATAAAGGCAAATTGCAAAATATTATGCCACATGAGAACTTGGAACTAATATTAGCAACCAAACAATCAACTCTTGTTGACCGTTTGCTTCAGGCATTCCCAGCACACAGCGCACGTGATCGTTCTCACACGAGCTCCAGGGGGCAGCAGACTAGGAGTGTTAGGGGTGCACACATCAGAAGTGGCGTTGGACAGAGGGGTTTTCTGACCAGGTTGTGGAGTGATTTTGCTATGACCGCAGACAGGACAGGTACTGCTGCATCAATTGAAAGTGACAGGAGACAACATTTGTCCAGTATGGTTACTAACTATTTTTCATCCCTTATCGATGTTCTCCCTCAACCGTCATTCCCATTTGATTACTGGGCCTCCAAATTAGACACCTGGCCAGAATTGGCAGAATATGCATTGCAGGAGCTTGCTTGCCCGGCAGCAAGTGTCCTATCAGAAAGAGTATTCAGTGCTGCAGGTTCAATATTAACCGAAAAAAGGACTCGTCTGGCTACCCAAAATGTTGACGATCTAACATTCATTAAAATGAACCACAACTGGATTTCGAAATCTTTTGCCCCACCTTGCCCGGCCGACACCTAGCTTTCCTATGAAAAGCTCTTGCCTGTGAATTACTTTTCTAATGTCTAATTTGCTGCAGCTGATTGTACAGCATACGACATGTTTACACCTCCCTAAATGGCAAAACTCCCCACACGGGGCCGTGGTATCGCGACTTGGCGCAAGCACCCGTGAGACTGCTGTTTGTCTGAAGAGGTGGGTGTGCTCGCTTTTGGTTGACAGCATTGCTACTGGGTCCCTCATAGTACAATGTAGTGTCTCTGGCGGTGGTGGTGCGCACCCAACGTCAGACACACCGTTGTAACATGAGGGGCCCTGGGGCGGTCCCGCCGGCCTCAAGAGAGTTCCCCCCTACCCCAGCTCAAAATGTGCTCTACCACGTGCAAAATTATGTCGCACAGCTCCACCAATCTTTAGTCTATTCGCTGACATCATTCAATGTCTGGCACTGACAATACAAATTTGTAGACATCTATGATGCAACTTAAAGTAGTCTGTGTCTGTGTCCTATATTGGCACCATTAAATAGTTACTGCCAAATTACTATGTCAGAAACTCAGTAGATGAGCCCACCCCTGTACCTAAGTATGCCACCTTTTTTTTTGTTTTGGTTGTTTTGCGAGACATTAACATCTATTTATATTTTGGGAGTACTGGGACAGACACTCCTTGCACTACTCCTCCACTCACCACCAAGCTGCCTGTGTATCCATGTAACCGCTGTAAAGCTGCCATGAGCCTATTGTTTGTTATTTTAGGCCTTTGATAGCCTGTCTGCGGTCCCTACTTTAAATACTCCTCCACTCACCACCAAGCTGCCTGTGTATCCATGTAACCGCTGTAAAGCTGCCATGAGCCTATTGTTTGTTATTTTAGGCCTTTGATAGCCTGTCTGCGGTCCCTACTTTAAATACTCCTCCACTCACCACCAAGCTGCCTGTGTATCCATGTAACCGCTGTAAAGCTGCCATGAGCCTATTGTTTGTTATTTTAGGCCTTTGATAGCCTGTCTGCGGTCCCTACTTTAAATACTCCTCCACTCACCACCAAGCTGCCTGTGTATCCATGTAACCGCTGTAAAGCTGCCATGAGCCTATTGTTTGTTATTTTAGGCCTTTGATAGCCTGTCTGCGGTCCCTACTTTAAATACTCCTCCACTGACCAGACCACTGCTGCCCGTGTACCCCTGGAACCAATTATAAAGTGCCTACAGCCAGCCCATTTTCTTATGTTAGGCCTTTGAAGCCTGTCTGCGGTCCCTACTTTAAATACTCCTCCACTGACCACCAAGCTGCCTGCCCGTGTATCCATGTAACCGCTGTAAAGCTGCCATGAGCCTATTGTTTGTTATTTTAGGCCTTTGATAGCCTGTCTGCGGTCCCTACTTTAAATACTCCTCCACTCACCACCAAGCTGCCTGTGTATCCATGTAACCGCTGTAAAGCTGCCATGAGCCTATTGTTTGTTATTTTAGGCCTTTGATAGCCTGTCTGCGGTCCCTACTTTAAATACTCCTCCACTGACCAGACCACTGCTGCCCGTGTACCCCTGGAACCAATTATAAAGTGCCTACAGCCAGCCCATTTTCTTATGTTAGGCCTTTGAAGCCTGTCTGCGGTCCCTACTTTAAATACTCCTCCACTCACCACCACCAAGCTGCCTGCCCGTGTATCCATGTAACCGCTGTGAAACTGCCATGAGCCTATTGTTTGTTATGTTAGGCCTTTGATAGCCTGTCTGCGGTCCCTACTTTAAATACTCCTCCACTGACCAGACCACTGCTGCCCGTGTACCCCTGGAACCAATTATAAAGTGCCTACAGCCAGCCCATTTTCTTATGTTAGGCCTTTGAAGCCTGTCTGCGGTCCCTACTTTAAATACTCCTCCACTGACCACCAAGCTGCCTGCCCGTGTATCCATGTAACCGCTGTAAAACTGCCATGAGCCTATTGTTTGTTATTTTAGGCCTTTGATAGCCTGTCTGCGGTCCCTACTTTAAATACTCCTCCACTCACCACCAAGCTGCCTGTGTATCCATGTAACCGCTGTAAAGCTGCCATGAGCCTATTGTTTGTTATTTTAGGCCTTTGATAGCCTGTCTGCGGTCCCTACTTTAAATACTCCTCCACTGACCAGACCACTGCTGCCCGTGTACCCCTGGAACCAATTATAAAGTGCCTACAGCCAGCCCATTTTCTTATGTTAGGCCTTTGAAGCCTGTCTGCGGTCCCTACTTTAAATACTCCTCCACTCACCACCACCAAGCTGCCTGCCCGTGTATCCATGTAACCGCTGTGAAACTGCCATGAGCCTATTGTTTGTTATGTTAGGCCTTTGATAGCCTGTCTGCGGTCCCTACTTTAAATACTCCTCCACTGACCAGACCACTGCTGCCCGTGTACCCCTGGAACCAATTATAAAGTGCCTACAGCCAGCCCACTTTCTTATGTTAGGCCTTTGAAGCCTGTCTGCGGTCCCTACTTTAAATACTCCTCCACTGACCACCAAGCTGCCTGCCCGTGTATCCATGTAACCGCTGTAAAACTGCCATGAGCCTATTGTTTGTTATTTTAGGCCTTTGATAGCCTGTCTGCGGTCCCTACTTTAAATACTCCTCCACTCACCACCACCAAGCTGCCTGCCCGTGTATCCATGTAACCGCTGTGAAACTGCCATGAGCCTATTGTTTGTTATGTTAGGCCTTTGATAGCCTGTCTGCGGTCCCTACTTTAAATACTCCTCCACTGACCACCAAGCTGCCTGCCCGTGTATCCATGTAACCGCTGTAAAACTGCCATAAGCCTATTGTTTGTTATTTTAGGCCTTTGATAGCCTGTCTGCGGTCCCTACTTTAAATACTCCTCCACTCACCACCACCAAGTTGCCTGCCCGTGTATCCATGTAACCGCTGTAAAACTGCCATGAGCCTATTGTTTGTTATTTTAGGCCTTTGATAGCCTGTCTGCGGCCCCTACTTGCAATACTCCTCCACTGACCACAATGCTGCCTGGAGTGCCTGCCTGTGTATCCATGTAACCGATGTAAAACTGCCATGACTGCCTACTGTTTGTTATTTTAGGCCTTTGATAGCCTGTCTGCAGCCCCTACTTGCAATACTCCTCCACTGACCACACCAATGCTGCCCGTGTACCCCTGGAACCTATTTAAAAGTTCATAGAGCCTAGTTATATATTTTATGTACTATTAATAAGGCCATGATGGACTACGCTGTACCACGCTACAAGCTAACCAGTCGACACTTCTTTTGCGAGAAAAGCCATCCCAACCCTCCACCAGCATGTAGAAGACCGCATTGTCCATGCACTCTGGCAATCTGTGAGTACAAAGGTGCACCTGACAACAGACGCATGGACCTGTAGGCATGGCCACGGAAGATTACGTGTCCATTACGGCGCAATGGGTTAATGTGGTGGATGCATGGTCCACAGGGGACAGCCTACTAAGTCTGTCTGCAGTCCCTAATTCAAATTGTCCTCCACTGTCTAAATCGGAACTTCCACCTTCTGGCTTTCGGCCTATAGTATCAGAAATTAAACTGCATTTGGCCTTCAACTTTGGTTAGGGCCTACTAACGGCTTCTGCCCCTCCCTGGTGTTGCCCTCAACTAAATAAAGCTGAGCTTCAACCTTCTGCTCCAAATTACCATTTTGAAAAATGCAATAGGCTTTTCCGGCCTACTAAAGGTGTCTGTCTGTGTGCCCCTGCCTGGTGTTGTCCTCAACTAAATAAAGCTGAGCTTCAACCTTCCGGCTCTCATTAAGTGGTTTTAAAAAAAAAAAATGGTGGTTAGGGCCTACTAACGGCTTCTGCCCCTCCCTGGTGTTGCCCTCAACTAAATAAAGCTGAGCTTCAACCTTCTGCTCCAAATTACCATTTTGAAAAATGCAATAGGCTTTTCCGGCCTACTAAAGGTGTCTGTCTGTGTGCCCCTCCCTGGTGTTGTCCTCAACTAAATAAAGCTGAGCTTCAACCTTCCGGCTCTCATTATGTGGTTTTAAAAAAAAAAATGGTGGTTAGGGCCTACTAACGGCTTCTGCCCCTCCCTGGTGTTGTCCTCAACTAAATAAAGCTGAGCTTCAACCTTCCGGCTCTCATTAAGTGGTTTTAAAAAAAAAAAAAAGGTGGTTAGGGCCTACTAACGGCTTCTGCCCCTCCCTGGTGTTGCCCTCAACTAAATAAAGCTGAGCTTCAACCTTCTGCTCCAAATTACCATTTTGAAAAATGCAATAGGCTTTTCCGGCCTACTAAAGGTGTCTGTCTGTGTGCCCCTCCCTGGTGTTGTCCTCAACTAAATAAAGCTGAGCTTCAACCTTCCGGCTCTCATTAAGTGGTTTATAAAAAAAAAATGGTGGTTAGGGCCTACTAACGGCTTCTGCCCCTCCCTGGTGTTGTCCTCAACTAAATAAAGCTGAGCTTCAACCTTCCGGCTCTCATTAAGTGGTTTTAAAAAAAAAAATGGTGGTTAGGGCCTACTAACGGCTTCTGCCCCTCCCTGGTGTTGTCCTCAACTAAATAAAGCTGAGCTTCAACCTTCCGGCTCTCATTAAGTGGTTTTAAAAAAAAAAAGGGTGGTTAGGGCCTACTAACGGCTTCTGCCCCTCCCTGGTGTTGCCCTCAACTAAATAAAGCTGAGCTTCAACCTTCTGCTCCAAATTACCATTTTGAAAAATGCAATAGGCTTTTCCGGCCTACTAAAGGTGTCTGTCTGTGTGCCCCTCCCTGGTGTTGTCCTCAACTAAATAAAGCTGAGCTTCAACCTTCCGGCTCTCATTAAGTGGTTTTAAAAAAAAAAATGGTGGTTAGGGCCTACTAACGGCTTCTGCCCCTCCCTGGTGTTGTCCTCAACTAAATAAAGCTGAGCTTCAACCTTCCGGCTCTCATTAAGTGGTTTTAAAAAAAAAAAGGGTGGTTAGGGCCTACTAACGGCTTCTGCCCCTCCCTGGTGTTGCCCTCAACTAAATAAAGCTGAGCTTCAACCTTCTGCTCCAAATTACCATTTTGAAAAATGCAATAGGCTTTTCAGGCCTACTAAAGGTGTCTGTCTGTGTGCCCCTGCCTGGTGTTGTCCTCAACTAAATAAAGCTGAGCTTCAACCTTCCGGCTCTCATTAAGTGGTTTTAAAAAAAAAAAATGGTGGTTAGGGCCTACTAACGGCTTCTGCCCCTCCCTGGTGTTGCCCTCAACTAAATAAAGCTGAGCTTCAACCTTCTGCTCCAAATTACCATTTTGAAAAATGCAATAGGCTTTTCAGGCCTACTAAAGGTGTCTGTCTGTGTGCCCCTGCCTGGTGTTGTCCTCAACTAAATAAAGCTGAGCTTCAACCTTCCGGCTCTCATTAAGTGGTTTTAAAAAAAAAAAATGGTGGTTAGGGCCTACTAACGGCTTCTGCCCCTCCCTGGTGTTGCCCTCAACTAAATAAAGCTGAGCTTCAACCTTCTGCTCCAAATTACCATTTTGAAAAATGCAATAGGCTTTTCCGGCCTACTAAAGGTGTCTGTCTGTGTGCCCCTCCCTGGTGTTGTCCTCAACTAAATAAAGCTGAGCTTCAACCTTCCGGCTCTCATTAAGTGGTTTTAAAAAAAAAAATGGTGGTTAGGGCCTACTAACGGCTTCTGCCCCTCCCTGGTGTTGTCCTCAACTAAATAAAGCTGAGCTTCAACCTTCCGGCTCTCATTAAGTGGTTTTAAAAAAAAAAATGGTGGTTAGGGCCTACTAACGGCTTCTGCCCCTCCCTGGTGTTGTCCTCAACTAAATAAAGCTGAGCTTCAACCTTCCGGCTCTCATTAAGTGGTTTTAAAAACAAAAAGGGTGGTTAGGGCCTACTAACGGCTTCTGCCCCTCCCTGGTGTTGCCCTCAACTAAATAAAGCTGAGCTTCAACCTTCTGCTCCAAATTACCATTTTGAAAAATGCAATAGGCTTTTCCGGCCTACTAAAGGTGTCTGTCTGTGTGCCCCTGCCTGGTGTTGCCCTCAACTAAATAAAGCTGAGCTTCAACCTTCTGCTCCAAATTACCATTTTAAAAAATGCAATAGGCTTTTCCGGCCTACTAAAGGTGTCTGCCCCTCCCTGGTGTTGTCCTCAACTGAACAAAGCTGAGCTTCCACATTCTGGCTTTCGCCCTATACTATCAGATATTAAACTGCATTTGGCCTACTAGTGTGGTTAGGCCCTTGAAACAGTGTCTGCTGCTCTTGGGTTTGCTACTCCACTGAACAAAGCAATGCCGCCTGTTTAGTCCTGTTACCAATTTTGAACTGCATGTAGCCTACTTTATTCTTTGGCCCTATATCTGTTTCCTCCTCATCCTGCCCATTGCCCAGCCACTGCTAAATGAGTCTGCTGGTACATTGACCTAGACCACTACATTCCCCTTGTACTCTACACAGCCAGAATCTGTCCCTGCTGAAAGTAAGGTTCCCCTTCCCGCATGTTATACCACCTTACACAGGGACAAAGAGGAAGGTGCAGATGAAAGTGCAGGTTCCTTCATCAGGTGGGGGGGCATACTCGTTGGCGACGTCACTGGCACAGGGCCCCTCAGAGTACGCAAAAGTGTCGCTGCTGGTGGGAGGCGCCCCCGCCATGCAAACACACCGCCGTACTTTGAGGGGCCCTGTGCCAGTGGCAATGCGAACGAGTGGGCCCCCCCCCTGCTTGCTCAGGATCACAGCACTTGCAACTTTTAAATACTTACCTTTCCCTGCAACACCGCCGTGACGTAGTCCGCATTTCCTGGGCCCACGAAAAACTTGAGCCAGCCCTACTCCCCCCACAACTTTCCCCCAATTCCCTATGCCCAACTATTATTATACAGTTAATTAAGATTGGCAAGCTTCAGAAACAAGAATGGATGTTTTTGGCATTAAAATGGGCACTGTAGGTGTTTTCCTGGCCTCCACTCACTGCCGACTATGCTTCCCCATTGACTTGCATTGGGTTTCGTGTTTCGGTCGATCCCCGACTTTTAGCGATAATCGGCCGACTGCACTCGACTCGACTCTGGACAAAATCGGGTTTCCCAAAACCCTACTCGATCTTAAAAAAATGAAAGTCGCTCAACCCTAGTGATGAGCGAATATACTCGTTACTTGAGATTTCTCGAGCATGCTCGGGGGTCCTCCGAGTATTTTTAGTGCTCGGAGATTTAGTTTTTCTTGCCGCAGCTGAATGATTTACATCTGTTAGCCAGCATAAGTACATGTGGGGATTCCCTAGCAACCAGGCAAAATTATCTGGAAAATAATCTGTGGATGTCTAGGCTCAAATTGACTAGGATCTAAAACTCTCCATCAGTACATGAAGCAACATCACCTGTTCATTAAAGGAAAATCAAGCTGGCCAGTAACATGAGTAAGGCTCAAGCTGTCCACATGCCCCTTCTCCTCTTGCTTGTCTTTCTAGTTGCAAGTTCATATCAATCTTTTGAGGGGCAGGAATGCACTACCACAACCAGAATAGGAAGTGAAACTTCCATGATTGGGTGCTAGGTGTGGATTGCTAGGTGGTGATTATCTTCCTCCTCTACATCCTCCACAACATCCTCCTGAATGGACATGATTTCATCACAAATAGCAACAGGGCACTGATTTAAATTAATTTGCCACCCTCATTTTCTTTTGTGTATTTACAGCAGACAAGTTTCTCCTCCGCCGAGAGTAGCAAATCACATGCTAGATGGATTCCTATCAACTGGAATTGGGCATTGACGTAAATGCCCAAAACATTCTGGCTGTACTATGTCTGTGCAAAGTAACTCATACTCCCTACATGGTGCACATCTTGAATTTAATTGTGCAATATGTCTTAAAGAAATACAGTACAGAACAAAAGTTTGGACACACCTTCTCATTTAAAGATTTTTCTGTATTTTCATGACTATGAAAATTGTACATTCACACTGAAGGCATCAAAACTATGAATTAACACATGTTGAATTATATACTTAACAAAAAAGTGTGAAACAACTGAAATTATGTCTTATATTCTAGGTTCTTCAAAGTAGCCACCTTTTGCTTTGATGACTGCTTTGCACACTCTTGGCATTCTCTTGATGAGCTTGAAGAGGTAGTCACCGGGAATGGTCTTCCAACAATCTTGAAGGAGTTCCCATAGATGCTAAGCACTTGTTGGCCCTTTTGCCTTCACTCTGCGGTCCAGCTCACCCCAAACCATCTCGATTGGGTTCAGGTCTGGTGACTGTGGAGGCCAGGTCATCTGGCGTAGCACCCCATCACTCTCCTTCTTGGTCAAATAGCCCTTACACAGCCTGGAGGTGTGTTTGGGGTCATTGTCCTGTTGAAAAATAAATGATGGTCCAACTAAACGCTAACCGGATGGTATAGCATGCCGCTGCAAGATGCTGTGGTAGCCATGTTGGTTCAGTATGCCTTCAATTTTGAATAAATCCCCAACAGTGTCACCAGCAATGCACCCCCACACCATCACACCTCCTCCTCCATGCTTCACGGTGGGAACCAGGCATGTAGAGTCCATCCGTTCACCTTTTCTGCATCGCACAAAGACATGGTGGTTGGAACCAAAGAGCTCAAATTTGGACTCATCAGACCAAAGCACAGATTTCCACTGGTCTAATATCCATTCATTGTGTTCTTTAGCCCAAACAAGTCTCTTCTGCTTGTTCCCTGTCCTTAGCAGTGGTTTCCTAGCAGCTTTTACCATGAAGGCCTGCTGCACAAAGTCTCCTCTTAACAGTTGTTGTAGAGATGTGTCTGCTGCTAGAACTCTGTGTGGCATTTACCTGGTCTCTAATCTAAGCTGCTGTTAACCTGCAATTTCTGAGGCTGGTGACTCGGATAAACTTATCCTCAGAAGCAGAGGTGACTCTTAGTTTTCCTGGGGTGGTCCTCATGTGAGCCAGTTTCTTTGTAGCGCTTGATGGTTTTTGCCACTGCACTTGGGGACACTTTCAAAGTTTTCCCAATTTTTCGGACTGACTGACCTTCATTTCTTCAAGTAATGATGGCCACTCGTTTTTCTTTAATTAGCTGCTTTTTTCTTGCCATAATACAAATTCTAACGGTCTTTTCAGTAGGACTATCAGCTGTGTATCCACCAGACTTCTGCACAACACAACTGATGGTCCCAACCCCATTTATAAGGCAAGAAATCCCACTTATTAAACCTGACAGGGCACACCTGTGAAATGAAAACCATTCCCGCTGACTACCTCTTGAAGTTCATCAAGAGAATGCCAAGAGTGTGCAAAGCAGTCATCAAAGCAAAAGGTGGCTACTTTGAAGAACCTAGAATATAATACATAATTTCAGTTGTTTCACACTATTTTGTTAAGTATATAATTCTACATGTGTTAACTCATAGTTTTGATGCCTTCAGTGTGAATGTACAATTTTTATAGTCATGAAAATACAGAAAAATCTGTAAATGAAAAGGTGTGTCCAAACTTTTGGTCTGTACTGTATGCTTATTTAAAGAAGGTGGTGGCCACGGTCCAAGAGAGTATCTGGACATTTCAACCATTTTTACATGGCAAAGCACGCCTGCAGGTTTTGCAAAATCAGAATGGCCTGTCAAAACACTGCCTGTTTTTCAACATTGCAACGTAATGGAATTCTATGATGCATATGTGGGAGCATCTGTACAAGCAGTGTAAAGCAGTGACTGATTATATCCAACAACAGGTAAACTTGTGTAGGAAGGGATAGAGGGAGAACAGCAATTTCTGCATGATCTTCATCACCATGGGGCTGTTGGAGACCCTTAAGGTCAATGTTATACAGTATGTGGATGTGGAGGAGGGGGTAAAAGAGGAGGAGCAGCAGCAGATGTATGTTTTCAAACAGGACACTTGTTGCTCATCTCAAAATTGGGATACATTTCATTTAAAAAAAGCCATTGCTTCTTCTCTTTCCAAACAGCAGAACTATTGCTGCTCCCAAGAAAGGCATCATCATTGGAAGGCTTGAAAAAGCTACACTTTATTTAACCAAAAAAAAAACACTGTTTGCTACTCCCCTAACAGGCATAACTTTTGGACCGCCAGTCATCTGCTCCAAAAAACTGATATATTTTTTTTTACCATTTTTACTTATTTAAAAGCATAAACAGGTTCTTAGTACAGTGTTTTACTTAACAACTGTTGGTTGCTACCAGTTACTATTTATCTACCTGTTCTAAAATATGTTGTGGTCACTTGGGCATTACTATGGCTGTGTTTGAGTTAAACAGCTTGAAAGAGGATCAATACAATATGAGGCACACGTCTTTTCCAAACAATTCAAAGCTTTACATTATTTGCAATTCATGAAAAATCTATTTGCTGCAAATCAAATTTTGGAGAAAATTTGATGACGCCGGGCAATTCAAATTTCGTAATTTTTTTTTATCTCTACACAATATATGTAAGGCTCAGCCAAGTGATATCATTATAAAGTTAAGAAATACTCCCAGATGCTAGATTTCAGGAGCACTCAAGACCTTCCTTAGTTGTAATATGTTTTTATGCAACACGCTCTTTCCTTCCTCAGGGTGAGGAAACAACTTCAATGGCCATTAACTGTAACATCTAAAAACATTCATTAGCCAAATAAAGATATCAAACTCAAAACAAACTTGTTGTTTGTGTGCCCTGAGTTGGCAAGTCAGTCATCAAAATAGTTGCAGAATCATTACTATAAGGAAAGGAAGAATTTTTTTTTTTTATTCTTTTGTGTCTTGAAAAACAAACACAGTATATATACACACTGTGTGTCCAATTATGAGGCAAGTCAGCATTTTGACTATAATGTCATTTTTATGCATATTTTCCAACTCCAAGCCGTATAAACATGAATGCTTAACCCCTGCACTCCCGAGCCTGTTTTCACTTTCCTGACCAGGCCAAATTTTACAATTCTGCCCAGTGTAACCTTATGTGGTAATAACTTTAGAACGCTTTAATGTATCCCAGTGATTCTGAGATTGTTTTATATGACACATTGTACTTTATGACAGTAGTAAATTTAGGACAATATTTGTTCTGTTTATTTGTGAAAATGTCATAAATGTGGTGAAAATTTAGCAACTTTCAAACCTTTAATTTTTATGCCCTTAAACCAGCTATATCACACAAAATAGTTAATTAATAACATTTACCACATGTGTACTTTACATTACCATAATTTTTAAAGCAAAACATTTTTTGTTAGGAAGTTAGAAAGGTTAAAAATGTATCAGAAATTTCTTACTTTTTCAATAAAATTTACATAAACAATTATTTTGGTAACCTGCAGATATGGGGTTAATCTGCAGGTTAATAGCGTTGTGAACATGCCCAGCACCCACACTTAGGTCCGTTACCTCCCGGCAGTATTCGGGTCCCAGTTATAGGGGAGGGCCCAGTTTGGGTTTCGTCACTGCTCTGTGCATGGAGAGCAGCGGTTGTAACCACGCTGGTGGCACTGACTGACCGTGGCTCAGCATTGGATGGTATTATTTGTTATGAAATTTCTGAGTGTGTGGTCGAAAACTACTTTTGAGGCACAGCCCACAGCTTAGAAGGGAAGAACTACATACTGGAGTTCAGATATTGCTGGAATGGTTTGTGGATGTCATGTCACATTGGCGCCAGAACAGTGGACACTATTTTACAAACTACATTCCCCAATGAATTCATCTAGAGGTGCAATGAGCATGTTGACACCACGTGCATCACAGAATGTTATACCATTGAGCGATGAAGAAAGAATAAGTACATTTTTACCACTAAAATGTTGTTTTAGCCCCCAGCTTTTAATTTTTTTAAGGCTAATTGGAAAACATGGAGCTCACAGTTTGTTGTGCAATTTCTGATGAGTGTGCCAATGCCCTACATGTAATCGGGAATTATTTTTCAAGCACAGTAGAAAACTCAGAAAGGAAGAAGCGCCATATTATGGGTAAAAATGGCACCAAAACTTGTTACACAATTTCTGCTGAATATGGAAATACCCCATTTGTGGCTGTACAATATTGTTTAGCCACACGGCGAGACTTGGGAGGGATAGAGCACAATTTGACACAGATTTTCCTAGATTAGTTTGCGGACTTAATATTCAGAGTAGTACATATAGTCTGCATATTGGGTGCATTATACTATGCAGAGTCTGCCTTTGGAGAGTGCATTATACTGTATAGAGGCCTATGGGTGAGCTTTATACTACCGTATATAGAATCTGACTATGGGGTGCTTTAAATTATAAAGGTCTATGGGGGTGTATTATACTATATAGAGTCTGCCTATGGAGAGTGCATTATACTGTATGGAGGCTTATGGGCGTGCATTATACTGTACGGAGGTCTATGGGGAGTGCATTATACTATACAGGCCTATGGAGGTGCATTATATTATACAGAATCTGCCTATAGGGAGTGCATTATACTATATAGATTCTGCCTTCAGGGAGTGCATTATACTATAGAGTCTGGTAAGGTAATATCAGTGTTGGTCTGTGTATAGAGATTTTTATTAGTGACAGCGCGGTGATCTGCTGAAGTTCTCCTACATCTACTATTAAGATGCGCCATCATAGTTGTAATCAGGGTTACATGGATAGGAGCCTACTCAGAAACTTTGCCCCCTGAACCAAAACACTAGCTACTCCTCTGTCCTGTGCTCTACACTGAGTACTTACATCATGGTTTCCATCTAAATGACCAAATTATGCAACTGAGATGAAACCCTGAGGGATCCATTCACTATAATGAGGCTGCAGAGTTACTGTGGACTCTGTATGACCTTTGTTCAACAGTGACCTCCTTTTCAGAGGTGCACAAAACTGTGGCTGACCGTGCTTGAAAAGATGAACACTGCAGAATCATAGGCCAGACGGCATACAGTGTCTCCCGCTGCCTCATTATAATTGTCCTGTCTGAATCACGTATTTCAGAGATTTACACTGAAACCCCAGTGTAAGCACTCAGCGTAGAGTGCAGGATAAATGTGAGCCAAGCCTTTCTGTGATCTTTGGGAGGTGGAATTAACAAATCAACAGCCAGTCAAGGATTTGTTTTATTTATTTTTTATGCCGTTTCTCGTGCGGTATAAGATATTAGACAGATTCATTCTCAAAGTAATCTAGATGATCCAGAGGAGGCATAGGAGAAGGTCATTTGATCAGATAAGACCAAAATAGTACTTTTTTTGGTATCAACATCACTCACCTTGTTTGGAGGAAAAAGAAAGATGAGTACAACCCGAAGAACACTGTCTCAACCATGAAGCATGGTGGGGGAAACATTATACTTTTGCAGTGCTTTTCTGCAAAGGGAACAGGACGACTGCACCATATTGAAGGGAGGATGGATGGGGTCATGTATCATGAGATTTTGGCCAACAACCTCTTTCCCCAGTAACAGCATTGAAGATGGGTCGTGGCTGGATTTCCCAGCATGACAATGACCCAAAACACAGAGCTAAGGCAACTAAGGAGTGGCTCCATAAGAAGCATTTTAAGGTCCTCGAGTGGCATAGTCAGTCTCCAGACCTGAACCCAATAGGAAATCTGGGGAGGAAGCTGAAACTCAATGTTGCCCTGCGACAGCCCCTTAACCTGAAAGATCTGGAGAATATCTGAATGGATAAATGGACCAAAATCCCTGCTGCAGTGCGTGGAAACTTGGTCAAGAACTACAGGAAACATCTGACTTCTGCACTTGCAACAAAGGTTTCTGTACCAAATATTAAAGGGAACCTGTCACCCCCAAAATCGATGATGAGGTAAGCCCACCGTCATCAGGGGCTTATCTACAGCATTCTGTAATGCTGTAGATAAGCCCCCCGATGTTACCTGAAAGAGGAGAAAAAGAGGTTATATTATACTCACCCAGGGGCGGATCCGGTCCGATGGGTGTCTCAGGTCCGCTCCGGCGCCTCCTATCTTCATTCCATGACGTCCTTTTCTGGTCTTCACACCGCTGCTCTGGCGCGGGCATACTTTGTCTGCCCTGTTGAGGGCAGAGCAAAGTACTGCAGTGCGCAGGCGCCGGGCCTCTGTGACCTTTCCGGCGCCTGCGCACTGCAGTACTTTGCTCTGCCCTCAACAGGGCAGACAAAGTACGCCTGCGCCGGAGCCGTGGCGTGAAGACCAGAAGAGGACGTCATGGAATGAAGAAGGGAGGAGCTGTACTGGACCTCAGACCCCCCATCGGAGCGGGACCGCCCCTGGGTGATTATAATCTAATGTCTTTTTCTCCTCTTTCAGGTAACATCTGGGGCTTATCTACAGCATTACAGAATGCTGTAGATAAGCCCCTGATGCCGGTGAGCTTACCTCACCATCGATTTTAGGGTATGTGCACACGTCAGGATTTCTTGCAGAAATTTCCTGAAGAAAACCGGAAATTTTCTGCAAGAAATCCGCATATTTTTTTTTGCGTTTTTTTCCCGTTTTTTTCGCGTTTTTTTAGCATTTTGCAAGCGTAATTAGCTTGCAGAATGCTAAAGTTTTTCAAGCGATCTGTAGCATCGCTTGGAAAACTGACTGACAGGTTGGTCACACTTGTCATAGTGTTTGACAAGTGTGACCAACTTTTTACTATAGATGCTGCTTATGCAGCATCTATAGTAAAAGATAGAATGTTTAAAAATAATAAAAAAAATAAAAAAATGGTTATACTCACCCTCTGCAGACAGTCGATATCCTCAGCGGCGTCCGTTCCTATAGATGGTGTGGTTCAGGACCTTCGATGACGTCGCGGTCACGTGAGCGGTCACATGACCGGTCTCGCGACCAATCACAAGACAGCAACGTCATCGCAGGTCCTGAACCACACCATCTATAGGAACCGAAGCGGCAGCATGCAGCGGTGAGAGGCGGGAACACTCCGGGGGCCATCGAAGGTGAGTATATGACTATTTTTTATTTTAATTCTTTTTTTTTTGACCAATTATATGGTGCCCAGTCCGTGGAGGAGAGTCTCCTCTCCTCCACCCTGGGTACCAACCGCATATAATCTGCTTACTTCCCGCATGGTGGGCACAGCCCCGTGCGGAAAGTAAGCAGATCAATGCATTCCTAGTTGTGCGGATGCCCGAAATTCCGCAAATTTAATGAACATGTTCCTTTTTTTTCCGTGATGCGATTTTTTTGCGGAAAAAAATGCAGCATGTGCACAAAATATGCAGAATACACTGAAAATAATGGGAGGCATATGTAAGCGTTTTTTCGCGTTTTTTTCGCGTTTTTATCACGTTTTTCTAGCGAAAAACCGCGAAAAAAACGTGAAAAAAACGCAAAAAATACTGAACGTGTGCACATGGCCTTAGGGGTGACAGGTTCCCTTTAAGTTCTGTTATTCTATTGTATCAAATACTTATTTTATGCAATAAAATGGCTATTATGTAAAAATCATACAATGTGATTTTCTGTTTTTAATTTTTAAACTCTGTCTCTCACAGTTCAAGTGTACCTACATTAAAAATTACAGACATTTCTATTCTTTTCTAGGTGGGAAATCTTGCAAAATTGGCAGTGTATCAAATACTTACTTTCCCCACTGTAGTTTTTATGTTTGGCTATGATCACACACTAAAGGTACCTTCACACGAAACGACATTATAACGATATCGCTAGCAATCCGTGACGTTGCAGCGTCCTCGCTAGCGATATCGTTTCGTTTGACACGCAGCAGCGATCAGGATCCTGCTGTGATGTCGCTGGTCGCTGAATAAAGTCCAGAACTTTATTTGGTCGTCCGATCGCTGTGTATCGTTGTGTTTGAAAGCAAAAGCAACGATACCAGCGATATTTTACACTGGTAACCAGGGTAAACATCGGGTTACTAAGCGCAGGGCCGCGCTTAGTTACCCGATGTTTACCCTGGTTACTAGCGTAAAATGTAAAAAAAACAAACAGCACATACTCACATTGCGTCCCCTGCAGTCTGCTTCCTCCTCTGACTCAGCGCCGCAAAGTGAAAGTGAAAGCAGCACAGCGGTGACGTCACCGCTCTGCTCTCACTGTACGGCGCTCAGTCAGTCAGGAAGTGGACGCAGGGGGACGTGAATGTAAGTATGTGCTGTTTGTTTTTTTTAGATTTTACGCTGGTAACCAGGGTAAACATCGGGTTACTAAGCGCGGCCCTGCGCTTAGTTACCCGATGTTTACCCTGGTTACCAGGGGACCTCGGCATAGTTGATCGCTGGAGAGCGGTCTGTGTGACAGCTCTCCAGCGACCAAACAGCGACGCTGCAGCGATCGACATCGTTGTCGCTATCGCTGCAGCGTCGCTTCGTGTGAAGGTACCTTAAAACACTTTTTTTTTTTTGCAAAAAAAAAGGTTTTGCATTGGCATATTTTGAGAGAGATTATTTTTCTATATTTCTGCCAACAGAGTAATGTGAGGGCTTGTTTATTGCAGGACAAGATGATATTTTTATTGGTTCCATTTTTTGAGCACATAACATTTTTTGATTGCTTTCTGTTCTGATTTTTGAGGGGCAAGAATTAACAAAAGCCAGCAATTCAGGAATTGCTCTATTTTTATTATGCCATTCACAGTGCAGGAAAATTGAATTGGTAAGGCAGCTTTATTCTCCGGGTCAGTACAATTACAGCGATACCACTTTTATATATTTTTTAAAATATTTTTGCCTCTTTTACACAATAAAAACTACTGTATTTTCCGGCGTATAAGACAACCTTTAAACTCCTGAAAATCTTCTTAAAAGTCGGGGGTCGTCTTATACGCCAGGTGTCGTCTTATAGGGCGGGTGCGGACCAATGTGCATATGGTGGGTGGGGGGTTAGAGGTCCCGATGATGAAGAGAGGGGGGCGTCTCACAGAGAAGGTGTAAGTGGATTATCCCCTATTAGCTCATTGTGGCAGCGATGCTCTCTGTGCTGGGGGGTGGCAGCAGCGGCTCCTATTTGTGCAGCATGGGGTCTCTGTGCTGGGGGGCGGCGGCTCCTCTTTGTGCAGCGTGGGAGCTCTGTGCTGTGGGGCGGCACTGGCGTATCTTTGTGCAGCATCGGGGCTCCGCCGGCATTTCCTCAAAGCCCGGGGGCTCTGGCAGCTCCAATGCTGCGATGCGGTGGCCTCCGGGAAAATGGCCGCTGGGGGCGGCGCATGCTCAGATTCAGATCTCGTCCCGAGATCTCAGGAGACCATGACGTGTAGATATGTCAAATGCCGTAAAAGAGTTTATGGGAGTCCGTTACTCCTGAAAATGCATTTTATATGGGCTATAGAATGTTATAGGGGACTTAGCCCCTATAAAAGCCACTAGCACTTCCTGGTGTATTAGTGTGGAGAGCAGAGTCAGAGGAAAGGGGACAGGGAGGAGAACATGGGCAGCCACTGCGAGGAAGGACTGTAGTAAACAAATGAGGAAGCATAATGGTATACTAATTCTCATGGCCAACCAAAGTTGCTCTGAATCCTCCTCATTTGTATATGAATTAAAGCAGTTACTAACTAGTATGATTGTTATAGAGGCTAAGTCCCCTACAGCACTGTAAAGCCCATTTAAAATACATTTTTTGTAAGTTATTTTTAACCAGAACCAAATCTGCCTGAGTCATTGCACCATGTCCTGCCCCATCTTCATCCCTTTTAGAGCAAACACTAAATATTCTTAGGGTAACCTAGGATGCAGATTAGGGTTAGTAGTAGGTTTTCCTACATCTGCAGTCCTGTGACCCATTACAACTTCATCTACTCCAAGTTGTATGACGGACCACTGATTGGTAATTGACTGGGTTGTAATTTAGGGACTACAGAGATTTTATTTATTACATAATTTAAAAAGTTATGATTTAGTTGCTTATAGTTACATAGTTTATTTTGAAATTTGCATTAAATGCATGTAAAAATGATAATTATAATTAACTTGTAATTAACCTAATTGAGTTAGCATAGAAATCCCTCACAAGCTATCAGGTTGGGCACCATTGGTCAAGAAACACAGAATGGTAACTCATATTATATTGCAATTTTATTAAACATATTTCAGCGACTTGAAACCCACTCAAAGCACTAAACTAAACTTGGGAAGACAGTTGCAAAAATAGTCAACCCGTCAAGGTCTGAAGTGCTTTCTAAGACCACCTGCTCAGTTTCCTTGCCTTCTGGCCCCTGCCTACCCTGGAGCTGACAGATAAGCTGAGAACATCCTTTATGAAAGGAAACATGGATGTATGAAATTTGCACCAGGGTTTTTAGTGTAGCTTTACATCCAGGACATCCTAAAATAAAAAATGCTCAAAAATAGCTCTTAAAGCGGAAAACATCATCACAGAAAGTAAACAATCCACTTGTCAATGAATTTAGTGGGACAGCATTATCCACGGATGCACAGGTGCACATGAATGCATCTGGTTAAGGATTCATACGTGAATCTCTTCAGTTTAACTTGGGAGAAAAACAGGAAGACAATTTATATCGTTTTTTTCAGTAACCATGAGATATCTTATTTTGCTATGATAACAATTAAATTAGCGTTTTCCTTTGTGTAAAAATAATGTCACATTTTCCTTGATACCTCATTATTCCTATTGTAAGTTGCTTAGAAAACGTGACTTCTAACCTCTTGTAATTAGGTCAGAGGAGGACACCTTTCGTTTTATTTCCTCCTGACTACAGTTACTTGGGAGGCTGGCCAAATAAAGGCATTACCACATTAAAGAAAAGGCACTTTGAGGTCTTGTAGGTTAGGATTTTATATATTTTAGTGTTTTCTTTGGCAGTGGCTTGTTTTATTTTTAAGTAAAATACCTTTAGAATTCCAAAGGACATCCTGTGACGTCCAATGTATAGGTCTCCCACAAGACCTGTATGGAGGCTTTGCATGCAACATCAAGGCAGCTATTTACAGATATAATTTGGCAATGGAATCTGCTGCACATAGGGTTGTTATAGTGTGAATTGCCAATGTGACATAGATTTCAGCAAAAGAATGTTTCTACTTTTGTTGTCTAGCTGTAACTATTATACTTCTGGCTTGAAAATAGGATATCACTATCGCCATTAGGTCTCATTCAGACATTAATGATTTTGCTTCTGTGCAAAAAGCAGATCACATTTCAGCAGTGTTTTTTTAACCAGGGTTTCATCAGAGTTGTTCAATGTTTCAATGTTTATCATCAGAGTTGATCAGTGTTTTAGTGTTTATCATCAGAGTTGATCAGTGTTTCAGTGTTTACCATCAGAGTTGATCAGTGCTTCAGTGTTTATCATCAGAGTTGATCACTGTTTCAGTGTTTATCATCAGAGTGGATCAGTGCTTCAGTGTTTATCATCAGAGTTGATCACTGTTTCAGTGTTTATCATCAGAGTGGATCAGTGTTTCAGTGTTTATCATCAGAGTTGATCACTGTTTCAGTGTTTATCATCAGAGTTGATCAGTGTTTATTATCAGAGTTGATCAGTGTTTCAATGTTTATCATCAGAGTTGATCAGTGTTTCAGTGTTTATTATCAGAGTTGATCAGTGTTTCAATGTTTATCATCAGAGTTGATCAGTGTTTCAGTGTTTATCATCAGAGTTGATCAGTGTTTCAGTGTTTATCATCAGAGTTGATCAATGTTTCAGTGTTTATCATCAGAGTTGATCAGTGTTTCAGTGTTTATCATAAGAGTTGATCAATGTTTCAGTGTTTATCATCAGAGTTGATCAGTGTTTCAGTGTTTATCATCAGAGCTGATCAGTGTTTCAGAGTTTATCATCACAGTTGATCAGTGTTTATCATCAGAGTTGATCAATGTTTATATTACGTACAAATGGTCCCCTTTCCTATTAAACTATTGATTGATCCCTCATTTTAACCACTCAGATAGGAAGTTAATCATTTACATCTACGCTGCTAGATCACATTTCTGATAGAACCTCTCTCTGGTCCATAAAGGACTTTCAAAAGGAACATACCACTATTCTGACAAAAAGGAACATACTGCTATTCTGACAAAAAAGGAATATACCGCTATTCTGACACAAATTGTCAAAATAACTATACCAGCCTCATCAGGTTTAAGAGAATTTTGATCATATCCATTTTAAGTCTGTTTGACATGACATTTTACCATTGGATGGGCAGACACAGGCTGCATTAATGGAGGATTTCCAAGTGCCCATGGCATAAACAGATGGATTTTTCTAAGCCAACCTATTTCTCAATTATGCTCACTTAGGTCACTTTGTACATTTGCTGCATCAAAAAATGTATATACTGTATAAGGTGGTTTAAGGATTAATGATAGTATTCCTGTATTCCTGATTGTATTTTTTTTTTAAATCCGCCATTATGATAACAGAGATATGGGCCTTTTTATTCAGTGGTAATTTAATGATCCTTGCAAAGAGGCTGTTGTTCACAGGACAATTATGCAAAATAGTCTAAAAACACGACCCCAGAGGATCTTGTGAGCTACACCTCCAGTACTCCCGGACTGGGAAAAGAAGAACAACAATACATGTTAGCAAAAGACATACAAAATTTTTGGAATGCTGTAAACAAGTAAATATAACAATGCTTCCATTTATGGGAGGTGAGAACACTTGAACGTTGCTAACAAAACAAATTTAAATTGCGCAAAAGCAAATTGGAAACAGTTATTATCTATTTATGAAACCAATTACCCATACAGGTATTCTATCTATTAAATACTAAGTGCTATAACAATAATTTAACATTTTTCTTTCTCTAAGTGCAAAGTCTATCAACCATCTATCTATGGCTGTTATGATCCTTAGTGGTTGAGGATCACAGATTACTCCAGCTAAGTAACAAACATAGGACAAGCTCTAGGGAGGTGGCAAACTGGACTGACCGCAAATCTGAACCTATCCAAACACACTAGAAGTAGCCGGTGAACGTGCCTAAAAAATCCTAGACGTCTCGAGCCAGCCTGAGGAACTAACTACCCCTAGAGAGAAAGAAAGACCTCTCTTGCCTCCAGAGAAATAATCCCCAAAGATATAGAAGCCCCCAACAAATAATAACGGTGAGGTAAGAGGAAGGCACATACACAGGGGTGAAAGCAGATTCAGCAAATGAGGCCCACTAATACTAGATAGCAGAAAATAGAAAAGGGAATCTATGCGGTCAGTAAAAAACCCTTACAAAATATCCACTCTGAGATTTCAAGAACCCCCGCACCAACTAACGGTGTGGGGGGAGAAACTCAGTCCCCTAGAGCAACCAGCAAGCAAGGAAATCACATTTTAGCGAGCTGGACTAAAAACATAATGAACACTGATAATCAAAAAATGATCAACAAAAACTTAGCTTGTCTTGGAGAGACTGAGAGCAAGGTAGACACCAGGAATCTGAAGAGCACTGAATACATTGATAGCAGGCAAGGAACTGAGTATCCAGGTGAGTTAAATAAGAAACCAACCAAGGATAACGAACCAGCTGATGCTGCCAACCTGCAGAAAGACAACACTACACAGTACCGCTTGTGACCACTAGAGGGAGCCCAAAAATAGAGTTCACAACAGTACCCCCCCTTGAGGAGGGGTCACCGAACCCTCATCAAGACCCCCAGGGCGATCAGGATGAGCCGCGTGGAAGGCACGAACCAAATCAGCCGCATGAACATCAGAGGCGACAACCCAGGAATTATCCTCCTGACCATAGCCCTTCCACTTAACCAAATACTGAAGCCTCCGTCTAGAGATACGAGAATCCAAAATCTTCTCCACCACGTACTCCAATTCGCCCTCGACCAGCACCGGAGCAGGAGGCTCAACAGAAGGAACCACAGGTACCACATACCTCCGCAACAAAGACCTATGGAACACATTATGAATGGCAAACGATGCTGGGAGATCCAAACGAAAAGACACCGGGTTAAGGATTTCCAAGATCTTATAAGGACCGATGAAGCGAGGCTTGAATTTAGGAGAGGAGACCTTCATAGGAACATACCGAGAAGACAGCCACACCAAATCCCCAACACGAAGTCGGGGACCCACACCGCGACGGTGGTTGGCAAAGCGCTGAGCCTTCTCCTGTGACAACCTCAAATTGTCCACCACATGGTTCCAAATCTGCTGCAACCTATCCACCACAGAATCCACCCCAGGACAGTCAGAAGGTTCAACCTGACCCGAGGAAAAACGAGGATGGAAACCAGAATTGCAGAAAAAAGGCGAAACCAAAGTAGCAGAACTAGCCCGATTATTAAGGGCAAACTCGGCCAATGGCAAAAAAGTCACCCAATCATCCTGATCAGCAGAAACAAAACATCTTAAATAAGTTTCCAACATCTGATTAGTTCGCTCGGTTTGGCCATTAGTCTGAGGATGGAAGGCCGACAAAAAAGACAAATCAATGCCCATCTTAGCACAAAAAGTCCGCCAAAACCTGGACACAAACTGGGATCCTCTATCAGACACAATATTTTCAGGAATGCCGTGCAAGCGAACCACATTCTGAAAAAATAGAGGAACCAAATTGGAGGAAGAAGGCAACTTAGGCAAGGGCACCAAATGGACCATCTTGGAAAAACGATCACACACCACCCAGATGACAGACATTTTCTGAGATACTGGAAGATCCGAAATAAAATCCATGGAAATGTGCGTCCAAGGCCTTTTCGGAACAGGCAAAGGCAAAAGCAAACCGCTGGCATGAGAACAGCAAGGCTTAGCCCGAGCACAAATCCCACAAGACTGCACAAAGGAACGCACATCCCGCGACAAGGAAGGCCACCAGAAGGACCTAGCCACCAAATCTCTGGTACCAAAAATCCCAGGATGACCCACCAACACCGAAGAATGAACCTCGGAAATAACTCTGCTGGTCCATCTATCCGGGACAAACAGTCTCTCTGGTGGACAACGGTCAGGTCTATCCGCCTGAAATTTCTGCAGCACTCGTCGCAAATCTGGGGAAATGGCAGACAAAATCACTCCCTCTCTGAGAATACCAGCCGGCTCAGAAACTCCCGGAGAGTCAGGCACAAAACTCCTAGAAAGTGCATCAGCTTTCACGTTCTTCGAACCAGGCAGGTATGAGACCACGAAGTTGAAACGGGAGAAAAACAATGACCAACGAGCCTGTCTAGGATTCAGGCGCTTGGCAGATTCAAGGTAAATCAGATTTTTGTGATCAGTCAAGACCACCACACGATGTTTAGCTCCTTCGAGCCAATGTCGCCACTCCTCAAATGCCCACTTCATAGCCAACAACTCCCGATTACCAACATCATAATTCCACTCGGCAGGCGAAAACTTTCTTGAAAAGAAAGCACATGGCTTCATCACAGAGCCATCAGAGCTTCTCTGTGACAAAACAGCCCCTGCTCCAATCTCAGACGCATCAACCTCGACCTGGAAGGGGAGAGAGACATCTGGCTGACATAAGACTGGAGCTGAAGAAAACCGGTGCTTCAGCTCCCGAAAGGCCTCCACGGCCGCAGGAGACCAATTAGTCACATCAGAACCCTTCTTGGTCAAATCCGTCAAAGGTTTAACCACGCTAGAAAAATTAGCGATGAAACGACGGTAAAAATTAGCAAAACCCAAGAACTTCTGAAGACTCTTAACAGACGTGGACTGAGTCCAGTCATGAATAGCCTGGACCTTGACTGGGTCCATCTCCACAGTAGAAGGAGAAAAAATAAAACCCAAAAAGGAGACCTTCTGTACTCCGAAGAGGCATTTTGAGCCCTTCACAAATAATGCATTAGCACGCATGACCTGAAACACCATCCTGACCTGCTTCACATGGGACTCCCAATCATCAGAAAAGACCAAAATGTCATCCAGTTAAACAATCATAAATTTATCCAGAAATTCTCGGAAGATGTCATGCATGAAGGACTGAAACACAGAAGGAGCATTAGAGAGTCCAAAAGGCATCACTAAGTACTCAAAATGGCCTTCGGGCGTATTAAATGCTGTTTTCCATTCATCTCCCTGCTTAATGCGCACAAGGTTATACGCACCACGGAGATCTATCTTGGTGAACCAACTGGCACCCTTAATCCGAGCAAACAAATCAGACAATAGTGGCAAAGGATACTGAAATTTGACTGTGATTTTATTCAGAAGACGATAATCTATACAAGGTCTCAAAGAACCATCCTTCTTGGCCACAAAAAAAAAATCCTGCACCAAGAGGGGAAGAGGATGGGCGAATATGTCCCTTCTCCAAAGACTCCTTTATATAACTCCGCATCGCGGCATGCTCTGGTATAGACAAATTAAAAAGTCGTCCCTTAGGGAATTTACTACCAGGAATTAAATTTATAGCACAGTCACAATCCCTATGAGGGGGCAGGGCACTGGACCTGGGCTCATCAAATACATCCTGGTAGTCAGACAAAAACTCAGGGACCTCAGAAGGAGTGGAAGAAGCAATAGACACCAACGGAGTATCGCCATGAATTCCCTGACAACCCCAACTTGACACAGACATAGTTTTCCAATCTAAAACTGGATTATGAGCTTGCAGCCATGGCAGACCCAAAACGACAACATCATGCAAATTATGCAGAACAAGAAAGCGAATCACCTCCTGATGTACGGGAGTCATGCACATGGTCATTTGCGTCCAATACTGAGGCTTATTCTCAGCCAATGGCGTAGCATCAATTCCCCTCAGAGGAATAGGAAATCCCAAAGGCTCCAGGACAAAACCACAGCACCTGGCAAACGACAAATCCATCAGATTCAGGGCAGCACCCGAATCCACAAAAGCCATAACCGGGTAGGACGACAAAGAACAAATCAAAGTAACAGACAAAATAAATTTAGGCTGTATAGTACCAATGGTGACAGGTTTAGCGATTTTTTGTAAGCGTTTAGAGCATGCTGAGATAACATGAGTAGAATCACCACAGTAAAAGCACAACCCATTTTGACGTCTATGACTTTGTCGCTCAATTCTGGTCAGAGTTTGGTCACATTGCATAGACTCAGGTCTCTGTTCAGAAAATACCGCCAAAGGATGAGCAGATTTGCGCTCCCGCAAACGCCGATCAACCTGAATGGCTAAAACCATAGAATCACTCAGACTTGTAGGGGTGGGAAACCCCACCATAACATTCTTAACGGCCTCAGAAAGACCTTCTCTGAAATTTGCAGCCAGGGCACACTCATTCCATTGAGTAAGCACCGACCATTTCCGAAATTTTTGACAATACACCTCTGCTTCATCCTGACCTTGAGAGATAGCCAGCAACGCTTTTTCTGCCTGATTCTCAAGATTAGGCTCCTCATAAAGCAGTCCAAGAGCCAGAAAAAAATGCATCTACATTTAGCAATGCAGGATCTCCTGGCGCCAGAGAGAAAGCCCAATCTTGCGGGTCGCCACGCAACAAGGAGATAACAATTTTAACTTGCTGAGCGGAATCACCAGAGGAACGAGGTCTCAGAGATAGAAATAACTTACAATTATTCTTAAAATTCTGAAACCTAGATCTATCTCCAGAAAACAACTCAGGAATGGGTATCTTTGGTTCTGACATAGGGCTATGAATAACAAAATCCTGAATACTTTGCACCCGTGCAGTAAGATGATCCACACTAGAAGTCAGAGTCTGAACATTCATGTCTGCAGCTGAGCTCAAAACCACCCAGAGTTCAAGGGGATGAAAGAAGCTAAACAAACTGCAGCAAAGGAAAAGCGGGAGGAAAAAAAAAAAAATGTACTCAGGTCTTCTTTTTATCCCACTTCTGCGATGCATTAAACACTTTTTTGGCCTGCTATACTGTTATGATCCTTAGTGGTTGAGGATCACAGATTACTCCAGCTAAGTAACAAACATAGGACAAGCTCTAGGGAGGTGGCAAACTGGACTGACCGCAAATCTGAACCTATCCAAACACACTAGAAGTAGCCGGTGAACGTGCCTAAAAAATCCTAGACGTCTCGAGCCAGCCTAAGGAACTAACTACCCCTAGAGAGAAAGAAAGACATCTCTTGCCTCCAGAGAAATAATCCCCAAAGATATAGAAGCCCCCAACAAATAATAACGGTGAGGTAAAAGGAAGGCACATACACAGGGGTGAAAGCAGATTCAGCAAATGAGGCCCACTAATACTAGATAGCAGAAAATAGAAAAGGGAATCTATGCGGTCAGTAAAAAACCCTTACAAAATATCCACTCTGAGATTTCAAGAACCCCCGCACCAACTAACGGTGTGGGGGGAGAAACTCAGTCCCCTAGAGCAACCAGCAAGCAAGGAAATCACATTTTAGCGAGCTGGACTAAAAACATAATGAACACTGATAATCAAAAAATGATCAACAAAAACTTAGCTTGTCTTGGAGAGACTGAGAGCAAGGTAGACACCAGGAATCTGAAGAGCACTGAATACATTGATAGCAGGCAAGGAACTGAGTATCCAGGTGAGTTAAATAAGAAACCAACCAAGGATAACGAACCAGCTGATGCTGCCAACCTGCAGAAAGACAACACTACACAGTACCGCTTGTGACCACTAGAGGGAGCCCAAAAATAGAGTTCACAACAGTACCCCCCCTTGAGGAGGGGTCACCGAACCCTCATCAAGACCCCCAGGGCGATCAGGATGAGCCGCGTGGAAGGCACGAACCAAATCAGCCGCATGAACATCAGAGGCGACAACCCAGGAATTATCCTCCTGACCATAGCCCTTTCCACTTAACCAAATACTGAAGCCTCCGTCTAGAGATACGAGAATCCAAAATCTTCTCCACCACGTACTCCAATTCGCCCTCGACCAGCACCGGAGCAGGAGGCTCAACAGAAGGAACCACAGGTACCACATACCTCCGCAACAAAGACCTAAGGAACACATTATGAATGGCAAACGATGCTGGGAGATCCAAACGAAAAGACACCGGGTTAAGGATTTCCAAGATCTTATAAGGACCGATGAAGCGAGGCTTGAATTTAGGAGAGGAGACCTTCATAGGAACATACCGAGAAGACAGCCACACCAAATCCCCAACACGAAGTCGGGGACCCACACCGCGACGGTGGTTGGCAAAGCGCTGAGCCTTCTCCTGTGACAACCTCAAATTGTCCACCACATGGTTCCAAAGCTGCTGCAACCTATCCACCACAGAATCCACCCCAGGACAGTCAGAAGGTTCAACCTGACCCGAGGAAAAACGAGGATGGAAACCAGAATTGCAGAAAAAAGGCGAAACCAAAGTAGCAGAACTAGCCCGATTATTAAGGGCAAACTCGGCCAATGGCAAAAAAGTCACCCAATCATCCTGATCAGCAGAAACAAAACATCTTAACCCTGCTGTTCTGTTCGGGTCATAGTGACCCGAACAGACTTTTTGCGGCCCTGTAGATTTTTTTCTGTAAGTCTCTAAAACTTGAGACTCCTTGACTTTTCCTCATTTGGGGGAACCTACATATGAGTATATATATATATTTTTTTTTTCGTTTACTTTTTGCTACACGAAAAAAGTTACACTAGTTCTGTTCGGGTCATAGTGACCCGGCATCGTTTTTTACAGCTGTGAGGCCATATTTTCAGTGAAATAAAGGAGTTATAACCTCAGTTGGGTCTATTTATTGCATCTACTATTGTATATCAATTGATTTATTTCCTAAATTATTTCAATGGGGTCGTACACGCGCTTTACCGGGGGTATGCATTGAGATCTGCGCACCATAAAAATGGCTTTATATTGATTATTTTTGGTGCACAGTCTATTCTAAAATGTAGAGTGCATCTGGAGAGATCACTAAGTGTGCACTACACGTGTATATTATGCGCAGAACGGACTGCTCAGAACGCGCTGTCTAACACGTCATACTAATGAGTACCAACCACCATAGTAATGAAGTAAGTACACGGGAAGATAGAAAACCAAATATGATCTTGGACTACAATGCAACTAAAAGTGGTGTAGACACGTTAGACCAACTCGTTGGAACATATTCATGCAATAGAAAATCAAATCGGTGGCCAATGATTCTCTTTTTCAATATCCTGGATTTGTCAGCCTATAATTCTTTTGTCTTGTGGAGGGAAATAAATCCCAATTGGAACGCCAACAAACTCCATAAAAGAAGACTATTTATCGAAGAACTTGGGAAGTCACTGGTTCAACCTTATATTGAGAACAGAAATGTTACACCAAGAACAGAAGCAGCGGCAGCCCTGGTACAAAGCGTCCGTCAACATGCCCAGGACAGTGAAGCCATGACCTCCACAAGCTCTTCTACCCCCATGGCCTCTTCTGGCATCAAAAGAAAAAGATGCAGCTATTGCCCTTCATCTTGTGACAACAAGACAAGTATAACATGTTATAGCTGTAAAGCATTTATATGCAAACAACATGTGTATTGTCTTGCATGCAAGAAATCGTAAATTTATCTGATCATATGTAAGTATATTCACATTGTAATGTTTATTATCTTTAATTTTTTATCACAAAATGTTTGATTTGATTTTTTTTTTTTGTTTTTTTTTTTTACAAAATATGTGTAGTTTTCTATTTTCGTTTTTCTCATTGATCTGTTTTTTTCTGAATAAACCAAAAAAAAAATAATTTCTGTTTCATTTTTCTTTTTTTTACTACCAAACATGTTCACAAACAGTCTAGTAAGCAAAAAGTTATAAAAAAAAATGAGTTAGAGTGTCTAAAATCAAGGTTTAATAAGCCGGGTCATAGTGACCCGAACAGAACTAGTGTATAGTAAATGCGAACAGAACAGCAGGGTTAAATAAGTTTCCAACGTCTGATTAGTTCGCTCGGTTTGGCCATTAGTCTGAGGATGGAAGGCCGACGAAAAAGACAAATCAATGCCCATCTTAGCACAAAAAGTCCGCCAAAACCTGGACACAAACTGGGATCCTCTATCAGACACAATATTTTCAGGAATGCCGTGCAAGCGAACCACATTCTGAAAAAATAGAGGAACCAAATTGGAGGAAGAAGGCAACTTAGGCAAGGGCACCAAATGGACCATCTTGGAAAAACGATCACACACCACCCAGATGACAGACATTTTCTGAGATACTGGAAGATCCGAAATAAAATCCATGGAAATGTGCGTCCAAGGCCTTTTCGGAACAGGCAAAGGCAAAAGCAAACCGCTGGCATGAGAACAGCAAGGCTTAGCCCGAGCACAAATCCCACAAGACTGCACAAAGGAACGCACATCCCGCGACAAGGAAGGCCACCAGAAGGACCTAGCCACCAAATCTCTGGTACCAAAAATCCCAGGATGACCCGCCAACACCGAAGAATGAACCTCGGAAATAACTCTGCTGGTCCATCTATCCGGGACAAACAGTCTCTCTGGTGGACAACGGTCAGGTCTATCCGCCTGAAATTTCTGCAGCACTCGTCGCAAATCTGGGGAAATGGCAGACAAAATCACTCCCTCTCTGAGAATACCAGCCGGCTCAGAAACTCCCGGAGAGTCAGGCACAAAACTCCTAGAAAGTGCATCAGCTTTCACGTTCTTCGAACCAGGCAGGTATGAGACCACGAAGTTGAAACGGGAGAAAAACAATGACCAACGAGCCTGTCTAGGATTCAGGCGCTTGGCAGATTCAAGGTAAATCAGATTTTTGTGATCAGTCAAGACCACCACACGATGTTTAGCTCCTTCGAGCCAATGTCGCCACTCCTCAAATGCCCACTTCATAGCCAACAACTCCCGATTACCAACATCATAATTCCACTCGGCAGGCGAAAACTTTCTTGAAAAGAAAGCACATGGCTTCATCACAGAGCCATCAGAGCTTCTCTGTGACAAAACAGCCCCTGCTCCAATCTCAGACGCATCAACCTCGACCTGGAAGGGGAGAGAGACATCTGGCTGACATAAGACTGGAGCTGAAGAAAACCGGTGCTTCAGCTCCCGAAAGGCCTCCACGGCCGCAGGAGACCAATTAGTCACATCAGAACCCTTCTTGGTCAAATCCGTCAAAGGTTTAACCACGCTAGAAAAATTAGCGATGAAACGACGGTAAAAATTAGCAAAACCCAAGAACTTCTGAAGACTCTTAACAGACGTGGACTGAGTCCAGTCATGAATAGCCTGGACCTTGACTGGGTCCATCTCCACAGTAGAAGGAGAAAAAATAAAACCCAAAAAGGAGACCTTCTGTACTCCGAAGAGACATTTTGAGCCCTTCACAAATAATGCATTAGCACGCATGACCTGAAACACCATCCTGACCTGCTTCACATGGGACTCCCAATCATCAGAAAAGACCAAAATGTCATCCAGTTAAACAATCATAAATTTATCCAGAAATTCTCGGAAGATGTCATGCATGAAGGACTGAAACACAGAAGGAGCATTAGAGAGTCCAAAAGGCATCACTAAGTACTCAAAATGGCCTTCGGGCGTATTAAATGCTGTTTTCCATTCATCTCCCTGCTTAATGCGCACAAGGTTATACGCACCACGGAGATCTATCTTGGTGAACCAACTGGCACCCTTAATCCGAGCAAACAAATCAGACAATAGTGGCAAAGGATACTGAAATTTGACTGTGATTTTATTCAGAAGACGATAATCTATACAAGGTCTCAAAGAACCATCCTTCTTGGCCACAAAAAAAAAATCCTGCACCAAGAGGGGAAGAGGATGGGCGAATATGTCCCTTCTCCAAAGACTCCTTTATATAACTCCGCATCGCGGCATGCTCTGGTATAGACAAATTAAAAAGTCGTCCCTTAGGGAATTTACTACCAGGAATTAAATTTATAGCACAGTCACAATCCCTATGAGGGGGCAGGGCACTGGACCTGGGCTCATCAAATACATCCTGGTAGTCAGACAAAAACTCAGGGACCTCAGAAGGAGTGGAAGAAGCAATAGACACCAACGGAGTATCGCCATGAATTCCCTGACAACCCCAACTTGACACAGACATAGCTTTCCAATCTAAAACTGGATTATGAGCTTGCAGCCATGGCAGACCCAAAACGACAACATCATGCAAATTATGCAGAACAAGAAAGCGAATCACCTCCTGATGTACGGGAGTCATGCACATGGTCATTTGCGTCCAATACTGAGGCTTATTCTCAGCCAATGGCGTAGCATCAATTCCCCTCAGAGGAATAGGAAATCCCAAAGGCTCCAGGACAAAACCACAGCACCTGGCAAACGACAAATCCATTAGATTCAGGGCAGCACCCGAATCCACAAAAGCCATAACCGGGTAGGACGACAAAGAACAAATCAAAGTAACAGACAAAATAAATTTAGGCTGTATAGTACCAATGGTGACAGGTTTAGCGATTTTTTGTAAGCGTTTAGAGCATGCTGAGATAACATGAGTAGAATCACCACAGTAAAAGCACAACCCATTTTGACGTCTATGACTTTGTCGCTCAATTCTGGTCAGAGTTTGGTCACATTGCATAGACTCAGGTCTCTGTTCAGAAAATACCGCCAAAGGATGAGCAGATTTGCGCTCCCGCAAACGCCGATCAACCTGAATGGCTAAAACCATAGAATCACTCAGACTTGTAGGGGTGGGAAACCCCACCATAACATTCTTAACGGCCTCAGAAAGACCTTCTCTGAAATTTGCAGCCAGGGCACACTCATTCCATTGAGTAAGCACCGACCATTTCCGAAATTTTTGACAATACACCTCTGCTTCATCCTGACCTTGAGAGATAGCCAGCAACGCTTTTTCTGCCTGATTCTCAAGATTAGGCTCCTCATAAAGCAGTCCAAGAGCCAGAAAAAAATGCATCTACATTTAGCAATGCAGGATCTCCTGGCGCCAGAGAGAAAGCCCAATCTTGCGGGTCGCCACGCAACAAGGAGATAACAATTTTAACTTGCTGAGCGGAATCACCAGAGGAACGAGGTCTCAGAGATAGAAATAACTTACAATTATTCTTAAAATTCTGAAACCTAGATCTATCTCCAGAAAACAACTCAGGAATGGGTATCTTTGGTTCTGACATAGGGCTATGAATAACAAAATCCTGAATACTTTGCACCCGTGCAGTAAGATGATCCACACTAGAAGTCAGAGTCTGAACATTCATGTCTGCAGCTGAGCTCAAAACCACCCAGAGTTCAAGGGGATGAAAGAAGCTAAACAAACTGCAGCAAAGGAAAAGCGGGAGGAAAAAAAAAAAAATGTACTCAGGTCTTCTTTTTATCCCACTTCTGCGATGCATTAAACACTTTTTTGGCCTGCTATACTGTTATGATCCTTAGTGGTTGAGGATCACAGATTACTCCAGCTAAGTAACAAACATAGGACAAGCTCTAGGGAGGTGGCAAACTGGACTGACCGCAAATCTGAACCTATCCAAACACACTAGAAGTAGCCGGTGAACGTGCCTAAAAAATCCTAGACGTCTCGAGCCAGCCTAAGGAACTAACTACCCCTAGAGAGAAAGAAAGACATCTCTTGCCTCCAGAGAAATAATCCCCAAAGATATAGAAGCCCCCAACAAATAATAACGGTGAGGTAAAAGGAAGGCACATACACAGGGGTGAAAGCAGATTCAGCAAATGAGGCCCACTAATACTAGATAGCAGAAAATAGAAAAGGGAATCTATGCGGTCAGTAAAAAACCCTTACAAAATATCCACTCTGAGATTTCAAGAACCCCCGCACCAACTAACGGTGTGGGGGGAGAAACTCAGTCCCCTAGAGCAACCAGCAAGCAAGGAAATCACATTTTAGCGAGCTGGACTAAAAACATAATGAACACTGATAATCAAAAAATGATCAACAAAAACTTAGCTTGTCTTGGAGAGACTGAGAGCAAGGTAGACACCAGGAATCTGAAGAGCACTGAATACATTGATAGCAGGCAAGGAACTGAGTATCCAGGTGAGTTAAATAAGAAACCAACCAAGGATAACGAACCAGCTGATGCTGCCAACCTGCAGAAAGACAACACTACACAGTACCGCTTGTGACCACTAGAGGGAGCCCAAAAATAGAGTTCACAACATATGGCTCTCTAGATGACTCACTAACCCCTACGGGTTCACTTTATTGAAATTCAGCTTTCAACTTTCTCCTGTCCTCAATTTTGTTTTAAAGTACATCATTAAACATTTTCAAATATTTCTTATCACTACCTTTCTGACTATATACTATTACTATGTAAAACATTATTACTATCTATCTATTTAAGGCAACATTATCATACTTTTGGCTAAGTGCAACAAGTAAACATTCCCTTTAAGAGGAAATCTCAAGTCTCTTCTGAGGTAGTGCAAACAATCAACAAGTCAGTTATTAACTTTAAAGCAAGAACTTTCGCGCTGTAATCAGGAACAGTCTCTTCAAAAAGCTCTTCTTTGTAAAACCAGTAGAGAGCACCTTTAAGAAGGTGCAAACTATTTACAGCGACAGTTTGTGAACCATTCACCGTCCATGATTCGGCAGTCTTTTAAGAAAACAATAAATGTAGAAAACTTGTGCAAAACTTGAAACAACAGGGATCCCGGGTAAACTAAGGGATCCCTTTAAGAAGAATAACCCTAGACGAGTTTTAAGCAGCAGGAAACATGGAAACAAACAGTTAACTATTTACAGTTTTCGGTTCTCCGAGGTTTATTTAAACCACTCTGGAGGTAGCACCGGCGGGGGTAGTCCCTTTGGGTATTGGCTACCGCCTGGTACTACATAGGGAGGTCTCTCATCCCATTTGGGGGTCTGTGTACCCACCGTTTTCTGTTCCGGAAAGGCCGGAGTGCCGGCCATCAGTGGAGTCAGTTCTTTGGCCACAACGGTGGTAGTCATGGCGACAGTACACGTCGTAGTCCGGATAATGGTACACGTCGGGGTAACAGTCGTAGTTTTGGTAATGGCTGTAGCCTGGACACAAGGGGGCGCTGTTGCCACAGGAGACAATTTAACTGGGCTCTTCGCGGGATGTGCTATTGTGTCCTTCCTTTTATGCACATTCAAGGCAAGCCAGCCCTTTTCCCCAAAGTGCCTGGTGTAGGTGACTAAATCTCCCGGGTAAAGGTCTCGGTCTGGGTGGCCTTCCCGCAGGTGGGATTCCACGTCTCTCCGGTTCACGAAGACATCAGCGTACAGCCCCTGCTCTTTAATAAAGCCCCATCCTCCCCGGAGCTTGAAGGCTACAATCGTGCCCTGCCTGCGCGGGGCCCGGTGAGTAGTGCGGTCCTTACGGGCCTTGGCTTTTACCGCTAAGTCACGTTGTTCATGGGCCTCAAGTTGGGCCTGGTACTTCTCCTCGCACTGTCGAGCAAGCTGGGCCTGGTAGTCTCCCCAGCTTAGGACTTCCACCGCCTCCCCTTTATGCGGTCCCGCCCCGGGAAACCCCATGATGTCTGGCCCGGGGTTCACCCAGCGGTACACGGTCCGCTCTGCGTAGACTTCACTCGGCAAGGTGGTTGGCAAAATCGGGGCCTTTAAGAGCCGCTCCATACCCGTGGCCTGTTCAAGGCGCTGGAGTCGATGGGTCCCGCGGGGAGGCGGCGCTGCAATGGGGCCTACCAGTAAGTCTTCTGTCACCGGGGCAGGGTCAGCGTGCTTACCGGCCATAGCGGTGTCCTCCCCATCAGCCAGCTCTGCCGGCGGTGGCATCTGCAGTGGCGCTGGTAGCGGTACAGGAAACGGTGTCGGAGGATCTTCTGCCGGCGCAGCCTGGTATGGGGCTTTAGTCTTCACCCGCAGCTGCAGGAGCTGGTCTATTAGCTCTTCCATCCCGATCTGCAGGGAATCGGCGTCAGCGGTGGAGACTTGGCTGAGGTGCCCTTCCAGGTAGCTGGGGGAGTCCTCCACTTCAACGCCACACACTGGTCCTGGGCAGTTGGCCATGGCATCCTCCACGTGGCTCGTTTCCTCCTGGTCTTTTTCCCGCTCTCTCCTTCATGGACGGTTCCGTTTTCTCTGTCTCCGCCCGCCATTGAGGATCAGGAGGCGGATCTCGGCTGCTGACGGACACGTCCTCAATGTACAGAAATATTTAGACTGGGCGGCCATTATTTTTCGCGCTTCTCAGTTTGTTCACGCCCACAGCTCCACGCCCTTCTTCTTCTCCTGCGCTCCTGGTGGCACGGTAATGGCGGCAATTTTGGCGGCAAATGGCAGTACAACAGTCTTTCAGCAAATCACAGTTCCAATACAGTTCTGACAGTTCTTAGGCACACATGACCTGATTTTCAGGCTTAAGTAGATCCTGTTCGTGACGCCAAAAAGATGGAGCGCCCCCACGTGTAAGGGCAATGGGGTACTTGGCACCGGGTCTATCTCTCTTGGTTCTGGGGATGTCATGGTGGCCCGAGCCGGTCCGTGGCCCTTCTGAGGGGCGTCCACTTAAAGGAGTAGTTGTTTGTACGGTGTTCGTAACGCCACCTGTGGTATTCGGTCAGGGTGACCGATGCTGCTAGGGGTCCGCTGGGGTGTTGGGATGGCAGCTAGATGGTGTACCTTCCCACAGGTGAAGTATGTCCCCAGGGCTTCCTAGAGGTGTAGGTGGTGATGGTGGACGTCGTAAGGCGCAATGAATAACGAGGACACAAAGGTTACAGTCTCTTTACCTTTTACTGAAGACCTCAGAGTCCACAGTCCAGAGTACCGTTCACAGGGCAGGCTGAATCCGGCTGGTCCGAAGGCACATCCAGAGTTCCCTTATCCAGGTGGAAATCAGTAGCCTTCCTACTAGCGCCTGTGTGTTGTAGTACCTCCCTGCTTAGCACCACGGGATAGTCCTCACAACTTTCTTGGATGTTTCTGATGTTCTCTCTCTCTCTGTCCCCCAGATGATATGGATAGGACAACCCATATGACGGGGTAGGCCTGGAGCTATTTTATAGGGACCCTAGAGATGCCCCTCTCCCACAATTTGCCTCCGTGTCTTCATAGGTATTAAGGTCGGGCAGCCAACTTGGAATCAACTGTCCTGCCGGTCTCTGAAGTAATGCGTAGAGCCTATTACTCCCTTGGTGTTCCAGCCACCAGCTACGCGCCTCAGAAGGAGGCTGCCGATCTTGAGGCAGAACTCCTCCTGGTATTATCTCCTTGTGCTGTGACTTCGTTTCTCACTCTTCACAATATACTTTGCTTCATGTCCTTTCTTAGGATGCTGCCGCAATGAAGTGCAGGCGCAGCTCTGTAACGTTCTATCTCATGCTTGGCCTCTGTCAGGATCCCATCCCTGATGACAGGGACCCTCTGTCTGCAGCTCAGATGTTCCTCCTTCTCTCCCTGTCTGCCTGACAGGTCCTCTCTGGGTCAAACCCAGGTAGCTTCTGACTGACTTCCTATCCAACCCACCAGTTTTACCCGTGTGTGAGGAGTGGCCTAGTAAATAGAACCTTTGCTCCCCCTGGTGGACTGGAGTGTGAAGTGTAGTGTGTGACTGTGATACCTGGTCAGGTGAACTCCTTTAGTACCATCAAACAAAACATCACTCCCCCTGGTGGAAGAGCGACATTACTGCAACGACCAGGACTCTGGGGCGCTGCACACCTACTTGGCTAAGACCATAAACATTTGTTTATTGGGCACACTAAATAGAAAGGCCAATTTCTTTGAAATTATGTTAAAAAATTAAAAACAAACAAGAAAACAACTGAATACTCAGGGAAACAGCAGACATAAAATAAGGGCAAAAACTGCCCAAGTGTACTCGTTAATAATATACAATAATCTAATGCTATAGTTTATTTTTATATAGTTTTGGAGCCTTAAGAAGCTATGGGTGGGGGTGATGATCTAGGAAAGGAAAGTCTATAATGTAATTTAACTTAAAGGGAACCTATCACCCCGTTTTTTAAAGATTAGATAAAAATAGTGTGAAATAGGGGCAGAGCTGGGCTTTACATTAGTGCCTTTTTGGTGCCTTTACACCCCCGTTAGGCTGCCGAAATACCTTTGTGAAGTGGCCGTTTTGTCCTGTCACTCAAGTTGGTCAGGTCGGATGGGCGTGGTCACAGCGCTGTTTGTCCCCCAGGATCCTGCTCATCATTACGTTGGTGGCGTAGTGGTGTGCGCATGTCCAGCAGGCGAATCCACTGCCCAGGAGATGAATAACAGCGCGGTCTTCGCTATTCAGCCGTTTACCAGTGGGCGCGGCCATCTTTCCTGTGGCCGCGCCTGCGCAGATGGAGCGCTCTGCTGCCCGGGGCTTCAGGAAAATGGCCGCCGCGATCTCCATCTGCGCACGCGCAGAATCCCGCGGACATTTTCCTGAAGCCCCGGGCAGCAGAGCGCTCCATCTGCGCAGGCGCGGCCACAGGAAAGATGGCCGCGCCCACCGGTAAACGGCTGAATAGCGAAGACCGCGCTGTTATTCATCTCCTGGGCAGTGGATTTGCCTGCTGGACATGCGCACACCACTACGCCACCAACGTAATGATGAGCAGGATCCTGGGGGACAAACAGCGCTGTGACCACGCCCATCCGACCTGACCAACTTGAGTGACAGGACAAAACGGCCACTTCACAAAGGTATTTCGGCAGCCTAACGGGGGTGTAAAGGCACCAAAAAGGCACTAATGTAAAGCCCAGCTCTGCCCCTATTTCACACTATTTTTATCTAATCTTTAAAAAACGGGGTGATAGGTTCCCTTTAATCTGCTGTACATAGTTCCAGAATTAAAGTAGCCGGATGGCATTTACTCATGGTACTGATAACATCCGATTGATAGTGGAGAGAACTGCCTATATACCAATTTGTATAAGTCCCATTGACAATAAACTAGGATACAGTGAACTCCCTAGAAATACTTTCTCCTGAGCAGTTCAAATAGAGGAGCCTCAAAGTATGATTGCCCAATCATTACAACTACCTTTCCGGGCACATGACAACTGATCTATACAGCTGGCATGTGCCCACAACAGCCAAGGGTGGAATCACGATCCACCCACGGCTGTTAACTAGTTAAATGTCGCTGACAATCTCTTACCAGATTGCTAAACGGCGTAATGAGAAAAAAATAAAAACATCCGAATTACGTTTTTTTGGTCACCACTACATTACAATAAAATGCAATAACAGATAATCAAAAGATCATATCTGCACCAAAATGATATCAGTAAAAATGTCAGCTCGACATGCAAAAATAAGCTCTCACTCAGCTCCAGATCACGAAAAATGGAGACGCTACAGGTCTCGGAAAATGGCACCATTTTTTTTTTACAAATTTGGGATTTTTTTCGCCACTTAAATAAAAAAGAAGCTAAACATGTTTGGTGTCTATGAACTCATAATTAACTGTAGAATCAGAATGGCAGGTAAGTTTTAGCATTTAATGAACATGGAAAAGAAAACAACAGTGGAATTGCACTGTTTTTGCAATTTCACTGCAATTGGAATTTTTTTCCTGTTTTCCAGTACACAATATGTTAAAACCTCTGATGCCGTTTAAAAGTACAACTAGTTCCCAAAAAACATGGCCATTTTGACCAAAAAATATAAAAGTTTTGGCTCTGGGAAGAAGTGGACACAGACTGCTCCTGCCAGCAATTCAGTGGCTATGATGTTACCTTGACAGAGCAGCAGCTTCTCTTTCACTCTGGTTTGTTGATGGGGCGTGACTGCCATTGTCATGCTGATTGACTGCTGGCTCCCAGTTCCTTAGCCTGCTGTAAATCAGCATGACATTGGCCACGCCCCATCACAGAGCAGTTTGGAAGAGGCAGAGCTGCTTTGTTGATGTGGAGTAGCATAATTGTCATTAGGAGTGGACAATAACTTCTTTGTGCTGGCGATGGATAGAAAAGGTAGTTTGTTAGCAACTACATGCCTGTTTTTAGGCCCATAGTAAAAAAAAAGTCCTCAATAACCCTTTAAAGAAGCATTCCCATTAACTTTTTTCTCTCTACATCTGTGCATATGTGTATGTATAAAAGTATAGAGGTGAATGTCAAAAATCTTTATGAGCATAGTCAACATGAAGTCTGAGGTCAGGGTAACAGGCAGGGATACAGGAAATAGTCAGTCCAGACAGGTCACGTTGTTAGCAGAGTTCAGGGGGAAGGTACAGTCCTTCCCAAAATAGTCACTTGACAGTCATTATATATACAACACTATCATGACTTCCTGGTAGCCAAGAAAGGAAACGCTTTAGTGTCTTATTTTGCTGAGATGAATAATTTTACCAATAGTGCACATACTTTAGGGAGCAGTATCTGCTGTAGTAAGCATAGCAAGAACTATTGTGAGTAGTGCTAAAAAGAAAAAGCTATCAATCTAATCTGTTATGCTACTTAGCAAAAAACTTCACAATTTTGTCTTAATATTAAATGTCACTTGGATCCCTATAACGTCTTGGCCTACGACAGTGGTAAATGATAATTATCTGTGCTAATATACACCAGAAAGGCAAAAAAGTGTCCATATTCATGATTCTACAGCTGGCAGAAAATTGATAAACTAGCAACAGTATGGAAAACATATGAAGTAGCACTGCACATAGCTGATATGTTATATTCCACATTTACACATCATTTATGACCAAGGTCTACATAGTTAGATTAAGGCAAAGCTTTTCAGACTGAGGAAACGCTGATTTGTGATATTTTTTAAAAAATACAATAACCTATTTCACTTGATGGGTGAAGAATGATGTGGAAAATCTGCAGCATCAAAACCTCACTAAAAGGACTGTAGCAAATCTAAATTAGCTGATCCATTTTCTAGCTATGAGCTGAACATACAGGAGTCATTCTGGATGTTCAATGTCTGAACCACTTGTGGTTTATGGGTTGTCTGTGAAAGTGATATTCTGGGTGAAAATGCCATAAGTAAAAACGACAAATTGACAATTAGTCTCTGCCATGATCTGAAAGCTGTACTAGTTTAGGCTTCCACTAATGGGATGCAGATCTATTTTCTGGTATGAATGATTTTCCCAAAATGGCAACTGATTGATTTTTACAAGGCAGCTCACCATTTGCAAAATGTCGGAAGCCCATGTCTGTCACATGCCTTCTAACAAATAAATCATATAATACAGTAGCACTCCGTGCGCCACGATGTTTGCAAACATTGAATATGTGAATTATTTGAAATGGAAAAAATGCCAGGTACATTATATGTATAAAATTAAGGTTCTTAGAACATAAATGAGTCAATTTGTGTTTGCCCACAGGCCAAGTCAACCCAGAACTTTCTTTGAATGTACCTTAACCTAATTTCTAACGTACAACCCCTGGCAAAAATTATGGAATCACCGGCCTTGGAGGATGTTTATTCAGTTGTGTAATTTTGTAGAGAAAAAGCAGATCACAGACATGGCACAAAACTAAAGTCATTTCAAATGGCAACTTTCTGGCTTTAAGAAACAATAAAAGAAATCAAGAACAAAAAATGTAGTCGTCAGTAATGGTTATTTTTTTTAACCAAGCAATAGGGGAAAAATTATGGAATCACTCAATTCTGAGGAAAAAATTATGGAATCACCGTGTAAATTTTCATACCCAAAAATAACACCTGCATCAAATTAGATCTGCTCGTTAGTCTGCATCTAAAAAGGAGTGATCACACCTTGGAGAGCTGTTGCACCAAGTGGACTGACATAAATCATGGCTCCAACACAAGAGGTGTCAATTGAAACAAATTAGAGGATTATCAAACTCTTAAAAGAGGGTAAATCATCACACAATGTTGCAAAATATGTTGGTTGTTCACAGTCAGCTGTGTCTAAAATCTGAACCAAATACAAACAACATGGGAAGGTTGTTAAAGGCAAACATACTGGTAGACCAAGGAAGACATCAAAGCGTCAAGACCGGAAACTTAGAGCAATATGTCTCAAAACAGGAAATGCACAACAAAACAAATGAGGAACAAATGGGTGGAAACTGAAGTCAACGTCTGTGACCGAACTGTAAGAAACCACCTAAAGGAAATGGGATTTACATACAGAAAAGCTAAACGAAAGCCATCATTAACACCTAAACAGAAAAAAAACAAGGTTACAATGGGCTAAGGAAAAAGCAATCGTGGACTGTGGGTGACTGGATGAAAGTCATATTCAGTGATGAATCGTGAAGCTGCATTGGGCAAGGTGATGATGCTGGAACTTTGGTTTGGTGACGTTCCAATGAGATTTATAAAGATGATTGCTTGAAGAGAACATGCAAATTTCCATAGTAATTGATGATATGGGGGTGCACGTCAGGTAAAGGCACTGGGGAGATGGCTGTCATTACATCTTCAACTAATGCACAAGTTTATGTTGATATTTTGGACACTTTTCTTATCCCATCAATTGAAAGGATGTTTGGAGATGATGAAATCATTTTTCAACATGATAATGCATCCTGCCATAGAGCAAAAACTGTGAAAACATTCCTTGAAAAAAGACCCATAAGGTCAATGTCATGACATGCAAATAGTCCGGATCTCAATCCAATTGAAGATCTTTGGTGGAAGTGGAAGAAAATGGTCCATGACAAGGCTCCAACCTGCAAAGCTGATCTGGCAACAGCAATCGGAGAAAGTTGGAGCCAGATTGATGAAGAGTACTGTGTGACACTCATTAAGTCCATGCCTCAGAGACTGCAAGCTGTTATAAAAGCCAGAACTGATGCAACAAAATTCTAGTGATGTGTTGGAGCATTTTTTTTTTGTTTGTTTTTCATGATTCCATAATTTTTTCCTCAGAATTGAGTGATTCCATAATTTATCCCCTATGCTTGGTTAAAAAAGTAACCATTACTGACTACCACAATTTTTGTTCTTGATTTCTTTTAGTGTTTCTTAAAGCCAGAAAGTTATCATTTGAAATGACTTTAGTTTTGTGCTTTGTCTGTGATCTGCTTTTTCTCTACAAAATTAAGCAACTGAATGAACATCCTTCAAGGTCGGTGATTCCAAAATTTTTGCCAGGGGTTGTATTACCACCTTTAGTCAGAATACAGATCCTTAGATTTAAGTCAGGAGTGAGCAATTAATTTAAGGACCACATAAAAGACTGTGACTGTTGTTTAGGGCCAAACCAATAGGCTGAAATTAATTGTTCAATATTAATATTAACATATTAATTATTATTTAGATTAATATAAATTGTATCACTTAATATTTAGCAGAATTAAGCATGCTGACACCCCCTATATACCGTATGAGCCCCCACACAGCCCCTTACATGTAGTATGAGCCCCCTACATACAGCATGAACCTTTATACAATTCCATGTATACAGTATGAGCCTTCACATAGTCCCCTATATACATCATGAGACCCCCATAACCCTCTATATCAGAGGTGTCAAACTGCATTCCTCGAGGGCCTCAAACCATGAGTGTTTTCAAGATTTCCTTAGCATTCCACAAGGTGCTGGAATCATTCTGTGCAGGTGATTAAATTATCACCTGTGCAATACAAGGAAATCCTGAAAACATGACCTGTTTGCGGCCCTCGAGGAATGCAGTTTGACACCTCTGCTCTATATACAGTATGAGCCCCCACACAGCCCCTATATACAGAGTGAGCCCCCACATAGCCTCTCTGTATACAATATGAGCCCCCACATAAAGTATAAACCCCCACATAGCCCCTTACATGCAGTATGAGCCCCTATATACAGCATGAACCTTCATATAATTCCATGTATACAGTATGAGCCCCCACACAGCCCCCTATATAGAGCCCCCACACAGCCTCTCTGTATACAGTATGAGCCCCACATACCCCTATATACAACATGAGCCCCCATAAAGCCTCTCTATATACAATATGAGCCCTCACATAGCATCCTATATACAGTATGAGCCCTCACATAGCCTCCAATGTACTGTATGAGCCCCCATGTACACCACTATTTACAGCTTGAGCTCCTACGTAGTCTCCCTTTATTTAGTATGAGCCCTCACTTAGATCCTATATACAGGCACACATCCCATACATATGAAAAAAATACCCTTACTTGCAGTGATACTGTTGTTTTTAAACAAGGTATTGGTACGTTTGGCAGTGTGGACAGGTGCCAAGTCCTGCTGGAGAATGAAATTTCCATCTCCAAAAAGCTTGTCGGCAGAGGGAAGCATGAAGTGCTCTAAAATTTCCTGGTAGACGGCTGCGCTGACTTTTGTCTTGATAAAACACAGTGGACCTACACCAGCAGATGACATGGCTCCCCAAACCATCACTGATTGTGGAAACTTCACACTAGACCTCAAGCAGTTTGGATTGTGGCCTCTCCACTCTTCCTCCAGACTCTGGGACCGTGATTTCCAAATTAAATGCAAAATGTACTTTCATCTGAAAACAGCACACCTTGGATCACTGAGCAACAGTCAAGTTCTTTTTCTTCTTGTCCCAGGTATGATGCTTCTGGTGTTGCCTATTGGTCATGAGTGGCTTGACACAAGGAATGAGACACGTGTAGCCCATGTCCTAGATATGTATGTGTGCGGTGGCTCTTGAAGCAATGACTCCAGCAGCAGTCCACTCCTTGTGAATCTCCTCAAAATTTTTGAGTGGCCTTTTCTTAACAATCCTTTCAAGGCTGCGGTTATTCCGGTTGCTTGTTCAACTTTTCCTACCACACTCTTTCCATCCACTCAACTTTCCATTAATATGCTTGGATAAAGCACTCTATGAATAGCCACCTTCTTTAGCATTGACCTTTTGTGGCTTACCCTCCTTGTGGACTGTGTCAATGACTGCCTTCTGGACATCTGTCAAGTCAACAGTCTTCCCCATGATGATGGAGCCTACTGAAACACACTAAGGGACTGTTAGGGCTAGCGGAATGCACCGAGTATAGATAGGTAGCTACAAGGTGCGTTCGCAGCCCGGGGTCCACAGTGCAGAGATATCTGCTGCAAAGTAACGGTGGATAACCTCTGAGCTCACATGTGGGTTAAGCTTCACCCCGTGTGAACTGGAAGCGATCTCTGTTGACTCACAGAGGCGCGCTGTACACAAAACTATTACCCTAACTACGGTTTGTGCTTGGTCTGGAACTCTTCTGTGCTAACCACACACATGAAGGAACCAGATGCTAAGCCAAGGCTATTTGCCCCCACTGATGCTAGCTGCCTGCCTGAGTGTACAGTCCCAAAGCTACAGCCTCAAACCACATAAGTACAGAGTGGTATGGTATCCACTGGCATAAGCCAAACACATTTGATACTAGTGCATGGCCGTGTGGCCATGTGAACCTTTTATAGTTGCAGCTCCACAGGACATTCCTGGTGGACCAATAGGAGCTGCAACAGGGCCTGAGCGTGTGACTCCCGACCTCCAATGAGAGGTCCTCCCGTGGGCATGCTCAGTGCGTGAAAAGCGGGACTTAGTCCCAGAAAAGCCTGCTCACCGCTGACCAGTGCTGGCTACAAGGGCAGAGCCTGCAAAGGTAACAGTAACCATTCGCACAGTATCAGGCTGAGCCAGACGCTGGGACCGATGAGGTTCAACTGCAGCTGGAGGAGAATGGGAGACCGCAGCGGACATGGTTCGAGATTCCCCCTGTGCAGCGGCAGGAGCTTGACACCTAACAGGGACCTTTTTAAAAGCTTAGAAAGCCTTTTCAGGTGTTTTTGTTAATTATTCTAATTTACTGAGATAATGACTTTTGGGTTTTCATTGGCTGTAAGCCATAATCATCAACATTAACAGAAATAAACACTTGAAATAGATCACTCTGTTTGTAATGACTCTATATAAGTTTCACTTTTTGTGTTGAAGAACTTAAAAAAATTAACTTTTGGATGATATTTTAATTTAGTGAGAAACACTTGTATCTTCATAACTGTGTGCAGTATAGTGCACTTTCTTTTGTACACATACTGTATATGATATGCTGTGGGTTTGTTTATACATTCTGTATTTTTTCTTAATATTTCTGTTAGACTATTTAGATGATGTATTGCATATGTATGTTTTTATACCTCACATGTTGGAAATGTGACACTGCTTGAGAAAGGCCCCACAGAGAGAACTGAAATTTCGCTGGTGCTGGTGAATACATAATCCTTACATTTTCACTATTTTGGATGTGCTGCCTCTTTTTTGATTTTTTATACCCTTGATAAATAAAAAACAATATATATAATTAATTTATTAATTATTATAGATAACAGAATAGATGATAAAATAAAATCAGAAGACGGAGTTGCTTGATGCAGAATAAACCATCAAATAGATGTAAACCACGAAAAAAGGAGTAGATAAATCCAAATCATCATATTAAAAACCAAAACAAACTTTTATTGAATAAATATACACAATAACAAATGTTAAAATTCAGTCAGTATCATCATATTCAATATCCAATATCGCAGTAAAGCAGAGGTATCAAAAATAGGGGAGACTCAATGATAGCCAGGTCAGTAGTGCACTACATAATCATAGTACATCCCAACCATGGGTAAAGCTAAGCAATAGCACAGCAGTAAAAAGGCAGTATAAGCTGGGACACTATCACATACAATGTACATTGTATGTGATAGTGTCCCAGCTTATACTGCCTTTTTACTGCTGTGCTATTGCTTAGCTTTACCCATGGTTGGGATGTACTATGATTATGTAGTGCACTACTGACCTGGCTATCATTGAGTCTCCCCTATTTTTGATACCTCTGCTTTACTGCGATATTGGATATTGAATATGATGATACTGACTGAATTTTAACATTTGTTATTGTGTATATTTATTCAATAAAAGTTTGTTTTGGTTTTTAATATGATGATTTGGATTTATCTACTCCTTTTTTCGTGGTTTACATCTTATTGGAGTTATCCTTTGTGTCGGACCCGTTCAGGGTGTCCAGGGAGGGTTACTTCCCCTCAATTACAAATATATTTGGTGGCTTATGGTTACATATGTATATCAAATAGATGTAGTCTATTACTAAAATTGGTCACTAGATGGCATAGTAGATATAATGTAGTGGTGTATTTAATACATAGAATGCAGGGAAAGACTAAAGATTAATAATGCACAGTCAAAAAATAGGCAAGCAAAATTATACAGATAATTAATACACAGGCAAGGAAAATACAATACTGAACACTCATTATAGATATTAATCACTGTAATATCTTCTACCTCAAACACCTTTGTTGCAGTGGCAGACAAACCATCTGTCATATCTATAGAAAATAGCGCCGCTGCCTTGGTTATACTGTATGTAAAAGTGTTAATTTAGGGAAAGAAAATTGCACTTATGAAATTAAAAGAATTTGGTTTAATATTAAACAATTTTTCTCTTTTTGACCTTCTCTGCACAGGAATCGCACACGCAGGGAGGTGTTGACTATGGAGAGTTTGGAGAAGGGGTCACCGACTTAAGGTACCGTCACATTAAACGACGCTGCAGCGATAGCGACAACGATGTCGATCGCTGCAGCGTCGCTGTTTGATCGCTGGAGAGCTGTCACACAGACCGCTCTCCAGCGACCAACGATGCCGAGGTCCCCGGGTAACCAGGGTAAACATCGGGTTACTAAGCGCAGGGCCGCGCTTAGTAACCCGATGTTTACCCTGGTTACCAGCGTAAAAGTAAAAAAAACAAACAGCACATGCTCACCTGCGCGTCCCCCAGCTTCTGCTTCCTGACACTGACTGAGCTCCGGCCCTAACAGCACAGTGGTGACGTCACCGCGGTGCTTTCACTTTCACTTTAGGGCCGGGCTCAGTCAGAGCAGGAAGCAGACGCGCAGGTGAGTATGTACTGTTTGTTTTTTTTACTTTTACGCTGGTAACCAGGGTAAACATCGGGTTACTAAGCGCGGCCCTGCGCTTAGTAACCCGATGTTTACCCTGGTTACCAGTGTAAAACATCGCTGGTATCGTTGCTTTTGGTGTCAAACACAACGATACACGGCGATCGGACGACCAAATAAAGTTCTGGACTTTATTCAGCGACCAGCGACATCACAGCAGGATCCTGATCGCTGCTGCGTGTCAAACTAAACGATATCGCTAGCGAGGACGCTGCAACGTCACGGATCGCTAGCGATATCGTTTAGTGTGACGGTACCTTTACACATGAGGTTGGTCAAAGGCTTTATCGATTAGGGCCCCTTCACACTGTGCAATCAAAGTCTGAACGAGCGTTCGATTTGTGACGTTTATCCGTCCTCGTTCCGAGGTTGCAAAGTGTGACATGGCGTTACGATCTGCGACGCAGCCCAGCATCGTACGATGTGAAAGAAAGAGCAGAACTTTCTTTCGTCGTAAATGTCTCGCTGTGGCGGTCGAAATCGTAGTATGTGACGGCGGTCATACGAGCTCGTAATGCGACTACGTGGGTTGGGCTTCCGCATACCTGTCTCCTGATTGGGCGTGACGTTTTAGCACGCCCATGCTGGTAATACGTCACGCTCGGAGTCGTAGGACTATGGCGGTGTGAAGGGTAGCGTACGATTGCGACGCGTGACGTTCACATCGCAACTACGTCAGAAAAAGCGTTAACATCGTAGAGTGTGACCGCTGGCTACGAGCTCGTACTGCGATGTCGAATATGACGCAAATGCGTCGTAATCGTAGCAGAATCGACCAGTGTGAAGGGGCCCTTAGGAAACACAGACTTTTCTGGCAATACATCAGTTTCCAGGACCCCAATTTTTTTTTTAACAATTATATTTTTTTAAAGCAAATTTTGCCTTTTCTCATGCTTCAGTTCTGAATGTTACTGGAAAAAATGTCATCCCAGAATGAGCCTTGTACATCTTGCTGGTCAGTTTGCTACCTCCACATGAGCAGGTGATGCCGTTTAATGCGCTGACGGAGTGTTGTAGTACCTATTCGATATGTACTGGGGTAGATTAAAGGAACCCAGGGTTTGGGGCAGTTTAAAGTGCGTGAGCCTTCCCCCCAGCACCCAATGTATCATGTGACACATCACATGATGTTTTGGGAAGGTCATGTGATAAACACCCAGTTACTCTGGCGCACATCTGTAGATTTAAAGGTGTATTCCAATCTCCAAGATCCTATTCCAATATGTAGTAGGTGTAATAATAATAATATTGGCAAATACCTCCAATTAGAAATGTAGTATAGTGTTTTGATTTGCTATGTCTCTTTCCTCATGTGCAGGCATTACAGGACCTTAGGCATCCATGATTACGATCACTAGTAACTATCTAACTGTCACTATATCAGTGGTCATAAGCATGGATACCTAAGGTATGCCTTAACATGAGGAAAGAGGCATAGCAAATCAGAAACATTATACTACATTTCTAATTGTAGGTATTTGCAAATATTATTATCCCTACACCTACTACATATTGGGATAGCATCTTGGAGATGGGAATACCCCTTTAATGAGACAGAAAGAGTGGCGCTGGGAGCTAATTTTTTTACCCTATTTTACAGTGCTATACATAACACTAGAGGATACTATGTAATAAGGGACAACGATATACATATAACAAGAGAAGACCTTATATACTAAGAGACAGTGTTATACATAATAAAGCCTTCTTCACACATCTGTTTCTTGTGTCCATATGTGGTCCGTTTTTTAAGAGATGCAAATAGAGACACACGCACACCCATTGTGATCAATGGTGGTGCACACATGTCAGGTTTTTTACACGGACGGTGTGTCCTTGTGAAAAACTCACACAGGTCAGTTGTTTTGCACAGCACGCTGTTCCCTGGTGCCGGACAGCTGCTGAAGACAGCTTTCATCATTGTTTCTTGCTCGTGCTGAGATCAGTGCGACCAGGAAACAATGATGGGAGTTGTATTCAGCTCCACTGTGTACGTCTTGTGCAAAACAAAGAATTACATTAAAAATCCGATGTGGGCTCCCATGAAATTTTCATAACCAGCAGAGGGAAAGCCCACGGCTGGTGGCTGATGTTAATAATCTGCACAAAGGGGCTCACACTGTTTGCTTAGCCTTTACTGGTGAATTTATGTGGGATCCCAGAAGAAAAAATTATGTGGGGTCCCACTATAAATTCAACCTAGTAAAGGCTAAAAAGACAGCTATGGGTTGATATTAATAATCTGGGAAGGGGTCATGGATATTCCCCCCCCCCTCCAGGCTACCACCATCAACCCCCAGCTGCCCCAGAAATGGTGCAGCCATAAGATGCGCCAAATCTGGCATTCAGCCTCACTCTTCTCACTTGCCCTGTGGCGGTGGTAAGTGGGGTAATAGGGTTGGGGTAGATGTCACCTTTGTATTGTCAGGTGACATCAAGCCCAGGGGATAGTAATGGAGGGGCGTCTATAAGACTTATACTTATTTCATGCAATAAAATGCAACTTAATGATGTAAAAATCATACGATGGGCTTTTATGGATTTTTTAAAGATCCTGTCTCTCACAGTTGAAGTGTACTTATGACAAAAATTACAGACCTCTCCATTCTTTTAGGTGAGAAAAATTGCAAAATCAGTAGTGTATTAAATACTGATTTTTCCCCACTGTGTATATGACTTAAGCAGAGTCCAATGGGCCTGGTGCAAAATTTGCAGTTTAGCCCCCACATGCATATTGGTCAGATATATGTGTTGCACCCCAGGAGTCCGGTTGCCACAGTGGCATTGCCTCCCTCACAGGGAGTAATGTCTGGAAGCAAGGAGGGGTCCCCTTACCAGGTGTCAGTAGGAGAGAAGTCGAGCAGAACCTGGGGAGTGGAGCTGTGATTAAACTTGCCACAGAGCTGAGTGCTAGGAACCGGATACCGGAGTCTGTGGTTGGGTGGGTACTGAAGTCCTGGCAGCTAAATCTGGAGGGCAGGAGACTGCAGGTCTCCTGGCCCAATCTAATACCTGGTGGCACAGCAGCATACCAGAGCATGGAGCTGACACAAAGGAGCGGCACCAGTGATAGGCTCGAGCTGCCTGCCATGCGGGCAAAGGTTAATTTTTTAAAACAGAGAGAGACAGCTAGCAGCAGGAGGGTGAGCTGTTAGGCAGCGAGAAAAAAGGGAGGACAGCGCAGAATAAAGGCCTCCGTACCTACCTGGCCAGCAGGTGTATCCAAAAATTGCTTCCAGGCTACCCGGCTCTCCATTGCCATCTATTACCAGTACTCCAGTCTGTACTATCAACCATCAAGTAAAGGAAAAGAAAACTACTGCCGTTGTGTCATTCAGTGATCTCTTGCACCCTGAGTCCTGCACCACAAGGTACCTGAAGCCTGACATAAACGGAAAAGGTAGCCCTGGGGCCCCGCTCCACCTGTGGGGAGCAGAACCATCCCAGCTGCGTCACCCTCAGCCCCAGCGGTCTCCTTTAGCAGCATCGGCCATCCGTTGCCGAACACCACAGTTGGCGTCACGTTACATCCCATATACATATTCCCCATTTTAAGGCACAGCCAGGGCCATGGAGTCGGGTCACGGCCCTGTGACTTCCCCAAAGAACTGTCCAACCCGGTTCCGAGTACCCCACGGTACAAACATTAGTTTGTCCCCTACAGAATGATGTCCCCCACCCTGTCCCCTTCCTGTAAAAATGTCCGCTATTCTGGCCCATTCCTGTAATAACATCCTCCATCCTGGCATCTTCTTGTAATAATGTCATGTATCTTGAGCGCCATCCTGTAATAATATCATCCATCCTGAGCTCCATTCTATAAAATCCTCCATCCTGGTCCTGTCGTGTAGTAATGTCCTCCATCCTCAGCTCCTTTCTGTAATAATGTTCTCCATTCTGGCCCCTTCCTGTAGTAATGTCGCTCATCCTGGCCCCTTCCTGTAATACTGTCCCCCATCCTGGGCTAATCCCTGTAATGATATCTCCTTCCTGTAATAATGTTCCTCATCATGGTCCCTTCCTGTAATACTGTCCCACACCTTTGCCCCATCTTGTAATAATGTTTCTATCCTGGCCCCTCCTTGCAATAATGCACCCCGTCTTGGTCCCATTCTGTAATAATGTACACATCCTAGCCCTTCCTGTGCTTAAATCCCCCATCCTGACTCCTTCCTGTAATAATGTCCCCTATCATGTAATAAGGTCCTTTGTTTTGGGCCCCTTCTTACAATAATGTCCCCTATCTTGGGCCTATTCCTGTAATAATGTCCCTATCTTGGGCCTATTCCTGTAATAATGTCCACCTCTAGGGTTGCTTCCTGTAATAATGTTCCCCATCCTGTGACCCATTGTATAATAATGTCCTCCATCCTGTAATAATGTCCCGTATCGTCTTTCCACAAAGTTCGGCATCCTCTTCCATAGCAGGCGCAGAGGCTGGCAGCTGCCTTTGGCAACATCAGCAGCTGGCCACTAATTGGCTGGCAGCTTCTGTTGTGGTGCAGGGAGCCGGTGAGTCTCTGCACAACAATACATTTAAGCTGAATGTGCGTCTTCGGAGGTACATCCAGCTGAAATATGTGCTGGCATGAGCGGGCGTCCCTCTTGCATGGGCCAGTCTCGATTTCACCCTCTACAATGTACACAGAAAGCTGCTAATCAGTGGTGTGGGCGAGATTATACAGGGCTCTGCATTTGAGCTCTGCTAGATCTGCAGCAGTGACATCATGCAGACCAGCAAGTGATGCATCACTGGAATTAGGGTGTCAACCCCTACATCAAGCTGGCCTCAGATTACATAGCAAAAACCTTGTTACAGATTCCCTTTAAACAGGTATTAAAAAAAACGTGCTTTCAGAAAAGGCAGAATTGTGCTTTATGTCGGGGCTGTACAGCGACACGTCGCACAACAGTAATTCTCAGACAAGATGTGTGAACCAAAAAAATTGCGCAATTTGTATGCAACTTGCTCTCGTGAAGATATTTTAAAGCTTTGTTCTTGCTTTTAAAAAAGGCCAAATTGTAGATGGGTCAAAGGCAATTTGTTGTAAAAATGGGACTTGGATTGAAGACTATGGTACATTCACTGCGAGAAACCTGGGAGTAACGACAAAAAATCCGACACATTTGAAAACATTTGTGACTGTGGCACAGCACGTTACAGGTAACAATCTGACATTATAGGAGCAATCTCAGTGTCAGGCCTCGTTCACACGTCTGAATAAAACACATGTGGAAAAACGCTACCGGTGTCATCAGTGTTTTCCAATCCGTGTGTCATCACTGCTGAGCATCAATATGGTACACATGAATCGGCCAATTTATGCGCTAAGTATTCGCAATTTTTCTAATTTTCCCGAGCAGTAATGCAAGTCAAATGTCATATATTTCATGTTTGCATGCTATAGCGCTACAGAGTGCAGCTTTATTTGTTGCTTTGCCATCCGTGTGTCATTAGTGTTTTTTAGGTATAGATAAAGAAATAATTAAATTACAAAGCTTTTCCTATATATTGCAACGTTAAACATGAACAGCACACGGATGGTAGATGGATGCCATCTGTGCGCTCTCTGCGTTTTTCCCGAACCCATAGACTTGTATTGGCCCTTGTCATCCGCGCTGTCAGAAAAAAATGGACGTCTCCTTGTGTTTTGCACGGACGACACATTGTACATGTAAAAACACGGACATGAGCATAGCACCATAGGTTATAACCTGTACGTGGGGTGTCTGTGAGAAAAACAGATGCCAGATGTACTAGAACCACGGACATGTGAAGGAGGCCTCTAGTGTAGGTCTAGCCTCGAGTTTGATAGTAAAACTGCTATTATATTGTTCTGCCAGAAGGTGGCAACATTTAGCCAAACAGCCGAGGTGTATCGCTCCTTACTGGTTATAGCGGAGTTATACCGCAGCACTACACTGTAGGACACAGTAAAAGGGTTAATCAGTTACACAGATTATTACACCCAAAATATATCCTTATAGGAGGTTCTCTGCCAGATGCGTGTCACCTTCCGTTTAGAGCTTTTTATACTGGTGTGATTTTAATTTTTAATAAGAAGCTTCTTAGATAATGGTTTAGCACAGCGCAGAAAATGATCTGGAAACGAATAATAAAATAAACCAATTACAGGGCATCTAAAACCTATATAGTAATATAATGTCATTAGTGAACCTGTCGGAAGGTTTTGACCTGTAGATTAATGTTATGGCTGTATAGGTGTTTGTCTCTCAATAAAAAATGCAACCTTTTCTGTAATGTTCTCAGGTGCTACTTATGAGAAGTCAGACTGGAAGTGCACACTATATAGTAACATACTATAGGAAATATTATACATGAGATATGGAAATACTAAACTGCGATATACAGTGCAGCTACCAGAGACTAAGGAAGAAAGGCTTTCTATATTTTATATATTTTATAGCCACCAGGTGGTGATGCAGAACTGTTGTATATTGTGGAGTTCATGTTTTGCTTTTGTGCAGTCCTCACCTTTGCGTTCCCTGCATCTCCAGTACATTGCACACTGACGTCTGTCGCTTCACCAGTCATGGACAACTGCAATATCTAATGGAGTGATTATTTTGTAGAGAAGAGAGAATCGAATTTGTGTTGGAATTTAGGAATCCACCTGCCAAATTCAAACTATTTGCAATTCATTGACTGACATTGTACATAATGTAGAACATTGCATCAGCCAGAGAAGGATCCTGTAGCCACAGCTGTGACCAGGCGGTTTTTCACATCACATGGTATAGCACTGCCAATCAGAACTGACTATCATAGCCTGTATAAAAGCAGAGGCAGGGAATGCAGAAGCCTTATTGTAGCAAAACTGAATAATGAAAGGATGTCACAGCTCAGCCGTAGAGATAGAGAGAAAGCCATAAACCACTGAACAAAGTGTATAGATAGTGCATGACAGCATAGCAGTGAAAAACAAACGCGTAGGAATTGGTCCTATCTGTCTGTTGTAACAAAGAGTACGTACCACATGACTGCTGACATCACGCAGGTCCTGCAGATCCTGTGAGCACACACGTGCTTTACCAGTACCGCTGGACGCCGTATCCAAGCGCTCGTCACCGGCCGTGACAGCGCTTTCTAATCCTCGCATCCACAAGACATCGGAGTTGGATCCAGGCGACTTAGTCAACTCAGATCTACTACACAGGCCATTGAACGCATGCACGCAAGCAGTATCAGGATTCTACACTGTGACGGAAGGACATCCACTGTATGAACGGAGGCACCTTCACCATCAGGACTTGAAACAATGGTGGATCTTATTTTTTTCATCATCTAATCCCACTGGGAATTTTTTTCTTGTTTTACATTTCATTGTATGAGAAAATGAATGGCTGTATTCAAAACTGCAGCTTGCCCTGCAAGAAACAAACAAAAAAAAATAAAAGTTATGGCTCTTGGTAGTCATAAAGGAAAAAACGATAGCACAAAAATGAAAATTTGCCTTAAAGAATTAAAGAGCTTGAAAGGGATTGAGTCCGCGAAAGCCACAAACTTTTATGCACATTTTTTTTCTGGGAAATTGGAGGTTTTGCAGTACTTTTTGATTTGCAGAGAATCAAATTGCCTCAAATACATTTTTTGGGGTATAAAAATTGGCAAATCAGGTGAATTCAAATTGAAAAATATTATTTCATCATTAATATAGTCTGCATATGTGTGAAATTTACCAGCTCAAGGGAATACAGCACTTGAATTTGTTCTAATGGGAACGTGAAACAAATCACTAATGGTGTAAAGGTGTGCTTTCCAAAAGGAAGATAAAGGTAAATATTTAGGTATATATTCAGATGCCGTGCTCAAATGTATATTTATATATATATATATACACACACATTGATGTAGTCACTATATGATGAAACGTTATGTAGCGTATCTTCAGGATATCTTAGGCATAAGGATGAATATTCTGAATATAAACCTGCAGAAATATATACACCGAGAAGATTAGAACACTTTGAAACAGGTCTGATATCAACAGAGCTGGTAACTGCTTTGTACCTGTTTATAAAACTGTAAGGGAAATGCCGCAGATGATCGGCTATTTGTGTAGCCGAAAGTTGCGGCTGGAGTGGGCAGAGCCAAATCCGGGGTTAGCACATCATAGTAAAAAAGGATATATATAGAGATCACGCAACAGCGTTACTTATCTGTCCTTATTCTGTTGGGGTCTTGTGGTGGCTCAGGGAGGAAGGGATCCGTAGTAATCCCGAAACGCGTTGGTTAATATTTTTTGGCTCCCATCGTTATCCGTACTTCTCAAAGAGCAGCATCACGTGACCGCTGAACACGTGGTACGAAGGTCTTTTACTACCTCCGGCGGAGATTTACAACTACGCGCGTGTCCGTCACCGGCCGGGACGGCGTGCGCCGAAGATCCAAGCTCCCACAGCCACCACAAGACCCCAACAGAATAAGGACAGATAAGTAACGCTGTTGCGTGATCTCTATATATATCCTTTTTTTACTATGATGTGCTAACCCCGGATTTGGCTCTGCCCACTCCAGCCGCAACTTTCGGCTACACAAATAGCCGATCATCTGCGGCATTTCCCTTACAGTTTTATAAACAGGTACAAAGCAGTTACCAGCTCTGTTGATATCAGACCTGTTTCAAAGTGTTCTAATCTTCTCGGTGTATATATTTCTGCAGGTTTATATTCAGAATATTCATCCTTATGCCTAAGATATCCTGAAGATACGCTACATAATGTTTCATCATATAGTGACTACATCAATGTGTGTGTATATATATATATATACAGGTCCTTCTCAAAAAATTAGCATATAGTGTTAAATTTCATTATTTACCATAATGTAATGATTACAATTAAACTTTCATATATTATAGATTCATTATCCACCAACTGAAATTTGTCAGGTCTTTTATTGTTTTAATACTGATGATTTTGGCATACAACTCCTGATAACCCAAAAAACCTGTCTCAATAAATTAGCATATTTCACCCGGCCAATCAAATAAAAGTGTTTTTTAATAACAAACAAAAAAAACATCAAATAATAATGTTCAGTTATGCACTCAATACTTGGTCGGGAATCCTTTGGCAGAAATGACTGCTTCAATGCGGCGTGGCATGGAGGCAATCAGCCTGTGACACTGCTGAGATGTTATGGAGGCCCAGGATGCTTCAATAGCGGCCTTAAGCTCATCCAGAGTGTTGGGTCTTGCGTCTCTCAACTTTCTCTTCACAATATCCCACAGATTCTCTATGGGGTTCAGGTCAGGAGAGTTGGCAGGCCAATTGAACACAGTAATACCATGGTCAGTAAACCATTTACCAGTGGGTTTGGCACTGTGAGCAGGTGCCAGGTCGTGCTGAAAAATGAAATCTTCATCTCCATAAAGCATTTCAGCCGATGGAAGCATGAAGTGCTCCAAAATCTCCTGATAGCTAGCTGCATTGACCCTGCCCTTGATGAAACACAGTAGACCAACACCAGCAGCTGACATGGCACCCCACACCATCACTGACTGTGGGTACTTGACACTGGACTTCAGGCATTTTGGCATTTCCTTCTCCCCAGTCTTCCTCCAGACTCTGGCACCTTGATTTCCGAATGACATGCAAAATTTGCTTTCATCAGAAAAAAGTACTTGGGACCACTTAGCAACAGTCCAGTGCTGCTTCTCTGTAGAAAAAAAGTGGCTTTACCTGGGGAATGCGGCACCTGTAGCCCATTTCCTGCACACGCCTGTGCACGGTGGCTCTGGATGTTTCCACACCAGACTCAGTCCACTGCTTCCTCAGGTTCCCCAAGGTCTGGAATCGGTCCTTCTCCACAATCTTCCTCAGGGTCCGGTCACCTCTTCTCGTTGTACAGCGTTTTCTGCCACATTGTTTCCTTCCAACAGACTTACCATTGAGGTGCCTTGATACAGCACTCTGGGAACAGCCTATTTGTTGAGAAATTTCTTTCTGGGTCTTACCCTCTTGCTTGAGGGTGTCAATGATGGCCTTCTTGACATCTGTCAGGTCGCTAGTCTTACCCATGATGGGGGTTTTGAGTAATGAACCAGGCAGGGAGTTTTTAAAAGCCTCAGGTATCTTTTGCATGTGTTTAGAGTTAATTAGTTGATTCAGAAGATTAGGGTAATAGGTCGTTTAGAGAACCTTTTCTTGATATGCTAATTTATTGAGACAGGTTTTTTGGGTTATCAGGAGTTGTAGGCCAAAATCATCAGTATTAAAACAATAAAAGACCTGACAAATTTCAGTTGGTGGATAATGAATCTATAATATATGAAAGTTTAATTGTAATCATTACATTATGGTAAATAATGAAATTTAACACTATATGCTAATTTTTTGAGAAGGACCTGTATATATACATTTGAGCACGGCATCTGAATATATACCTAAATATTTACCTTTATCTTCCTTTTAGAAAGCACACCTTTACACCATTAGTGATTTGTTTCACGATCCCATTAGAACAAATTCAAGTGCTGTATTCCCTTGAGCAGGTAAATTTCACACTAATGGTATTTCTATTTATGACAACATAGGACGTAGCGCAAGTGCATACATATTTTGTATATATCTTTATTGTTAGTACCATATATCCCTAGTGATAAAGGGTTTCACTTACAGCAGTCCATATTTACCATACGCAACAGCGCCGCTACCTATACACACTAGTCTGCATATGTACCTGACTATATAGGATACACTAAAAAATGACTTTTATTAATTATCATTAAAAAGCGGTCTATACTTAATTAAAATTAATATCGTGGACCTGTATTATTCATATATATATGAAAGGGCAGGGGCGTAGCTAGAGCTTTTGCCGCCCGGGGCTGTTCCCGAGTTTGGCGCCCCCCCCCCCCCAGAACGTATGCGATTTTCACACTTAGTCATGTACCGACGAGCTCCTCTCCCTTAAGCTCCCAATGTTCAGTGAAAAACTGAGAGAAGCAGAAGAGAAGCTCGTTGTTACAGGACCATGAGTATGAAAATCGCATATGAGTGACGTGTCCATGTGTCGACGACTGGAACCTGCAGAGCTGAATCATGACATTGCACGCTTCTGAATTCTCACAACGCATGCACTGCACACTTTTAGGATTCTCCATTGCCGGTGGACAGTCATGTCAGCACAAGCATGTGATTTGTATACTTCTGACCACATTCCGACTAGACGTGCCCAGCCTCGCTCAGCTCATTTTCATAGAGTGAGGCCACACATGTCTAGTCAGCACGTGACCGCATGTATGTAAATCGCCAGCACCAAAGAATCCTGACAGTGTGCAGGGCGCACTGTGAGAAGTCAGAAGTCTGCAGTCACAAAGAATGACTGCAGACTCATTACAAACCTGGACATCCCCTTTAATGCTCCTAACATAAATAAAAACATGAGAGTTAGTCAGTATCACAAATAACATTTACATCCAGGTACCTGATAGATGACGTCTCCTCTGGAGTCGTTCTCCCCATGTTGAGTTTTCTCATCCACAGCCGTCTCTGCAGACTTCCATCTTCTCCGCTCTTTTGCAGAAAATCTCCACATGACGCCCTTAAAGATACAAGTGTCATTATAATGCTCCTGAATAAAAAATTTCCCCTCACTATATTGTCTGCATAAAATATGACCCCCACACTGTCTGTCTTATGGTACATGCTCTTCACACTGACCTCCTCTTTCTATACCGGACCCCTCTTCACACTGTCCTCTCATACTGTGTCCCCCCCCCTATAGGGCCCAGTATTTATTCTGTACTCTCTCATCACACTCCCCCTCCTTTGTATACTGTCCCCTCCTGGCTGTGCCCTTACACTGTCCCCCATGCTACGCATGCACACATCCCAACACCCTCACTCCCCGTACTCTGTCCACATACGTTTTTCACATCGCTACTCATACTGTGTCCGCATACATTCCCCCGTTTGACCCCAAGCTGTCTGCACCCATCCCCCATACTGTTTCCTCATATATGCCCCCCCATCTCCCCCTTTGCTCTTCATTTTGTGTCCTCAGATCTCCCCCACACATTAAATCCCCCCATCCCCATGACAAATCTCCCCCCACACACAATAAATACCCCATCTCCACTCACATTAAATCTCCCCCCACAATAAATCCCCCCATCTCCACTCATATTAAATATCCCCAATCCAATAATATATCCCACTATCCCCACTCACATGAAATCCCCCCCACAATATATGCCCCCATCCCCACTCACAGTAAATCCCCCCAAAATATATGCCCCCATCCCCACTCACAGTAAATCCCCCCCCCACAATATATGCCCCCATCCCCACTCACAGTAAATCCCCCCAATATATGCCCCCATCCCCACTCACAGTAAATCCCCCCCCCACAATATATGCCCCCATCCCCACTCACAGTAAATCCCCCCCCACAATATATGCCCCCATCCCCACTCACAGTAAATCCCCCCCCACAATATATGCCCCCATCCCCACTCACAGTAAATCCCCCCCCCACAATATATGCCCCCATCCCCACTCACAGTAAATCCCCCCCACAATATATGCCCCCATCCCCACTCACAGTAAATCCCCCCCACAATATATGCCCCCATCCCCACTCACAGTAAATCCCCCCCACAATATATGCCCCCATCCCCACTCACAGTAAATCCCCCCCCCAATATATGCCCCCATCCCCACTCACAGTAAATCCCCCCCCACAATATATGCCCCCATCCCCACTCACAGTAAATCCCCCCCACAATATATGCCCCCATCCCCACTCACAGTAAATCCCCCCCCACAGTAAATCCCCCCCACAATATATGCCCCCATCCCCACTCACAGTAAATCCCCCCCACAATATATGCCCCCATCCCCACTCACAGTAAATCCCCCCCCCCAATATATGCCCCCCATCCCCACTCACAGTAAATCCCCCCCTGCACCTTCGGTGTCTTCAGCTCCACTCACAGTAAATCCCCCCCCACAATATATGCCCCCATCCCCACTCACAGTAAATCCCCCCCACAATATATGCCCCCCATCCACTCACATTAAATCCCCCCCACAATATATGCCCCCATCCCCACTCACAGTAAATCCCCCCCCTGCACCTTCGGTGTCTTCAGCTCCACTGGAGCACTTACCACCGCTCTGTGTCTCCTGCTCTGCCGCGCAGGTGAGTGACGTCAGCAGCGTGATCACATGACCTGATCACGCTGCTGGCGTCGCTCTGACCCGGCAGTCAGAGCTTCAATTGTACTCGCATCACAGATGCAGTACAATTGAACACTGGGAGCCGGCGCGCTGCAGCTTCTCTGTGCCGGCTGTCAGCTTGACAGTCGGCACAGAGAACAGCTGACTCCCAGTGCGGGGGGTGACAGAATGCAGCCGCCGGGGGAGACACTGCGGACCGCCGCTTTAGGCGGCCCGACTGCGCCCCCCTGCCGGCTGCTCCCCCCCTAGATACGCCACTGACTCACCCCCGCATTGTGCCGCCCCCCCGCATTGTGCCGCCCGGGGCGGACCGCCCCCCCCGCACCCCCCTTCCTACGCCACTGTGAAAGGGTTACCAATTGGAACACCCCACAGGCAGCTACAGATGTTCAACTTTTTATGCATATGCTTTGCTACCTACAGTGTGTCCCTAAAGTCATGGTGCACTTTTGACCAGTCACTGGAAAGCAACAAAAAACATTAGAAATGCGAAATCTGCTCCAAATAAAAGAAAAACTCTCCCAGTTTCATACCTATTCAGTGCAGTTCGATGTGGGCTCCATTTGTTGCCCTACACACATTCAAATGATAGTGAAATTCTCTGTTTTAAGTGATAAATGTTGTTGATACTTTCAATGTACACATGTTGCTTCACGTAACCCCAAAAGTAAAAGTCTAAGGTTGGCAGATCCGGGGATCGTGGTAACCATGGCTTGACAGAACCCCTGCCTATCCACCGCCGGGGAATGCTCTATCCAGAAACTCACGAACAATGGTGGCGTAGTGTGGAGGAGCGCCGTCCTGTTGAAAGATGACACCTTCTGGAAATTGTGACACCGCATACAATTCAAACCTGTCAAGATACGTGTTTGCCGTCACAGATCACTCCACAAAAAAAATGGGCTTATCATGCATCAGGCCACACAACACGTTCACTTTAGGGGTGTTGCGTTTGTACTCAACGTGGGCATGAGGATGTTCAGCAGCCCACATTCGGACGCTATGGCGATGAACATGTCCACAGATATGGAAGGTCACCTCATCGCTAAACACAATCTTCTGCAAAAATCTTGCATCATTGTCGATCTCATGAAGCATATCTGTAGTAAACATGCATTGTTTGGGTCTATCCGCCAGTTTGATAGTATGCAACAGCTGCAATTTGACCTGACATTGTATTAATCAGAGTTCAGTTTAATCAGGAGTTAATTTGACTGGGGGCTCAACAACAGCTTAAATGACTTTGTGTTGTTTGATTGGTTCTTGTTATTTTTCCTCCAAAACAGGTCTGATATGATTGAGCCAGAGAAGGGGCACCAAAATGTAAACTATAAATAGATCCTGTGATGGGTCAAAAGTGCACCATGACTTTATGGGCACACTGTATATCATTGTTGCAGCCCATGATTAAATTTAATGCTTTATATATTTGTCCATAAAAAAACTAAAAAACACATATGTATAGAGCTCCCCCAGCTAGGTTCGCCTATACTGGCTTCCTCAGTATAGCTCTATCCCCCTGAGGAAGCTTGTATAGGCAAAACTGGTTGGGGAACTCTATATATGTGTGTTTTTTAGTTTCTTAAGTGTACCTTTTAGAAAAAAATGGAATATACAAATATATGAAGCACTACATTTAATCATGGGCTGCAGCCATGGTATAGATAGGAAAGCATATGCATAAACAGCTGAACATCTGTAGCACCCTGTGCGGTGTTCCAGTTCGTAAGCCATTCATATATATTGGAATAATGCAGGTGCATTATAGTCATTTTAATTCTAAGTATAGACCACTGTTTAATGATAAATAATAAGTCATTTTTTTTCTGTAACCCTTAATTAGGGTCTTTTTACCCCCTGGGCAATATGTTGTTCAGTATCTCTTATCCCTAAAGGGGTGCTCGCACTTGGTGTATTATTTGTGCCTGCCTATAAAACACCCAGAATATAACACATTTGTGCAGACACTTATGTCTGAATTGTTTCAAATACTAAATGACCGTGTGCAGTAACATTCCCCCATACCTAGGGATAGTAATCGACATGTTGACACTGTGTTAGGGAACAATTGCACATTTCTGTGAATTGTGTTAGATGTTGTTATTGAAACATAAATAATACAAATTAATGTTAGTTCCCTCATTGCTCTGCAGGAAATTAGTTTTCGAATTTTGCATTGACCTCTCATTAAAGTGCTGTGGACTCAGAAAGCTGTGGGCAGAGTACCACAATTACACCAATTATTTATTTTGCAGTGTACTTTGTCCATGTCACAGATAACGGACCTTGGATTGCTGCATGCATGAAGCAGCAGAAAAAGTAATGACTACAATTAGCAGAATAGCAAGAGAATGAAGATGTGTGGAAAATGGCGGAGTTGCAATGCAGACTGTTCAAACAGATAAACAAACTGCAAACCTCACACCTACTAAAGACGCTTACTATCTCTACTCATTACAGAGGTTCTCTGGGAAATTAAGAAGATTAATACATTAAAAAATACATTATTTAAAATAAATCATTTATTTATGCTCGTCTTGTCTAAGGGGTAATTCTAAGATTATTCAAAATGGCTGCTGTTACATTACCGAACACATAACCCATCTATATATATAATTGTCTAAGGGTTTTTCTGTCTGTCTGTCTGTTTTGGAAATCCTGCGTCTCTGATTGGTCGAGGCCGCCTGGGCCTCGACCAATCAGCGACGGGCACAGCATGACGACGATGATGTCATAAAGGTTGCCTCGACCAATCAGCGACGGGCACAGCATGGCGACGATGATGTCATAATGGAAATCCCGCTTCTCTGATTGGTCGAGGCCGCCAGGCCTCGACCAATCAGCGACGGGCACAGTATCGACGTAGATGTCATAATGGTTGCCATGGTGACGATGATGTCATAAAGGTTGCCTCGACCAATCAGCGACGGGCACAGTCTGCCGCGAATTCTGGAATCATCATTGTCCATATACTACGGGGACATGCATATTCTAGAATACCCGATGCGTTAGAATCGGGCCACAATCTAGTCCTGAATAAACAGCAGGACAAGTTGTGTGACTAGCGAAAGGTCTCCTGCCTTCCCTGGCCATTAGCTATGAGAAGAGACAGGAGGGGATGTGTGCGTATTAAAGCTGACATAATTTCTTTACTGAAGCACAGCCAGCAAGTTGTGAAGTGAGAGGAGGAGGGATTGGAAGAGAAATGTAGACTGTGTCACACTGTGTTTTCTGAGTGTAATTGCTGGTGCTTGTACACACCGTAAGAAAACATCTCCACAGCTTCCATATCATCCCATCCATCCTGCTCTCTTCTTACATTTTAGGACCTTGCTGCCAGGGCTTCAGCTGAGATGTCTCCGCTTAGATATGCCTCTGTTCTTTCCTGTCTCTCCTCATAGTTAATGGCCTGTGAAGGAAGGAAAGCTGTCTCTACACGCACAACCGGTCCTGATGGGTTTTGTGTTTATTAATGTGTCAGAAGCCATTTTGAAAATTATTCCCCAGAAAAGTTGAGTATAAATAAATAATTAATTTGAAATAATTAAATTTATTCCTAACTATGTATTTTTTTATTTTCTTTATTTCCCTGGGAAAGCCTCTTTAATTTATCTGTACTGTTTCCCATGCAGTATCATCAACGTACTGGGAACCTGACATGTCCCCAAACACTATTAACCTAATAGCGTTACATTGCTGCCCGGCCCCCTTACTGAAAGTGCTGCTACCAAGAAAAGATGAAGTTTATTCCTCCTGGTAATCATTGGCTCTCAGTCATAGAGACATACATGGAGCGGATCAGGGGTGGATTAAGGGTAGCCAGGGCCCCAGGCTGTTCAGACACTGTGGCCCCCCCGGTCATGTGACGGGGGTCATGTGACGGGGGTCATGTGACGGGGGTCATGTGACGGGGTCATGTTATACCCGAACCAGATTATTCCAGAAAAATGGCTGGGCCCTACTCTACTGTAACCTATTAAATATTTGTTAAAATCTGCAATACAATTTAGGTATATTTCGACCAATAATATCACATACAAGGAACAAATACCACCGCGCCATGACCAGACCACAAATTACAACCACAGTGATCGAATAATATCACATACAAGGAACAAATACCACTGCACCATGTCAAGACCACATATTACCACCACTTGGTGACCAAATAGCACATTCAAGGGACAAATACCACAACACCATTTCCAGACCACATATTACCACCACATAGGGACTGAATACTACAATACTGATCAGTAATTAAAAAAACAAAAAAACAAAACACAATACTATCACCATAAGTGCCAGTATTCACAGGAGATCTGTACTTAGTATGCAGTGTCTGTGTAGAGGTAATACAGTGATCACTGGTGACATTATACACAGGAGCTCTGTATATAATGTATAGGTAATACAGTGATCACTGGTGACATTGTACACAGGAGCTCTGTATATAGTATACAGTGTATAGTGTCAGTGTATAGGTAACACTGACTCACCAGTGACGTCTCTAGGTGAAGTCCTTCATCTTTCATCCAGCACAGACCGGCATCATTTCTTCCAGCCAGGACTCGTTTCTGCAGGAAATAACACAGTTATCTCGAGCTCTGGTTGCAGAACACATTACTTAATTTTTCACAACTTCTACATTACACCACATGGAGAAAAAAAGGCGATATAGTGTCACTCTGCACAGTAACAGGACCGCCCCCCCCCCATTTAAAACAGTATACTCAAAAAATAAAATAAATACATCACTGCAGTAATAATATCCCTTAATTAGCCCCTATGGTAATAATATTCCCACACCCTGGCCCCGTGTGTCTCATTCCTGGCTCCAGCCATATATTCTCCCATCCTGCACTCATGAGTATCCATTCTACCCCATGTGATCTCCCCATCCTGCCCCATCTGTCTCCATCGTATCCATCCTGCCCCATGATCCAATCCTGCCCCATGTCTTTCATTCTGCCCCGTGTCTCCAACCATGCCCCGTGTCTACATTCTGCCCATGCCTCCAGTCCTGCCCCCAGTGTGTCCAGCAATCTGCCCCAGTGTGTCCAGCATATTACCCCCAGTGTGTCCAGCAATCTGCCCCAGTATGCCCAGCATATTGCCCCAGTATGTCCAGCAATCTGCCCCAGTGTGTCCAGCATTGCCCCCAGCTAGTGTCTCCAGCAATCTGCCCCAGTGTCTGACTCCAGCATATTGCCCCCAGTGTGTCCAGCATTGCCCCAGACAGTGTGTCCAGCAATCTGCCCCAGTGTGTCCAGCAATCTGCCCCAGTGCGTCCAGCATATTACCACCAGTGTGTCCAGCAATCTGCCCCAGTATGTCCAGCATTGCCCCAGTGTGTCCAGCATATTACCACCAGTGTGTCCAGCAATCTGCCCCAGTATGTCCAATTGTCCAGCATTGCCCACAGTGTGTCCAGCATTGCCCACAGTGTGTCCAGCATTGCCCCAGTGTCTCCAGCATTGCCCAAGTGTCTCCAGCATTGCCCCCAGACAGTGTGTTCAACAATCTGCCCCAGTATGTCCAGCATATTGCCCCAGAGTATCCAGCATTGCCCCCAGTGTGTCCAGCAATCTGCCCCAGTATGTCCAGCATTGCCGTCAGTCTGTCCGGCAATCTGCCCCAGTGTCTCCAGCATTGCTCCAGTGTCTCCAGCATTGCCCCAGTGTCTCCAGCATTGCCCCAGTGTCTCCAGCATTGCCCCCAGACAGTGTGTTCAACAATCTGCCCCAGTATGTCCAGCATATTGCCTCAGAGTATCCTGCATTGCCCCCAGTGTGTCCAGCAATCTGCCCCAGTATGTCCAGCATTGCCGTCAGTCTGTCCGGCAATCTGCCCCAGTGTCTCCAGCATTGCCCCAGTGTCTCCAGCATTGCCCCAGTGTCTCCAGCATTGCCCCAGTGTCTCCAGCATTGCCCCCAGTGTGTCCTCCAGCATTGCCCCAGTGTGTCCTCCAGCATTACCCCCAGTGTCTCCAGAATTGCCCCAGTGTCTCCAGCAATCTGCCCCAGTGTGTCCTCCAGCATTGCCCCAGTGTGTCCTCCAGCATTGCCCCAGTGTGTCCAGCAATCTGCCCCAGTGTCTCCAGCAATCTGCCCCAGTGTCTCCAGCATTGCCCCAGTGTCTCCAGCAATCTGCCCCAGTGTGTCCTCCAGCATTGCCCCAGTGTCTCCAGCAATCTGCCCCAGTGTGTCCAGCAATCTGCCCCAGTGTCTCAAGCAATCTGCCCCAGTGTCTCCAGCAATCTGCCCCAGTGTCTCCAGCAATCTGCCCTAGTGTGTCCTCCAGCATTGCCCCAGTGTGTCCAGCAATCTGCCCCAGTGTCTCCAGCAATCTGCCCCAGTGTCTCCAGCAATCTGCCCCAGTGTCTCCAGCATTGCCCCCAGTGTGTCCAGCAATCTGCCCCAGTGTCTCCAGCATTGCCCCCAGTGTCTCCAGCATTGCCCCAGTGTCTCCAGCATTGCCCCAGTGTCTCCAGCAATCTGCCCCAGTGTCTCCAGCATTGCCCCCAGTGTGTCCAGCATTGCCCCCAGTGTCTCCAGCAATCTGCCCCAGTGTCTCCAGCAATCTGCCTCAGTGTGTCCAGCATTGCCCCCAGTGTGTCCAGCAATCTGCCCCAGTGTCTCCAGCAATCTGCCCCAGTGTCTCCAGCATTTCCCCCAGTGTGTCCAGCATTGCCCCCAGTGTCTCCAGCATTGCCCCCAGTGTGTCCACCGTTAGCTTATGAAAAAAAAAAAAAAAACAACAACAAAAAAAACAAACATCTCCTCACCTGACCAGCGATCCAGGTGGCGAGCTCCCTCCAGCAGCGCACACTCACCGGCGACTGACAATGACGTCAGACGCCGGCGACGTGTGCGCTGCGGGCGGCCGACTTCAGCTGCCAGCCTCCAATTGGCTGGCGGCTGTTGTTAACTATTAAATGCCGGCGCCCGGGCGTCGGCGGGCATTCACAGTACTCGGGCGGATTATCAGAGGGTCAATCTGTGCGGTAGCCCAGGGCCCCCCCACACCACTGGGCCCTGGGCTACCGCCCATATTGACCCTCTGATAATCCGCCCCTGGAGCGGATACAGCATCATGCATTATGAGCGGTGGCAGTAAGCACGCCCTGGCACTTTCCTTGGCAGCTCGCTTTGCACAGATGATTTGCAGTGACTTATGACTGATGCAGAGAAAATTGACCTCTTGTTTCTAGATAGAGCTTAGAAGGGTTCAGCTTCAGTTTTTAATCATTTGATGTCATAGACCTAATGGAAAAGAGAAGAATTAGTTGGGTAGGAAATCCAGAATGGGCAATTGTAAGTACACATTACTATATGATATGACTGCAATATATTAAGAGGATAAAAACTCTGATAGAAGGAGGGCTTTTTTAATGTGACTGAAATACTTAATAATGATATCCTCTGGTATCATATTGAAGACTTATACTTGCATTGATCAACTCATATTCAAATACTGTAGTGGCTGATCTACAGTACTTGGGGCGGCCACTAAACAGTATGACAGTATATAGTGGTGACGTTCTGTGCCATACACTGTTTGCACCTGCAAAATGAAGAGACTCCAGCTACACGAACTGTGATTCTTTTTTCACATAAGCAATTCAGGGGACATGCACTGTTAGGTGTCGAGTTGCCACCGCTGCACAGGGGGAATCTTGAACCATGTCTTCTGCGGTCTCCTATTTCATTGGAGGTCGGGGGGTCACATGCCCAGGTCCTGAAGCGGCCCTGATTGGACCACTGGGAAGGTCCCAGAAGGACACCGCTATAAAAGGTTTGCATTGCCGCTCGGCCATGCGCTAGTATAAATCTGAAATTGTGTATGTGTGGATGTATGTATGCAATCTGGTGAAAGCTCTTAATGATCCCCTTCAATAGTGTTGTTGTATGTGGTCGGGTGTTTGGAGCTGACTAGCGCTAGTCTGTGCCATCCTGCACAAGGCACGATAATACTGCGTCATCTCAGCAGCATCTGCCAGTGCGCAACTAGAGAGCTTTCCAGGCCCTAGTTAGGGTGGTTAGTGGCATCCGCCAGAGCGGCGCTGTATGCACATAGTGCGGTAAATATTTATTTTTCTCCCTGGCACCGCAGATGTCCTTGGCGCAGGGTCCTGTGACCAAAACACTAGCGTTCACTCTGCTGTATTGCGGCCCTGTGACGCAACAGGGTTCGCCTCCTACATACCAGGTGAAGTTAACCTGTTTGTGTTCACATTATATCGCCATACAGTCCGCCATTACCAAGCAGCAGATGTCATCTCTGCACGGTGGATCCCGGGCTTCAACGCACCCTATTTCTTCCTTTATATTTGGTGCGTTTCGTCAGCCCTAGCATACACAGTCAGCGATACATATACACATGACACGCTTCCATGCGTTTCAGGGAATCATGATTAAGGGTGCGCAGACACCTGAAACGCGTTGATGCGTGTCATGTGAATTTGTATCGCTGACTCTGTATATCTTCCGATGTCCAAATTGCTTATGTTAACCCCTTCACCCCCGGAGCTTTTTCCGTTTTTCCATTTTCGTTTTTCGCTACCCTCCTTCCCAGAGCCATAACTTTTTTATTTTTCCGTCAATTTGGCCATGTGAGGGCTTATTTTTTGCGGAACGAGTTGTACTTTTGAACGACATCATTGGTTTTAGCATGTCGTGTACTAGAAAACGGGAAAAAAATTCCAAGTGCAGTGAAATTGCAAAAAAAGTGCAATCCCACACTTGTTTTTTGCTTGCCTATTTTGCTAGGTTCACTAAATGCTAAAACTGACCTGCCATTATGATTCTCCAGGTCACTACGAGTTCATAGACACCTAACATGACTAGGTTATTTTTCACCTAAGTGGTGAAAAAAAATTCCAAACTTTGCAAAAAACAAAACAAAACAAAATTGCGCCATTTTCCGATACTCGTAGCGTCTCCATTTTTCGTGATCTGGGGTCAGGTGAGGGCTTATTTTTTGCGTGCCGAGCTGGCGTTTTTAATGATAGCATTTTGGTGTAGATACGTTCTTTTGATCGCCCGTTATTGCATTTTAATGCAATGTCGTGGCGACCAAAAAAACGTAAATCTGGCGTTTCGAATTTTTTTCTCATTACGCCATTTAGCGATCAGGTTAATGCTTTTTTTTTATTGATAGATCGGGCGATTCTGAACGCGGCGATACCAAATATGTGTAGGTTGGGTTTTTTTTTTATTGATTTATTTTGATTGGGGCGAAAGGGGGGTGATTTAAACTTTTATGTTTTTTTTATTTTTTTCACATTTTTAAAAACTTTTTTTTTTTACTTTTGCCATGCTTCTATAGCCTCCATGGGAGGCTAGAAGCAGGCACAGCCCGATCGGCTCTGCTATGCAGCAGTGATCATAAGATCGCTGCTACACAGCAGATTTGCAGGTGTGCTGTGAGCGCCGACCACAGGGGGGCGCTCACAGCCACCGGCAATCAGTAACCATAGAGGTCTCAAGGACCTCTATGGTTACCTTCCTGACACATCGCCGACCCCCGATCATGTGACGGGGGTCGGCGATGCGCTCATATCCGGCCGCACGGCCGGATGCGGTAGTTAAATGCCGCTGTCTGAGTTTGACAGCGGCATTTAACTAGTTAATAGCGGCGGGTGATCGCGATTTCACCCGCCGCTATTGCGCGCACATGTCAGCTGTAAAAAACAGCTGACATGTCGCGACTTTGATGTGCGCTCACCGCCGGAGCGCACATCAAAGCGGGGGTCCCGACATGTGACGTACTATACCGTCACATGTCGGGAAGGGGTTAATAAAGAATCACAGTTCGTGGAGCTGGAGTCTCTTCTTTTTGCACTTTCCACACAAGGCGCTTCTGGGCTCTGAACACCCTCAAGATGCAATCACGGTGAGCTGGATTTTATTTTATCTTTCCTAGTACTGTTTACACCTGGCCAATGACAGCTTTGGTAATAAACAGTCAGTGGGTGTTGTGTGTTGGACCCCTTCAATCTGATATTGCTGATATAGACATATGAGCCCTTTTTAAATGCTCCCAATATGATAATTTTTATGGTCTTTACCAAGGGGGCTTAGCTTAAAGTCTAATTTTGCAGCGTAGCTTAAGGAAATGCCCCAGAGAACCCTGTGTCCCATTGAAAAAAGCAAAAGAAATTAGCATATGGAGCTCACTAAATGAAAAGGACAATACATATGGACCATATTGGCAGATTATTATGCTTACATATGGCTGCAGTATTTTGGCACAGTAGTATAACCCTATCCGTAATTCAAATATTGCAATTATATTAAAGGGGTTGACCACTATTACGACAATTCCTTCTCACTCGCAATGTTCGCCCCATTAAAACAAAAACACCTGCACTCGCCTCTTTTGCCAGCGTCGTTCCAGCAGGGTTGACACTAACTCCCAGATCTCACGCGACATTGATAGATCATGTAAGCCCTGCACCCAATCAGCGCTGGTGTCATTGCCTTCCCCTTTGGACATATACTGTAGCATAATCCTTTTTAATGAACCCCCTTCCAATGTGGTCCATAATAATATGTCCCTGCGCTCTGCCACCTATTGACAATCGTGCACACAGGCTGTGCGCATGCGATCGCCGCCCGGTGTCAGCTGAATCTGACAGTTGACACCCGGCCCTAAGTGCCGTAGTGACCCCTAAATTCTGTGATCGAACTCGTTTGCAGCATTCCGGGAGCAGGCAGAGGGAAGACTGCCCCTATGCCCTTGGGTCAGAGACCCCTCAGTCTCATTGCGGGGTCCTGATTGTTGCCATGATGATTCAAGGTCGTCATGACGACATCCCGGTCACCAGAGATAATAAAGTTAGATCATGCTCAGAGCATGATCAGCACATTATCCTGTCAGTGCAGAGCTAACAGATTGCATAGCATGGGGATGCAGCTGCAAACATGATGTAGCGGCCCCACTGCCGCAGGGCCGAGGGGTACCCGGTACCGGGCCTCTGAGTCTCTGCTCTGGGGTTGTCACGGTGGCTAGGCCCGGTCCGTGACCCTGCCGAGGGGCGCACAGTGAATGATGTGACGGGTGAAGGTGGTGGTGAGGCTGTGGTGGTGCGGTGCAGTAAATAACGAGGACACCAGGTTGCAGTCTCTTTACCTCTTTACTGAAGATCTCTGGGTCCTCAGTCCGGAATCCGGATAACCAGGCTGCGCGAGTCCGGCCGGCCCAATGGCACCTCCGGAGTTCTCTTAGCAGGTGGAAATCTGTGCCTTCTTTCTAGCGCTAGGTGTTGTGGTCCTTCCCTGCTGTGCTTACAGAAAGTCCCCACAACTGTTGTGTCTGTTTCTTAAGTTCCCTCACAACTCGATTAGATGATGTTCTGCTAATCCTCCGTCCCTCCCTGGTGTTCTGGTTGGGACGGCACCCGTTTGACAGGTAGGCTCGGAGCTCTTCCGGGACCCTAGAGTCACCCCTCTCCACAAGTTGCCCCCCAAGACTGCATAGGTGATTAAAGTTGGACAGCCCGCCTTAGACTGACTGTCCTGCCGCTGTTTGGAGTATTGCTTGAAGCTGAATGTTATGATACTCCCTCGGCGTTCCGGCCACCGGTAGTGCGCCTCAGTAGGATGTTGCTTCGGTCTTACAGCACGACTCCTACTGGTATTTCTCCTTTTGCGTGATCTCGTTTCTCACTCAGCACAATCTATCTCACTTCTAATCCTTCCTTGGGCACCGCCGCTATCCTGAGCAGGCACGGTCCCGTTACGTTCGTTCAAGTTGCCAAGCCTCTGTCTGGATCCCACCCCTGACAGAGACCCTACTGTATCTTCCCCCACAACACCCTCTGCCACAAGGTGTTGCCTGGTTCCAACCCAGTCAGCTTTCTGATCTAACTTCCTGCCTGACCCCCAGTTTACCCACTATGGTGGGGAGTGGCCTAGTGAATAGAACCCTTAGCTCCCCCCGGAGGCCCGGCTGTGAAATGTATTGGTGCCTGTGATACCTGATCAGATGAACTCCTTCAGTGCCATCAGACGCACCATAGCTCCCCATAGTGGCGGAGCCACAGTACTGCAACGACCAGGACTCTGGGGCGCTGCAATGACATCCGCTAATGATTCCAGGAAATATTACATTCAAAATGTCAAATAACGCTCATTTCCTTCCGAACCCTACTGTGCGCCCAAGCAGTAGCTTTCTCCTCATATGGGGTATCGGCGTACTCAGGAGAAATTGCACAACCAATTGTATGGTGCAATTTCTCCTGTCACCCTTATAAAAATGCTGAATTTGGGGCTAAAACATATTTGTTTGGAAAATGTGATTTTTTAAATTTTTTTATAAACGCCTGTGAAGCACCTGAGGATTCGATGTGCTCACCGCACGTGTAGATCAGTTCACTGAGGGGTGTAGTTTCCAAAACCGTGTCACTTGTGAGGGATTTTCCCTGTTTAGGCACATCAGAGTCTCTCCAAATGTGACATGGCATCCGCCAATTGTTCCCGCAAATTTTGCATTCAACAAGTGAAATGGAGCTTCTTCCCTTCTGAGCTCTGCTGTGCACCCAACCGTGGTTTACCCCCACAAATGGGGCATCAGCGTACTCAGGAGAAATTATAAAACAAATTGTGTGATCCAATTTTTCCTGTTACTCTTGTCAAACTAAAAAAATTTGGATCTGAAATAATTGTTTTGTGAAAAAAGTGAAATGTTCATTTTTGTTTTCCACATTGTAAAAATTCCTGTGAAGCACCTGAAGGGTTAATAAACTTCTTGAATGTGGTTTTGACCACCTTGAGGGGTGCAGCTTTTAGAATGGTGTAATTTTGGGGTATTTTCTGTCGTATAGACCCCTCAAAGTGACTTCAAATGTGAGATGATCCCTAAAAAATATGGTTTTGTAAATTTTGTAGGAAAAATTAAAATTTGCTGGTCAACTTTTATCCCTTATAACTTCCCTTGTGCTGATGTAAAGTAGACATGTGGAAATGTTACTTATTAACTATTCTGTGTGACATACGGTATCTCTGTGATTTAAGGGCATGAAAATTCAATTTTGAAAAATGCAACATTTTCAAAACGTTTGCCAAATTTCTGTTTTTTTTCACAAATAAATGCAAGTAATATCAAAGAAATGTTACCACTATCATGACGTACAATATATCACGAAAAAACTATGTCAGAATCACAAGGAACCATTGAAGCGTTCCAGAGTTATTACCTCATAAAGGGACAGTGGTCAGAATTGTAAAACTTGGCCTGGTCATTAACGTGCAAACCACCTCGGGGGGCAAAGGGGTTAAGGCTGGTTTCACACTTGCGTTTTGATCTGCAGCGTTTTATAAAAAAAACGCATTTGGTGAAAAAACGCATGTAAACGCGTGCAAACGCTGCATTTTTGGACGCATGCGTTTTTGCATGCAGAAAAAAAACCGCGGCATTTTGCCGCGTTTACATGCGTTTTTTCCTGCGTTTGCGTTTTTTAAACGCATGCTGAGAAGTGTGTGACAGCTGCCAATCATCAAAATCAACTAGAAAACCCACTATAAACAGAAATAGCTAGGGTTAGGGTTAGGGTTAGGATCCCTAGTAACCCTAGGGATCCTAACCCTAACCCTAACCCTAGGGATCCTAACCCTAACCCTAGGGATCCTAACCCTAACCCTAACCCTAAGGGTTAGGATCCGAACCCTAACCCTAAGGATTAGGGTTAGGATCCCTAGGGTTAGGGTTAGGATCCCTAGGGTTACTAGGGATCCTAACCTTAGGGTTAGGGTTAGGATCCCTAGTAACCCTAGGATTAGGGTTAGGGTTAGGGTTTTCTTGTTTTTTCTTGTGTTTAGGGTTAGGGTTAGGGTTTTCTTGTTTTTTCTTGTGTTTAGGGTTAGGGTTAGGGTTTTCTTGTTTTTTCTTGTGTTTTCTTGTGTTTTTCTATAAAAAGGATGCGTTTTTAACGCAAGCAAATGCATGTGCTTAAAAACGCATGCGTTTACATAGACAGCAATACATTTTTTTGCCGCGAATAAACGCATGCGTTTTTTTGCGGCAAAAAAACGCAGCTAGAAGTTACTACAGGTTGCATTTCTGCAACTAAACGCACGCATCAAAAAATGCATGTGTTGCCGAAAACGCGTCAAAAAGCATGCTAAAAAACGCATGCGTTTTTTAATGTTAAGTATAGAAAAAAATGCATGCGTTTTTTAGCGCTAAAACGCTGCAGATCAAAACGCAAGTGTGAAACCAGCCTTAAAGGATTTTTTGCTATCTCATCAAAGTGTAGCAAGTTGTAGGGACAGAGACACTGATTCCAGTGATGTGTTATTGGCTGTCTGCTGCAGTGTTGATAAAATTACTGTTTTATCTGCTGCAGATCTAACAGTTCTCTGAATGCTGAGCCCTGTATAACCCCGCCCACACCACTGATTGGCTGCTTGCGGTATACACTGTGCATAAGCAGAAAGCTGCCAATCAGTGGTGGAGTGGAGTCAAATAGTGCTCATGAATATGGAGGACTACGTAGCTGCAGGTCTTCTAGTCCTCTAGTGATAATCTTCTCCTGATAAAACAGTTATTTTATCAAAACTACAGCAGGGAGCCAAAAGATTCATTGCTGGAATAATCTCTGCCCCAATATAATGCTGCTCTCAGATAATGTAACAAAAACTGGGTGATAGATTCCCTTTAATAGACCTCTCCTGAAGTTTCCTGCACAGTTGCTTCTGAGAAATACTGTAGAACAGGTGAAGAGCTGGAGGGTCCTCGGTCCCTTTATTCTCAGGGTCAGTATAAACACTGATTATGATGTTGTTATGACTTATGCCATAAGATTACATAGATTAAAATATACCCTTTTAATAGGAACACTCCATGCAGAATTTTGTTAAGCCTAATCAAGAGCTGGTGTTCTGGGCAGCGTATAAGGCAGGGGTTCTCTCATTGGTGCCCTTGAAATCTCTGTGTTAAGCGCTGCCCCCTATAGCCCATCACTATGCATAACACGGTGTTTGGAGTGTTTGGAGCTGTAATGACCAACCGTCAGAATACAATGTACACTTAGTGCAGACATGTACGCTGTAGTAAAACAGTACGCCCTCCACGCGAGATTAACAGTCATCTATTATCAGTCTTTAGAAGAGTTTATTCTGGACTTGAGTGCGGACAGTGATTGAATAGCCCCAGTGTTCTGTATGCGTGTCACTAATACACAGAGCGTCACTCCAATAATCCGTGGCTTTAGTGCTGCAGATTACCAAGGTGCGGCCGGCCTTTATTTGCTGTTGCTACAGTAAGTCTCAATGGAGAACAAACAGGCCGATTTTATATGAAATGTGTATTCCTATATGAGCGGAGTGACGGAGAGCACAGCAGCGTCCGGCTGAATGAATCCTGATGATCGGTCTCAGTGAATAGCAGGTATCGTACAGCTCTGCATTCCTCCTCATTATCACTGCCCCCTGCACAGTCACTGCTCCGCAGAATACCTGGTATTTCTGGTGCTGCTCAGTGTATGGGTATGGACCACTTGTATTTGGACTGGCGTATATTCGTGTGTCCCTGGAGATATAATTTCCTGGTTTGATATATGAGAAGGAAACTCTGACTTGTGTTATTTTGTCTCAGGCATGGTTTCTGCTTCAAAGGGTGTAAATAGCCATTTCTTGAATCCTTCTACAAAGTCAAAACTTCATAGAAAATAGTGAGCTGGAGGCTGAGAGGAAGCTATGAAGGCATGTGGGAAAGCTTCAAGCAGAGCAATTCCCTATTATTGTGTGCATTGGGATTGCTAGCCGTAGGAATGTTGTCATACGAAAATGTTGGGAAGCAGGCTCCGACTGGCCCATAGGGTAACAGGGTGGGCACCTGTAAAGATCTGGACACCCAACCCCACTATATGGGCAGTACATGGCATAATTCACATGATTCACTCTGTACAGAAAAAAGCAGCATCTCATCATTCATTAGCCGAACTGCCCAGTTTATTATTATATATAGATATAGGTAAATTTGTGAATGAGGGAAGTGTAATATTCGTATGAAGGTGAAAAATGGGCCCCCCAAAGTCAATGTTACTGGGGGGCCCTTAGCACCCCAGTCCGACACTGTTGGGAAGTGTTTAATTTTGCATCTTCTTTATTGGGACTATTAGCCTATAAGGAGGGCAACCCTCACCTCCTTTATCATATTTAACATTTTCTTCCTTGATAGTCTGCGTTAGTTTGTTCTTCACCTTTTTGTCCATGGTGTCCATTGACTGTGAGCCTGTTTTCTTTGCTCTGTGCTCTGCGCAGAAGGCCACTATGTGCTGCCACCAAACTCTGGTGCCAACCCTGGTGCAAGCAAATGGAGTTTTCTAGCTTCTATCTAGAACTAGTGGATGGCTGGTGTCAGCATGGGCTCCAGGAGAACCCGAAACTCTTCTGTTGGAATCCCTGGTAAATGTGTGCAGTAGCAATGTCAGGAGGGTGATGGAGAACCAGTTAGGTAAGGGTGAGAAATACCTGTTTAGTGAGAATTGTCAGCCTAAAACGGTCCCTGCAAAGCAGTCAATGGTTAAGAGAGACTTCTCAGACTGAAGTAGGGAAAGAGAGAGTGCACATAATGGAAAGAACTGGCCAACAAAGCCTGTTTTTCCTGTACATGGTGGAAATTGCTATGGAGGTTGAGTCTCCAAATAAACCTGTTGAATTGAAACATCTGTATCCCAGGAAAACCTTCTTCATGCAATCACAGATGACTCTGTATGCCAAACTATACTTAGTAAATGTTGCACACATGATAAAAGATAGTAAAATAGGTTCTAATTTGCTGGAAAGAAGGCTAAAAGAACTGACAGATGTTTATCAGAACACAGAGGCATTGCTAGAATGTAACAGTTAATGATATTTTAGGAAATATTGAAATTGTAATAGAGGTCAGAGCTTCTGCTCTTTGTATTGGAGTTAATATTCCACTGGTCACTTTGCATACAGTATTCTGTTAAATACAGACACTTGTGGGAGCAAAACTGAAGATGGACACAAGTTCATTATGAGCAGAAACCCTACGTTACCCTCCCGCTTCTGACTTTATATTATATTAGATGGTGGCCCGATTCTAACGCATCGGGTATTCTAGAACATGTGGACTGACAGAACTTGTTCAGTAAACGTGACTGAACTACGTGGCACTGTGACAGACAGAACTTGTTCAGTAAATGTGACTGAAATACTTGGCACTGTGACTGACAGAACTTATTCCGTAAACGTGACTGAACTGCGTGGCACTGTGACTGACAGAACTTGTCCAGTAAACGTGACTGAACTACATCACACTGTGACTGACACACTGACTGCGCCTGTCGCTGATTGGTAGAGGGCGGCTGGCGTGACCAATCAGCTACACGGGATTTCCATTACAGACAAACAGACAGAATTAGACCATTATATAGTAGACTAGATGGTGACCCGATTCTAACGCATCGGTTGTTCTAGAATATGTATGTAGGTTATTTATGAAGATTTAAGAATAATGCAATGAATACACAGAATTCGGCCGGCCGGGCGCGACCAATCAGCGAAGTGTGGTTCAAATCCTGCACCAATTCGCGGCCAGACTGCGCCTGTCGCTTATTGGTTGCGCCATTCAGTAAAGCCAGGGCCGGCTCCAGGTTTTTGAGGGGCCTGGGCAAAAGAGTCTCAGTGGGCCCCCCTTTAACACATACCACGATTCATGATGCACAGATACAGCAGAGAAATATAGCACAGCCATGTAGCATATAACACAGCCCACGTAGTATATAACACAGCCCACTTAGCATATATCACAGCCACGTAGCATATAACACAGCCCACGTAGTATATAGCACAATCCATGTAGTATATAGCACAGCCACGTAGCATATAATACAGCCACGTAGCATATAACACAGCCACGTAGTATATTGCACAGCCCACGTAGCATATAACACAGCCCACGTAGTATATAGCACAGCCACATAGTATGTAACACAGCCACGTAGTATATAGCACAGCAACATAGCATATAACACAGCCTATGTAGTATATAACACAGCCCATGTAGCATATAGAACAGCCACGAAGCATATAACACAGCCACGTAGCATATAACACAGCCCACGTAGCATATAACCCAGCTCACGTAGCATATAACACAGCCCACATAGTATATAGCACAGCCACATAGTATGTAACACAGCCACATAGTATATAGCACAGCCACGTAGCATATAACACATCCCACGTAGTATATAACACAGCCCACATAGCATATAGCACAGCCACATAGCATATAACACAGCCACGTGGCATATAACACAGCCACGTAGTATATTGCACAGCCACGTAGTATATTGCACAGCCACATAGTATATAACACAGGTCACATAGTATTTAACACAGCCACGTAGTATATTGCACAGCCACATAGTATATAACACAGGTCACATAGTATTTAACACAGCCACGTAGTATATAGCACAGCCACATAGTATATAGCACAGCCACGTAGTATATTGCACAGCCATGTAGTATATTGCACAGCCACGTAGTATGTAACACAGCCCACGTAATATATAGCAAAGCCCATGCAGTATATAGCACAGCCCATGTAGTATATAACACAGCCCACATAGTATATAACACAGCCCACGTAGTATATAGCACAGCCCAAGTAGTATATAACACAGCCCACGTAGTATATAGCACAGCCCATGCAGTATATAACACAGCCCACATAGTATATAACAGCCCACGTAGTATATAGCACAGCCCACATAGTTTATAACACAGCCCATGTAGCATATAACACAGCCCACGTAGTATATAACACAGCCCACGTAGTATATAGCACAGCCACATAGTATGTAACACAGCCACGTAGTATATAGCACAGCAACATAGCATATAACACAGCCTATGTAGTATATAACACAGCCCATGTAGCATATAGAACAGCCACAAAGCATATAACACAGCCACGTAGCATATAACACAGCCCACGTAGCATATAACACAGCCCACATAGTATATAGCACAGCCACATAGTATGTAACACAGCCACATAGTATATAGCACAGCCACGTAGCATATAACACATCCCACGTAGTATATAACACAGCCCACATAGCATATAGCACAGCCACATAGCATATAACACAGCCACGTGGCATATAACACAGCCACGTAGTATATTGCACAGCCACGTAGTATATTGCACAGCCACATAGTATATAACACAGGTCACATAGTATTTAACACAGCCACGTAGTATATTGCACAGCCACATAGTATATAACACAGGTCACATAGTATTTAACACAGCCACGTAGTATATAGCACAGCCACATAGTATATAGCACAGCCACGTAGTATATTGCACAGCCATGTAGTATATTGCACAGCCACGTAGTATGTAACACAGCCCACGTAATATATAGCAAAGCCCATGCAGTATATAGCACAGCCCATGTAGTATATAACACAGCCCACATAGTATATAACACAGCCCACGTAGTATATAGCACAGCCCAAGTAGTATATAACACAGCCCACGTAGTTTATAGCACAGCCCATGCAGTATATAACACAGCCCACATAGTATATAACACAGCCCACGTAGTATATAGCACAGCCCACATAGTTTATAACACAGCCCATGTAGCATATAACACAGCCCACGTAGTATATAACACAGCCCACGTAGTATATAGCACAGCCCACGTAGTGTATAGCACAGCCCACGCAGTATATAGCACAGCCCACATATTATATAACACAGCCCACGCAGTATATAGCACAGCCCACATAGTATATAACACAGCCCACATAGTATATAGCACAGCCCATGTAGTATATAGCACAGCCCACGTAGTATATAGCACAGCCCATGCAGTATATAACACAGCCCATGTAGTATGTAACCCAGCCAAGTAGTATATAGCAGTGTGGGCACCATATCCCTGTTAAAAAAGAATTAAAATAAAAAAGAATTATATACTCACCTTCCGGCGGCCCCCGGATGCAGCCCAGGCCTTTAGTGATGCTCCCGCCAGGTCCGTTCCCAGTGATGCTTTGCGGCAATAACCCGTGATGATATAGCGGTCTCGCGAGACCACTGCGTCATTTGGGGTAATTACTGCAAAGCAGTACTGGGACCGGAGCATAGCGAGGAGCGGGAAAAGCTGCCGGGGACGCCGGAAGGTGAGAATATCACGATTTTTTTTCTATTATTATTTTTAATATTATATCTTTTTACTATTGATGCTGCATAGGCAGCATCAATAGTAAAAAGTGAAGCGGTATTTAAATCCCTACCCAATATCGCTGATTGGTCACGGCCGGCCGGGCGCGACCAATCAGTGATGCGGGATTTCCGTTCCAGACAAACAGACGGTAGTGGACCTTAGATAATTATATATATAGATTAATGCCACAACTGCAGCAACTACTGGTATACCCATCTTATATTCCTGATTTCCTTTCCATTTTTCATTGATGATTTTTAGCAATTTAGTGGTTGCTTAATTATTTTCACAAGTCACGGTCTGAACCCATTCGAACACCTAGGGGGAATTCTGAAGAGACAAGTAGACCATCACTCTCCATTCAGTCATGGAGGTTATACAAAATACTAGATGCAGTAGTTTTAGATGTGGGGTGTATTTATTTTTGCATCAATAAATTGAGTAAATCTAAAGATTTTGTAATGAAAATTATATGATTAACCTTAAATTCATGTTATGGGTTAAAAAAATGTTCTATGAAACTCACTCTTGTCAAAGTTTTGGTAATCGTTCTTGTATTCAGTGAGATATTGATGATTATAATCTTACGTTTCGAAGGGGGTGTGCTCATTTATGCTGAGTACTGTACATAGGCGATGGCTACTGAGTCAATGAATAAACTCAATATGGATGACTGTATCTAAATAAACAATTCCCCTACACTTGTGGTTCCTGAAATCATTGATCACTAACAATTGCAGAAAATTGGAGCACTACATATTTTATTTTTGTTTTTATTAATTTTAACCCTCTCCCAACATTTGATGTAATTGTGCGTCACACGTTGCGTGCCTGAGTATGGCGTGGACTCATGAACTAAGTTTATAGCCAGCATCTTGCTGTCTCAGCAGTGACTGGACCTAGCTCCTAGTTAACTATATAAATGCAGCTGTCAGTCACTAACAGTGGCAATTAAATAGCGAGTTTGCTGGGGCACACATGAACTGCAGAGTGCTGATGGGTTATCATGGCAGATAACTCCTTTGCTGACAGCTTTATCTTCCTGTGAAACTCTAAAACAAGAATGTAATTTCTATTATATGCTACAGTATTGTAGTATATCAGAATAAAGAAGGAGTGATCAAACAATTGTAGGATCAAGTCCCTTAAAGGGCCACTGTCACCCCCTCCAGCCGTTATAAACTAAAAGAGCCACCTTGTGCAGCAGTAATGCTGCAGTCTAACAAGGTGGCTCTTTTAGTTTTTGATTCATTTATTACCTCAATAAAGCGTTTTAAAAATTGGCCACACATACCAGATATTGTACCAGGAGGCGGTCCGAAGCGTACTGTATGAATCCCCCAACTGCCGTCACTCTTCTCTTCAGGGCCGATGGTACCCGCCCCCTTCGCGTTGTTGCTTCTTAAATCCGGCGCCTGCGCTGTGCGTGCCTGCCTGGGGCCTGCGCAGTGTTCTTTGTCAGTCACATCTCAGATGCCGGGTGCCTGACTGCGCCCTGCTACTGAATCCCCGCCCTGCACTGTTATTCATTATGCACAGTGCGGGGCTGGGGTTCCTGGGAAGGCGGGGGAGCGTCCGAGATGGGGGAGCGCCTGAACAGCGCAGTGCGCATGCCCAGGAATGCCAGCCCCGCACTGTGCATAATGAATAACACAGTGCGGGGCGGGGATTCAGTAACAGGGCGGCCGCACTGCCCGCACAGGCGCAGTCAGGCACCCGGCATCTGAGATGTGACTGACAAAGAACACTGCGCAGGCCCCAGGCAGGCACGCACAGCGCAGGCGCCGGATTTAAGAAGCAACAACGCGAAGGGGGCGGGTACCATCGGCCCTGAAGAGAAGAGTGACGGCAGTTGGGGGATTCATACAGGACGCTTCGGACCGCCTCCTGGTACAATATCTGGTATGTGTGGAGAATTTTTAAAACGCTTTATTGAGGTAATAAATGAATCAAAAACTAAAAGAGCCACCTTGTTAGACTGCAGCATTACTGCTGCACAAGGTGGCTCTTTTAGTTTAGAACGGCTGGGGGGGGGTGACAGTGGCCCTTTAACAACGAATGAAGGCCATATCACATCATGAGCGGGCATCAGTTCCCGCATCACGACTATGTCTGTCAAGATTTTAAACCGTCACTGCTTGCCGACAGCTGTCACTGACAGCTGAGCGGCACAGGAAGAGGTGTGGGGATCCATGGCGTCCATCTCCACACTCAGGGCACTATGATCAATCTGACTGACCGATCACAGCGTGATCGCACAGGAGGTGGCGAAATATTAGCCCTTATAAATATTTAAAATTTAGGGCTAAAATAACATTTTAGTGGTAAAACTGTAATTATTCTTTCTTCATTCCCCAATGGTAGGAATTTCTGTGAGGCAAATGTGTCAACATGCTCACTGCACCCCTAGATGAATTCATTGAAAGGTGTAGTTTGTAATATGATGTTACTTATAGGGAAGTTTACGCTGTTCTGGCACTTCTTCGTTGCTGAGCTTTACACTGTGCCTCAAAAGTAGTTTTCAACCACATATGGGGTAGTGACATACAAAAAATTGTACAGTGCATGTTCTTCTGTTACCTTTGTAAAAAACATATTGTGGGCTAAATGAGCATTTTTGTTGGAAAAATGTGATTTTTTGTTTTCATGACTCTATATTCTAAACTTGTATGAAACACCCTAGATACATTCCTTGAGGGGAATAGTTTCTAAAATAGGGTCACTTGTGGGTGTTTCCATTGTTTGGGCACATCATGGGCTTTCCAAACACACTTGGCGTCTGCTCTCAATTCCAGCGATTTTTGCTTTCAAAAAGTCAAATGGTGTTACTTCCCTTCAGATCCCTGTCATGCACCCAAACAGTAGTTTTTGCCCCACATATGGGGCATCGATGTACCCAGGAGAAATTTGACAACAAATTTTGGTCTTCATTTTCTCCTGTTCCCCTTGTGAAAATAAAAAAATTGGGGCTAAAAGAACATTTTTGTAGAAAAGATGTGATTTTTTTATTTTCACAGCTCTACGTTATAAGCTTCTGTGAAGCACCTGGGGATTCAATGTACTCACCACACATCTAGATACATTCATTGAGGGGTCTAGTTTCCAAAATGTGGTCATTTGTGGAGGGTTTCTACTGTTTAGGCACATACATCAGGGGCTCTCCAAATGCGGCATGGTGTCCTGTCTCAATTCAAGCAATTTTTGCTTTTGACAAGTCAAACGGTGCTCCTTTCCTTCATAGCTCTGTCATGCACTCAAACAGTAGTTTTCCCACACCTATGAGGTATCAGCATACTCAGGAAAAATTTAACAACAAGTTTTGAGGTTCAACTTCTCCTGTTACCCTTGTGAAAATAAAAATTTGTGGCATAAGTAAATTTTTGTGAAAAAAAGTACAATATTATTTTTTTCCTTCTACATTGCTTCAGTTCTTGTGAAGCACATGAAGGGTTAATACACTTCTTGAATGTGGTTTGGGGGACTTTGAGGGGTGCAGTTTTTAGCATGGTTTCACTTTTGGGTAGTTTCTGTTCCATAGGCCCCTCTTCATATGTGATGTGGTCCCTAAAAAAATGGTTTCGTAAATTTTGTTGGAAAAATTAGAAATTTCAGATCAGTTTTAACCCTTCTAAGTTCCTAACATAAAATAAATTAGATTTCAAAAATTGTGTTGATGTAAATTAGACATGTAGTAAATATTATTTATTGATTATTTTGTGTGACATAACTCTTTGGTTAAAGTGCATAAGGATTAAAAGTTTGAAAATTATGGAAATTTTCTGAAATTTTGCCAGATTTCCGATATTTTTACAAATAAACACGTCATATTGAACAAATTTTACCACTGTCATGAAGTACAATATGTCATGAAGTAGAATATGTCATGAAAAACAGCTTCAGAATTACTGGAACCATAGAATCGCTCCAGTCATTACCTCAAAAATGGACACTGACTTAAAAAATGAGGCCCGATCATAAACCTACAAAGTAGCTTGGACTTTAAGGTGTTAAAAAGACTAAGGAATAAAGAAAAACTAAAAAATGTACAAAATCTAAAACAATAAATAATATAAAATCAACCTCTTTGCCAAGTTCAAAATAAAAGAATTTAAAAAATAAGAAAAAAAGATTTGGTATCGCTGCATATGTCCTATCTTTCAAAGTATTACATTTATTATCTACTATAGTAAACACTGAAAAGAGAAAACATTTTGAATTGTCAGAACTGCATTTTTTCGGTCACCACCTTAAAAAAATGCCATAAAAACTGATCCAGACATTTTGTGTGGGAAGTGTTGCAAGTGCTATTCTATCATTGTTAGAGATACCAACTGTCTAACTCTGTTCATGTCAATCTGTTGTATCAAGTGAGAACTTGCAACCATCAAAATTGTTTCCTGCTATTGACTAAAGTTCCTAAACTGTTATCCTTGCACACCTACATTTATTTTGCCACCACTTTGTGGGGTGTCACGTCAACTCCAGGGTCCTCTACACTCATATAACTCTTAAAGGGCCACACCAGCCACTTTACCTCTTTCAGTATAGAGGTGTCCATACCAGAACTGGGTTTAACCGTACAATAAGTTCACACAAAGCATTTTTGCTGCATTTTTTTTCTACAATCAAAACCTGCTGTCTTGGCAATATAAACACTGTGGGGTTGCTGAGTTTTTGCAGCACTTTTAGTTGAATTTTTTGTTCTGGATTACGTGTGTGCTTTGTCCATGGTACATATTTAATAAAGTGAACTATGTGCTGGTAAAAGGGCATGGTCAGTCACTCTTCCAACAGCCATTTCTCTGCCATCTTGTATTCACTACAGAGAAACCTACAGAAATAACAAAGTCACTTGTGGGGGCAGCATACAATGGGATTTTCAAGCAAATCTATCATCAAAGAGGACATAGTAAAAAAAGCAGTTGGATGTCATAATGAGGGAATGATAGTGACTTTTTAATTAAAGTATATCAGAAAGATTAGATTATGATATTAAATAGATAGGCATTTAGGAATACAATACATGTTAGCTTGTTAGCTACAGATCACCTCTTTAATTGTCAGCAGGCATGGGAGGGAAGACTGATTTATCTTAGAGGCCGCCTCCAGAGCTACTGATTAGCAGCAGGACAAGGCACACATAATATACTTTTAACTGCTAGAAATTAGTTTGAAACAGCTATTAGCAGGAAATTGCAGCCTTTGACATATAAATGATTAAACAGGTAACTCCTTAAAAAAAACTATAGAAGAAGAGTTAAAGTAAATGAAATTTACTGTTGTGATACTGAGCTATTGAAATAATGTGGTAACTAAACAACTTACATTGTGTAGAAATGACATAGCCCAGATATCATAAACTCATTTTAGATTCGATCTGCGCATGCCGATACAGTTAAAATTAGCGTTGCTCTGGGAGGGACCCCCAGAACTCGGCACCCCCTCCCACACCGGTAGCTAGGCTACTGGGTGAAGCCCATCCCTAGCATAGAGTCTGCATCCAAAGGAACAGATGGTCAAATTCTACAGGAACTCAAAACCTATTCACCTTCCAAACCTCCCACTGCTTTCTGGTGTAGCATGTGGTACAAGTATTATTTCAGAGAACACTACCTTTGAGATTCTCACCTTAAGCTTTTGGCATAACGCCCTGAAATCATTTTTAAAGGCTTTCTACCTACATCTAACTTTGTTATTGGTGCCGACGTGCACCATAACTGCTGGGTCCTCACCAGCCCCTCCCAGTAATTTGTCAACCCAATCAGTGATGTGCCGATCTCGAGAGCCAGGAAGACAACACACCATTTGTTGATCCCTGTCTTTGAGATAAATTGCCCTATATGTTCCCCTAATATCTGTTGCCACCACAACCAACACCTGTCTGTCCTGCTTCGCACTCCTATTCCCCCTTACTGGAGCAGACACTCTTCTGGCTTTCTGAGGACATCTTGTGTAGCAGTGTTACCGCTGTACTGACATTCTCCTCATCTGCCAACTTAGCAGACTTGATGTGTGCTAAATCAGGACTAACCTCTCTGGCAATCCTCCTTCCATCCCACCTTCTGTCACCCAACTATCCTCAATCTCCTGCAGCTCCATGCTACCATCCTACCCCAGGAAGTGTCTGCTCAGTGAGCAGCAAACTCTTCTCCTTATTATTCAATGAATTTTAGAGGGAAAATGCCACCACTTTTGACCTATGTAGCCTATTAATATAGGCATACAGGTTATAGAATACTGAAAAATGTCCTCCATGTATGCCTCATATCAGATGCCTTGTTGTGGACAAATCATCTTTTATCACTTTATGTAAATGAGTTTTTTCCACGTTCTCGGGAGGACAATGCCTGGAAGATAACTCTGCCTCCGCACTACCATTGTCATATGTATCACCTCTTATAGTGTCACTGTGTCTCTGTGATGTTAGGTTGTTGTCCTGTAATCTCGCGCCTGCGCATTGCCACTAACGTCATTCTTCTTCAGTGTTCCGTCCTTCTATGGGCAATGACTTCACAGTGCTTCTGCGGTGGCGAATCATCTGGCGATGACAGATTCCTATTAGTCATTATTAGCTGATTTGAAAATAGCATTACTCACATTTAGCAGACATGTATGGACAATGTCCTCTCTACATTCAGCAATGTGAAAACAGCCATAGTAACAAACACTGGCGTGCTCTGTCTCTCTCCATTCAGTCTCACATGATGCAATGTTTCGCCTCATTCTTTCTCATCTTGCAGCAAGAAGATAAGGGTTTTTGTCCTCAAAGCGTAAAGTACATCAGTACTTTTTTTAAATCAGCTGACTGCGCTTCTGGTAGTGATTGCATTTGGAGAATATTTGTACATCTCCCTCTTTCATTTGGGAATACTTCTGAATGACAACGTATGACGCAATTTCTGGGACCAATGATTGCTACTATTTTGCCTTTGGAGTGACTAAATGACTTTATATATGGGGACATGGTATGACATTGTCTCTGGAGTAAGCTATCTGGATGATACAGCAGGACACTATTTCATAGAATGTTAGAATTGGAAGGGACCTCCAGTGTTAACGTGTCCAAATCCCTGGTCAATGCAGGAAAAACCATCTCAGACAGATGTCTGTCCAGCCTCTGTTTGAAGACTTCCAATGAAGGGGAACTCACCATTTCTCATGGCAGCCTGTTCCATTCATTGATCAATCTGACTGTCAAAAAGTTTTTCTAATATCTAATCTGTATCTTCTCCCTTTCAGTTTTATTCCATTGCTTCTCGTGTTTCCATGTGCAAATGAGAATATGGATGATCCTTCTATACTGTGATCCCTTCTGATATTTGTAGACAGTTATTAAGTCTCCTCTTAGCCTTGATATTAGTTCTAGTGATAATATATGGTGCTATTTTGGGGACATTTTTCAGCTCTATTTGGGTTGCAGTTTTAGTTTTATATGGCTCTACTTTGGGGGTTAGGGTTGGGCTTAGAGCTAGGGTTAAGGTTGTGCTAGGGTTACGGTTGGGCTAGCGTTAGGATTTTGATTAGGGTTAGAGCTAGTGTTAGGGTTGGGCTAGGGTTAGGGTTGGGCTAGGCTTAGGGTTGGGGCTAGTGTTAAGGTTGTTTTGGGTTTAGGGTTGTGTTGGGGTTACAGTTGTGGTGTTGGGGTTATGGTTGTGGTGTTGGCGTTAGGGTTGGAATAAGGGTTAGGGGTGTGTTGGGGTTAGGGTTTGGGTTAGGGCTGTGTTAGGGTTGAAGTTAGAATTGGGGGGTTTCCACTGTTTAGGTAGATCAGAGGGTCTACAAATGTGACATGGCGCCCTCCATTGATCACAGCCAATTTTGGGTTCAAAAAGTCAAACGGTGCTCCCTCCCTTCTCAGTCCTGCAGTCCAAACAGTGCCTTTCCCTCACAAATGGGATATCAGCCTACTCAGGATAAGTTGCTCAACAAATTTTGGGGTCAATTTTCTCCTGATATCCTTTGGACCAAAACTTTGTTATTTTCACAAGTCATTTTTTTGTGAAAAAAGTAAAATGTTCATTTTTTCCATCTGCATTCCAAAAATTCCTGCGAAGCATCTGAAGGGTTAATAAACTTATTGAATGTGGTTTTGAGCACTTAGGGGGAGCAAGTTTTTAGAATGGTGTCATTTTTGTGTATTTTCTATCATATAGGCCCCTGAAAGTCACTACGAATGTGAGGTGGTCCCTTAACCCCTTTCTGCCATTAGATGTACTATTCCGTCCACATGACCCGGGCCCTACTTCCCATGGACGGAATAGTACGTCATAGGCCGATCGCCGCCGGGTGTCAGCTGACATCCGGCACTATGTGCCAGGAGTGGTCACAGACCGCTCCCGGTACATTAACTCCCGAAACACTGCGATCAAACATGATCGCAGCGTTCCTGGGGCATAGGGAAGCATCGTGCAGGGCGGGGGGCTCCCTGCGTGCTTCCCTGAGACTCTCGGAACAACGCAATGTGATCGCGTTGTTGAGAGGATCTCCTAACTCCTCCTCCCTGCAGGCCCCGGATCCAAAATGGCCGCGGGGCTCCTTCCGGGTCCTGCAGGCAGGTGGCTTGCAAGTGCCTGCTCAGAGCAGGCGTCAGCAAGCCTGGAACACTGTATGTCAGATCGTTGATCTGACACAGTGCTGTGCAAAGTGTTAGATCAGCGATCTGACAATATATAGTTATGTCCTCGCCTGGGACAAAGTAAAAAAAAAAATTATTTACATGTGTAAAAAAAATCAGTGGTCAGAATTGTAAAAATTGGCTTGGTCATTAAGTACAAAATTGGATCTGTCACTAAGGGGTTAAAAAACTACTGGAGCTGTATAGTCTTGTTTTTATGTTTTACATACAAAAGAGGTCTCTGCCTGCTAAAATAAACAGTGGTCAACCTGAGTCACTGCATCAGAGATAAAACAAAGGCAAAAGTTTACCAACAGGGTTTACAGAGAATGCTGTACATCAAAGCTTCAGCAGGAATCATTTATCTCTGGCTCCATGGCAATCCCTGCCTCTGTTTGTATTTGTTTTACTCACTGATGGCATTAACAAATCAGAGCTAATATAATGCGTCCTTGGAAACGTCTGCCTGAGCTTTGTCTTCCTAAATGTCGCTGATAACTCTCTCGCACAGTCGTGGACAGTTTAATCTCATGTCTCAAGGGCTACCAGAAAATGTTTGCAAATGTGATAAAAAGAAATCTACAGTTCAGAGAAGTCAACTGTGCAATCAGAAATAAAATGCAGGTACTGTATATGAATACTCTAATATCATCTTTGTAGAAAAATCTATACTCTTGGCTAGTTGCATGCATACACAGACATAATCCAACCCCTGAAGGGTGATATAGAACCAAATTTAGAGTACCGTACTTTAGGGTATGTGCACACGTCAGGATTTCTTGCAGAAATTTCCTGAAGAAAACCGGAAATTTTCTGCAAGAAATCAGCATTTTTTTTGTTTGCGTTTTTTTCCCGTTTTTTTCATGTTTTTTTTAGCATTTTGCAAGCGAAATTAGCTTGCAGAATGCTAAAGTTTTCCAAGCGATCTGTAGCATCGCTTGGAAAACTGACTGACAGGTTGGTCACACTTGTCAAACATAGTGACAGCATCAATAGTAAAAGATAGAATGCAGCATCAATAGTAAAAGATAGAATGTTTAAAAATAATTAAAAAAAAATGGTTATACTCACCTGCAGACAGCCGATCTCCTCAGCGGCGTTCGTTCCTATAGATGGTGTGTGTGTGCAGGACCTTCGATGACGTTGCGGTCACGTGAGCGGTCACATGAGTGGTCACGCGACCAATCACAAGACCGCGACGTCATCGCAGGTCCTTCACACACACCATCTATAGGAACAGAAGCGGCAGCATGCACCGCTGAGAAGCGGGAAGACTCCGGGGCCATCGAAGGTGAGTATATCACTATTTTTTATTTTAATTCTTTTTTTTTTTACCAATTATATGGTGCCCAGTCCGTGGAGGAGAGTCTCCTCTCCTCCACCCTGGGTACCAACCGCACATAATCTGCTTACTTCACGCATGGTGGGCACAGCCCCATGCGGAAAGTAAGCAGATCAATGCATTCCTAGGTGTGCGAAATCCCCGCAATGCTGCAAATTTAATGAACATGTTGCTTTTTTTTCCGCGATGTGATTTATTCGCGGAAAAAAATGCAACATTTGCACAAGAAATGCGGAATACACTGTAAATAATAGGAGGCATATGTAAGCGTTTTTTTCGCGTTTTTATCACGTTTTTATAGCGAAAAAACTCGAAAAAAAACGCAAAAAATACTGAACGTGTGCACATGGCCTTAAGATTTATAGCTGAATATACAGTACTGTATACTGTATATATAGCTGAATGCTGTATATATATATATATATATATATATATATATATATATATATATATATATATATATATAAAGTCAAGGCCAAAGGTGTTGACACTTAAAATTGTTCCGGGAAACAAAGTATTTCTCCAAGAAAATTATTGCAATTACCCATGTTTTGTTATACACATGTTAATTTCCTTTGTATGTATTGAACAACAAAAACAAGTTAGAAGAAATTCACAAAAAAATCCCCCAAATGGTCCAGAAAAAACTGTTGGCACCCTCAACTTTGGTTGCACACATTTTGGAATAAATAACTGCAATCAATCGCTTCCTATAACCATCAACAAGCTTCTTACACATGTCAACAGGAATTTTGGCCACTCTTACTTTGCAAACTGTTCCACATCTCTCATTTTAAGGCCCCTTCTCCCAACTGCAATTTTAAGATCTCCCCACAGGTGTTCAATGGGATTTAGATCTGGACTCATTGCTAGCCATTTCAGAACTTACGAACCATTTCTGTCGCTTCTTGAAGTATGCTTGGGATCATTGCTCTGCTGGAAGACCCATGACTTAGGACACAAACCCAGCTTTCTGACACTGGGCAATACATTGCGACTAGTGTTGAGCATTCCGATACCGCAAGTATCGGGTATTGGCTGATACTTGCGGTATCGGAATTCCGATACCGAGTTCCGATATTTTTGTGGTATCGGAAATCGGAATCGGAAGTTCCCAGTGTATGGTTCCCAGGGTCTGGAGGAGAGGAGACTCTCCTTCAGGCCCTGGGAACCATATTCATGTAAAAAATAAAGAATTAAAATAAAAAATATGGATATACTCACCCGTCCGGCGGCCCCTGGACCTTACCGATTGTAACCGGCAGCCTCCGTTCCTAAGAATGAGGAGTTTAGGACCCTCGATGACGTCGCGGCTTGTGATTGGTCGCGTGAGCAGTCACATGAGCGGCATGCGACCAATCACAAGCCGCGACGTCATCGAGGGTCCTAAACTCCTCATTCTTAGGAACGGAGGCTGCCGGTTACAATCGGTAAGGTCCAGAGGCCGCCGGACGGGTGAGTATATCCATATTTTTTATTTTAATTCTTTATTTTTTACATGAATATGGATCCCAGGGCCTGAAGGAGAGTTTCCTCTCCTTCAGACCCTGGGAACCATCCAGGATAGCTTCCGATACTTGTGTCCCATTGACTTGTATTGGTATCGGGTACCGGTATCGGCGATATCCGATATTTTTCGGGTATCGGCCGATACTATCCGATACCGATACTTTCAAGTATCGGAAGGTATCGCTCAACACTAATTGCGACTAAAAATCCTTTGGTAATCTTCATATTTCATGATGCCTTGCACGCAGTCAAGAGAACATCTTTGAATCTTCGTTATATTTGAATTTAGGTACAGTGTTCTTTTCTTTGTAGGTCTCAGTCCTTTTTCTGTAAACAGTAGAATGATGTGCTTTACCAAAAAGGTCTTTCTTGGTCTCATCCGTCCACAAGACTCTTTCTCAGAAGCATTTTAGTTTACTCATGTGCATTTTGGAAAACTGCAGCCTAACGTTTCTGTGTGTCCGTGTCAGCAGTGGGGTCATCCTGGATCAATTGCTAAAGCGTTTCGTTTTATTCAAATGTTAATGGATAGTTCACGCTGACACTGATGGATCCTGAGCATGCAGAACAGCTTGAATTTCTTTGCAATGTGTTTGCGGCTGCTTCACCACCATCTGGACAATCCTGCATTGCAACCTTTTATAAATTTTTCTCTGCTGTCCATAACGAGGGAGATTAGCTACAGTGTCATATTGTCATGACTCTGCACAGGATGGTTCCGCCTCCATCCTGGTCAGGTCAGGGATAATTCAGTCCGCTTCTCTTTGATTTTGGGGCGGCTATTTAATGTTGGCAGTACCTGCATTTAGTGTTGGTGATACTTCCGTATACTCGGTTAGTGGTTGCTGACCCAGGTGACTCGTTATAAAAACGTGTGACTCTGTGCTTGTGTGCCTTACTGTGTATGATTCGGTTTGTCCCCTGATTTCTGCCTCTGTATTCTGCTTTTGTACTGCTCTGTCTCTCCTGGTTATCTGACCCCCTTGGCTTGTCCCCGTTTACTCTTTGGCTTGTCCCTAGGTACTGCGCATTCGTCTGGCTACTGACTATCGGCTCTCCTTGACCATGTTTACTGTCTTTTCCCTGTGCTCTGCGTGCTGTGTCCTTCCCTGCACTCACGTGTGGTGGCTCCGCCCCCTGGTCATGTGATCGTTCAGTGCCAGGTCCTGTGCTCACTACACTAGTCTGAGGTCCTTGTGCACTGCGTTCCTTCTGCCTGCACTCCCTGTGCTCATTTTCGCACCCCCTGATAGTGCCCCCTGGGCAGTGCCAGTGACACCATAGGTGTCATTACACATATGTCGTAAACTTCTTGTTTATGTTGCCCACCCTGGACAAAGAAACATCAAGATCTCTGGAGATGAACTTGTAACCTTGAGATTGTTGATAATGTTCAACAATTTTGGTTTTCAAGTCCTCATACAGTTTCCTTCTCCTCTTTCTGCTTCCCATGCTTAGTGTGGCACACACAGACACACAATGGGAAGGTTGAGTCAACTTCTCCCCTTTTTATCTAGTTTCAAGAGTGATTTTCATATTACCCACACCTGTTACTTGCCACAGGTGAGTTTGAATGAGCATCACATGCTTGAAACAAAGTTGTTTAAACACAATTTTAAAAAGGTGCCAACAATTTGTCCGGCTCCATTTTTGGAGCTTTCTATGAAATTATATTCAATTTGTCTTTTTTCTCCTTTTTTGTGTTCTTCCAATACACATAAAGGAAATAAACATGTGTATGACAAAATATGCGCAATTGTAATAATTTTCTGGAAGAAATACTTCACTTTCTGGAACAATTTCAAGGGTGCCAGCACTTTCGGCCATGACTGTATATACACTGCTCAAAAAAATAAAGGGAACACTAAAATCCCAGATCCTAGATATCACTGAATGAAATATTCTAGTTGTAAATCCTTTATTCATTACATAGTGGAATGTGTTGAGAACAATAAAACATAAAAATGATCAACTTAAATCACAACTAATATCCCACGGAGGTCTGGAGTTGGAATGATGCTCAAAATCAAAGTGGAAAATGAAGTTACAGGCTGACCCAACTTCAGTGGAAATGCCTCAAGACAAGTAAATGATGCTCAATAGTGTGTGTGGCCTCCACGTGCCTGTATGACCTCCCTACAACAATTGGCCATGCTCCTGATGGGGCAGCGGATGGTCTCCTGATGGATCTCCTCACAGAACTCTACTAAAGTATCCGCCAACTCCTGGACAGTCTGTGGTGCAACATGATGTTGGTGGATGGTGCAAGACATGATGTCCCTGATGTGTTCAATTGGATTCAGGTCTGGGGATTGGGCAGGCCAGTTCATAGCTTCAATGCCTTCATCTTGCTGGAACTGCTGACACACTCCAGCCACATGAGGTCTGGCTTTGTCCTGCATTAGGAGGAACTCAGGGCCAACTGCACCAGCATATGGTCTCACAAGGGGTCTGAGGATCTCATTTTGGTTCCTAATGGCAGTCAGGCTACCTCTGGAGAGCACATGGAGGGCTGTGCGGCCCTCCAAAGAAATGCCACCCCACACCATTACAGACCCACTGCCAAACCGGTCATGCTGAAGGATGTTGCAGGCAGCAGTTTGCTCTCCACGGTGTCTCCAGACTCTGTGACATCTATCACTTGTGCTCAGTGTGAACCTCCTTTCATCTGTGAAGAGCACAGGGCGACAATGGCGAATTTGCCAATCCTGGTGTTCTGTGGCAAATGCCAAGCGTCCTGCACAGTGTTGGGCTGTGAGCACAACTGCCATCTGTGGACGTCGGGCACGCAGACCATCCTCATCGAATCGGTTTCTAACCATTTGTGCAGACACATGCACATTTGTGGCCTGCTGGAGGTAATTTTGCAGAGCTCTGGCAGTGCTCCTTGTGTTCCTTCTTGCACAAAGGCTGAGGTAGTGGTCCTGCTGCTGAGTTGTTGCCCTCCTACATCCCCCTCCACGTCTCCTGGTGTACTGGCCGGTCTCCTGTTAGCACCTCCAGCCTCTGGAGACTACGCTAACAGACACAGCAAACCTTCTTGCCACAGCTCACATTGATGTGCCATCCTGGATGAGCTGCACTACCTGAGCCACTTGTGTTGGTTGTAGAGTCCGTCTCATGTTACCACGAGTGCGAAAGTACAACCAACATTCAAAAGTGACCAAAACATCAGCCAGAAAGCATTGGTACTGATATGTGCTCTGTGGTTCTCCCCTGCAGAGCCACTCTTTTATTGAGTGTGTCTTGATAATTGCCAATAATTTCCATTTGTTGTCTATTCCATTTGCACAACAGTATGTGAAATTGATTCCCAAACAGTGTTGCTTCCTAAGTGGACAGTTTGATTTCACAGAAGTTTGATTTACTTGGAGTTACTGTATATTCTGTTAAGTGTTCCCTTTATATTTTTGAGTAGTGTATATACAGTGGGGAAAATAAATATTTAATACTCTGCTGATTTTGCAAGTTTTCCCACCTACAAAGGATGAAGAGGTCTGTAATTTTTATCCTATGTACATTTCAACTGTGAGAGACATAATCTTAAAAAAAAAAACTAAATTCACATTGTATGACTTTTACATGATTTATTTGCATTTTATTGCATGCAATAAGTATTTGATACAATAGAAAAACAAAATTTAATATTTGGTACAGAAACCTTTGTTGCAATTACAGAGGTCAGACGTTTCTTGTAGTTCTTGATCAAGTTTGCACACACCGCCGAAGGGATTTTGGCCCACTCCTCCATACAGATCTTCTCCAGATCTTTCAGGTTTCAGGGCTGTTGCTGAGCAACATTGAGTTTCACTTACCTCCAAAGATTTTCTGTTGGGTCTGGCTAAGCCACTCCAAGACCTTGAAATGCTCCTTAGTTGCCATGGCTGTGTGCTTAGGGTCATTGTCTTGCTGAAAGACCCAGTCACCAAAAATCTTCAATGCTTCTACTGAGGGAAGCAGGTTGTTGGCCAAAATCTCCCCACACATGACCCCGTCCATCCTCCCTTCAATACAGTGCAGTTCTCCGGTCCCCATTGCAGAAAAGCAGCTCCAAAGAATGATGTTTGCCTCACCATGCTTCACGATCAGGACATGTTCTTGAGGTTGTACTCATCCTTCTTTTTTCTCCAAACACAGGGTTTTGGAGTTGATACCAAAAAGTTCTATTTTGGTCTCATCTGAAATGTAACCTTCTCACATGCCTCCTCTGGATGATCCAGATGGTCATTGGTGAACTTCAATTGGCCTGGACATGCAGTGTAGTGAACAGAAGGCTGATTCCTGACCTTTCTCAGAATCAAACTTCCCACATGGGGCAAGATCTTGTACGGAGCCCCAGACCAGGGAAGAGTGACAGTCACCTTATGTTTCTTCCATTCTCTAATAATTGTGCCAACAATTGTTGCCTTTTCACCAAGCTGTTTGCCTATTTTCCGGTAGCCCATCCCAGCTTTGTGCAGGTCTACAGTTTTTGTCCCTGGTGTCCTCAGACAGCTCATTGTCCTTGGCCATGGTAGAGAGGTTGGAGTGTGAATGATTGTGTGGACAGGTGTCTTTTATACAGCTAACAAGTTCAAACAGGTGCAATTAGTGCAGAGTAGAAGGGCTTTGTCACAGGGTCCTTCTCCGGTATCACACAATCAACAGAGCAAGAGAATAGTCAACAATTCCAAGACCTTTATTTAGGCAAAACATGAAAAGGTCCATATATACGATCCATCACACAAAGGATAAAATATTCCAGAACACAAATGCATTTCAGTAACAGGATAAAAGTCCAACAATCCAGCACAGAGGATAACAGTCCATATTCCCTTCTTTCTCTCTGATATGCTCTTCACATCATGGTTCCACATCAGACTGATCTCTGTGTCTCACCTCCCTGATATTTACAAATCTCCCCCCTCATTCACAGGCCAGGAGGGGGAAGGTCTCAGGGGCTCATTGTTTCAAAAAGCTAGGTCAACATGTCATTAGCATATTAGCAAACAACATTATTCACTGACCCTGTGGAGAGATAACAATACAGAACTGTGGGGAGAATATCAGATGGCAAATAACAACTCATCCTACAAGATACAGTAACACCATGATAATCAGTAAAATAGAAATATACACAAAAATGATACCCACATAGCATGTCACACCATCACAGGCTTCTTAAAGAAAAACTAACAGGTCTGTGAGAGACAGAATTCTTGCTGGTTGGTAGGTGGTCAAATACTTATTTCATGCAATAAAATGCTAATTATTTATGGAAAAATCATACAATCAGTGATGAGAGAATGTGCTCGGATAACGTGTTATCCGAGCATACTCGAGTACCTTGGGTGTGCTTGGATAATATATTCAAGTCCCTGCGGCTGCAAGTTTTGCGGTGATAGCGCAACACATTCAGTGATTTCCGGACAAAGAGGCAATCTTTGCATGTGTTGCTGCTCTCTGTCACTGCAAACAATGCAACTGCAGGGACTCAAATATATTATCCGAGCACGCCCAATATACTCAGATAACACTTGAGCATGCTCTGATGACATGCTATTGGAGCGCCCCGTCAGGGCAGTGGGGTACTCGGTACCGGGTCCGGTGTTCACAGGGGGAAGTCACGGTGGCTGACCCGGTCCATGGCCCTGGGATGTCCGTGTAAAAGAGAAAGGTCTTTAAAGGGATAAAGTTTATGTTAATGACGCCACCTGTGGTATTCGGTCAGGGTGACCAACGCTGCTTTAAAGGGTCCGCTGGGGTGATGTTATGGCAGCTAGATTGTATAACTTCCCACAGGTGAAGTGTATATGGAGCAGCCCCCAGACGCAGGATGGCGGGGTACTCGGTATCGGGTCTATCGGTTCTGAGGATGTCACGGTGGCCCGACCTGGTCCGTGGTCCTGCTAAGGGGCGCCCAATAAAAGGTGTAGGTGGTGGTGTAGGTCGCAGTAAATAACGAGGACTGTTGTGATTCGGTTCGTGGGCTCCCCCGGTGGTCTCTTGTGGTACTGGTGTCCTGCAAGCTTTTCCTTCTCAGTTCACCTGTTCCTATCAGGATGTGGGAGTATCCTATTTAACCTTGCTCCTCAGTCATTCTAATGCTGGCCATCAATGTATCCAGAGTGATTCTGTTGCATGTTCCTGCTCCCAGTTTTCTGCTCAGCTAAGTTGGACACTTTAGTCCTTAAGTCTATTTTTGTATGTTTTGTCCAGTTTGCACTTATGTGAATCTCTGCAGCTGGAAGCTCTTGTTGGGCTGAAATTACCACTCCAGTGGCATGAGTTGTCACATGAGTTAAGGTAATTTCAGGATGGTGTTTTGAAGGGTTTTGCAGCTGACCGCGAAGTCCTCTGTTGTATCTTTCTGCTATTTAGTTAGCGGGCCTCTCTGTGCTAAATCTGCTTTCATACTACGTGTGTCTTTTCATCTGCTCTCACCGTTATTATATGTTGGGGGGCTGCTATCTCCTGTGGGGACATTCTCTGGAGGCAAGCCAGGACTGTGTTTTCTTCTACCAGGGGTAGTTAGTTCTCCGGCTGGCGCGCGGCATCTAGAGACAACGCAGGAATGCCCCCTGGCTACTTCTAGTGTGGTGTGTAGGTTTAGCATCGCGGTCAGCTCTAGTTTCCATCACCCGAGAGCTTGTCCGTTTATTCTATGCTTCTGATGTTTCCTTGCCATTGGAAACCATAACAGTATGGCCAGCCCAAATGTTTAATCTATAGGCAGAAGCAGGAGAGAAAAGGAACTGTGTGAAACCTTTTTTTTTTTTTTTCCTTCCTCTGAAGTTGCACTCCAGCTCTAATTGCAGTCTCCTGTTTTCCTCTCCTCTTAACCCCTGAATGGCCCAGACTTTATCTGTTGAAATATGGATCCCCAGAGTCTGGCTACCAATTTGAATAATCTTGCCTCTAAAGTTCAGAATATACAAGATTTTTTGTTACATGCTCCTCGGTCTGAACCTAAAATTCCTATACCGGAGTTTTTTTCTGGAGATCGATCTTGTTTTCTAAATTTTAAATACAATTGTAAATTGTTTCTTTCGCTGAGATCTCATTCTGCTGGAGATCCTGCCCAGCAAGTAAAAATTGTTATTTCTTTACTGCGGGGTGACCCCCAAAATTGGGCATTTTCATTGGCACCAGGGGATCCTGCGTTGCTCAATGTGGATGCGTTTTTTCTGGCTTTGGGGTTGCTTTATGAGGAACCAAATTTGGGGATTCAGGCTGAGAAAGCCCTAATAGCCCTCTCTCAGGGGCAAGATGAAGCCGAAATATATTGCCAAAAATTTCGAAAATGGTCTGTGCTTACTCAGTGGAATGAGTGCGCTCTGGCGGCAATTTTCAGAGAAGGTCTCTCTGATGCTGTAAAAGACGTCATGGTGGGGTTTCCTGCGCCTACTGGTCTGAATGAGTCCATGACAATGGCAATTCAGATTGATCGGCGTTTACGGGAACGCAAACCTGTGCACCAGTTGGCGGTGTCTTCTGAAGAGGCACCACAGAGTATGCAATGTGATAGCTTTCTGTCCAGAAGCGAACGACAGATTTATAGGCGCAAAAATCATTTGTGCTTCTATTGTGGAAATTCTACTCATGTTATATCAGCATGCTCTAAACGAACAAAGAAAGTTGATAAATCCTCTGCTATTGGCACTTTGCAGTCCAAGTTTATTTTGTCTGTAACTCTAATTTGTTCGTTATCTTCTATTGTTGCGGATGCGTATGTGGATTCTGGCGCCGCTTTGAGTCTTATGGATTGGTCCTTTGCCAGGCGCTGTGGGTTTGATCTAGAGCCTCTGGAAGTTCCTATACCTTTAAAGGGTATTGATTCTACACCATTGGCTAGTAATAAACCACAATACTGGACACAAGTGACTATGCGTATGACTCCAGACCATCAAGAGGTGATTTGCTTCCTTGTACTGTATAATCTACATGATGTGTTGGTGCTGGGATTGCCATGGTTGCAAACTCATAACCCAGTCCTTGACTGGAAAACAATGTCTGTACTAAGCTGGGGATGTCAGGGAAATCATGGGGACACATCTTTGGTCTCCATTGCTTCATCTATTCCCTCTGAAATTCCTGAGTTTTTGTCTGATTATCGTGAGGTTTTTGAGGAATCTACTCTTAATTCTCTTCCTCCTCACAGAGATTGCGATTGCGCCATAGATTTGATCCCTGGCAGTAAATTTCCTAAGGGTCGTCTATTCAATCTGTCTGTACCTGAACATGCTGCCATGCGAGAGTATATTAGGGAGTCCTTGGAAAAGGGACATATTCGTCCTTCTTCGTCTCCTCTTGGAGCGGGGTTCTTTTTCGTAGCTAAAAGCGATGGTTCTTTGAGACCTTGTATTGATTATAGACTCTTGAATAAGATCACAGTCAAGTATCAGTATCCTTTGCCATTGCTGACAGATTTATTTGCTCGCATTGAGGGGGCGAAGTGGTTCTCTAAGATTGATCTTCGCGGTGCGTATAATTTGGTGCGAATTAAGCAGGGGGATGAGTGGAAAACCGCATTTAATACGCCCGAGGGCCATTTTGAGTATTTGGTGATGCCTTTTGGTCTGTCAAATGCCCCTTCGGTCTTTCAGTCTTTTATGCACAATATTTTCCGTGAATATCTGGATAAATTTATGATTGTGTATTTGGACGATATCTTGATTTTTTCGGATGACTGGGAATCTCATGTTCAACAAGTTAGGAGGGTTTTTCAGGTTTTGCGGACCAATTCTCTGTTTGTTAAAGGTTCAAAGTGTGTTTTTGGGGTTCAGAAGATTTCTTTTTTGGGGTACATTTTTTCCCCCTCTTCTATTGAGATGGATCCTGTGAAGGTTCGGGCTATTTGTGACTGGACGCAACCGACTTCTCTTAAGGGCCTTCAGAAATTTTGGGGCTTTGCTAACTTTTATCGTCGATTCATAACTGGTTTTTCTAGCGTTGTCAGGCCTTTGACTGATTTGACTAAAAAGGGTGCTGATGTTGCAGATTGGTCTCCTGCTGCTGTGGAGGCCTTTCGGGAGCTTAAGCGCTGTTTTTCTTCTGCTCCGGTGTTGTGCCAGCCTGATGTTTCTCTTCCTTTTCAGGTGGAAGTTGATGCTTCCGAGATCGGAGCGGGGGCGGTTTTGTCGCAGAAAAGTTCAGATTGTTCAGTGATGAGACCTTGTGCGTTCTTTTCTCGAAAAGTTTCGCCCGCCGAGCGAAATTATGACGTCGGTAATCGGGAGCTTTTGGCGATGAAGTGGGCATTCGAGGAGTGGCGTCATTGGCTTGAGGGTGCTAAACATCAGGTGGTGGTCTTGACTGATCACAAAAATTTGATTTATCTTGAGTCGGCCAGACGTCTGAATCCTAGACAGGCGCGCTGGTCGTTGTTTTTCTCCCGGTTTAATTTTGTGGTTTCGTATCTGCCAGGTACTAAGAATGTGAAGGCGGATGCCCTTTCTAGGAGTTTTGAACCTGATTCCCCTGGTGATTCTAAACCTACGGGTATACTTAAGGATGGGGTGATATTGTCTACTGTCTTCCCAGACCTGCGACGTGCTTTACAAGAGTTTCAGGCGGATCGGCCTGATCGTTGTCCGCCTGGTAGATTGTTTGTGCCGGATGAGTGGACCAATAGAGTCATCTCGGAGGTTCATTCTTCTGCGTTGGCAGGTCATCCGGGAATTTTTGGTACCAGAGATTTGGTGGCTAGGTCCTTCTGGTGGCCTTCCCTGTCTCGGGACGTGCGTACTTTTGTGCAGTCTTGCGATATTTGTGCTCGGGCCAAGCCTTGTTGTTCTCGGGCTAGTGGGTTGTTGTTGCCCTTGCCTGTTCCTAAGAGGCCTTGGACACACATCTCTATGGATTTTATTTCTGATCTCCCTGTTTCTCAGAAGATGTCCGTCATTTGGGTGGTGTGTGACCGCTTTTCTAAGATGGTTCATTTGGTGCCCTTGCCCAAGCTGCCTTCCTCATCTGAGTTGGTGCCCCTGTTTTTTCAGAATGTGGTTCGGCTGCATGGTATTCCGGAGAATATCGTTTCCGACAGGGGATCCCAGTTTGTGTCCAGATTTTGGCGGGCGTTTTGTGCCAGGGTGGGCATTGATTTGTCTTTTTCGTCTGCATTTCATCCCCAGACAAATGGCCAGACGGAACGTACTAATCAGACCTTGGAGACTTATTTGAGGTGTTTCGTGTCTGCTGATCAGGATGACTGGGTCTCCTTTTTGCCGTTGGCTGAGTTTGCCCTTAATAATCGGGCCAGTTCTGCCACTTTGGTCTCCCCTTTCTTTTGCAATTCAGGGTTCCATCCTCGTTTTTCATCTGGTCAGGTTTAGTCTTCGGATTGTCCTGGAGTGGATACCATGGTGGATAGGTTGCATCGTATTTGGGGGCAGGTGGTGGACAATTTGGAGTTGTCCCAGGAGAGGACTCAACGTTTTGCTAATCGCCATCGTCGTGTTGGTCCTCGTCTTCGTGTTGGGGACTTGGTGTGGTTGTCCTCCCGTTTTGTCCCTATGAGGGTCTCTTCTCCTAAGTTTAAGCCTCGGTTCATCGGTCCTTATAAGATTTTGGAAATTCTTAACCCTGTGTCTTTTCATTTGGACCTCCCAGCATCCTTTGCTATCCATAATGTCTTCCATCGGTCATTATTGCGGAGGTATGAGGTACCACTTGTGCCTTCTGTTGAGCCTCCTGCTCCTGTGCTGGTTGAGGGTGAATTGGAGTACGTGGTGGAGAAAATCTTGGACTCCCGTGTTTCCAGACGGAGATTTCAATATCTGGTGAAATGGAAGGGCTACGGTCAAGAGGATAATTCTTGGGTTACAGCTTCTGATGTTCATGCTTCTGATTTGGTCCGTGCCTTTCATAGGGCTCATCCAGATCGCCCTGGTGGTTCTTGTGAGGGTTCGGTGCCCCCTCCTTAAGGGGGGGGTACTGTTGTGATTCGGTTCGTGGGCTCCCCCGGTGGTCTCTTGTGGTACTGGTGTCCTGCAAGCTTTTCCTTCTCAGTTCACCTGTTCCTATCAGGATGTGGGAGTATCCTATTTAACCTTGCTCCTCAGTCATTCTAATGCTGGCCATCAATGTATCCAGAGTGATTCTGTTGCATGTTCCTGCTCCCAGTTTTCTGCTCAGCTAAGTTGGACACTTTAGTCCTTAAGTCTATTTTTGTATGTTTTGTCCAGTTTGCACTTATGTGAATCTCTGCAGCTGGAAGCTCTTGTTGGGCTGAAATTACCACTCCAGTGGCATGAGTTGTCACATGAGTTAAGGTAATTTCAGGATGGTGTTTTGAAGGGTTTTGCAGCTGACCGCGAAGTCCTCTGTTGTATCTTTCTGCTATTTAGTTAGCGGGCCTCTCTGTGCTAAATCTGCTTTCATACTACGTGTGTCTTTTCATCTGCTCTCACCGTTATTATATGTGGGGGGCTGCTATCTCCTGTGGGGATATTCTCTGGAGGCAAGCCAGGACTGTGTTTTCTTCTACCAGGGGTAGTTAGTTCTCCGGCTGGCGCGCGGCATCTAGAGACAACGCAGGAATGCCCCCTGGCTACTTCTAGTGTGGTGTGTAGGTTTAGCATCGCGGTCAGCTCTAGTTTCCATCACCCGAGAGCTTGTCCGTTTATTCTATGCTTCTGATGTTTCCTTGCCATTGGAAACCATAACAGTATGGCCAGCCCAAATGTTTAATCTATAGGCAGAAGCAGGAGAGAAAAGGAACTGTGTGAAACCTTTTTTTTTTTTTCCTTCCTCTGAAGTTGCACTCCAGCTCTAATTGCAGTCTCCTGTTTTCCTCTCCTCTTAACCCCTGAATGGCCCAGACTTTATCTGTTGAAATATGGATCCCCAGAGTCTGGCTACCAATTTGAATAATCTTGCCTCTAAAGTTCAGAATATACAAGATTTTTTGTTACATGCTCCTCGGTCTGAACCTAAAATTCCTATACCGGAGTTTTTTTCTGGAGATCGATCTTGTTTTCTAAATTTTAAATACAATTGTAAATTGTTTCTTTCGCTGAGATCTCATTCTGCTGGAGATCCTGCCCAGCAAGTAAAAATTGTTATTTCTTTACTGCGGGGTGACCCCCAAAATTGGGCATTTTCATTGGCACCAGGGGATCCTGCGTTGCTCAATGTGGATGCGTTTTTTCTGGCTTTGGGGTTGCTTTATGAGGAACCAAATTTGGAGATTCAGGCTGAGAAAGCCCTAATAGCCCTCTCTCAGGGGCAAGATGAAGCCGAAATATATTGCCAAAAATTTCGAAAATGGTCTGTGCTTACTCAGTGGAATGAGTGCGCTCTGGCGGCAATTTTCAGAGAAGGTCTCTCTGATGCTGTAAAAGACGTCATGGTGGGGTTTCCTGCGCCTACTGGTCTGAATGAGTCCATGACAATGGCAATTCAGATTGATCGGCGTTTACGGGAACGCAAACCTGTGCACCAGTTGGCGGTGTCTTCTGAAGAGGCACCACAGAGTATGCAATGTGATAGCTTTCTGTCCAGAAGCGAACGACAGATTTATAGGCGCAAAAATCATTTGTGCTTCTATTGTGGAAATTCTACTCATGTTATATCAGCATGCTCTAAACGAACAAAGAAAGTTGATAAATCCTCTGCTATTGGCACTTTGCAGTCCAAGTTTATTTTGTCTGTAACTCTAATTTGTTCGTTATCTTCTATTGTTGCGGATGCGTATGTGGATTCTGGCGCCGCTTTGAGTCTTATGGATTGGTCCTTTGCCAGGCGCTGTGGGTTTGATCTAGAGCCTCTGGAAGTTCCTATACCTTTAAAGGGTATTGATTCTACACCATTGGCTAGTAATAAACCACAATACTGGACACAAGTGACTATGCGTATGACTCCAGACCATCAAGAGGTGATTTGCTTCCTTGTACTGTATAATCTACATGATGTGTTGGTGCTGGGATTGCCATGGTTGCAAACTCATAACCCAGTCCTTGACTGGAAAACAATGTCTGTACTAAGCTGGGGATGTCAGGGAAATCATGGGGACACATCTTTGGTCTCCATTGCTTCATCTATTCCCTCTGAAATTCCTGAGTTTTTGTCTGATTATCGTGAGGTTTTTGAGGAATCTACTCTTAATTCTCTTCCTCCTCACAGAGATTGCGATTGCGCCATAGATTTGATCCCTGGCAGTAAATTTCCTAAGGGTCGTCTATTCAATCTGTCTGTACCTGAACATGCTGCCATGCGAGAGTATATTAGGGAGTCCTTGGAAAAGGGACATATTCGTCCTTCTTCGTCTCCTCTTGGAGCGGGGTTCTTTTTCGTAGCTAAAAGCGATGGTTCTTTGAGACCTTGTATTGATTATAGACTCTTGAATAAGATCACAGTCAAGTATCAGTATCCTTTGCCATTGCTGACAGATTTATTTGCTCGCATTGAGGGGGCGAAGTGGTTCTCTAAGATTGATCTTCGCGGTGCGTATAATTTGGTGCGAATTAAGCAGGGGGATGAGTGGAAAACCGCATTTAATACGCCCGAGGGCCATTTTGAGTATTTGGTGATGCCTTTTGGTCTGTCAAATGCCCCTTCGGTCTTTCAGTCTTTTATGCACAATATTTTCCGTGAATATCTGGATAAATTTATGATTGTGTATTTGGACGATATCTTGATTTTTTCGGATGACTGGGAATCTCATGTTCAACAAGTTAGGAGGGTTTTTCAGGTTTTGCGGACCAATTCTCTGTTTGTTAAAGGTTCAAAGTGTGTTTTTGGGGTTCAGAAGATTTCTTTTTTGGGGTACATTTTTTCCCCCTCTTCTATTGAGATGGATCCTGTGAAGGTTCGGGCTATTTGTGACTGGACGCAACCGACTTCTCTTAAGGGCCTTCAGAAATTTTTGGGCTTTGCTAACTTTTATCGTCGATTCATAACTGGTTTTTCTAGCGTTGTCAGGCCTTTGACTGATTTGACTAAAAAGGGTGCTGATGTTGCAGATTGGTCTCCTGCTGCTGTGGAGGCCTTTCGGGAGCTTAAGCGCTGTTTTTCTTCTGCTCCGGTGTTGTGCCAGCCTGATGTTTCTCTTCCTTTTCAGGTGGAAGTTGATGCTTCCGAGATCGGAGCGGGGGCGGTTTTGTCGCAGAAAAGTTCAGATTGTTCAGTGATGAGACCTTGTGCGTTCTTTTCTCGAAAAGTTTCGCCCGCCGAGCGAAATTATGACGTCGGTAATCGGGAGCTTTTGGCGATGAAGTGGGCATTCGAGGAGTGGCGTCATTGGCTTGAGGGTGCTAAACATCAGGTGGTGGTCTTGACTGATCACAAAAATTTGATTTATCTTGAGTCGGCCAGACGTCTGAATCCTAGACAGGCGCGCTGGTCGTTGTTTTTCTCCCGGTTTAATTTTGTGGTTTCGTATCTGCCAGGTACTAAGAATGTGAAGGCGGATGCCCTTTCTAGGAGTTTTGAACCTGATTCCCCTGGTGATTCTAAACCTACGGGTATACTTAAGGATGGGGTGATATTGTCTACTGTCTTCCCAGACCTGCGACGTGCTTTACAAGAGTTTCAGGCGGATCGGCCTGATCGTTGTCCGCCTGGTAGATTGTTTGTGCCGGATGAGTGGACCAATAGAGTCATCTCGGAGGTTCATTCTTCTGCGTTGGCAGGTCATCCGGGAATTTTTGGTACCAGAGATTTGGTGGCTAGGTCCTTCTGGTGGCCTTCCCTGTCTCGGGACGTGCGTACTTTTGTGCAGTCTTGCGATATTTGTGCTCGGGCCAAGCCTTGTTGTTCTCGGGCTAGTGGGTTGTTGTTGCCCTTGCCTGTTCCTAAGAGGCCTTGGACACACATCTCTATGGATTTTATTTCTGATCTCCCTGTTTCTCAGAAGATGTCCGTCATTTGGGTGGTGTGTGACCGCTTTTCTAAGATGGTTCATTTGGTGCCCTTGCCCAAGCTGCCTTCCTCATCTGAGTTGGTGCCCCTGTTTTTTCAGAATGTGGTTCGGCTGCATGGTATTCCGGAGAATATCGTTTCCGACAGGGGATCCCAGTTTGTGTCCAGATTTTGGCGGGCGTTTTGTGCCAGGGTGGGCATTGATTTGTCTTTTTCGTCTGCATTTCATCCCCAGACAAATGGCCAGACGGAACGTACTAATCAGACCTTGGAGACTTATTTGAGGTGTTTCGTGTCTGCTGATCAGGATGACTGGGTCTCCTTTTTGCCGTTGGCTGAGTTTGCCCTTAATAATCGGGCCAGTTCTGCCACTTTGGTCTCCCCTTTCTTTTGCAATTCAGGGTTCCATCCTCGTTTTTCATCTGGTCAGGTTTAGTCTTCGGATTGTCCTTGAGTGGATACCATGGTGGATAGGTTGCATCGTATTTGGGGGCAGGTGGTGGACAATTTGGAGTTGTCCCAGGAGAGGACTCAACGTTTTGCTAATCGCCATCGTCGTGTTGGTCCTCGTCTTCGTGTTGGGGACTTGGTGTGGTTGTCCTCCCGTTTTGTCCCTATGAGGGTCTCTTCTCCTAAGTTTAAGCCTCGGTTCATCGGTCCTTATAAGATTTTGGAAATTCTTAACCCTGTGTCTTTTCATTTGGACCTCCCAGCATCCTTTGCTATCCATAATGTCTTCCATCGGTCATTATTGCGGAGGTATGAGGTACCACTTGTGCCTTCTGTTGAGCCTCCTGCTCCTGTGCTGGTTGAGGGTGAATTGGAGTACGTGGTGGAGAAAATCTTGGACTCCCGTGTTTCCAGACGGAGATTTCAATATCTGGTGAAATGGAAGGGCTACGGTCAAGAGGATAATTCTTGGGTTACAGCTTCTGATGTTCATGCTTCTGATTTGGTCCGTGCCTTTCATAGGGCTCATCCAGATCGCCCTGGTGGTTCTTGTGAGGGTTCGGTGCCCCCTCCTTAAGGGGGGGGTACTGTTGTGATTCGGTTCGTGGGCTCCCCCGGTGGTCTCTTGTGGTACTGGTGTCCTGCAAGCTTTTCCTTCTCAGTTCACCTGTTCCTATCAGGATGTGGGAGTATCCTATTTAACCTTGCTCCTCAGTCATTCTAATGCTGGCCATCAATGTATCCAGAGTGATTCTGTTGCATGTTCCTGCTCCCAGTTTTCTGCTCAGCTAAGTTGGACACTTTAGTCCTTAAGTCTATTTTTGTATGTTTTGTCCAGTTTGCACTTATGTGAATCTCTGCAGCTGGAAGCTCTTGTTGGGCTGAAATTACCACTCCAGTGGCATGAGTTGTCACATGAGTTAAGGTAATTTCAGGATGGTGTTTTGAAGGGTTTTGCAGCTGACCGCGAAGTCCTCTGTTGTATCTTTCTGCTATTTAGTTAGCGGGCCTCTCTGTGCTAAATCTGCTTTCATACTACGTGTGTCTTTTCATCTGCTCTCACCGTTATTATATGTGGGGGGCTGCTATCTCCTGTGGGGATATTCTCTGGAGGCAAGCCAGGACTGTGTTTTCTTCTACCAGGGGTAGTTAGTTCTCCGGCTGGCGCGCGGCATCTAGAGACAACGCAGGAATGCCCCCTGGCTACTTCTAGTGTGGTGTGTAGGTTTAGCATCGCGGTCAGCTCTAGTTTCCATCACCCGAGAGCTTGTCCGTTTATTCTATGCTTCTGATGTTTCCTTGCCATTGGAAACCATAACAGTATGGCCAGCCCAAATGTTTAATCTATAGGCAGAAGCAGGAGAGAAAAGGAACTGTGTGAAACCTTTTTTTTTTTTTCCTTCCTCTGAAGTTGCACTCCAGCTCTAATTGCAGTCTCCTGTTTTCCTCTCCTCTTAACCCCTGAATGGCCCAGACTTTATCTGTTGAAATATGGATCCCCAGAGTCTGGCTACCAATTTGAATAATCTTGCCTCTAAAGTTCAGAATATACAAGATTTTTTGTTACATGCTCCTCGGTCTGAACCTAAAATTCCTATACCGGAGTTTTTTTCTGGAGATCGATCTTGTTTTCTAAATTTTAAATACAATTGTAAATTGTTTCTTTCGCTGAGATCTCATTCTGCTGGAGATCCTGCCCAGCAAGTAAAAATTGTTATTTCTTTACTGCGGGGTGACCCCCAAAATTGGGCATTTTCATTGGCACCAGGGGATCCTGCGTTGCTCAATGTGGATGCGTTTTTTCTGGCTTTGGGGTTGCTTTATGAGGAACCAAATTTGGAGATTCAGGCTGAGAAAGCCCTAATAGCCCTCTCTCAGGGGCAAGATGAAGCCGAAATATATTGCCAAAAATTTCGAAAATGGTCTGTGCTTACTCAGTGGAATGAGTGCGCTCTGGCGGCAATTTTCAGAGAAGGTCTCTCTGATGCTGTAAAAGACGTCATGGTGGGGTTTCCTGCGCCTACTGGTCTGAATGAGTCCATGACAATGGCAATTCAGATTGATCGGCGTTTACGGGAACGCAAACCTGTGCACCAGTTGGCGGTGTCTTCTGAAGAGGCACCACAGAGTATGCAATGTGATAGCTTTCTGTCCAGAAGCGAACGACAGATTTATAGGCGCAAAAATCATTTGTGCTTCTATTGTGGAAATTCTACTCATGTTATATCAGCATGCTCTAAACGAACAAAGAAAGTTGATAAATCCTCTGCTATTGGCACTTTGCAGTCCAAGTTTATTTTGTCTGTAACTCTAATTTGTTCGTTATCTTCTATTGTTGCGGATGCGTATGTGGATTCTGGCGCCGCTTTGAGTCTTATGGATTGGTCCTTTGCCAGGCGCTGTGGGTTTGATCTAGAGCCTCTGGAAGTTCCTATACCTTTAAAGGGTATTGATTCTACACCATTGGCTAGTAATAAACCACAATACTGGACACAAGTGACTATGCGTATGACTCCAGACCATCAAGAGGTGATTTGCTTCCTTGTACTGTATAATCTACATGATGTGTTGGTGCTGGGATTGCCATGGTTGCAAACTCATAACCCAGTCCTTGACTGGAAAACAATGTCTGTACTAAGCTGGGGATGTCAGGGAAATCATGGGGACACATCTTTGGTCTCCATTGCTTCATCTATTCCCTCTGAAATTCCTGAGTTTTTGTCTGATTATCGTGAGGTTTTTGAGGAATCTACTCTTAATTCTCTTCCTCCTCACAGAGATTGCGATTGCGCCATAGATTTGATCCCTGGCAGTAAATTTCCTAAGGGTCGTCTATTCAATCTGTCTGTACCTGAACATGCTGCCATGCGAGAGTATATTAGGGAGTCCTTGGAAAAGGGACATATTCGTCCTTCTTCGTCTCCTCTTGGAGCGGGGTTCTTTTTCGTAGCTAAAAGCGATGGTTCTTTGAGACCTTGTATTGATTATAGACTCTTGAATAAGATCACAGTCAAGTATCAGTATCCTTTGCCATTGCTGACAGATTTATTTGCTCGCATTGAGGGGGCGAAGTGGTTCTCTAAGATTGATCTTCGCGGTGCGTATAATTTGGTGCGAATTAAGCAGGGGGATGAGTGGAAAACCGCATTTAATACGCCCGAGGGCCATTTTGAGTATTTGGTGATGCCTTTTGGTCTGTCAAATGCCCCTTCGGTCTTTCAGTCTTTTATGCACAATATTTTCCGTGAATATCTGGATAAATTTATGATTGTGTATTTGGACGATATCTTGATTTTTTCGGATGACTGGGAATCTCATGTTCAACAAGTTAGGAGGGTTTTTCAGGTTTTGCGGACCAATTCTCTGTTTGTTAAAGGTTCAAAGTGTGTTTTTGGGGTTCAGAAGATTTCTTTTTTGGGGTACATTTTTTCCCCCTCTTCTATTGAGATGGATCCTGTGAAGGTTCGGGCTATTTGTGACTGGACGCAACCGACTTCTCTTAAGGGCCTTCAGAAATTTTTGGGCTTTGCTAACTTTTATCGTCGATTCATAACTGGTTTTTCTAGCGTTGTCAGGCCTTTGACTGATTTGACTAAAAAGGGTGCTGATGTTGCAGATTGGTCTCCTGCTGCTGTGGAGGCCTTTCGGGAGCTTAAGCGCTGTTTTTCTTCTGCTCCGGTGTTGTGCCAGCCTGATGTTTCTCTTCCTTTTCAGGTGGAAGTTGATGCTTCCGAGATCGGAGCGGGGGCGGTTTTGTCGCAGAAAAGTTCAGATTGTTCAGTGATGAGACCTTGTGCGTTCTTTTCTCGAAAAGTTTCGCCCGCCGAGCGAAATTATGACGTCGGTAATCGGGAGCTTTTGGCGATGAAGTGGGCATTCGAGGAGTGGCGTCATTGGCTTGAGGGTGCTAAACATCAGGTGGTGGTCTTGACTGATCACAAAAATTTGATTTATCTTGAGTCGGCCAGACGTCTGAATACTAGACAGGCGCGCTGGTCGTTGTTTTTCTCCCGGTTTAATTTTGTGGTTTCGTATCTGCCAGGTACTAAGAATGTGAAGGCGGATGCCCTTTCTAGGAGTTTTGAACCTGATTCCCCTGGTGATTCTAAACCTACGGGTATACTTAAGGATGGGGTGATATTGTCTACTGTCTTCCCAGACCTGCGACGTGCTTTACAAGAGTTTCAGGCGGATCGGCCTGATCGTTGTCCGCCTGGTAGATTGTTTGTGCCGGATGAGTGGACCAATAGAGTCATCTCGGAGGTTCATTCTTCTGCGTTGGCAGGTCATCCGGGAATTTTTGGTACCAGAGATTTGGTGGCTAGGTCCTTCTGGTGGCCTTCCCTGTCTCGGGACGTGCGTACTTTTGTGCAGTCTTGCGATATTTGTGCTCGGGCCAAGCCTTGTTGTTCTCGGGCTAGTGGGTTGTTGTTGCCCTTGCCTGTTCCTAAGAGGCCTTGGACACACATCTCTATGGATTTTATTTCTGATCTCCCTGTTTCTCAGAAGATGTCCGTCATTTGGGTGGTGTGTGACCGCTTTTCTAAGATGGTTCATTTGGTGCCCTTGCCCAAGCTGCCTTCCTCATCTGAGTTGGTGCCCCTGTTTTTTCAGAATGTGGTTCGGCTGCATGGTATTCCGGAGAATATCGTTTCCGACAGGGGATCCCAGTTTGTGTCCAGATTTTGGCGGGCGTTTTGTGCCAGGGTGGGCATTGATTTGTCTTTTTCGTCTGCATTTCATCCCCAGACAAATGGCCAGACGGAACGTACTAATCAGACCTTGGAGACTTATTTGAGGTGTTTCGTGTCTGCTGATCAGGATGACTGGGTCTCCTTTTTGCCGTTGGCTGAGTTTGCCCTTAATAATCGGGCCAGTTCTGCCACTTTGGTCTCCCCTTTCTTTTGCAATTCAGGGTTCCATCCTCGTTTTTCATCTGGTCAGGTTTAGTCTTCGGATTGTCCTGGAGTGGATACCATGGTGGATAGGTTGCATCGTATTTGGGGGCAGGTGGTGGACAATTTGGAGTTGTCCCAGGAGAGGACTCAACGTTTTGCTAATCGCCATCGTCGTGTTGGTCCTCGTCTTCGTGTTGGGGACTTGGTGTGGTTGTCCTCCCGTTTTGTCCCTATGAGGGTCTCTTCTCCTAAGTTTAAGCCTCGGTTCATCGGTCCTTATAAGATTTTGGAAATTCTTAACCCTGTGTCTTTTCGTTTGGACCTCCCAGCATCCTTTGCTATCCATAATGTCTTCCATCGGTCATTATTGCGGAGGTATGAGGTACCACTTGTGCCTTCTGTTGAGCCTCCTGCTCCTGTGCTGGTTGAGGGTGAATTGGAGTACGTGGTGGAGAAAATCTTGGACTCCCGTGTTTCCAGACGGAGACTTCAATATCTGGTGAAATGGAAGGGCTACGGTCAAGAGGATAATTCTTGGGTTACAGCTTCTGATGTTCATGCTTCTGATTTGGTCCGTGCCTTTCATAGGGCTCATCCAGATCGCCCTGGTGGTTCTTGTGAGGGTTCGGTGCCCCCTCCTTAAGGGGGGGGTACTGTTGTGATTCGGTTTGTGGGCTCCCCTGGTGGTCTCTTGTGGTACTGGTGTCCTGCAAGCTTTTCCTTCTCAGTTCACCTGTTCCTATCAGGATGTGGGAGTATCCTATTTAACCTTGCTCCTCAGTCATTCTAATGCTGGCCATCAATGTATCCAGAGTGATTCTGTTGCATGTTCCTGCTCCCAGTTTTCTGCTCAGCTAAGTTGGACACTTTAGTCCTTAAGTCTATTTTTGTATGTTTTGTCCAGTTTGCACTTATGTGAATCTCTGCAGCTGGAAGCTCTTGTTGGGCTGAAATTACCACTCCAGTGGCATGAGTTGTCACATGAGTTAAGGTAATTTCAGGATGGTGTTTTGAAGGGTTTTGCAGCTGACCGCGAAGTCCTCTGTTGTATCTTTCTGCTATTTAGTTAGCGGGCCTCTCTGTGCTAAATCTGCTTTCATACTACGTGTGTCTTTTCATCTGCTCTCACCGTTATTATATGTGGGGGGCTGCTATCTCCTGTGGGGACATTCTCTGGAGGCAAGCCAGGACTGTGTTTTCTTCTACCAGGGGTAGTTAGTTCTCCGGCTGGCGCGCGGCATCTAGAGACAACGCAGGAATGCCCCCTGGCTACTTCTAGTGTGGTGTGTAGGTTTAGCATCGCGGTCAGCTCTAGTTTCCATCACCCGAGAGCTTGTCCGTTTATTCTATGCTTCTGATGTTTCCTTGCCATTGGAAACCATAACAGAGGACACAGGGTTGCAGTCTCTTTACTGAAGGCTTCGGCATCCGCAATCCAGAGCACTGTTAACTGGGCTGGCTGAGACCGGCCGGTCCGAAGGCACATCCAGAGTTCCCTTTGCAGGTGGAAATCAGTGCCTACCTACTAGCACCTGGGTGTTGTAGTACTTCCCTGCTGAGCACCACGGGATACTCCTCACAACTGTTGTGTATGTTTCTGTTCTTTCTCTCCGTCCCCCAGATGATATGGATAGGACGCACCCGTATGACGGGGTAGGCCAGGAGTTATTCTGGGACCCTAGAGACACCCCTCTCCCACAATTGCTTCCGTTGTCTTCATTAGGTGATTTAGGTGAGGCAGCCAACCTATAATTAACTGCCCTGCCGTTGGTTTGAAGTAATGTGGAGCGCCCCCAGACGCAGGGCCGCAGGGTACTCGGTACTGGGCCTCTCTGTCTCAGTTCTGGGGTTGTCACGGTGGCTAGACCCGGTCCGTGACCCTGCTAAGGGGCGTCCAATGAAAGGTGTAGGTGGTGGTGCGTGGTGCAGTTCGCGGTGAATAATGAGGACACAGGATTGCAGTCTCTTTACTGAAGGCTTCAAGATCCTCAATCCAGAGTACGGTTAACAGGGCTGTCTGAGACCGGCCGGTCTGATGGCACCTCCAGAGTTCCCTTTGCAGGTGGAAATCTGTGCCTTCCTTCTAGTGCCTGTGTGTTGTAGTACTTCCCTGCTGAGCACCACAGGATAGTCCTCACAACTGTTGTGTCTGTTTCTGATGTTCTTTCCCACAACTTATGTCTGTTCTGATGTTCTTCTCCGTCCCCCAGATGATATGGCTAGGACGCACCCGTATGACGGGTAGGCCTGGAGTTCTTCCGGGACCCTAGTGACGCCCCTCTCCCACAGTTGCCCCCTATCTCTGCTTAGGTGATTTAGGTGAGACAGCCAACCTATAATTAATTGTCCTGCCGTTGGTTTGAAGTAATGCTTGGAGCCCAATACTTCCTCGGTGTTCCGGCCACCGGCTACGCGCCTCAGTAGGATGTTGCCTCGATCTCACAGCACGACTCCTACTGGTGTTATCTCCTTTTTGCTATGATCTCGTTTCTCACTCTTCACAATAAACCCCGCTTCTTGTCCTTTCTTGAGATACCGCCGCAATGTAGTGCAGGCGCGGTTCCTTAACGTTCTGTCTTGTTCGCTAGGCCTCTGTCAGGATCCCACCCCTGACAGGGACCCCCCTGAATCTTCCCCTGCAACACCCTCTGCCACAGGATGTTGCCTGGTTCCAACCCAGTCAGCTTCTGTCTAACTTTCTATCCAACCCCCAGTTTTAAAAGATTGTGAGGAGTGGACTAATACATAGTGCCCTTTGCTCCCCCTGGAGGCCAGACTATGAAGTGTATTGGTGTCTGTGATACCTGGTCAGGTGAACTCCTTAAGTGCCATCAGACGTACCATCACTCCCCTTAGCGGCGGAGCATCAGTACTGCAACGACCAGGACTCTGGGGCGCTGCACTCCCCCCCGGTTAAATCCAGTACTCCCGGACTGGGAAGAAAACAACAATACATGTCAGCAAAGGACATACAAATTTTGGAATGCAATAAACAAGTAATAGGAAATAATAACAGTGCTTCCCTTTATGGGAGGTGAGGACTCTTAAACGTTACAAACAAACATAGTTAAATATTTTAAATAACACACTATAAATAACTTTTACTACCCAGCCGGGTATTCTACTAAGTGCAAATTCTGAACAATAATTTAACTTAGCCTCTAAGGACGTATAAGCTGGATCCACTAAAGGCTTACTATAAAACTCCTAAAATATAAATTAACTTTTCTTCATTTCTCTCTTCTAAGTGCGACACCTTCTTCTTAATTTCTTGATTTGTCTTATGCAGGACCGCCTGTCTATCTGCCCAGGCCTACTGCCTCTTTTCTTAGCACAGGACCACTGAGCCATCTCTCTATGGCTCCTAGGAGGACTCCCCCACTAACCCCTACGGGTTCACTTCCTGTCCCCAATTTCTAGCAACATTATCAAACATTTTCTATAACTAACTAGCTATCTACATATAACTTATTATGTAAAACATTATTACTGTTCGCTTTCTTTTAAGGCAACATTGTATATTACGTGCAACTGGTGAACTTCCCCTTTAAGAGGGGACCAAGTCTCTTCGAGGTAGTGCAACTGCTCAAGTTGCAAGTCCATGTAAGGCAGGAACTCCTTTACTGTTTCCAGGAACAGTTTCTTCGCAAAGAGTTCTCTTTTTTTGTAAAACCAGTAGGGGGCACCCTTAATAGGGTGCGAACTATTTACATCACAGTTTGTGAACCATTCACTGTCCATGATTCGGCAGTCTTTTAAAAATAGGGGGTGTAATGGAGCAAAAAGTAAAACAAAAGCAAAAATAAAAAGTAATAGGGATCCCGGGTAAACAAAGGGATCCCTTTAAGAACAACCCTGGTCGGGTACTGGCAGCAAAAAGCAAGGGAATAAACAGTTAACTATTTACATACTCGTGGTTCCGAGGTTTGTCCTCACAGAAGGTTACACTGCATCAATTGGTGACGGGCACTCACCGGCCGGGAAGGCTGCGGTCCTCTATCCTCGGCGGATGCAGAATCAGTATCATTGGTTGGTCTCCCAGACGTGGTCAGATCACCCGGTGTATGGATTCGAATGTCAGCTGTGGTTGCAAGTTCAGTAGCGGCGATTATACACACTGTGGCAACAGTAGTGGCATTGGTCAAATCTGGGTTAGTCGTAGTCGGGACAGCAGGTGGCGCTACCACCGGCTCACATCGTTGGACGTCCCGGGCGCACCACCCCTACGCACTCCAGTGGCGAGTATAGGTCACCTGGTCCCCTTTACATGGTAACTGATTGTCATATCGATTGCGGGTCGGGGTTTTCACATTGTAGCTGGTAAAGAAGATTTCTGTCGGCAGTCCCGGTTCTTGTATGGAGCCCCAACCCCGCTTCGGGTGGAAGGCTAGTACAGTCCCCTGCCTGACCGAGTTCCTCCTGTTGTGTTCAGTCTTTGGTCTCTGTACTCTTGGTGGGTCACTTGGTTCTGTCTCTTTTTGGTGTTGCCATTGTCGAATTAAGCATTGCTTATACTGTTCCCAGGTGAGCGCAGCAATGCTGAGGCCCTCCTGCCTGGCCCCGTCTGGCCCGATCCGTAGGGTATCCCACTGGAACGTCACCCCCTCTGAGCTCACATCTAGCGGTTTCCCTATCGTTGTTGGTAACGGAGGCACCAGCTTCTCCATGGTGCCTGGGGTTAGTATTACTAGCTCAGCGGTGAAAACTCAGTTATTGTCGGGCTGGGGAGCGGTCACGGGAGCAGGGTCGGTCACGGGAGCAGGGTCGGTCGGGGGAGCAGGGACGCTTTCCATACCTGCGTCTGATGTGATTCCACCAATGTCGATCTGTTCCGTTGACAAGGACACTGGAATCGGCTGCAGCCCGGACCGCGGTTCTTCCAGGGCGGTCTCCTGACACAGCTCCAACCTCCATTGCTTCGTATCAGCTGGCTCCATATTCGGGATAGGCTGGCTCAGCTCCGCCACCTGTGGCTCTGAGAGGTCCGGATCCTCCAGCTGCTGTGGGTTCGGGTCCATCTCCAGTGGGCGAGGACAGGCCGGGATCACTTCACCGTCGCTCTGGGACTCGCTGGTCTCCCTCCCTGCCTCGGGATCTTCGGTGGCACATGCACGTTGCCCCTTCATTTTCTGAGGGCGTAGCTTCTTCTTCCTCTCGTTCCCGCCGTTGCAAATCAGGGGGCGGTTCTGCTCTGCTTCTTGGCAGGTCGTCATCTCGCAGCAGTAGTCGGAGGGGGCGGTCGCCACTTTTGGCGCCGCTTGAATAGTCTCCTCCCATGGCACGCCCTTCTTCTTCTGCACTCCCCGTGGCGCTGCAATGGCAGCGGTTTTGGCGGGAACTTTTGGCAGCAAGTGGCAATCCACAGTCTTTGCAATAAATCACAGTTCAAGCACAATAAGTCACAGTTCCAAGGCACACATGACCTGATTCTTCAGGCTTAAGTAGATCCTGTTCGTGATGCGAAGTTTGGAGCACCCCCAGACGCAGGGCCGCGGGGTACTCGGTACCGGGCCTCTCTGTCTCAGTTCTGGGGTTGTCACGGTGGCTAGACCCGGTCCGTGACCCTGCTAAGGTGTGTCCAATGAAAGGTGTAGGTGGTGGTGCGTGGTGCAGTTCACGGTGAATAACGAGGACACAGGATTGCAGTCTCTTTACTGAAGGCTTCAAGATCCTCAATCCAGAGTACGGTTAACAGGGCTGTCTGAGACCGGCCGGTCCGATGGCACCTCCAGAGTTCCCTTTGCAGGTGGAAATCTGTGCCTTCCTTCTAGCGCCTGTGTGTTGTAGTACTTCCCTGCTGAGCACCACGGGATAGTCCTCACAACTGTTGTGTCTGTTTCTGATGTTCTTTCCCACAACTTATGTCTGTTCTGATGTTCTTCTCCGTCCCCCAGATGATATGGCTAGGACGCACCCGTATGACGGGTAGGCCTGGAGTTCTTCCGGGACCCTAGTGACGCCCCTCTCCCACAGTTGCCCCCTATGTCTGCTTAGGTGATTTAGGTGAGACAGCCAACCTATAATTAACTGTCATGCCGTTGGTTTGAAGTAATGCTCGGCGTTTCGGCCACCGGCTACGCGCCTCAGTAGGATGTTGCCTCGATCTTACAGCACGACTCCTACTGGTGTCATCTCCTTTTTGCTACGATCTCGTTTCTCACTCTTCACAATAAACCCCGCTTCTTGTCCTTTCTTGAGATACCGCCGCGATGTAGTGCAGGTGCGGTTCCTTAACGTTCTGTCTTGTTCGCTAGGCCTCTGTCAGGATCCCACCCCTGACAGGGACCCCCCTGAATCTTCCCCTGCAACACCCTCTGCCACAGGATGTTGCCTGGTTCCAACCCAGTCAGCTTCTGTCTAACTTTCTATCCAACCCCCAGTTTTACCAGATTGTGAGAAGTGGCCTAATACATAGTGCCCTTTGCTCCCCCTGGAGGCCAGACTATGAAGTGTATTGGTGTCTGTGATACCTGGTCAGGTGAACTCCTTAAGTGCCATCAGACGTACCATCACTCCCCTTAGCGGCGGAGCATCAGTACTGCAACGACCAGGACTCTGGGGCGCTGCAAATGCGTGGAGCCCAATACTTCCTCGGCGTTCCGGCCACCGGCTACGTGCCTCAGTAGGATTTTGCCGATCTCGGGGCACGACTCCTACTGGTTCTATCGCCTTTGTGCTGTGATCTCGTTACTCACTTCTCCACAATAAACCTCGCTTCTTGTCCTTTCATAAGATACCGCCGCAATGAAGTGCAGGCGTGGCTCCGTAACGATCTGTCCTTTTCGCGAGGCCTCTGTCAGGATCCCACCCCTGACAGGGACCCCCCTGAATCTTCCCAAGCAACCTCTTCTCTCACTAGGTGTTGCCTGGGCAAAACCCAGTCAGCTTTCTCTCTAACTTCCTATCCAGCCCCCAGTTTTACCAAAGTGTGAGGAGTGGCCTAATACATAGAACCCTTTGCTCCCCCTGGTGGCCGGCATGTGAAGTGTAATGTGTGACTGTGATACCTGGTCAGGTGAACTCCTTAAGTGCCATCAGACGTACCATCACTCCTCTTAGTGGCGGAGCGTCAGTACTGCAACGACAGGACTCTGGGGCGCTGCATATCCCCAGGGCTTCCCAGTGTATAGATGTTGAATGGTGAGTGGCGCAGAGAAGAACGAGGACACAGGGTTGCAGTCTCTTTACCTTTACTGAAAACTTCAGCATCCACAGTCCAGAGCACCAGACCACAGGGCAGGCAGAGTTCGGCCGGTTTGGAGGCAAGTCCAGAGTCCCCTTGTCCAGGTGGAGAATAAAAGCCTTTCCTCTAGCGCCATGGTGGTGTAGTCCCTTACTGCTAAGCTTCTCATAACGTCCTCACAGATGTTATCTCTCTCTGTCCCCCAGATTGGATAGGACATACCCGTATGACTGGTAACTTGAGGTGGTTTATAGGGACTCTAGCATGCCCCTGCCTCTAAGGTTATCAACGTGCCTCCTGGGTATAGGTGTGGACACTTAACGTGCAATTAGCTGTCCTGCCTGTCTCTGATGTAAGTCATAGAGGTCCTTACAACCTCGGTGTTCCGGCTACCGGTCTCTGCACCTCAGAAGGAGGCAGCCTGCTCGGGGCTGGTCCCCCTGTGATATCCTCTCCTGTGCTTCCTCTCCTGCACGCTCACTGCAAACAATTCGGCCTTCAAATGTCTTTTTCTGGGAGCTGCAGCTCTGTGGGCATGCACAGCTCCGTGGACCCTCTGTCCTCCTCAGACTACTGTATGGAACTCAAACCACCAAGAACTGTCCTTATTAAACTTCTATGGCACTTCAAACAACTGTCTGCATACTGTCTGGAACTTTCTAACTTTCCCTACAGACTACCAGTTATATATATGGGGAGTCACCTAGTAAATAAGATCAGAAGCTCCCCCTGGTGGCCTGGAGTGTGAAGTGTTGCATGTTTGTGGTACCTGGATGCAGTTATCCTTTCTGGCTTCCAAACTTAGCATCACTCTCCCCGGGAGGAAAGGGACACTACTGTGACGACCAGGACCCTGGGGCGCCGCACTATCTAAGCACGTTCGCTCATCACTACATACAATGTGATATTCTGGATTTTTTTTTAAGATTCTGTCTCTCACAGTTGAAGTGTACATATGATAAAAATTACAGACCTCTCCATTCTTTGTAGATGGAAAAACTTGCAAAATTGGCAGTGTATCAAATACTTATTTTTGAATCTTAAGAAGAAATAGAAGGAAATGTGCAGCACCCCAGGGTCCTGGTCGTTGCAGTAATGTCATTCTTCCACCAGGGGGAGTGATGCTAAGTTTGAAGGCAATAAAGAAGATCTCTTTACCAGGTATCACAAACCATGCAACACATTTCACACCCCAGTCCACCAGGGGAGCTATGCTCCTATTTATTAGGGCACTCTTCACAAATAGGTAAAACTGGTGGTCTGGATAGGAGGTTAGTCAGAAGCTGACTGGGCTTCACCCAGTCAGTACCTGTCAGGCAGACAGAGGGAAAGTAGGAACATCGAATAGCTGCTGACAGGGTGGTCCCTGACAGGGGTGGGATCCTGTCAGAGGCCTAGACAGAAGGCCATGGAGCTGCGCCTGCCCGACGTGCGGCAGCATCCTAAGAAAGAGACAAGAACAGCGAATTGTATTGTAGAGGGTGAGAAATGAAGTCATAGCAAAAGGAGAGAAAACCAGAAGGAGTTCTGCCCTGCAAAGGCTGCCTCCTTCTGAGGTGCAGGATCCAGTAGCCGGAACACCGAGGGAGCAACCTTCTCCATGCCTTGCTCCAGAGACCGGCAGGACAGCTAATTCCATGTTATCTGCCCGACCTATACCCAGGAGGCATGGTGGCAACTTGTGGGGGCCGGGGTGTGCTAGAGTCCCTGTAAAAAGCCTCAGGCCATCAGTCATACAGGTTTGTGCTATCCTTACCATCAGGGGGACAGAGAAAGAGACATAACATCTAGAACATCTACAACAGTTGTGAGGACCTTATGCGAGGCTCAGCAGTAAGGTACTACAACACCCAGGTGCTAGAGGAAGGCTACTGATTTCCACCTGGATAAGGGGACTCTGGATTTGCCTTCAGACCGGCCGGACTCTGCCTGCCCTGTGATCCGGTGCTCTGGACTGTGGATGCTGAAGCCTTCAGTAAAAAGGTAAAGAGACTGCAACCTTGTGTCCTTGTTCTTCACTGTGCCTCTCACCATCCACCATCTACACACTGGGAAGCCCTGGGGATACACTTCACCTGTGGGAAGGTATACCATCTAGCTTCAATATCATCACCCCAGCGGACCCCTTAAAGCAGCGTCGGTCACCCTGACCGAATGCCACAGGTGGCGTCACGAACACTTTCCCTTTAAAGACCTTTCCCCCTTTTACAACAGACATCCCTAGGGCCACAGACCGGGTCAGCCACTGTGACATCCCCCTTGAGAACTGAAGGACCCGGTACCGAGTACCCCTAGCCCTTGGGGACGCTCCAAATGCAGCACTCACCCAATCCTGTGTGAATTTGTGGTTTATTCCATTAAGTAGAAAACATGGTTACATACGGTGGTGCACGTGTCAGGGGAGTAATTCATAAGAATAGGAGACCTGACGGACGCCTTTCTGGCGCTTCTACGGGTCCATAAAGGTCAGAGATGTTCCAACACTTCCCTTTATGGGGAAGGGGAAAAGGGGAGTGATTCCAACAGTGCAGGTGAAGCAGAAATTAGCATACAATTAGACAATGCAAAAATTCAGGGCAACATTTATAATAAAAACGACATATCCATTTATAATAAAAACGACATATCTAATTAATTGTTCAGTCTCAATGGTCCTTGAGCATCTGTTCTCAAAATCCATTTAGCTTCTTTTGTTAATAGTAAACAATTATAATCACCTCCCTCATTTGGGTAACTTACATATTCTATTCCTGCAAATCGCAGAACCTTTGGGTCTGCACCATGACAATCATGAATATGTTTTATAAGTTTAAGGGAACCTTTTTGGGTAGTAATACAATGAAAATGTTCTCTAAAGTGAATATATAATGGTCTGATTGTCTTTCCAATATAAAAAAATTGACAGCGACAGTATATAACATAAACTACATGTTTTGTGCGACACGTAATTTATAGTTTCACCTGATGCGATGCCACACCCATTCTCAGATTTTTATCTTACCTATTTTTATCATGGACCAAAAATACATAAAAATCTGATGTTACCTCTAGGACGTCCCATCGTTTCTGGAATTATATCCCCTGCAGCATTTGCACCACCCAGAAGATTTCCTGCGAGGCTAATTAAGAGGACACAGGTAGTGTGAACATACTCTAATGCTGGATATTGGTGCCTGAAATAACTCTTCTTTTTCATGTAAATACTTATTTTTCCCACTGTATAGCTATATCAAGCAAAATAAGTTTTGAACATGTCGTCAAAGTAAATGTATTTCTAAAGGTGATATTGACAAGAAATTTTCACCAGATGTCAGTAATAACTAGAGATGAGAGAATATGTTTGTAAAACGATTGCCAAAAATAAATTTGGCACAAATATGGTACATTCAGATTCGAAATCGTTAACACAAGCATTTTTCTTAAAATCGGAAAATGTCGGTAACATTCGGTAAAAGATAGAATAAAAGCCATCAATTCATGTGCCGCGTTCAGTAAAATTACAGCGTGACAGGTTAGAATAGAATAGATGGAATAGATATATACACATAGAATACATATACTCTATATGTGACTGGACGTAACCTCAATGACGTCACTGCCGGCCACTGAGGCTCCGCTCACAATAGTTCATGCCCCAGTGGTTCTCAGCCTGGATGGTCACATTTTGGCACCGTCCAGGTTGAAAACTATTAATCCCCCAGATATGGATTACGGCGTGGGACAGAACGACAGACAGGTATGGTATATTGTTGTTTTTTTATTTTAGTTTTATTACAGGAGAACAAAGGCTTCAGTGGAATTAGGCGTTAGGTGAGTATAGCTGTGTTTGTTATATAAAATGGAAAACTGTGTTTAGTCTTATTACTAATAAAGGACTTTATTCTGGCTGTGTCTTTATTTACCATGTAACTATAGAGTTAGTAATATATAGGTGTCTAATAGACACTTCTCCATTACTAAGCCATGGGCTTGATGTCACCTGACAATACAAAGGTGACATCAACCCCACAAATATGAATCCCACTTGCCACCCCTACAGGGCAAGTGGGAACAGCCAGGCAAAGCGCCAGAACTGGTGCATCTAATAGATGTGCCATTTCTGGGCAGGTGCTGCTATTATTAGGCTGTGGGGCCTATATCCATGGCCCCATATCAGCCTGAGAAAAACAGCCCCCAGCTGTCTTCTTTAGCAAGGGACCCCACACCATTTTTTTAAATGATTTATTCTTGATAACCAACCTTTTTTTGTGTCTATGTCTAATGTATATGGAGCGCCCCCACTGCCACAGGGCCGAGGGGCACCTGGTACCGGGCCTCTACGTCTCAGTCCTGGGGTTGTCATGGTGGCTAGGCCCGGTCCGTGACCCTGCTGAGGGACGTCTAGTGAAAGTTGAGAATGTGATGATGTTGTGGTGTGGTGTTGGTCGCAGTAAATAACAAGGACACCAGGTTGCAGTCTATTTACCTCTTTACTGAAGGCTTACGGATCCTCAGTCCGAAATACGGTTAACAGGGCTGCGTGAGTCCAGCCGGTCCGATGGCACCTCCAGAGTTCCCTTTGCAGGTGGAAATCTGTGCCTACCTTCTAGCGCTTGTGTGTTGTAGTCCTTCCCTGCTGTGCTTACGGGATAGTCCTCACAACTGTTGTGTCTGTTTCTGAAGTTCCCTCACAACTCGATTATGATGTTCTTCTTCGTCCCCCCAGATGATATGGCTAGGACTCACCCGTATGACGGGTAGGCTCGGAGCTCTTCTGGGACCCTAGAGTCGCCCCTCTCCAAATGTTGCCCCCTGTGTCTGCTTAGGTGATTTTGGGTGAGACAGCCCACCTAGAACTGACTGTCCTGCCGTAGGTTTGAAGTAAGGCCTGGAGCTCAATACTTCCTTGGCGTTTCCGGCTACCGGCTACGCGCCTCAGTAGGATGTTGCCTCGTCTTACAGCACGACTCCTACTGGTGTTTCTCCTTGTTGCGTTGATCTCGTTTCTCACTCAGCACAATAAACCTCGCTTCTTGTCCTTTCTTGGGGTACCGCCGCGATGAAGTGCAGGCGCGGTCCCGTAACGTTCTTTCTGTTCACTAGGCCTCTGTCAGGATCCCACCCCTGACAGGGACCCCCCTGAATCTTCCCCTGCAACACCCTCTGCCACAGGATGTTGCCTGGTTCCAACCCAGTCAGCTTCTCCCTAACTTCCTATCTAACCCCCAGTTTTACCAGATTGTGAGGAGTGGCCTAATACATAGCACCCTTAGCTCCCCCTGGAGGCCAGACTGTGAAGTGTATTGGTGTCTGTGATACCTGGTCAGGTGAACTCCTTCAGTGCCATCAGACGTACCATAGCCCCCCTTAGCGGCGGAGCATCAGTACTGCAACGACCAGGACTCTGGGGCACTGCATATATACCAGGAAAATGACTTGGTAAACACGATAAAGGGAATTTTCTGCCAGGTAGTCAAGCATATTCATGAGCACTGTATAACCCCAACCACACCACTGATTAGCAGCTTTCTGTGTACATTATGCAAAAGCAGATAGCTAGCAATCAGTGTTAGGGCACTGTCACACTCTGCAACTTTCCAACGATCATGACCAGCGATACGACCTGGCCGTGATCGTTGGAAAGTCATTGTGTGGTCGCTGGAGAGCTGTCACACAGACAGCTCTCCAGCGACCAACGATGCCGAGGTCCCGGGTAACCAGGGTAAACATCGGGTTACTAAGCGCAGGGCCGCGCTTAGTAACCCGATGTTTACCGTGGTTACCAGCGTAAAAGTAAAAAAAAGCAAACCGTACATACTCACATTCCGGTGTCCTTCAGGTCCCTTGCTTTGCTTCCCGCACTGGCTGAGTGCCGCCGTAAAGTGAAAGCAGATCACAGCGGTGACGTCGCCGCTGTGATCTGCTCTCACTTTCCGGCCGGCTGTCAGTCAGAGCGGGAAGCAGACGGCAAGGGACCTGAAGGACACCGGAATGTGAGTATGTACGTTTTTTTTTTTTTTACTTTTACGCTGGTAACCACGGTAAACATCGGGTTACTAAGCGCGGCCCTGCGCTTAGTAACCCGATGTTTACCCTGGTTACAAGCGAACGCATCGCTGGATCGCTGTCACACACAACGATCCAGCGATGACAGCGGGAGATCCAGCGACGAAAGAAAGTTCCAAATGATCTGCTACGACGTACGATTCTCAGCAGGGTCCCTGATCGCTGCTGCGTGTCAGACACTGCGATATCGTATGGATATCGCTGGAACGTCACGGATCGTACCGTCGTAGCGACAAAAGTGCCACTGTGTGACAGTACCCTTAGGGTCATGGTTGGACTATCTGGCATCAGATTTAGTAGTCCTCCATTGATAATCTACTGGTGATAAAACAGTGATTGTTATCAAACTACGGAAAGCAACCCAGTGAGTGATACATCGCTAGAATCAGGGTTTCTGTCTCTACCTTTTGCTGCTTACTGATTAGGTGGCAAAAACCTGGTGACAGATTCTCTTTAAAGAAGCACTCCTCCCATCGAAGTTTTTATCCTTTTAATGCAATCATACAATATAACACTGTGTACCTACTTTTTCTCATTTTGCCTTTCTACCTAGTTAGTCAATTCTCCTACTTTCTCTTTTATCTCCCTTCAGAAACAGGAAGTCTCTTTTCCCTGCATGAGTTATCCCCTCTTTCACTCCCAGCTTTACGTTTCTTCTTAAGGAGCATACCAAGCTGGCGTAAAGAAACTTATAAGCTATGCAATGCTCCTCTAGGAAATTAAATATGCACATATCCTCTTCAGAGAAGATAAATATCCCCCCCTTAGGTCTCCTGTCAGAGGCCTCTCACCAAATCAGATCTCCTGCTCTGCACTGATAAGGAGCAAACATCCTGAAACATGTGTCAGGAAATGGAAAGTCTGGTCTGGCTTTTTATCCTTAGGGTACTGTCACACAGTGGCACTTTTGTCGCTACGACGGTACGATCCGTGACGTTCCAGCGATATCCATACGATATCGCTGTGTCTGACACGCAGCAGCGATCAGGGACCCTGCTGAGAATCGTACGTCGTAGCAGATCGTTTGGAACTTTCTTTCGTCGCTGGATCTCCCGCTGTCATCGTTGGATCGGTGTGTGTGACACCGATCCAATGATGCGTTCGCTTGTAACCAGGGTAAACATCGGGTTACTAAGCGCAGGGCCGCACTTAGTAACCCGATGTTTACCCTGGTTACCATCGTAAAAGTAAAAAAAACAAACCGTACATACTCACATTCCGGTGTCACGTCCCTCGCAGTCTGCTTCCCGCTCTGACTGACTGCCTGCCGGAATGTAAGAGCAGAGAACAGCGGTGACGTCACCGCTGTGATCTGCTTTCACTTTACGGCGGCACTCAGTCAGAGCGGGAAGCAGACTGCGAGGGCCCTGACGGACACCGGAATGTGAGTATGTACTGTTTGTTTTTTTTTACTTTTACGATGGTAACCAGGGTAAACATCGGGTTACTAAGCGCGGCCCTGCGCTTAGTAACCCGATGTTTACCCTGGTTACCCGGGGCCTTCGGCATCGTTGGTCGCTGGAGAGCTGTCTGTGTGACAGCTCTCCAGCGACCACACAACGACTTTCCAATGATCACTGCCAGGTCGTATCGCTGGTCGTGATCGTTGGAAAGTTGCAGAGTGTGACAGTACCCTAAGTCATATGGCAAGGCTCATTGCAAGGTCGATATTGACATTTAGGATTGCCATCCCCAATAAATGGCACTCGAGTTCTAGCACTCTTCTTCTCTTAAAAGGATATTTCCTACTCAGTATCCTCGAGGAGTATTGCACGGTCAATATGTATTCTTACGCTAGCTCGGCACTCTCCACAGAGAGAAACTTTCCCCTCTAGCTATAGGATAAGAAACGTCAACATTTATAAACTCTGTTGCAAAAAAAGAAAGAACCCAAGCTCCCCTCAAATATCTTATTAAAACTTAATTTTTATACCCCAGTGCTTCTGAGTAATAACTCGAATTCTGACCATGTGGCAAGGCGGTAAATTGGTCTTCAAAAACCATTCCTGCAATCCGGTGATTCACAGCCCAAACCCACAGCGTATTGGGTCCACACATAACAATATGTTTAGTCTTCTGTTCTCATTACTGTGCAGCATTATTTCCATGATAAGTATTTCTGATTTTTTTTTCTCTGCACATAAATGATTTTCATACTGTGAAATGTCCTCTTTACAGCAAGGATTGTACAGTAATCCAGTATAGGAAAATAAACTTTTTTTATTCACCTATTTATTTGATAAGTATATTAAACAAATTCAATTCCAGTAAGAAACAGTAATTTTACTTGTTCTAGCATTACTTGCTATATTGCCAACGTCAATGCACTTAGTGGTTAAGGAAGGGCTTCTTCACATCCTGCTATTTTCTAGTATTAACTTGCGTAAATAGATGTGTACAGAGATTTTCCATTTCTGTTGCCATTTCATGTGATTCATTTGAAGTCTTGGGAATGTCTTATCAGCTGAGATTGAGAGGTGTACTCATCATGCCTACCTATTTCCTAGGAGCTGAGGTTCTATTGTCCTGTCATACCCAACATGAAGGATGATTTGAGGTTGACCTTGGCTGTTAAATGCATTTTTGACAATCCTAAGGAGTTCATTGTTCTTCTGTTTTCAAGGAGAATTCCCAAAACTGGTTGTATTCCGTATGTCTCATTTACTGCATTTGTTTATTTCATTACCGCAGAACAAAGCGGTTGTGCCGATTTACCGCTGTTCTGCCGTGTATCAAATGATCATTCACGCTGTAAACAAAACACCATAAAATATGTATTGTGCTGTGATTTCACGAGACTGCACCGAAGGCCACGAAGAGATGGATCAACAGTGTAGTCAACAAAAGCTCATTTACATGAATGGCTCATGTACCGAGTACTCAGGTTTTAGCATTTTTCATACATATGCAAGAAATATGCAAACAATATATGATCCACGAGCGAGTCTCTAAAACAATAATGAATACACAAAGGCAACGTCTTTTATGTACATAAATCAGGAAAACATTTTGTGAAAAATGCAGCAATGAAGAAGAGGAACTGCTCCAGGTCACTGCTGAATATACAGATTCTAGAAGAAAGCACTTGGCAGTTTTTTGTAAAGTGGAAATAATTGGATAAAAGTAAATTATAAAAGGAATAATGCATGCAGTCTTACTTTAAGGCAACAGAAATAGAATCAGAGGGCAGATAAACCTAAACTAAGTATATGAAAGTGAAGCTATTGAAGGATAACTCCTTCAGGGAGTCAGTGTTGTTTCTGGTGGCTCCATAGACCTTTACATGACAATAATTTTTTTTGCAGTTTGGAAATTGCTTATTAATGACAATGTCATATGCTGACATGCAAGAATTGGCTGGGTTGGAGTCTCCGTCAATAAAGCTACAACTAATTGGTGACTTTGGTTATCAAACATAAGTAAGGTGGCATCTCATCTAATGCTGGAGTTGGAGTCTTCATATCGCTTTGCTTCATAAATGAGTTGGTTCTTTTATTTGTCCATGAATTTTTAGACATCATATAGATCTTACATTAGGGTCAAACAATCTTTTTTGCCTTTACATTCAACTCTTTTTCTCCCTTTTTGAGAGGTTTGTGCTACTCATGTAAAAAAAATGTTTTTCTCATTTGTTTTGTAGGATATTAAAATGGAAACTGATAAAGACAAAACACACGGCACTCAAGGATCCTGTGTGGTGCCCAAGTCAGGTTTCCAGCCCGTCAATCCAATAGTAATAAGTCACTTGGCACTCAAATGGTTTCTTTCAGATGAAAAAAGTGAACATCCCATTTATTTGTGCATCCAGTTCAAAGATTATTTAAACGTTTTCGGTCAAATCACAAGACCTTCATCAGAAATATCTTTAACAAAACTGGAAGCATAGGACAATGAGGTATATGAGCCTAGGCAACCCGGGATGGAAAGCGCACCTGGAGCGTCTCAGATCCTTGAAGGGAGAAGGAGGGCGTGTATCCGCCGCTGCATATGGCACTCATAGACGTCCGGTCCGTCAGCCCCCGGGATTACTCCACACAGCGTGACGGACCGGATCTATGAGTGCCCACACCAGGCTCTGTACATTTTCTGTAGCCAGTGAGTAGTGATGAGCAAACATGCTCAGATAACGTGTGGTCAGAGCATGCTCGGGTGTTCTCGGAGTATCATTCATTATCCTGTGGCAGAGCAGGTCGGTGATTGTCTCATTAAGAGAATGTCCTGCATTTGGTCCATTATATCCTTTAGGATTGTTAGAGTATTTTTTGTTCTAATTGAATAAATAATATTATTAGTTATGGTCATTCCCCAAGTTTACAGACCTTCTTTTCTTCTTTTTGTAATGCTGCATTATTATGTACAGTGGGGAAAAAAATATTTAGTCAGCCACCAATTGTGCAAGTTCTCCCACTTAAAAAGATGAGAGAGGCCTGTAATTGACATAATAGGTAGACCACAACTATGAGAGTCAAAATGAGAAAAGAAATCCAGAAAATCACCTTGTCTGATTTGGCAAGATTTATTTTGCAAATTATGGTGGGAAATAAGTATTTGGTCATTAACAAATGTTCACCTCAGTATTTTGTTATATATCCTTTGTTGGCAATGACAGAGGTCAAACGTTTTCTGTAAGTCTTCACAAGGTTGGCACACACTGTTGGTGGTATGTTGGCCCATTCCTCCATGCAGATCTCCTCTAGAGCAGTGATGTTTTGTGCCTGTCGCTGGGCAACACGGACGTTCAACTCTCTCCAAAGGTTTTCTATGGGATTGAGATCTGGAGACTGGCTAGGCCACTCCAGGACCTTCATATGCTTCTTACGAAGCCATTCTTTTGTTGTCTTTGTGGTGTGCTTGGGATCATGTCATGCTGAAAGACCCATCCATGTTTCATCTTCAATGTTCTTGCTGATTGAAGGTGGATTGCACTCAAAATATCACAATACATGGCACCATTCATTCTTTCATGTACACGGATCAGTCGCCCTGGTCACTTTGCAAAGAAACAGCCCCAAAGCATGATATTGCCACCCCCATGCTTCACATAAGGGTACTGTCACACAGTGCAATTTTGATCGCTACGATGGCACGATCCGTGACGTCGCAGCGATTGTATGATTATCGCTCCAGCGTCGTAGACTGCGGTCACACGTTGCAATCACGGCGCTGGAGCGATGCCGAAGTCCCCGGGTAACCAGGGTAAACATCGGGTTACTAAGCGCAGGGCCGCGCTTAGTAACCCGATGTTTACCGTGGTTACCAGCGTAAACGTAAAAAAAAACAAACCGTACATACTCACCATCTGATGTCCGTCCGGTCCCTTGCCGTCCGCTTCCTGCTCTGACAGATCCGGCCGTACAGTGAGAGCAGAGCGCAGCGGTGACGTCACCGCTGTGATCTGCTCTCACTTTCCGGCCGGCAGACAGTCAGAGCGGGAAGCGGACGGCAAGGGACCGGACGGACATCAGATGGTGAGCATGTACGGTTTGTTTTTTTTTACGTTTACGCTGGTAACCACGGTAAACATCGGGTTACTAAGCGCGGCCCTGCGCTTAGTAACCCGATGTTTACCCTGGTTACAAGCGAACGCATCGCTGGATCGCTGTCACACACAACGATCCAGCGATGTCAGCGGGTGATCAAGCGACGAAAGAAAGTTCCAAACAATCTGCTACGACGTACGATTCTCAGCAGGATCCCTGATCGCTGCTGCATGTCAGACACTGCGATATCGTAACGATATCGCTAGAACGTCACGGATCGTACCGTCGTAGCGATCAAAATTGCACTGTGTGACGGTACCCTTAGTGTCGTACTCTGACACCAGCAAATAAAAATGTCAGCCCCCAGTGAATGAAGAAGTAAACAGTAAATAAATAAATATCAACAGTAAATTTTAAACAGTTATGATTTTTTTTTACATAAATACAAAACATAGAAAAAATAAAATATTGCTCTATTTCCTTTAAACCACCACTTCAGAGTGCTAGAGTGATGCTTCACATTTAAGTCCCCTGCCCTCTGTCTGATACTCACCTTCCGGGGTCTTCATCTGTTATCACTACCTTTAGGTATGGTGTTCTTTGGATGCAACTTAGCATTCTGTCTCCTTCAAACACGACAAGTTTTATTTCTACCAAACAGTTCTACTTTGGTTTCGTCAGACCATATGAAATTCTCCCAATACTCTTCTGGATAATCCAAATGCTCTCTAGCAAACTTCAGACGGGTCCGGACTTGTACTGTCTTAGCAGAGGGACGCGTCTGGCACTGCAGGATCTAAGTCCCTGGTGGCGTAGTGTGTTACTGATGGTAGCCTTTGTTACGGTGGTGTTATGATCTGGTGGCCTAAGAGCAGCATGAGACGTACTCTGGAGAAGGTGGTACCTGTACTGACCGCAGACCCTGAACTTAATACCGCAACTAGAAGTAGCCGTGGAATGTACCTAGCACTCCCTGGACATCTCGACACAGCCGGAGGACTAATTACCCCTAAAGATAGAAAAGGGAAAACTATCTTGCCTCAGAGAAAATTCCCAAAGGATAGGCAGCCCCCCACAAATATTGACTGTGAGAGGAGAGGGAAAAAACATACACAGACTGAAATCAGAATTTAGCAAAGGAGGCCACTTCTAGCTAAATAGAAAGGATAGGACAGAGTACTATGCGGTCAGTATTAAAACACTAGAAAATATCCACCACAGAAAATACAAAAACTCCACAGCTAACTAAAGATATGGAGGGTATATCTGCATCTCCAGACATACCAGCTTGGCTAAGCAAATCCTTATACAGACCAAGCTGGACAAGATAAAAAACATGGAAAAGAACTGAACAATAAGGCCACAGCATGTGGACAGCAAAAAATCAAGGCCAGAACTTATCTTTGTTGAAAAGAACTGCAAAGCAGGAGAGACCAAGCAGAGATGTGAATCCTCCAGGAACAATGGGCAACTGGCACTGACTAAAGGGTGAAGCAAGACTAAATAGCCCAGTCTGATTTGGAGAAAGTGAACACACCTGATAAATGCTGCGATTCAGAGACAGCAGCACTACCACTTACAACCACCGGAGGGAGCCCAAGAGCAGAATTCACAACAGTACCCCCCCCCTTGAGGAGGGGTCACCGATCCCTCACCAGAGCCCCCAGGCCGATCCGGACGAGCCAAATGAAAGGCACGAACCAAATCATCAGCATGAACATCGGAGGCAACAACCCAAGAATTATCCTCCTGGCCATAACCCTTCCATTTGACAAGATACTGAAGCTTCCGCCTCGAAAAACGAGAATCCAAAATCTTCTCAACCACATACTCCAACTCCCCATCAATCAACACCGGGGCAGGAGGATCAACAGAGGGAACAACGGGCACCACATATTTCCGCAACAAAGATCTATGAAAAACATTATGGATGGAAAAAGAGGCTGGAAGGGCCAAACGAAAAGACACTGGATTGATAATCTCAGAAATCCTATAAGGGCCAATAAACCGAGGCTTAAACTTAGGGGAAGAAACCTTCATAGGGACATGATGGGAAGACAACCAGACCAAATCCCCAACCCGAAGCCGGGAACCAACACACCGACGACGGTTAGCAAAATGCTGAGCCCCCTCCTGAGACAACACCAAATTGTCAACAACATGAGCCCAAATTTGCTGCAACCTGTCAACCACAGAGTCCACCCCAGGACAATCAGAAGGCTCAACCTGCCCCGAAGAAAAACGAGGATGAAAACCAGAGTTACAAAAGAAGGGTGAAACCAAGGTAGCAGAACTAGCCCGATTATTAAGGGCAAACTCGGCCAATGGCAAGAAAGCCACCCAATCATCCTGATCAGCAGACACAAAGCATCTCAAATAAGTTTCCAAAGTCTGATTAGTTCGCTCGGTTTGGCCATTTGTCTGAGGATGAAATGCAGAAGAAAAAGACAAATCAATGCCCAGCCTAGCACAAAAGGCCCGCCAAAACCTAGAAACAAACTGGGAACCTCTATCGGACACAATATTCTCCGGAATGCCATGCAAACGAACCACATGCTGAAAAAACAACGGAACCAAATCAGAAGAGGAAGGCAACTTAGGCAAAGGAACCAAATGAACCATCTTAGAAAACCGGTCACAAACCACCCAGATAACTGACATCCTCTGGGAAACCGGAAGATCCTAAATAAAATCCATAGAAATATGCGTCCAAGGCCTCTCAGGGACTGGCAAAGGCAAAAGCAACCCACTAGCGCGGGAACAGCAAGGCTTGGCCCGCGCACAAGTCCCACAGGACTGCACAAAAGAACGCACATCCCGTGACAAAGAAGGTCACCAAAAGGACCTACCAACCAAATCTCTGGTACCAAAAATCCCCGGATGACCAGCTAACACAGAACAATGAACCTCCGAAATCACTTTACTAGTCCATCTGTCAGGAACAAACAATTTCCCCACTGGACAGCGGTCAGGTTTATCAGCCTGAAATTCCTGAAGAACCCATCGTAAATCAGGGGAGATGGCAGAAAGAATCACCCCTTCATTCAGAATACCGACTGGCTCAAGGACCCCAAGAGAATCAGGCAAAAAGCTCCTAGAGAGGGCATCAGCCTTAACATTCTTAGAACCCGGAAGATACGAGACCACAAAATCAAAACGGGAGAAAAACAGGGACCATCGGGCCTGTCTAGGACTCAGCCGTTTGGCAGACTCGAGATAAATCAGATTCTTATGATCGGTCAAGACCACAATACGGTGCTTGGCCCCCTCAAGCCAATGTCGCCACTCCTCAAATGCCCACTTCATAGCCAACAACTCACGATTGCCGACATCATAATTGCGTTCCGCAGGCGAAAACATTCGAGAAAAGAAGGCACACGATTTCATCAAGGAACCATCAGAACTCCTCTGAGACAAAACGGCCCCTGCCCCAATCTCAGAAGCGTCAACCTCAACCTGAAAAGGAAGAGAAACATCCGGCTGATGCAACACAGGGGCAGAAGTAAATCGGCGTTTAAGCTCCTGAAAGGCAGAAACAGCCGCAGAGGACCAATTCGTCACATCAGCGCCTTTCTTCGTCAAATCGGTCAGGGGTTTAACCACACTGGAGAAGTTGGCAATGAAACGGCGATAAAAATTAGCAAAGCCCAAAAATTTCTGAAGGCTCTTCACGGATGTGGGCTGGATCCAATCATGAATGGCCTGAACCTTAACCGGATCCATTTCTATAGATGAGGGAGAAAAAATGAAGCCCAAAAAAGAAATCTTCTGTACTCCAAAGAGGCACTTAGACCCCTTCACAAACAAGGCATTATCACGAAGGATCTGAAATACCATCCTGACTTGTTTCACATGAGACTCCCAATCATCTGAAAAAATCAAAATATCATCCAAATATACAATCATGAATTTATCAAGATAATTCCGAAATATATCATGCATGAAGGACTGAAACACAGATGGAGCATTAGAGAGTCCGAATGGCATCACAAGGTATTCAAAATGGCCTTCGGGCGTATTAAACGCAGTTTTCCATTCGTCACCCTGCTTAATACGAACAAGATTATATGCCCCTCGAAGGTCAATCTTGGTAAACCAACTAGCCCCCTTAATCCTAGCAAACAGATCAGAAAGCAAAGGCAAAGGGTATTGGAATTTGACCGTGATCTTATTCAAGAGGCGATAATCAATACAGGGTCTCAAGGAGCCATCTTTTTTGGCAACAAAAAAAAACCTACTCCCAATGGTGAAGAAGATGGCCGAATATGCCCCATCTCCAAGGACTCCTTAACATAGCTCCGCATGGCGGTGTGTTCTGGCACAGACTGGTTGAAAAGTCGGCCCTTAGGGAACTTGGAATCAAGTCAATAGCACAATCACAGTCCCTATGCGGTGGAAGGGAACTGGACTTGGGCTCATTGAATACATCCTGGAAATCTGACAAAAACTCAGGAATTACAGAAGAGGGGGAGGAGGCAATTGACATCAAAGGAACGTCACCATGAACCCCCTGACAACCCCAACTAGTCACAGACATAGATTTCCAATCTAATACCGGATTATGCACCTGTAACCATGGGAAACCCAGCACAATAGCATCATGCAAATTATGCAACACCAGAAAACGACAATCTTCCTGATGGGCTGGCGCCATGCACATGGTCAGCTGTGTCCAAAACTGAGGTTTATTTTTAGCCAACGGTGTAGCATCAATGCCCCTCAAAGGAATAGGACTCTGCAAAGGCTGCAAGGGGAAACCACAACGTCTGGCAAATTCTAAGTCCATTAAGTTTAGAGCGGCGCCTGAATCCACAAATGCCATGACAGAAAATGACGATAATGAGCAGATCAGGGTCACAGATAACAGAAATTTAGGTTGTACAGTACTGATGGTAACAGAACTAGCGATTCTCTTGGTACGCTTAGGGTAATCAGAAATAACCTGAGCAGAATCGCCGCAGTAAAAACACAACCTATTCTGATGTCTGAATCCTTGTCGTTCAGCTCTAGACACAATCCTATCACACTGCATAAGCACAGGACTCCGCTAGGAAGACAATGCCATAGTGTGCACAACTCTGCGCTCGCGCAAGCGCCAATCAATCTGAATGGCCAGAGGCATAGAATCACTCAGACCAGCAGGCGTGGGGAACCTCACCATAACATCTTTAACGGATTCAGAAAGACCCTTTCTGAAGATTGCCGCCAAGGCATCCTCATTCCATTTAGTCAGTACAGACCATTTTCTAAACTTCTGGCAATATGATTCTGCCGCTTCTTGACCCTGAGACAGGGCCAACAAGGTCTTCTCAGCATGATCCACTGAATTAGGTTCGTCATACAATAACCCAAGCGCCTGAAAAAAGGTGTCTACATTAAGCAACGCCGGATTCCCAGGTTCCCCAGGGCAAATGCCCAATCCTGGGGGTCACCACACAGCAGAGATATAACAATTTTAACCTGTTGGATGGGATCACCAGAGGAACGGGGTTTCAGAGCAAAAAACAGTTTACAGTTATTTTTAAAGCTCAGAAATTTGGACCTATCCCCAAAAAACAAATCAGGAGTTGGAATTCTAGGCTCTAAAACCGGAGTCTGAACGATATAATCGGAAATACCCTGTACTCTAGCAGCAAGTTGATCCACACGAGAAGCCAATCCCTGAACATCCATACCAGCGCCGAACTCCTGAGCCACCCAGAGGTAAAGAGGGAAGAAAAAAAAACACAACAGACTACAGAAAAAAAAAATGGCTCAGCACTTTCCTTCCCTTCTTCTGAGATGCGGTTAACTCATTGTGGGCCAGTTGTACTGTTATGATCTAATGGCCTAAGAGCAGCATGAGACGTACTCTGGAGAAGGTGGTACCTGTACTGACCGCAGACCCTGAACTTAACACCGCAACTAGAAGTAGCCGTGGAATGTACCTAGCACTCCCTGGACATCTCGACACAGCCGGAGAACTAATTACCCCTAAAGATAGAAAAGGGAAAACTATCTTGCCTCAGAGAAAATTCCAAAAGGATAGGCAGCCCCCCACAAATATTGACTGTGAGAGGAGAGGGAAAAAACATACACAGACTGAAATCAGAATTTAGCAAAGGAGGCCACTTCTAGCTAAATAGAAAGGATAGGACAGAGTACTATGCGGTCAGTATTAAAACACTAGAAAATATCCACCACAGAAAATACAAAAACTCCACAGCTAACTAAAGATATGGAGGGTATATCTGCATCTCCAGAGATACCAGCTTGGCTAAACAAATCCTTATACAGACCAAGCTGGACAATACAAAAAACATGGAAAAGAACTGAACAATAAGGCCACAGCATGTGGACAGCAAAAAATCAAGGCCAGAACTTATCTTTGTTGAAAAGAACTGCAAAGCAGGAGAGACCAGGCAGAGATGTGAATCCTCCAGGAACAATGGACAACTGGCACTGACTAAAGGGTGAAGCAAGACTAAATAGCCCAGTCAGATTTGCAGAAAGTGAACACACCTGATAAATGCTGCGATTCAGAGACAGCAGCGCTACCACTTACAACCACCGGAGGGAGCCCAAGAGCAGAATTCACAACAGGTGGTCCCAGCTCTATGCAGGTCATTCATAAGCTCCCCCGTGTGGTTCTGGGACTTTTGCCCATCGTTCTTGTGATCATTTTGACCCCACTGGGTGAGATCGTGTGTAGAGCCCCAGATCGAGGGAGATTATCATTGGTCTTGTATGTCTTCCATTTTCTTATTATTGCTCCCACGGTTGATTTCATCACACCAAGCTGCTTGTCTATTGCAGATTCAGTCTTCCCAGCCTGGTGCAGGGCTACAATTTTGTTTCTGGTGTCCTTCGACAGCTCTTTGGTCTTCAATATAGTGGAGTTTGGACTGTGATTGTTTGAGATTGTGGACAGGTGTATTTTATACCAATAACAAGTTCAAACAGGTGCCATTACTACAGGTAATGAGTGGAGGACAGAGGAACCTCTTAAAGAAGAAGTTACAGGTCTGTGAGAGCCAGAAATCTTGCATGTTTTTAGGTGACCAAATACTTATTTTCCACCATAATTTGCAAAATAAATCTTGCCATATCAGACAAGGTGATTTTCTGGAATTGTTTTCTCATTTTGACTCTCATAGTTGTAGTTTACTTATGATGTCAATTACAGGCATCTCTCATCTTTTTAAGTGGGAAAACTTGCACAATTAGTGGATAACTGTATACTTTTTTTCCCCACTGTATGTTGAGACCCTTGGTGGTGCCCTTTCCTTATTCTTTTTCATCTCATCTAGAGACTGTCAAGGATGTTGCTATTTAGCTCAATATCTCTGAAATTACTCAACCAAACAGCTCTGAAATCCAAACCTATTGGGTTTTTATTCTCAAGTTTCATAAGACTTTTCACAATATCGGCTTCCCAACTTGCTGGTGTCCTGTCTTCAGTTAACAGCTAAAGTTTTTCCTAGGTCTCCTTCTTTAGAACTGTTTGGGACCTTACTGTATCTTCAATGGATGCTTAAAGAAGTCCCCCTCCTCCCATCAACATTTTGATCCTCTTAATATATCGCAATCATCATATTATATAGCATTATGTACTTACAATTGCTCATTTTTCCTTTCTACTCAGTTAGTTCTTCTGTTTTCCGTTAGGTCTATGATATCACATGATTAAAAATTGACTAGCTGAGTCCTTCTAAGCTCTATGTAGAAACAGGAGGTCAATTGTCACTGTATGAGTCACTGCTAAAGTCACTGGCAGGGGGAGGAGGAACAGTTGGGTCAGGAGTTGAAGAGGGGAGTGAAAAATTCTGGAACAAGAGACTTCCTGTTTCTACATAGAGCAGAGAAAAGAGTATAATTTAATGGGTTGAAAGGCAAAATGAGCAATTGTAAGTACACAGTGCTGTGTAATATGATGAGTGCAATATATTAAGAGGAAAAAACTTCTTAAAAAAAAAATTTGTAACAGCACAGAGTTCCCCTCTGCATAAAATAGCTAAATGACAGGCTTTTAGCATCACATTTATTACTGGGGACATTTAAAATCAAGAGTATGTCCTTAAGGAGCAACTGTGTTTGTAACATAGATGCATTTGAAAAAACTGACCGTCACATCCAAACATAGAGTAAGTGTGAACAGGTGCTGAACCTAGAGTCACCAACTCTTATACAGTCAAGCAAATAAGGCAGCACACTGCAGCGCTGAAACATGCAAACATGAAACACTAAAATTGAACAGCATTACTGCACTAGAAATATGAAAAATGAGAGCGTTTAGCGCATAAAAATGGCCAATTTTATGTGTACCTGGTAGCCAATTTACGGCATCTCTCTTATACGAGGTCCTACGCTTTCCTTTCCTCATATTTCTAGTGCAGTAATGCAGTTCAATTTTCGTGTTTCATGTTTGCATGTTTCAGCGCTGCAGTGTGCTGCCTTATTTGCTTGACTGTAACATAGATGCAACATAGCTAAAAACCCCAATGGCAAATAGCTTCTGTGTTTTTTTAATCATTTTTTCTAAATGATCACTTGATTTGACAAGTGAACAAATGTTTCACCCTCAAAAAGTGAAAATTACTAGATTTGACCCTAATGCTAGGTTCACAGGTATGTTTTGGGATTTTATGCAAAGATTTCTAAAATTGTGTGCAAAATTCCTTGCATGTTTTTTCACTTTTTCATGCATTTTCTATGTGTGTTTTTTTTTTTCCAAAATACTACAAAAACAACAACAATACAATGCCAATTCACCAATACAGCAGTATAACCTGTTGATTTAGGGTCTCCATTGGAATTACATGCTGTGAATTTAAAAAATGAAGCAAATGCCAATTTCTGTCCAGATTCCGCATTAAAAGAACACAGTATGTGAATGAGAAGAAGTTAAAGCCAAACACTTTGCTGGTACTGTAAAATGTTGTGGATAAAAGTATTAAACTTGCTCATAAAATCTGCGCCAAATATACATGTGAACACAACTTAAATGTGGTTTTCTTTTGGTAAGGAATACGAAGACATGTACAAGAATAGAGATTTTTGTCTCAATACTTTCCCGTTTGGTTAGCATATGCAGTAAGATAGCATATTTAGCTACATGTATTAGAGCAGCGTTACCCTAATAACAGTGTCAGAAGCAGATACCCCCATAAAAGTTCATCTTGATCACATTTTTTGCTTCTTTTTTTTTTCTATTTTCCACCTCTAAAACCTATGTGCGTCTTATGGTCCAGTGCGTCTTATAGTCTGAAAAAATACGGTAATTATTATTCATTGTATTCATTCTGTGCAATGAGGTATGTTTCCTTTTTCCTTCCAACACTTTGACGCTCCCTCTATTGGTTGGCAAATGGCAGCTGAAGCTGGCCACTGTTTCTCTAAATTTATGGGGAGCAAATTTCGAAAAATCAGTATTCTACAAAATGTGGATTTTTTAAAATTTGAAAAGAATTAAATTCCATTCAAATAAGTTGTCCATCTCTAGGCTAATGTTTTGTTGTGCTTAGTTGTTAAAGTCTTGCTAGAAAGGGATGGCCATGCCTCCAAAAACTTGCAAGATATGCCAAACCTATCATACAGCATAAGGCGCTGTGATATATTTTGCCTGTATTCAGTCAGGAGATATCTAACCATAAAACATCTTTACTAAATGTTCCCGATTATGTTTTGTGGGGCTTTTTAAAATAGTTCATGAAAATTCCACCATGGACTCCCATCCTAGGACTAAGGGCAGAGAAGTCTTTTTGGCCAAGTCCTTGAAAGTCAGGATAAAATATGATCACCTTCATGTCAATACCATAATCTCCATACAGGAAATCTCTATACATTGCCTGCAAATGATATAATAAAGTAAAACAAAAAAGCAATTCATATTGATATTTAGAAAATATTGATTTGTATTAAATATTCTAATATTGTATTGTATAAGAAACACACACTACTACCAGGTACTACAATGTCCTCAAGCAGTTCACTATGCCGCTGTGCAATTAAATCTTCAGTAATCTGGATTAAATACAAGCTACAAATCTTATTATAGGTCTGGCTACAAGAAAGAGCAGCCATATGTGGATGTCTCATTGTAGAGATTAAGATGCACGAACAGCACCTGACAAGAGATACAAGTATCCAATACGTCAGAGGAATCTTTCCAGCAGGCAGAATATTTATATTGTACGGTAATGAGGGTAATTTGGTTGGTTATATGATTTCTGCTGTGAGCATTAAATGTGTCTCAGAACTGAATGCATCTTCCTGAGCGAAGGACAGATGTGATGTGTCAATACTTAATGACAAAGCATCTTCAGCTACATTTCTGTTCCCAAGTCATAGCTAGAGTTTAACAAAGTGCCGCCTTCCTCTGAGACTGCACAGCCGGTCATTCTCAAATCGGCTGGTGATGGAGGAGCCTGTGATCAGACCAGGACAAGGCTGATGGACAGGTCTGACCACATGGTCTTCCATCAGCCACTAATAAACTCCACAAAAGGAGGCGATCATCATTCGACCTGTATTACCGCTATTAAAGATGAATCTAGAAAAAGTGGTTTCCCGTCAGATTTGCTTCAGTCAATAGGCAAGTCTAATTAAGCCCAAATAAAATTTAGTACAAATCAAAAATATTTATTATTCTCTTAGGTCTCTCCAGACCCCCAAATATGGGGTTATAGGGGGTTATAAATAGATCTATAAAAAATATTATACTCATCTGTCCCACATCTCACCATTGCTGCTGCAGCTCCACCAACCTGGCCGTCCACTTGCTTCAGGTTGGACTTCTCTTCAGTCTTCTCTTTGGTCTTCAGGCTCTGACTAACCCTAACATAGGGCGATGCACATCATTGACATGCATTGGTTCCTGCATGACCAACTGTGGATCAGGCAGGGTGGAGAGTTATGGTGGAAGGACAATTGAGGAGCACAATATTTTATATTTTAACTTCTTCCTGAAGAACGAAGCACATTTAGGGCCCGTTAGCTGACATTTGGCTAGATCTGTGCAAACTAAATCCTGAAATATTCTGACTTTAGTGAGTCTACACTAATTTCAGGAAACTCCTGAATGTTAAACCCCCTCTTTAATCTCAAAATCTGGATATTTAAAGGGAATCTGTTACCAGGTTTTGGCTGCCTCATCTGAGAGCAACGTAATGTAGGAAAAGAGACCCTGATTCCAGTGATGTATCACTTAGATTACTGGGTGCAGCAGTTGCAGCACAATCAGAGTTTTAGATGTAGCAGTGCTCATAAAGATAACTCCGCCCACACCACAGAGCTTTCTGTATATATTGCATATTGACAGTGAGCGTCTTATCACAGGAGGGACGTGGTCATACCAGGTCACATGTGGGCACCAGTCAGGGCAGTGATAATCTCCTGCTTATAAAACACTCATTGTATTGAAACAACAGCACACAGCTTAATAAGTGACACATCACTGAAATTTGTGCCTCAGCCCCTACCTCTTTCCTCCCTCAGATAACATAGCAAAAACCTGCTGACAAATTCCCTTTACAAAACGGTTTTCCTAAAACAGACAACTTTAACTGCTTAACCCCTTTCTGACATGTGACGCACTATCCCGTCGTGGTTGGTTGGACCCGTATGTCCACCAATGGGATAGTGTGTCATAACGATCGGCCGCGCTTACGGGGGGAGCGCGGCCGATCGCGCCGGGTGTCAGCTGACTATCGCAGCTGACATCCGGCACTATGTGCCAGGAGTGGTCACAGACCGCTCCTGGCACATTAACCCCCGAAACACTGTGATCAAACATAATCACAGTGTTCCGGGGGTCATAGGGAAGCATCGTGCAGGGAGGGGGCTCCCTGCGGGCTTCCCTGAGACCCTTGGTACAACGCGATGTGCTCGCGTTGTACCGAGCGTCTCCTCCCTGCAGGCTCCGGATCCAAAATGGCTGCGGGGCTGCATCCGGGTCCTGCAGGGAGGTGGCTTACCAGCGCCTGCTCATAGCAGGCGCTGGGAAGCCTCTCTGCAGTGCACGTCAGATCGCTGATCTGACACAGTGCTCTGCAAAGTGTCAGATCAGCGATCTGACCCTATAAAATTATGCTCCCCCCAGGGGCAATGTTATAGTGTAAAAAAAAAATATTCAGATGTGTAAAAAAAATTAAAAAAAATTCCTAAATAATATATATATATTGTTCCCATAAATACATTTCTTTATCTAAATGAAAAAAAACAATAAAAGTACACATATTTAGTATCGCTGCGAACCCAACCTATAAAACTGTCCCACTAGTTAACCCCTTCAGTGAACACCGTAAAAAAAAAAAAACGAGGCAAAAAACAACGCTTTATTATCATACCGCCGAACAAAAAGTGGAATAACATGCAATCAAAATGCAAATATAAATAACCATGGCACCGCTGAAAACGTCATCTTGTCCCGCAAAAAAACGAGCCACCATACAGCATCATCAGTGAAAAAATAAAAAAGTTATAGTTCTCAGAATAAAGCATGGCAAAAATAATTATTTTTTCTATAAAATAGTTTTTATCGTATAAAAGCGCCAAAACATAAAAAAATGATATAAATGAAGTATCGCTGTAATCATACTGACCTGAAAAATAAAACTGCTTTATCCATTTTACCAAATGCGGAACGTTATAAACATCCCCCCCCAAAAGAAATTTATGAATAGCTGGTTTTTGGTCATTCTGCCTCACAAAAATTGGAATAAAAAGCGATCAAAAAATGTCATGTGCCCAAAAATGTTACCAATAAAAATGTCAACTGGTCCCGCAAAAAAACAAGACATTACATGACTCTGTGGACCAAAATATGGAAAAATTATAGCTCTCAAAGTGTGGTAACACAAAAAATATTTTTTGCAATAAAAAGCATCTTTTAGTGTGTGATGGCTGCCAATCATAAAAATCCGCTAGAAAACCCACTATAAATAGTAAATCAAACCCCCCTTCATCACCCCCTTAGTTAGGGAAAAATAGAAAAGTAAAAAAAAGTATTTATTTCCATTTTCCCATTAGGGTTAGGGCTAGGGTTAGGGCTAGGGTTAGGGTTAGGGCTAGGGTTGGGGCTAGGGTTAGGGTTTGGATTACATTTACGGTTTGGATTAGGTTTAGGAGTGTGTCAGGGTTCGGGGTGTGGTTAGGGTTATGGTTGGGATTAGGGTTAGGGGTGTGTTGGTGTTAAGGGTGTGGTTGGGGTTAGGGGTGTGGTTGGGATTAGGGTTAGGGGTGTGTTTGGGTTAGTGTTTCAGTTAGAATTGGGAGTTTCCACTGTTTAGGCACATCAGGGGCTCTCCAAGCGCAACATGGTGTCCCATCTCAATTCCAGTCAATTTTGCATTGAAAAGTCAAACGGCGCTCCTTCCCTTCCGAGCTCTGCCATGCGCCCAAAGAGTGGTTTACCCCCACATATGGGGTATCAGCGTACTCAGGACAAATTGCACAACAACTTTTGGGGTCCAATTTCTTCTCTTACCCTTGGGAAAATAAAAAATTGGGGGCAAAAAGGTCATTTTTTGTGAAAAAATATGATTTTTTATTTTTACGGCTCTGCATTATAAACTTCTGTGAAGCATTTGGTGGGTCAAAGTGCTCACCACACATCTAGATAAGTTCCTTAGGGGGTCTACTTTCCAAAATGGTGTCACTTGTGGGGGGTTTCAATGTTTAGGCACATCAGGGGCTCTCCAAACGCAACATGGCGTCCCATCTCAATTCCAGTCAATTTTGCATTGAAAAAGTCAAATGGCGCTCCTTTCCTTCCGAGCTCTGCCATGCACCCAAACAGTGGTTTACCCCCACATATGGGGTATCGGCGTACTCAGGACAAATTGTACAACAACTTTTGTGGTCCAATTTCTCCTGTTATCTTGGTAACATAAAACAAATTGGAGCTGAAGTACATTTTTTGTGAAAAAAAGTAAAATGTTCATTTTTTTTAAAAAAAACATTCCAAAAATTCCTGTGAACCACCTGAAGGGTTAATAAACTTCTTGAATGTGGTTTTGAGCACCTTGAGGGGTGCAGTTTTTAGAATGGTGCCACACTTGGTTATTTTCTATCATATAGACCCCTCAAAATGACTTCAAATGTGATGTGGTCCCTAAAAAAAAATGGTGTTGTAAAAATGAGAAATTGCTGGTCAACATTTAACCCTTATAACTCTCTAACAAAAAAAATTTTGGGTCCAAAATTGTGCTGATATACAGTAGACATGTGGGAAATGTTACTTATTAAGTATTTTGTGTGACATATCTCTGTGATTTAAGGGTATAAAAATTCAAATTTGGAAAATTGCAAAATTTTCAAAATTTTTGCCAAATTTCCATTTTTTTTCACAAATAAACGCAGGTAATATCAAAGAAATTTTACCACTATCATGAAGCCCAATATGTCATGAGAAAACAGAATCACTGGGATCCGTTGAAGCGTTCTAGAGTTATAATATCATAAAGGGACAGGGGTCAGAAATGTAAAAATTGGCCTGGTCATTAACGTGCAAACCACCCTTGGGGGTAAAGGGGTTTATCTACTTAACTGTACATATAGATTCTCAGAACTGTAAGACTCAAATATATAGTCACAATGAGATTCTGTAATTTAAAAAGTTTGTTTTTATTGACTATAAAATAAATATACAAATAGATGTGCTGTAACATGACACAAAGTATCCACAGAAAAATGCCGTACTAATAACAAGTCTGCTTATGTAAGAAATAGTCTGTAGCAATGTGCAGTAAATAATATTCTACAGCTCACAATGTCACTTATGAAAGTAAAAACAGAACTTTCTTCACATTTCTTTTATAAAAGAGATATCTGAGCAGACAAACACCATAAGCTACGAGTGGCGGCTGTGAGCCAAGATCCCCTAATGTGACTCTAGTGATTATCTGCGGAGTGGTATTAGGTAAATTGATAGTGATGTCGTTGCGGGCCGGCTGCTCACAGGGTCCGGTACGGGAGCTGTTTACTACAGGACTGTTCTGCTTTCGTATTTCCAACTCTTAATACAGAAAATTGCTTATTTCTGAGAAGATACATGGCAGGTAAGCGCAGACAACTTCGCGCCATTTCTGGAGCAATCGCAAAAATATAAGGACATTGTGTGTGACAGATCATACAGACGGCGAGAGTCACATGTGCATAGTTTTCTGTTCAGGAAGGGTCTCGGCATAAAAATATAGAAATTCTGTATGTAGTCAAGAACTTAATTTCCTGTGTATAAAATGTAAGGCTCAGGTCACATTACATTTGGGCAATCAGTTGTTTTCAGCCATACCCAGGAGATAAAACTCATCCGGACCTGCTGGTGGCAGGGGAAATGGCTGACAATGTAATGTTCCGGGGCGGCCTCGCTTACATTTTATGCAATATATCACAATGTACATGTTGCTCTATGAATGTCAGAACTCAGCTTACTGTATATATGGTAAGTTGCTTACACCAGGGGGATAACGACCTGAGTACGGGGGAGTGCTGCTTTTAGAAGACAGCGGCAGCAATTATTTTCTATAACAGAACAACTCCTTTATTCTCTTAGTAGACCTACAAATACTAGCATTACAGACCCCAATACTGTCAGAGACATATGTAGTGTTCCCAGAGAAGGGTGGAGCTGGAACAGCATTGTATTACAGTCTTTGTACTGTTTGACATGCTGATATCTTAAAGGGCAAACTGGATACTCACCAGATTTTTGTCTCCTAATCAAAGATGATGCAGAGACAGAGACCCTGATTCCAGCGAAATGCCACTTACTGGACTTCACGATGTAGTTTTGCAGAAAATCATTATTTTATCAGTAGGAGATTATCACTAGAGGAATAGTAAACGTACCACCATGCAGTCCCCCATATTCACACTCTATGTATAACCCTATCCACACCACTGATTGGCAGCTTGTTGCCCATGCAGAGTGTACACTCACCGGCCACTTTATTAGGTACACCATGCTAGTAACGGGTTGGACCCCCTTTTGCCTTCAGAACTGCCTCAATTCTTCGTGGCATAGATTCAACAAGGTGCTGGAAGCATTCCTCAGAGATTTTGGTCCATATTGACATGATGGCATCACACAGTTGCCGCAGATTTGTCGGCTGCACATCCCAAAGATGCTCCATACAAGGCAGGATGGATCCATGCTTTCATGTTGTTTACGCCAAATTCTGACCCTACCATCCGAATGTCGCAGCAGAAATCGAGACTCATCAGACCAAGCAACGTTTTTCCAATCTTCTACTGTCCAATTTCGATGAGCTTGTACAAATTGTAGCCTCAGTTTCCTGTTCTTAGCTGAAAGGAGTGGTACCCGGTGTGGTCTTCTGCTGCTGTAGCCCATCTGCCTCAAAGTTCGACGCACTGTGCGTTCAGAGATGCTCTTAGGCCTACCTTGGTTGTAACGGGTGGCGATTTGAGTCACTGTTGCCTTTCTATCAGCTCGAACCAGTCTGCCCATTCTCCTTTGACCTCTGGCATCAACAAGGCATTTCCGCCCACAGAACTGCCGCTCACTGGATTTTTTTTCTTTTTCGGACCATTCTCTGTAAACCCTAGAGATGGTTGTGCGTGAAAATCCCAGTAGATCAGCAGTTTCTGAAATACTCAGACCAGCCCTTCTGGCACCAACAACCATGCCACGTTCAAAGGCACTCAAATCACCTTTCTTCCCCATACTGATGCTCGGTTTGAACTGCAGGAGATTGTCTTGACCATGTCTACATGCCTAAATGCACTGAGTTGCCGCCATGTGATTGGCTGATTAGAAATTAAGTGTTAACAAGAAGTTGGACAGGTGTACCTAATAAAGTGGCCAGTGAGTGTATATAGAAAGCTGCCAATCAGTGGTGTAGTCGGGGTTATATAGGGCTCAGCATTCAGAATACTGGTAGATCTGCAACAGATAAAACAGGGATTTTTTCAAAACAGCAGCCAACATCCCCAGTAAGTGATACATCCCTAGACACAGGATCTCTGCCCATGCATGCTGCTCTCAGGTGCAATTTTTTTGAATCAGGTGGTACAATTACACTCTATGGATCCTTGAAGTTTCCCTAATCTTGACCAATCAGAAGCTTGAAAGGCAGACTTTTTTAATCCCTTCCTGACATTCACCATACATGTACGGCACAGTGGGAGATGTCTCCCTGCAATATAATGGAGCCGGTACACATGCGGCACCATCATCAGCGAGTGTCAGCTGCATATGATAGCTAATTTTCTGCTGCAATGGCCACAATTAGTATTAGCACCAGTGACAGTGATATTTAGATAATCTTAGGGAGGGTGCTCTCTCATTTAGCTTTGCTCCATCATTTAGCTCATTAACACCCATGACTGTGTGGTGATGGTAGTTGCTATGGCAACTCGAGGAAAATTAATGGCTTTCGGGTCAGCTAACTAGCGTGGCCTATAAGAGCCTGTAATAAGCAGTGTCTAATAGGTGAAGTGTCAGTGTAAGGCCTCCTTCACACATCCTGGTTATTCCTGTACAGGAAAAAACAGTGCTGGTGAGATGAGCGGTCCATGTCTGTGTGCCATCCGTGTGTACATGTGTGACATCTGGGCATCCTTTTGCTGTCCGTGTTTCACATCCATGTGCTATCATTGTGCCGTCCGTGTGACACATATTGGCACCTGGAAAAGCAGTACAGTTCGTGCTGATCCCAGATACCGGCTGCTTTAGGCAGCTCTCCTCATTGTCTCTTGATCTCCCTGAGATCAGCACAATTATGCGACAATGATAGAAGTTGTATTCAACACCTGCTGTGTCATTCCTGTGTAAAATAAAGTTTTTTTTTTTTTTTTTTTTAAATGCATGGGCTTTTGCATAATTTTCATAACCAGCAGAGGGAAAGCTCATGGCTAGGGACTGATGTTAATAATCTGGGAAAAGGGACAATATCCCAAAAGGTTCCCAGGCTATTAATAACAGCTCACAGCTGTTTGCTTAGCCTTTACTGGTGAATTTATGGGGGACCCCAGAAAGGTGATATAGAGTCCCCCTATAAATTCAAACCAGCAAAGGCTAAACAGACAGCTGTGGGTTGATATTAATAGCCTGGGAAGGGGCAAGAAATATTGCCTCCCTCCCACATGTTACCAACATTAGCCATCAGCCGCCCCAAAAATGGCGCTTTCATAAGATGTGCAAAATCTGGCATTTAGCTTCACTCTTCCCACTTGCCCTGTGGTGTTAGCAAGTGGAGTAATATTTGTGGGGTTGATATCAGCCTTGTATTGTCAACAAGACAGCAAGCCCAGGGGTTAGTAATGGAGAGCCATCTATAGGACGCCCCAATTACTAACCCCATAGTAAATTTTGGAAAAGACACACAGCAAGAATACAATTCTTTATTTGAGGTAAAACAAAGCACCCTGTTTTACACATGTATTTAAAAATAAAAAAAAAACAAAGTTATACTCACCGTTACGCCAAATCCACTGAAGCCATTTCCCCAGTAAAAAAACAAAAATAATAACAACCATATCCCTCACCTGTTGGACGTGAAGATACTGTAGTCCTCTGATGCCCATGTCCCCTGAAAAAACAAAATAATAAACAAACATATCCCTCACCTGGTCCCAAGTGAAGATAATCCATACTGTCCCACACCATAATCCATCTTTGTGACATCTCACTTTCAAAATGAACAATGCAATGATGCTACTGTTCTCCCTGAAAACCATAACACAATGAGCTGCAGTGTGCGCAATGAGCGGTGACATCATAGATGTTACTGCTGGTCGCTGAAGTTGCGTTCCCACGGGCAGTTCACTGTGAGCTGGGACGATGAACTGTGGTGACCTCAATGAGATCACCGCTAGCACTGAGAATTGTCGCCGTGAGCATGTTGTACGATCCTTCTCAGCACTACTGATTAACAAAGGACCGTCGAGAGAAACACCACTTGCCATGGGATTAATTACAGGCCTTCAACACATTTTATAAACAAATCCCTGTATCTTAAGGAGGTGGTTTGTATTACTATAGGAGTTATCTCATTAAGGAGGTGTTCACAAGGGCAAATTTTATAGTCTGAATATGGACCGCAATTCCAGGGCTGACTGTGGAAATGTCACTTACATATCCTGGTGTGTTTTGGGCCATTGTCAGTTGCAACTCAAATGCTGATCCCATTAGGTGCAAAATACATGGTGTGGCAGCCATTCCGGGTAACTGTGCTTTGCATTTGAAATAAATCACCAACAATGTCACCAGAAAGGCAACCTCACACCATCACCCCCCTTCTGGACATCAGTCAAGGCAGCAGGATTCCCAATGATTGTTTAGCCTAGTGAAACAGACTAAAGGTACCGTCACACCAAAAGATATCGCTAGCGATCCCTGACGTTGCAGCGTCCTGGATAGCGATATCGTTGTGTTTGACACGCAGCAGCGATCAGGATCCTGCTGTGATATCGCTGGTCGTTGATTAAAGTTCAGAACTTTATTTGGTCGTCAGATCGCCGTGTATCATTGTGTTTGACAGCAAAAGCAACGATACCAGCGATGTTTTACAATGGTAACCAGGGTAAATATCGGGTTACTAAGCGCAGGGCCGCGCTTAGTAACCCGATGTTTACCCTGGTTACCAGTGTAAAATGTAAAAAAACAAACAGTACATACTCACCTTCGCGTCCCCCGCCGTCCGCTTCCTGCACTGACTGAGCGCTGGCCGTAAAGTGAAAGCACAGCACAGCGGTGACGTCACCGCTCTGCTGTTAGGGCCGGCACTCAGTCAGTGCAGGAAGCGGACGCCGGGGGACGCGAATGTAAGTATGTACTGTTTGTTTTTTTTACATTTTACGCTGGTAACCAGGGTAAACATCGGGTTACTAAGCGCGGCCCTGCGCTTAGTAACCCGATGTTTACCCTGGTTACCCAGGGACCTCGGCATCGTTGGTCGCTGGAGAGCGGTCTGTGTGACAGCTCTCCAGCGACCAAACAGCGACGCTGCAGCGATCAGCATTGTTGTCTGTATCGCTGCAGTGTCGCTTAGTGTGACGGTACCTTAAGGAACCTTTTTAAACGCTTAGGAAGCCTTTGCAGGTGTTTTTGTTAATTATTCTAATTTACTGAGAAAATGACTTTTGGGTTTTCATTGGCTGTAAGCCATAATCATCAATAACAGAAATCAACGCTTTAAATAGATCACTCTGTTTGTAATGACTCTATATAATATACGAGTTTCACTTTTTGTATTGAAGAACTGAAATAAATAAACTTTTTGATGATATTCTAATTATTTGAGAAGCACCTATATATTTATATGTGGCTGCAGACTAATATAACTGTTTATCTAGAATCATCCCCTGAAGATCGCCCTCGTCACACTCCTGTGTTCTATATATTGTAATTATGAGCTACGCTGCTAATTGCTGGTATGTATTTCAATTAAATAATCTCTACTGCTCAATGCATAGTAATGCGGGGAATGGCGTGTGACTTTAATATGCATGATATGTTTAGTTGCCGCGCGTCTCTGCAGTCTATCATCAATGCAAAGTGGAAAGGAGGGTTACGGCAATTTGTTTCTGATTTAACAAGGTCAATTAAAATTGAATATGAGGTTGTGCACACAGAATTTGTTAATGCTATCTGAGAATTTCACTTAGTTATAACATTTTTTATGAAGCCAATAATAAACTACAAGTCCAATCAAACTGCAGACTTGATAAGAACTGCATTATTGTTTAGCTGGAATACCTATATCACAACTGTATGGCAAGGCGAACATCTCGAGGTGTACAGCATGGTTTTTTTCAATAACATTAGATGGTGACATATGCTGCTTTATAGGTATATTGTGGCATGTGTCTTGGACTTATGTTTGGCATGTCTCCACTGAATATAATGCCTGAACTTTGTGTGAAACTAGCCTAAGGCTGGGATAAGACAGCTTTATTAAACAAAATGGGCTTGTCATATCGGCAAATGGCCGTCACGACTCGCTCTGTGTGTACTAATCCACATTGTGGTTGGTGCCAAAGCTGCCTTCCATTGCATACAGTATTCTAGTCCGTAAACCAGAGCATAATGGCACATGCTGCGATTTTTTTTTCATGCAGACCACCAGTCCTTGTGGAAAATAAATTACCCATTTGCAACAGCACCCTAGCTATAATGGGTCCAAGGTCTGTGGCAACACTTACTGCAAACAGACAAATTCACTCATTATCATTGAAATAGCCACATTAACAAGGAGAAATGATGGAGTTATGGAAATCATAGGATGGTTAGACATGTTAATTATATGCAAATGATGAAAGAAAAGGAAAACAGTTTTTCAAAACATCTCAATTTATTCAGTATCAAGTATGAGCACCATGCCCAGAAATAAACCCACTTACACACTGTGACATGCTATCAATAAGGTTATTGTTGGTTGTCTGAGAAATATTGTGCTACACTGAATGGTAATCATCAAGATCCATTTCTGGCAGCTCCCTTTGCAATTGCTGACCAATGATGTTTCGAATGATCTCAAAGGGAGACAACTCTGGAGACGCTGCAAGAGATGGTGGCACATTTAAACCGTGCAGGCTGCTCACAATAGCACAAGCAACATGTGGTATTGGGTTGTTGTGTTGATAAATGACTCTTGGGACATTTTGTGAAATGGCCATACCACTGGATCTACCACCAAATTAATGCAATGCTGAGCTGTTAGTTTAATTATAATGAAGACTAGAAAGGTCCAGCTATGGTTCACTGTGCCACCCCACATCATAAACCTGGGATTAGGGTGATCAATATGATGTTTCCTTTTTCATGGTGTTGCCAACTTGGTCTCTAGATGTAGACTGGAGGCTGTAATAGAGCAATAGAGGCTGAAACAGAGGTCTATCTTCTTCAGCGATGAGTTCTACTCTTGTCCTGGATGCAGTGATAGCTGGAGATGGTCTGGAAACTATGAGTATAATGCTGGTTCTACTGCTCTTAGTTACAGGATTATGGTGTGTGGTGCATAATGCATAGTAGTCAGACCCATTAAGTCTTCATTCTGGGTACAGGTATATTAGCAGCTCGACATTACATTATTTTGGCCGTAGAACCAATGGTATAGCCATTTTTCCAAAGTGTCTGAGAAGTAATTTTTCAGCACGACAATTCTAGGCCCCATATTGCTCGTAATTGTCATGACTCATTTTTGGAGTCGTGACAGCTCTGCTTCTGCTTGAATTTAAACGTGGTCTTTACTTTTGGTCCAGCAAGGGTTAATATCAGTTTCCTTGCTGGCAGCTGTTGTGTTTGCTAGTCAGCTGATGTAAGTGATGGCCCATTATCTTTTAAATAGCCACATGATGCTTCAGCTGACTGTTGGTAATAGAGTTTTTCTCTGGAGACCAGCCTAGGAGTTGGGAGCACTCTGGTGCCATCAGTGTATCAGCTGCTTGAGGTCCTGGTTTCATTTCCTCTGCTGTGTGGAGCTTGCAACAGAAGCTTGAGCTAAGTTTTTTGTTGTACCTTTCCTTGTCTGTCTCGTGCTTGTCACTACCCCATGTGTTGATACCATCTGCAGTGGTGAGGCTAGCGTCCTTGCTGGCCAGTGCACTAGCCAAGGTATAGTGAGTTGACAGCTAGGGACTAGGCACCTTGACAGTGGCGGGGGAAGGACCCACATAGGGCATTAGGGGAGCTTAGGGATAGGCACAGGTTGTTGTTTAGGAGGTGCCCCATCCCTTGCTCCCTATTGTTAGGACGTGCCTCTCCCTTTTTCCATCCCGTTGTGTGAGTGTTCTGTCCCCTGTTGGGTCATGACTAGTGTTGAGCGATACCGTCCGATACTTGAAAGTATCGGTATCGGAAAGTATCGGCCGATACCGGCAAAGTATCGGATCTGATCCGATACCGATACCCGATACCAATACAAGTGAATGGGACTCAAGTATCGGAAGGTATCCCTGATGGTTCCCAGGGTCTGAAGGAGAGGAAACTCTCCTTCAGGCCCTGGGATCCATATTAATGTGTAAAATAAAGAATTAAAATAAAAAATATTGATATACTCACCTCTCCGACGCAGCCTGGACCTTACCGCTGTGAACCGGCAGCCTTCTTTGCTTAAAATGATCGCGTTCAGTACCTTCCATGACGTCACGGCTTCTGATTGGTCGCGTGCCGCTCATGTGACCGCCACGCGACCAATCACAAGCCGTGACGTCATCCCTCAGGTCCTAAATTCCTAGAAGGAAATTCTCTCTCTCGCTCTCTCTATCTCTTTTTACTAGTGATGCAAACTATGCAGCATCAATAGTACAAAGATATAATGTTAAAAAAGTAAAAAAAATAAAAAATTGTGATATTCTTACCTTCCGGCGTCCGCGCGGCCCCCTGAAGCCTTCCTACGGCCCCCTGATGCTCGCGATGCTGCCGGCAGCTCCGTTTCCCCGTGATGCATAGCGAAATGACCCGATGACGTAGCGGTCTCATCACAGATCATTGTCTTGCTATGCATCACTGGGAACGGAGCATCGCGAGCATTGGGAAGGCTGCAAGGGCTGTGAAGGTAAGAATATCATGATTTTTTTTTAAATTATTTTTATCATGGGTTGTGTATGTGTTTTCGCAGCGAAAAACCCTGGCGAAGACACATGCACAACGTGTGCACATAGCCTTCTAGGATACACTGGAACCATCAAAAATATGGCTCCAGTACACCCATTTTTTACAATCAGCACAGGATCCGTCTTTTCAACATTTTGATGGATTGAAACGGAAGTGTGAAAGAGGCCTAAGATATGTCCAGGTATCATCCCCATGCTGTTCCCATTCCATTTGAGCACTGTTTCCATCTATTTTAGTGATTTAGCTGCCTTCACAGCCCACCTGTTAGGGTCTGCCAGAAAAATACTCATGTCTCCCATTGACTTACATTATACTTGGTACTAGAATTGAGCCCGTCCGAGTGTCCAACCTGCTCGATAATCACTAATCTGCATCCTCTTTTCAGTGAGCCCAGCAAGAGTCCAGCAAGAGTTATCTCATTGATGGCAAATCATGGATACCACATATGAGTGTGTTGAATCCATCAAAACGAGTTTCAATTTACCAGAGAAGAAAGGACATTTATATATACTCTCTAGTTTTTGAATACCTCAGCCTAAGGGTTCATGCATGCAAATGTCCAATGTCTTCCTCGTACTGAGTGATCCATGGAAAAAAATATGAGAAATGCCCAATTTTGATCTGAGGGGTCGGCTCAAAATCAATGCATATCTATGTGTCCGTGAATAAAATCGGACCGCACTTGGATAATATCAAGTTCCGTCCAGTTTTCACGGACTGAAAGTAAGGACAAGAAGGAGAAACTTTTATTTTCTATCCACGTGCGAGAAAAACTGGTTATACTCTGCCCAAACTCTGATCAGAACAATTGGTCCGTTTTTCTCTTATGTGGAGAAATTGGTCACATGAACCTACCCCTCAAGTGATCCTCTACCCTAGCACTGAAAAGTGAAAAGCTTCTGTCCTGTACTTAAAGCCTTCTGTTTGGCTCCCACTGCCTCCTCTGCTGAGGCTGGCATTCAGCCAATATGGTTACCTTAATGGCATAAGGATTGCCTTTTTTGCCGTGGCGGTATGTTTCACTGATCCCTATGCCACTTTAATAGTCATCTTGGATGCATGAGGAGCAGACAGAGTCTCAGCAGCAGAGGAGGAAGTGAGAGACAGACAAAGTGTACCAGGAGGGGTATGATCTCCTCAGAGTTTTTATTCTAATCTTCTATATTCAGCTTCAGTGTGTTGATAGCTTATTTATGATTGGTCTTTCTTCACACATCCAGTGTTCTGCAGTTTTGTTCGTATTTGTAATACATTTTTATTAACTGCCATGGCTTTAAAATTACAGCACACAATGTACATGGGTGCATGTTACAAATACAACACTACATTTAAAAAAAAAATTAAGGATAGCACGGTGGCTCAGTAGTTAGCACTGTTGCTTTGTAATGCTACTCCAGTTTCCTCCCACACTCCAAAGACATAAGGAGAGGGAGTTCAGATTGTGAGTCCCAACGGGGACGGTGCCAATAATGTCTGTAAAGGGCTATGGAAATTAATGGTGCTATATTTGCGAGTAAAATAAATAATAAAGTAAATGAACATAAGGATTAGTTTATGTCAATGTAAATCATGTTGAACATTGTTTCATGCTTGGTTAGCAATTTCAGCAAAAACTAAACCTAAAAAATTATTAAATCAGACCTGGTAGCTTATTAAAGGGAACCTGTTACCAGGTTTGGCCGATAAGCGATACGGCCATCACCTTCTCAGGGCTGATATACAACATTCTATAAAGCTGCATATCTGTCCCCAACCCAACCTGCAAGAGAGAAAAAATATCTTTCATTATACTCACCTGCAGGGCGGTCTGGTCCGATGGGCATCGCTGGTCTTCTTGTAATGCCACCCTCCTGCTTGCTTCGTGTGGATCTCCTCGGCACTGCACTCCTGCGCAGGCACACTTTTCTGCCCTGTTGAGGGCAGAGCAATGTACTACAGTGCACAGGTGGTGTGAAAGGTCAAAGAGCACTGGCGCATGCGCACTGCAGTACTTTGCTCTGTCCTCGACAGGGCAGAGAAGTGCGCCTGTGCAGGAGCGCTGTGCCGACTGTGGAGACTGTGTGGATGATGAAGGGATGCATCATCCACATGAAGCAAGCAGGAGGGCGGCATTGCAAGAAGATGGGAGGCATCGGACCAAGAAGAGTGACACCCATGGGACCGGACCGCCCTGCAAGTGAGTATAATAAAAGTTATTTTTCTTCTCTTACAGGTCGGGTTGGGGGCTTATATACAGCATTATAGAATGCAATATATCAGCCCTGAAAGGTGATGGCCATATCTCTTATCGCCTGGTTACTGGTTCCCTTTAATAATGTTTTGAATACCAAACACCTTTTTTTTTGTAAAAAAAAAAATAAATAAAAAAATAATAATGTAAAAATACAGGAGTGACCATTAAGGCTCCTCAAACCTACTGTTGCAATTACTATCTTGCCTATCAGATATCTTAATGCCATGAATTTAATGCTGTGTTATTTTGTCATCTGCATTTTTTTTAGATTGGAGTCAAGAATGAGTGAATCTACATCATCCTTCATCTCAGTTGCTAAAGCCAATTCCACAGACAGTACACAAGCATCTTCTAACCGATATTCGCGAATGTCAGATCCAAGTTTTACCAAGAGGATCAGTTTCTACAAAAGTGGAGACCCAAGGTTTAACGGAATAAAAATGGTTGTCTCAAACCGATCATTTAAGACATTTGATGCTTTGCTGGACAGCCTATCTAAGAAAGTTCCTTTGCCTTTCGGAGTTAGAAATATAACAACTCCTCGTGGAATACACCACATAACCACTCTGGATGAACTAGAGGATGGTAAATCCTATATTTGCTCCCATCAAAGAAAGATAAAGCCTATTAACCTCGAAAGAGCAAGTAAGAAGCCATTGTTGTGGCAAAGTAGCAGGCCAATCAGTGCTCGACGCCGGGCTGTGCAGCTTTCTCGACAAAATGAGGTTGCACCTTTTCGAAGGGAAAACACTGTTGTGCTTGGAAGCTCGCAGAACTTTGAAATATTCAAAAATGGAGAAAAGGAAATTAAACAACATTTAGTCCTGAACAAGAAATTAATACAAAACTTTGATGGATTTCTGGATCAGATTTCTGAAGTTATGCAATTTCCTGTTTACAAACTCTACAGCACTGATGGAAGGAGGGTAAGAGAAAAAGTATCCTGCCAAGTATGATTTGGAAAGGGGTAACTGGGATCCAGGCCATTGCAGAGGGATATATGCTGTACAATACAGCTGTCACCCACTGCAAATAGCAAGAGGACATTTCTTGTACCTGTGCCATCGCTTGGACATAACGGTACATAAATTTGGATAAGACTTTGCTAAAATGTTCGTACAGTAACATTAATTTGGAATAATGTAAATGTAGCATTACATTTAAAGAGTAACAAAACTTTTATGCTTTTTTATATTTTGTAGACATTTTACATGCCTGTAGATCATTGGGAATCCAGGTCTTTAGATCCCTACCGATCTCTTAAGAAATGGAATGTGTAAGGCCTGAGTCCAAAGCACTCAACTTATGCCTGAGAGAGCACAAAGAACGAAGTGCAGATACAATAGAAAGCCTATGAATTTCTGTTGCATCAATACAATGTTCTCTCACATTTCATTGAGCATAAAAGTTTAGTAACTTTTTTAATTTTTGACCATCCGTCTAATACATTGTTGGATTGGACCTGCCAGGTCAAGAGCTATATGCTTGTTAGCTTCTCCCTGCTCTGTTCATAAAGAGGATCCTTAACAGCGTGTATGAGAAGGGTTTGTGGAGATGAGGCAACCCTTTTAAATAATGGCATTGCTATAGTGGTTTCAGATGTTGAAATCACAAGGGGGTACCTACAACTCTTGGTAATCCAGGTCTTGCTGCTCCATTAACGTAGTTATTAGGGTGTGTGTCCACGGTCAGTAAACGCTGCTTGTTTGACGCTGCGCAGAGCTGCAGCATCAAACACGCAGCGTCCAGATGTTCCAGCATAGTGGAGGGGATTTTTTGAAATCCCGTATCCACTATGCGTGGAAACCCGCACGCGGCGGGCCTGCGACTCCGGACATGCTGCGCGTCTTTTCAGATCGCAGCATGTCCGTACACCTTGCGGGGACGCAGCGTCCCCGCAAGGCATAACACAGGGCCCTATGGGAGGGGGGCGATGATCCCGGATGTGTACAGTTAACACATCCGGCATCATCGCGTCCCAGAAGGGGGCAGGGTTTAGCGCCGAGCGGCTTCGCCGCTCCGGCGATACCGCCGGCCATCCTGAATGTGGACACGCAGCCTTACGGTTTTGCCATGACTTAAGACAGTGGGCAGATTTTGTGCTGTAGAGAATAAAACTTCCCACAATGCAGTTAAAAATACAGATTTTTTCAGACTATGCTGTGTTTTTTAATGCAGTTTTACTTTGGGTAACCCTAGTGATATTTAATGGAACGTAACAAAACTAAATATTTATTCGTTGGCCGTAGTTTTTCCATTTGAACTTTCTGATGCATTTTTTGAGCCAAACACAGGAGTGGATAACCCCCCCCAGAAAAGTTCTATTTTTATACTTTTCTTATTTATCATCCACCTATAGCATGGGTGTAGTGAGGGTCTTAATAGACCTGAATTTTTTGCATCATACGCACTGCCACTTTACTCATTCTTATGGTAATGCTGAAAACCAAACGAGTGGTACCATTAAGAATGAATAGAGCAGCAGTACTTTTGAGCCACCACCACTTCTTCAGTGCACAGGTTTTCGGGATCAGTGGGTATCCTGGTAATTTGAAAGTTATCCCCTATATAAAATATACTTCAAAACTTGAGAATACCCTTTTAACTCTCTATACATACATAATTACCATAATTACTATAAGAATGTCAGCCTCCAAAACCTTGCCAGCAGTGGCATTACTAGGGTCTGATGGGCCCCAATGCAAAATATCGACTAGAGCCCCCACCTCCATGTTGGTCAAATATATAGGCCTTTGTAGCATTCTAGATCCTATAAAGACATACGTATTCACCCTTAAAAAGAGAAAACGCAGTAGTTTGACAATAAATGGCTTCACCCAACCACCAACCATGAGTGGAGAAAAAGTCTTGATGTTATCATTCATATTCTCTGAAAAAAAAGGCCAAGAAAGCAAACATTTTGCTGGGGTATGTAAAACTTTTGAGCACAACTGTAGTCCTGCAAACAGTATAATGGCCCCACAAATTCCTGCAAATAGTATAATGACCCCTACATATACCTGCAAACAGTATAATGGCCCCTCCCCTACATAGACCTGCAAGAAGTATAATGACCCCATATAGTCCTGTAAACAGTATAATGGGTCCCATATAGTTCTCCAAATAGTGTAATGGCCCTACAAAGCCCTCCAAATAGTATAACGCCCCCATATAGCCCTACAAATAGTATAATGGCCCCCACATAGCCCTCCAAATAGAATAATGGGCCTAACATAGTCCTCCATACAGTATTATGGGCCCCACATATTCCTCCACACAGTATTATGGACCCCACATATTCTTCTACAAAGTACAATGGGGTCCACATATTCCTCCACACAGTATAATGGGCCCCAGACAGTCCTCCATACAGTATTATGTGCGCAACATAGTCCTCCATACAGTATTATGGTTCCAATATAGTCCTCCATACAGTATAATGGGCCCCACATAGTCCTCCATACAGTATAATAGGCCCCCACATAGAACTCCATACAGTATTTCAGACTCCATATAGTATTTCATACAGAATTATGTGCCCCATATAGTCCTTCATGCACTATTATGGGCTCCACACAGTCCTTCTACAGTATTATGAAATCCATGCAGTATTATGGGCCTCATATTGTACTCCATGCAGTATTATGGGCCCCACATTAAAAATAAATACTCATCTCTCCTCATCCCCCCACTGCTATGGTCATCTGACCTTCTGCACTGCTCAACACAGAGGGCATGCTGTAGTGACATCATCATGCCCTCTTCACTGAGACGTCACAGAGCTAAGAAGCAAAGGAGGAATAATGGGAGAGGGAGCATCAGCTGATGACTCCCTCTCCCAGCATTGTTTTCAACTGTATCTGCATCCAGGACCAGGATGCTGATACAGTTGAAAATAAGATGGTGGCCGGGGGCAGGGTTGCCAGCACTGGTACCTGGCCCCCCCCAGACTCACAGAGTCCATAGCGGCTACGTGATCTGCCATCATTGGCGGTACGCCACTGACAGTCACCATAACAAGAACTAAATGTCGTTGGTTGAATCAATATCCTGCAGTTTTGTTTTTCTGTTCCATTAACAGACCAGTTAAATAGAGCTTAAAACACCATTGTGAAATTAGCCTTAACTTCTAGTCACATTGCACTATATTATCTGTAGGTAACGTGATAAAGCAAGAAAAACTGAAAAAAAAAATTATAAATAGGGTTTTTTTGTAAAAGATTTCAAATAACAATTGATTTACTGATTTAAATCCCTAATCAGTCTGGGCTTATTCTACAGGGTAAATTGTCTCACTGATTGTTGTTCTTCCCTATATGAGCATGAGCTGTCAATCACACTCCCCTTCTGATTCATAAGCCTAGAGAGAGCTGGATATAACCCCTAAAAAAGAACCGGACATAAGGATTATATACCTAAAACTCATGACATGTAATTAAAGGTGATTTATTGCTGAATAAATCCATATTTTCTTGTAGAAATCTTTTATGAAATTTTAGAGAAATCTTATGCAATTGAGTCGCAAGTACAGCAAGGTGAGACACTGCACTTGTAGCTCACCAGCCCGCTCTCCCTATTCCCCGCCCATTGCATGCCTCCTAATTATGATTGACAGGTCACTCTTTTTCATTGATCTGCTTCCCTAGTGAGATCTCTCGCTCACGCCATCATAGCTTGGGACTGCGCATGTGCAGATTGATAGCCTGGATTTTATGACATAATCAGGTTCTTACTAAATATGCACTGCCCCAGACAATAATGGCATTTGTGCGCAATCTCCCTACAGAAAGCTTAGAGAAATAAAAAACAAGAGCCGCTCCTTGTGTAAGACCATGGGCAACAGCTGAGGGTGAGTTGGAGGGCTGACCACTTACATGAACAGGTTGTAAGTATCACAACTACGTAAAGAGTGATATATTCCAATCATGGCTGCTGTCTTCACACCAAATGGAGAAGAATATAAAAAGTGAAGGCAAGAAGAATGCAGTGGATCCCGGGCACTGCCACTAACACAGGTTACATTTTGCGGTAGATATAAAAAAATCCAATTTATTATTATTTATTTATTGGCAATAAATTGGAAGTTTTTTATACTTACTGCCTAGATTACCCTTTCATAGCGGCAGTGCCCGGGATCCACAACATTCCTCTTTCCTTCACCTACAGAAACCATGTCACTGAGACAAGAGTGGCCTGTCAGTCAGGCAAAAGAGGAAGGAGGAAGGCGGGGAATAGGGTGGGCAGGAGTCCAGCAAGTGTCATGTACCACCCCACTGCACTTGCAGCTCATTTGCATAAGATTTCAATTATGGATTTCTCTAAAAAAATATTTCTACAAGTAAGGTATGGATTTATTCAGCTTTACAATGCCTTTATATATGTGATTAGTTTGTAGTATAAAATCCTGATGACAGGTTTTATTTAACCCCTTTCCGATATCGGGTGCAATAGTACACCAATGTCGGACTCACTGCCTTTGATGTGGGCTCCGGCGCTGAGCCCACATCTTTCCAGCACATGTCAACTGTTTTGCACAGCCGACACGTGTCCCTAACAGCCGCGGGAGGAATTGCGATCCTCCCGCAGCTGTTAACCCGCTAAATGCTACTGTTAAACTCTGAGGCTACGGTCACACTATCAGTATGTGCAAATAAATAAGGCAGCACACTGCAACGCTAAAACATGGAGAAAAAGCTCACAAACGCAAAAAGAGGACTTAAACATCCTCCAGAAAATTGACAAAAAAATCACAGAGAAAAAAGCAGAGATGGTTACCTGCTGAAGCCTCCAAACAAATGCACCAGCAGGGCGCATCGGACCCGATCAATGATGGCAACAACACAGGTGCAAAAAATACCGATGAAACAACCACTTTCAATCCAGTATTGGTTGTTTGGCATTAGTGCACAAAAAGATAAGCGATAGTAGTCTGTATGTGGCATTGTTCACACAAGCAATGCAGAGCATTTGGTCTACAGCCTATTACTAACGCACATACAGGCGGGCTGCCCAGTGCTACAAAATGCATGCTGTGTGAATAGAGGCCTACAGTTTACAGAGCCATCTTGGTCCGACTGCGCCCTGCAAGATAAAGTGCAAAAAAAAACACATATCAATGTATGTAAGGTATTAGTTTATATTGGGGCCTCAATACGTAAGCCAGCAACCCACGTCAAGGGTCCTTACATTTTTGCCGGTCCTAACGCTAAACATTGAGTAAAAGCTCACAAACGCACAAAGAGGACTTAAAAATCGTCCAGAAAATTGACAAAAAAATCATAGAGAAAAAAGCAGAGATGGTTACCTACTGAAGCCTCCAAACAAATGCACCAGCAGGGCGCATCGGACCCGATCAATGATGGCAACAACACAGGTTCAAAAAATACCGATGAAACAACCACTTTCAATCCAGTATTGCCATCATTGATCGGGTCCGATGCGCCCTGCTGGTGCATTTGTTTGGAGGCTTCAGCAGGTAACCATCTCTGCTTTTTTCTCTGTAACGCTAAAACATGCAAACATGAAACATGACAATTGAACTGCATTACTGCACTAGAAATATGAAAAAATGAGAGCGTTTAGCGCATAAAATGGCCAATTTATGTGTACCTGGTAGCCACATTAGGGCATCTCTCGTATACCAGGTCCTACACTTTCCTTTCCTCGCTGAGAATAAACATCTTTATCTGAATGGGTACATGTGAAACCTCTTCTTAGACTAACATTCCCTCTCTCTCTGTGGAGGGGTAATGGACCTGCTGCGATTAAAACACCTGTGGCTAAGAGGCGGAGTGCTCGGTCAGAAGGCTACTGAATACAAATTTAAAAAAACTGACCGTCACATCCAAACATAGACTAAGTCTGAACAGGTGCTGAACCTAGAGTCACCAACTTGCATACAGTCAAATAAATAAGGCAGCACACTGCAACGCTATAACGTGCAAACATGAAACATGAAAATTGAACTGCATTACTGCACTAGAAATAGGAAAAAATCAGAGCGTTGGTGACTCTAGGTTCAGTGTTGTGAATTCCGTTCTCGAACTCCCTCCTGTGGTCATGAATGGTACTTCGGCGAGTTCTGTCCGTGGATTCCCTCTGGTGGCTGTGAGTGGAACTGCTGGTTCTGAGGTTGCCTCCTCAGCTGCCCTCGTTTGCGGCTAGGCTGGCTTCTCTATTTAACTCCACTCAGATCGTTACTCCATGCCAGCTGTCAATGTATTAGTACTGGTTCAGATCTCTCTCGGATCTTTCTGATTACCTGTCTACTCCAGCAAAAGCTAAGTCCCTGCTAGTTCATTTGTTGTTCATTTTGTACTGGATATGTTTCTTAGTGCTTGCTAAGTTCTAGTCCAGCTTGCTAACATGATATTGCCTTGCTAGCTGGAAGCTCTGGGTTGCAGAGTGGCACCTCCACACCGTGAGTCGGTGCGGGGGTCTTTTTGCACACTCTGCGTGGCTTTTTGTAGTTTTTTGTGCTGACCGCATAGATCCCTTTCCTATCCTCAGTCTATCTAGTAAGTCTGGCCTCCTTTGCTGAAACCTGATTCATCCCTGTGTTTGTGACTTTCCTCTTAACTCACAGTTAATATATGTGGGGGGCTGCCTTTACCTTTGGGGAAATTTCTCTGAGGCAAGGTAAGGCTTATTTTCCTATCTTTAGGGGTAGTTAGCTCTTAGGCTGTGAAGAGGCATCTAGGGAGAGTTAGGTACGCTCCACAGCTATTTCTAGTGTGTGTGTTATAGGATCAGGATTGCGGTCAGCAGAGTTCCCACTTCCCAGAGCTTGTCCTGTCTTTTAGTTTAACCATCAGGTCATTCCAGGTGCACCTAACCACCAGGTCCATAACAGTTCAGCAGTTCAATTTTCATGTTTCATGTTTGCATGTTTTAGCGTTGCAGTGTGCTGCCTTATTTATTTGAGTGTATACGAGTTGGTGACTCTAGGTTCAGCACCTGTTCACACTTAGTCTATGTTTGGATGTGAAGTTCAGTTTTTGAAATTTACTATCAGTATGTGGTCATCATTTTACATCAGTATTTGTAAGTCAAAACCAGGAGTGGAACAAACAGAGGAAAAGTATAATAGAAACACATCACCAAGTCTGTATTTCTTACCCACTCCTGGTTTGGGCTAACAAATAGTGATGTGAAATACTGACCAAATACTGATAGTGTGACCGTAGCCTGACAGTGGCATTTAACACACATTTCCGGCAAGCGCGCTTGAAACCTGCCCATCGGTGACCCCCTTCACGTGATCGCGGGTTACCTGTGGGTTGGCATGACAACCTGAGGTCTCCTGCAGACCTCTATGGTTTTCACTGCCGAATCGCTATATGCGCCGCCTGGTGATCAACGTTCATAGCAAGTGAGTAATTCTGCTACATACAGGCCATCTGATCATAGCAGTATATAGCAGTGTCGATCTGGTTATGGCAGCCTCTAGCCTCCGATGGAGTCTATTGAAGCATGCCAAAAGCTAAAACCAAAGTTTTTAAAAATATAAAAAAAAATAAAAAAATATAAAAGTTAAAATCCCCCCCCCTTTTGCCCCATTCAAAATAAATAAATAAAAAAAAAAATCACACATACACATATTTGGTATTTCCGCATTCAGAATCACCCGATCTAGCAATAAAAACAAGGATTAACCTGATCGCTAAACGGTGTAGGGAAAAAAAATTTAAAACACCAGAATTGCGTTTTTTTGGTCGCCGCAACATTGCATTAAAATGCAATAAGGGGCAATCAAAAGATCGAATCTGCACCAACATGGTATCATTAAAAAAGTCATCTCGGCGCGCAAAAAATAAGCCCTCACCCAACCTGAAATCACGAAAAATAGAGACGCTACAGGTATCGGAAAATGGCACAATTTTTTTTTCTTTTAACAAAGTTTGGAATTTTTTTCCACCACTTAGGTAAAAAAGAACCTAGACATGTTTAGGGTCTATGAACTTGTAATGACCTTGAGAATCATAATAGCAGATCAGTTTTAGCATTTAATGAACCTAGTTAAAAAGGAAACCAAAAAAACAACTGTGGGATTGCACTTTTTGCATTTTCACCGCACTTGGAATTTTTTTCCCATTTTCTAGTACACGATATGTTAAAACTAGTGATGAGCGAGTGTACTCGTTGCTCGAGTGACCTCCGAGTATTTCTGACTGCTCGGAGATTTAGTTTTAATAGCCTCAGCTGAATGATTTATAGCCATTAGCCAGCTTGATTACATGTGGAGATTCCCTAGCAACCAGGCAACTCCCACATGTACTCAGCCTGGCCAATAGCTGTAAATCATGCCGCGATGAAAACTTAATCTCTGAAAACTAACAAATACTCGGAGATCACCTGAGCGTGCTCAGGAATACCCGAGCAACGAGTATACTCGTTCATCACTAGTTAAAACCAATCGTGTCTTCAAAAGTACAGCTCTTCCTGCAAAAAAACAAGCCCTCAAATGGCCATATTGGCAGAAAAATAAAAAAAATTATGGCTCTGGGAAGAAGAGGAGCAAAAAGCGAAAAATGCAAAAACAAAAATACCTCTGGTCATGAAGGGGTTAAACATCTTTGATCATTATTTCTGGTCATGCCTGTGGTCATTAATTGGCTTTATTTTAGAACTCTATTTTTTGGTATTCAGTCATACATTTGCTCTTTGGCGATCATGCAACAGCATCCATAGTTCTACTAGAACCAGCACATAGCTTACGATAATGATTGTCAAGTTCCCAAGGGTCTTTGTTACCTTTAGGGCTCATACTCACATGCAAGAAACTCGGATGAGTCTCGCACGTCAATACCCGGCACTGCACCCGGCACTCAGGAGAGGAGCGTGCGGCTGCATGTATTGCTATGTAGCGGCACGCTCCAATCCGAGTGCCGGGAGCAGTACTGGGCATTGACGTACGAGACTCATCCAAGTTTCTCACATGAGAGAATGAGCCCTTAGGGGAACATCATAAAAAAAATAAAATAAGTAAAAGTAAAAATAAAAAAGTACTATGAAAGAAAATCATAATAATGAGTAAACAAAACTACGTGATGATAAACCTAAACTAGGGGGTGCATACATTATCTTCACTGCTGCACAACTAATTTTTCTAATGCCGATTCGACATGAGAAAAAAATAGTAGCATGCTGAGAGTTGATAAGTAAATGAAATCGCACTCACACATATATGTCTACAGGTGCATAAAAATTGCACTGCGCTAGGATGGCATACGAGTACAGTCCGATTTCGGCAGACTCACATAATGGAGAAGATGGAGAAATCTTGTTCTCCATCTTTACCTCACCTGTCCTGCGATTCTCTCCTCCAATAGAATCGGATCACACTATACTGACACTGTGATCAGAGTTTCAGCCTAGTGTAATTTACATAACTGATCCAATTCTCTCACATGACAAGATATATGCTTGTGTGACCCCGGCTGAAGCTGCAGACTTCACAGCACTCCCCTGTAAATAAGCCGGTCTTCTACGGTAGCACCACTTTCATTGTACAAGGGTAGCATGGTGGCTCAATGGTTAGCATTGCAGCACTGGCTCTCCTGGGTTCAAATCCCACCAAGGACAACATCTGCAAGGAGTTTGTATGTTCTCCCTGTGTTTGCGTGGGTGTCTTCCCACATTCCAAAGACATACTGATAGGGAATTTAGATTGTGAGCCCCATCTGGAACAGTGATGATAATGTGTGCAAACTGTAAAGGGCTGCGGAATATGTTAGCGCTATATAAAAATAAAGATTATTATTATTATTCCAACACTGCAAGAACCAGGTTCAGGGTAACTCTGCATGTGTGTCCATTATATCTATGATAGGATATGGTAGATTTACCAAGACCTTAGGAACATCCTGGCATTTAATCACAGTTCTAAAGACTAGAGGGAGGAGAAGAAACTAAATACTGATGAAGAACAAGGCTACTGAACTTCCACTTTTACATGATTTACATATTTAAAAAAAAAAACGTGAAATATGCATATTTTTAAAGCATAGAAACTTCCAACAAGCGCCGTGAGTTCTCCTAGTTATAGATCCACTTGAAATCAATAAATAATATGTAATACTTAGTCCTCTTACTAAATAATGTCTCATTACATGTCATATAGAAATCTGCTCAGCGCCTCTTCCTCTATAACATGTTATCTACAGATATTGCACAATTTTTGCCATGACAATATCTTTAAAATCATTTATCATAATTTATAATATTGTCTAAGGCTATGTTTTGCTGCTTTTTTTTTCTGAAGCGACAGTGGCATGTAAAAGTTTAGGCACGCCTGGTCAAAATTACTGCTATTGTGAACAGTTAATCAAGTTGAAGAAGAAATGGTCTCTAAAAGGCCTAAAGATGACACATTTCCTTTGTAATTTTGTCACTTTTTTTATATATATTGTCATCTTTTACATTCTAAAAATGACAAAAAGAAAAATGGGCTGCTGCAAAAGTTTGGGTACCCTGCACGGTTAGTACCTAGTAGCACCCTTTTGAAAGGATCACAGCTTGTAAACACTTTTTGTAGCCAGCCAAGTGTCTATCAATTCTTGTTTCAGGGATTTTCATCCAGTCTTCCTCAGAAAATTCTTCCAGTTCTGTGAGATTCCTGGGTCGTCTTACATGCACTGCTATTTTGAGGTCTAGTTTTCAATGATGATTTTCAATGATGCTCAGATCAGGGGACTGTGAGGGCCATGTAAAAGCTTCAGCTTGTGCCTTTTGAGATAGTGGATCGTGGATTTTGACATGTGTTTTATTACAATATATATATTTTTTTGCTTAAAATACAAAGGAAATGTGTCATTTTTAACTTCAGGCCTTTTAGAGATCATTTCATCTTCAAGTTGCTTAACTGTTCACAATAATAGTAATTTTGACCAGGGGTGCCCAAGCATTTACATGCCACTGTAAAACCTAATTTCTTGGCAGCAAATAAGTTGCAGTAAAATAAAAAAGGTTTTGCTGTGTTTTTTGCTGCGTTTCTCAGGATCCCACAGTTCAGCTTTGCTTCCACCACATAAGCATAAACAAATCAAGGTGATAGGCCACCAATGCAAGACGTATGTGAAACCATAAAACATTTTTGCAATAAAGAAACATTTTTATGTTTATTTGCTAGGTTATTGTTTCCTTTTAACATATATTGAATTTAATTATATCTAATTCAATTAATCTATGGAGTGGGGAGAAACAAAAGGATTGGTTTTAAAAAGTTTTTTATGTCTGAAAAATAGTGACTGTTCTGAACCAAAAAGCTGGATTTGTGTATGAAGTGCAGTGTGAACTAATGTCATATGAGCAGTGCATGAAAAATACACAGTTGCAAATGTAAAAACAGCGGGGCAAGTTGAAATAGTAGGTCATTGTTTACTTTAATACATATCACTAATTTAATTTTGGAATTGGGAGAAACAAAAGGATTGCTTTAAAAAAAAAGTGCAAATAGTATTACAATAAAAAAATACTAACATCCATGCTCATGCGACAATACCAAGACATTATGTTACATACTTGGGAAATTGGAAAAATAAATGGGTTTCACATCCTGCTGTAAACCGATACATTTTTACACTTACCCATTGCTTTCTATGGGTGAAAAACTGTGGCAAAAACACAGAAAAAAGTGACATGCTCCAATTTTAAAAAACGCAGCAGTTTTCCAATTCAGTCTGGAAAAAAAACAACAAGCATATGCATGAGATTTCCGAAATCTCATAGCTTTTGCTGGTACTTTAAAAAGCAGCTTTTAATTGACATTAAAAATGTAGCAAAAACCCTGCAAAAATGCAATATGTGAACATAGCCTTAGGATTCTAGACTTTTGCTTGTGTTTCTAATAAGACTGCTTTGTTTCTAGATTCTTAGCACTCATGCCCTCCTGATGAGTTCTGGAACCATAGTGGCAGCTGGCAGAGAACCTTTTAAGCCGGGAAATTATGAGTCTGAGAGGGAATTTCTACCTGCTAAGTTACCGGGGATCTCACATCGTGTATTTCCTAAATCAAGATCAAAACCAGAAATGAAAAGCCGTGAGTAGAATAAATGTAACAAACCTTTCTAACCGTTCACTATCAATTCCCATTGACTGTGTGACAACAGGCACATAATTAACATGGACAGATAAGGTGAACTGGCACCAGGGCAATTATACTTAGCCAAGTATGTCCGAGCTAACAAGACAACGGTGGGAAGTGTACCAAGAAGCTGTCAGATATACTCCTACATTATGGACATGACTTATAGATGTAGCATAACTCAAGATATGCAATACTCAATAACCGCCAATGACTGAGACTACAACTGTCACAACATTACTATACTTGTGGTTTTCCATTGTGTCTTAAAGGAACCCTGCCGAGTCATTTTTATTGTTGTATTAGAACCGTTGCAGCCATTCCACCAGTAGAGTAAAATTGTCCAGTTTCCCTTTCATGCACAGTGCCCCCCAAAATATCTGATTAATTTCTGCATGTATATAACTTACACCAATCAACTCTACAGACTACCATGGACTCTGGATGTTGCTCAGACCATGGGCACTACTGGAAATTACTTTAGAATATAAATTTCTTTTTTTTTCCATTTAGGCATACAACTTTGGTCTGAACGCCAAGACTTTTTGTTCTGGTCCTTTTGCTTTCAAATGTTAAAGGGGTTGCATACTTGTGAATCCTCACATCGTGCCCACTGCATGTTGTGAGGATTCTCCACTGCCGGGAGCTGCAGGCGTGTGACCATAGGTATGTGATTTAGATATATGTGCCAACAAGATGTGTGCTGAGTCTCTCAAAATAATTGAATTGAGCATTGCCAGACATGTCTAGTGAGAACGTGGGCAGAAGTATGAAATTGCATGCTTGTCACATGACCTCCTGCTTTAAGCACCAGCAACAGAGAATCATCACAGCACACAGTGAACTCTATGCGAGGATTCACAAGTCTGCAGTCACACAGAATAACCTCTTTAATTGATTTTTTACCCCTTAACGACCCTTGACATATATTTACGTTAAAGGTCGTGTCCCTGCCTTTGATGTGAGCTGTCACACTGAGCCAACATCTTTCCCCACACATTATAAATAGAAATTGGGAAAAAATACGTGGACTTATTCTGCGCTGCTGAATACCTGACGATCCAGGTATATTAAATAAAATGTGGTCGACAATGTCATTGACGCTTGTGGTATTTCCTGATGAAGAAGTCTCAGCACTTTGAAACAATCAAAACAATTACACATATTTGCTATCGCTGCGTTTGTAAAAGTATCTGCCCCAAAATGGTATTACTAAAAACGTCAGCTCAGGGTGCAAAAAATAAGACCTCACGCGGCCTTAGATCCCAAAAAAATGAAAATGTTACAGGTCTCGGAAAATTGCGAAACAAGGAAAAATGGTTTTTTTTCTACAAATTTAAATTTTTTTTTCCATCTCTTAAATTAAAATAAAGACCTGTACAGGTTTGCTATCTGCCTACTCAAACTGACCTGGGGAATCATTTTACCAGGTCAGTTTTACAAGAAAGTGAACATGGTAAATAATAACCCACCCAAAATAATTTACAATTTCACTTTTTTGCCATTTCAATGCACTTGGATTTTTTTCTCCACATTCCAGTGCATCACATGATAAAAGAGATGGTGTCATTCAAAAGTACAACTCGTCCCGCAAAAAACAAAGCCCTCATATAAAAGTTATGGTTCTCGGAATAAGGGGAGGAAAAAACGAAAGTGCAAAAATGGAAAATCAAAAGGCCATGAAGGGGTTAATTTCAAGGATGAACAAATAACTTCAACTTGTAAGCTAAATGTTCCCTACAAGAGATCGAGAGAACCCATCAGAACATTTTTCTCTGTAAATTAAACATAGTAAAAAAAAAAACACTATACAAAATATGTATTGCCGAGAGGTTATAATTTAATGTACGTTGTCTTAAAGGATCATAGTTGAGATAAAGTGCCAATATTTGTCACATGTTGTTTTTTGTTTGTTTTGTCATTCTTTATGTCATGAAAATAAAGTATGGCTGAATCTTTTCTAGTCCCTGCCTCCAGCTCCACTTTTAAGGCTGCCGTCACACTATCAGTATTTGGTCAGTATTTTACATCAGTATTTGTAAGCCAAAACCAGGAGTGGGTGATAAATGCAGAAGTGGTGACGTGTTTCTATGTTTCTATTATACTTTTCCTCTAATTGTTCCACTCCTGGTTTTGGCTACAGATACTTATGTAAAATACTGACCAACTACTGCTAGTGTGACGGCAGCCTATTACCAGCAGGCTTCATTTTCCCATCAGACTGCGTTCAATTGCATCCTATAAATTCTTACCTTCCTCAAAGTATTCAACACCAGAAGTCATAAAACTGCTGCCATTTTCCATCCTGCACCTTTATCACTAAATACAGTTCCAATTCCCAGGCAAGTACAAGTGGAAGGCAATGACAACATGAGTTCACAAGGCTTCTTACCAGGACTAGCTTGGCCAATTGCTGTTTTTTACACTATTTATAAACCTAATCAATTGTTCAGGACAATATTAAAGGGTTATTTCCATCTCTGACATTCATATCTAAGTTGGAAATATCTGCTTCTGTGCGATGGCCTCATGTGGTCAAGGCTACCAACACAACCAAACAGGCATCATATTCAGCTTCTGTAACCTCCATTCACTTCTATAGAAGTTACAAAAGCAGTGTCGTTCAGCCAGCTCTCCTGTTTTGGCCATTGCTGTCATGGAAATAACATTTTAAAGAATTTTCCAAGATGTTTTAAAAGTACCATCTTACAATTTTGAGGACTACTTCATTCATTAAAATGTTAACCCCTTAGTGAAAGCCAATTTGGTACTTAATGACCAAGCCAATTTTTGCAACTCTGACCACTGTCACTTTATGAAGTTCTAGCTCTGGAACGCTTCAATGAATCTCACTAATTCTGAGACTGTTTTTTTGTGACATATTGTACTTCATGTTAGTGGTAAAAGTTCTTCAATATAACTTGCGTTTATTTATGAAAAAAAAGGAAATTCGGCAAAAATTTTGACAATTTTGCAATTTTCAAACTTTTAATTTTTGTACACTTAAATTAGAGAGTGGTGTCACACAAAATAGTTAATAAATAACACATGTCTCCTTTATATCAGCACAATTTTGGAAACATAATTTGTTTGTTAGGACGTTATAAGGGTTAAAAGTTGACCAGCGATTTCTAATTTTTCCCACAAGATTTACAAAAACATTTTTTTTAGGGACCACCTCACATTTAAAGTGAGTTTGGGGGATCCATATAACAGAAAATACCCAAAAGTGACACCATTCTAAAAACTGCACCCCTCAAGGTGTGCAAAACCACATTCAAGAAGTTTATTAACCCTTCAGATGCTTCATGAGAACTAAAGCAATGTGGAAGGAAAAAATGAACATTTTACTTTTTTCACAAAATTTTTTAATTTGGAACCAATTTTTTTATTTTCACAAGGGTATCGGGTATGTACATTATGTACAACAAAATTTGTTGTGCAATTTCTCCTGAGTACGCCAATATTCCATATGTGGGGGAAAGCCACTGTTTGGGCGCATGGCAGTTCAGAAGGGAGGGAGCAACATTTGACTTTTTGAACGCAAAATTGTCTGGAATCAATGTGGCACCATGTTGTGTTTGGAGACCCTCTGATGTACCTAAACACTGTAACCCCCCAATCCTAACTCCAACCCTATCCCCAACACACCCCTAACCCTAATCCCAACACTAACCATAACCGTAACCACAACACTATCCCCAACACACCACTAACCTTAATCCCAACCCTAACCATAACCCTAACCACAAACCTAACCCTAACACACCCCTAACCCTTATCCCAACTCTAACCGTAATCCCACCCATAACAACAACCCTAACCCAACCCTAACCCTAGCCCAACCATAACCCTAACTTTAGCCCAACTCTAATTTTAGCCCAACGTAACCCTAATGGAAAAATGTAAATAAATAAATAAAAAATTATTTTATTATTTTTCCCTAACTAATAGGGAGATAAAGGGGGGGTTGGTTTACTATTTTTTATTTTGATCACTCTGATTGGGTTTATCACAGTGATCAAATTGAACCAATAGGAACATTTTTCTATTGTTGCCAGGGGCTAGCCAGCAGATCTCAACAGGCACAATGCACATGCACCCGCCATTTTCTTTCTGGAAGAAGACTCCGGTGGCCCGGGGGACTTCATGGGGGGATGCAGTGACACTGGAGGTACCGGGGGCGATTGGGGGACCCCATTTCTCTCTTCTCTGATGTGTGATTATATCAGAGGAGAGAGAAATTAAAAGGGAAATAGGATTTTTTTTTGCGGTTGCCGTTATTCCATTAATAATGGCGATCGCAACACTGGGTCGGTAAAAACGACTTAAATCATGTTTTCTGGGGTCTCGGATACCCTCGGTAGCCAAGACCCCAGAGAAATTCCGACTCAGGGGGGCGTTATACACTTAATTCTCAGCACTGTTAAAAAAGCGGTGCTGAGGCATAAGTACCCTTAACTGCCACTATTAAAAGGCATATCGGTGGTCGTTAAGGTGGTAAAGGGAACCCGTAGCCAGAAAAACAACGCTATTAACCTGCAGGTATGGGGTTAATCTCCATTTTCATAGCATTACTAAACTGCCTGCACTTACCCAAACACTGTGGGGAGAAAATTATCTTTATTCTCCCTGCAGCATTCCGGTTTCAGTCATGGGGCAGTGCCGATGCAGGTTCAGTCTCCACTGCTAGTATACAGAGAGGCCACTATAATCGCACTCCCGGCTAAGACTGACAGTCAGCCCCAATGAAGAGCCAGTATCAGTCAGGGCTGGGGCGCGGTTAGAGCTGCCGCTCAGTATTGTCAGAGTGGTGAATGAATCCGCGCCAGCGCCGCATGCGTAACTCGAACCGGAATGCTGCCGGGTGGAATAAAGTTTATTTTCTCACCGGAGGGATTGACCAAGTGTGGGCACCGGGCAGGTAATAACGCTATTAACATGCAGATTATCCCCAGGTTGATTGCATATTTTTCTGGCAATGGTTTCCCTTTAAGCTTTTAACAGTACCAAAAATATTGGGGATGTCCAAAGGGGTTGTCCACATTTTTAAAATCCTTTGGTACATGCTTTTCATTTTTTACTTGCTTCCTATTGCAAAACTCCTTACTTTTTGGAGGGCCTGTGCTTGGCATTGTATCTCTGTCCCATTCACTTGTCTTGTTATCATCCTTATGGCTTCTCTTAGTCAGTAGTGAACATATGCCACAATTATATTTTCCTTATGGAATTCAATATTTTTTAAAGATATTTATGCTATATTTGTTTCACTTCCCTAATTCTCTTTTTTATCTTTCTCTTTCTTTTCCTGACTGCATCTTCTTACTGTCTTCATCTGGAAATATCTACTCTACACCTCATTTTACTACTCATCTATTCTTGCCTGTATGCATTGATTTTGAACTTTAGAAGTAAAAATGGATGAATCTCTTTTAACAAGTCCGATCAGTCAAGAGTATATTCAGGAATCAGCCAATGAATGTACTACAGATGATAACATTGTCGATTTTTCTCACACACCTGATAATGAAATACATATGACGCAACAGTGGCCACAATCTGGAGAAGAACTGCCAATTATTTCTCCAGGGGACAACATTGAAAAAACTGTCCACCTTAATTCAGATGGCACGATGACTGTAGAGATGAGGGTTCGCTTTAAAATAAGAGAAGATGAAACCATTAATTGGTCGACTACTGTAAGCCGCGCTGAACTCTCACATAATGACAAAAAGTTATTTTGTTCTTCTGTAAACCCAGAAACTCAAACAATAGGTATCATGGACTCTCCTGTAAGAACAAGTAGTATGAATTGCAAATCCAGTGATGAAGACGTAAACACAATGGAAGCTAAACTACATAGTCATATTGAAAAATGTAATCAAATACAAGAAAATGATATTAATACTAACACATATACAACATCTTCTACAACTGAGAAGTCTACATTTTACCGGCCTCCAACTCCGGGAATTAGAAAAGGTCATGAAAAAAAGTTATCAGTTAAAAGGACATCAGAGATAACCCTTCAGGAAACTATGAAACAGATGCTTTCTTTTGATGAAATGGAAAATGAACTAACACAACGTGGAAATGATGACGAGTGTAATAAACAGGAGCAAGAAATGAGTGGCAATGCTGATTCTACATCATGTGAAGCTAGCCTACAGCAAAATGAGATAGAAAAAACAAATGATGACAATTTTGGACTGTTAGAGACCACCACTCACATGGAGCTATTACACAAAGATACAGTATATGAAAAAGGGGGGAGGAAATGTGAAAGGAGTAATTATATGTCTTTCACAGGAACGTCGATGGTAGATAGACCACATTCAGCAGGAAAGAAGTTCCACCAAGACCAATTTAACTTTAAAGAACTCAAGAGGTCTATGAGTACTTCCATTACAGTCTCTGAGCAATCCGCATTACAAGAGGTAATAAAAGACGCAAATATGCAATCCAGTCATGAAGAATGCTTGGATATGATAACACAAGAAAATGAAATAGTACAAATGGTGAATGGTCCTTCTGAAAAGTTTGCAGAGGACATTCAAAGTGTAGGAGATGACTCCTCAACCATTTCTGGAGTGAAAGTAGTAAAAAGTTCTGAAAATGACACTGGTATTAGCAATGATAATCATTCTACTACATCATCGTTGGGACCGAAAAAGAAGAAAAAAAAGAAAATTTTGAGTAATTCAACAAAACATGAGCAGGACAATATGCCACAAGATGATCACGTCATTCTAGATTCTCTGCAAATAAAACAGGGATCATCTTGTGGAGAATCAAACCATACAAAAAATATTATGTTTGAAGAAATATTTCCCCCTCACATTCATCCACTGCAAAATGAAACTGAATTAGGTACAACACAAAAATTAAAGGGCAATAAGCAAATGGCAAAAGTGAAGCCAAGATCTCTGAAAGCAAATGATGAATTTGTAAATAATGGTAATCAAAACAATGTTTTTGAGCTTATTTCCAAAAAAGACATCTCAGACCACAGTAGCATCATTACCTCAAATGAAGCCCACATTTTTGACAATGACCAAACAGAATGTTCTATTGAAGAGAGCAAATCTGTGCAAGAAGAACTAATGCCTAAAAAGAACTCAAGATCTAAAGGATCGCATAACATATCAAAGAAGTCGAAAAGCCCAAAAAAGAAAAAAAATAGGACAGGAACTGAAAGCACGGTTACAAATGGCTCAGATGGCATTGATTTGGAAAAAAATGACTCTCCTACTCTCCAAAATACTCTTGAAAGCTATGTTCAAAACTGGTTAAAGAACATATTTCCTAATGTTGCCTTCCCAGTTCTGCAACCATTTTTGTCTACAAGGTTAGGGGGAGACATTACTAATTGCATCACAACTTCTAGTAATGGTTCATGTACTCCCTATGTAGAAATCAATAATTCGGTTGAACATGAAATATCTGTTAATGGTTACCAGAACAACTCTGAATTTGAAGAAAATCAAGTTGGATGTATAGGCATAAGTGGAGAAAAAGGGATACCTATCCAACAAGTTCAGCCATTTGATGAAGATGTGGTCTCATCATTCATAGAAAAAAGTCAGCATTTGGCAGATTTATTTGCCCAACAGTTTAAGGATTTTGGATGTAATTCCTTTAATGAAAATAGTAAAAGTGAGAAGGTAATGATGGAATTGACAGGGCATGGACTTAGAAAGAAGCCAAGTATTGATGCTGCAGTTCAGGTAGAGAATAATAGTTCTGAATATATAACATGTGAATTAATAAAGGAAATCCTAGCAGAAAAATGTGGGATGTCTCCCTCAAATATTACATGGTCTAAAAGTAGACGATTGGAGAAGTCACTAAGTCTTCCAATTTCAACATACACAGCAGAGTCTTCATCACCTAAGATTTTGCTAGCCTGGTTGATAGTGTTACAGTTAAAGCAGAGCATGTCCCATATTATAGAAAATGGACCCAATGAGTCTAACAATAGTTCTGCCATATTTACCTTGCTTCAATCTTTAAAAAAACTAGCCATAATAGAAAAAGCAGATGACTTGAAGGCTATTGTTTTAGATCTGCAAGAGTCAGCACTGAGATCGAACTTGACTATGAAAAGTGTTACAAGCGATCTAACACATAAATCCCCAATAATTCAGTCAAATAGTATGGAAGGTTCTGCTGAATTCATTACTGAATGTAATAATGATGACATACCAAGTATAAAGGAAACATCTGATGTATTGAAAAGTGAGGTTCTGACTGATGACATAGATGACTTAAGATTTTTTGCGACCCAACCATACAGAGATCTCTCTAGTGAATGCAGCCAAAATGAAAATGACAAAAATGCCAATACTGATTTGTTAGAGAGTGTAGAACAAATACCAAATGACAAACAGACATCTGAGGAACATCCTCTAGATCTGTCACCGAGACATTCACCTTCATTAACGCCCATAAATAGTGTGGAAACATATCCTTTTTCTCCTCAAAAAACGTCCAGAGTAAAAATGATGGTGCAAGAAATGGAGCAAAGGAAAATGTCTTCTCAGCACTGTGAACAAAAGTGTTTGCAAAGTCCAATTTCTTCTGATTGGTCAGACTACCGGCAAGACAGTGAAGAGAGCTCAAGTGATACTGTGAGGGCGTCTAGTGAAATTATGACAGAGAGTGGAGAGGAGCAGATACATGAGAAGCCCTGCAAAAAAGGGTATGTTAAACGAGCCATTGAAAGACTTTACGGCAAAGCAGAATCTAAAAGTCAACCTTCTAAAAGTACAACAAATATATCATACAGCAAAAAGTCACAGTGCAAAAAATGCTCAAATAATTTAAATCATGAGTATGTGACCTTCGGCAGTGAAAAACAAGAATGTAAAGATAACAAATTGAGGTCAATATCCAGTCCAAGTAATAAAAGTATAAAAATGGGCAGTCCAGGTAGTTCCAAAAGTGTCTCAGTACCACTTCTCAATGATGCTGGTCGCCATAATGGCCAAAGGCCAGGATCCTCCCAAGGTGAAAAATTACTTGAAGGTAAAGATGGTAATATAGAAAATGGTTCTCATAGAGATAAGAATACAACCTTTGGAGTACTCATAGATAAAGGGCGATGGCTACTAAAGGAAAACCATTTGCTAAGAAGGTCACCCCCTGAAGCAACCGGAATGTACATGAATCTTGATACAACATCTGGTGACACTTTACTTGATAGTACCAGTGATGAAGTTCCGTACATGCATTCTTCTTGCAAAATGAATAAACCATTAGCTGAAATATCATCTTCAGAACTTGAAGATATGGTTAAACCTCAGCATTTTACCTGCAATTACTTTAATATGCCCCATGGAAGTGATTCTGAACCCTTAAATGATACATTAAATACGATATCGAAACTCAAGCCCAAGTCATCTGGTGCTGTCGTTAAGAGCAAAACACATGACACTATTTCCATAGAGTCTAAAGAAAATCGTGGTGGAATAAGTGCAAGTTTACCATCATTTGCAACAGTGGATTTCCACATGTCTGATAACAAAGTCCATCCATTACCACATCCTGATGCTGAGAAGACTACAAGGGATGAATCTTCTGATACAGCTAGTGGAAACCGAGGACAAATAACGGATCAAGACTCATTGGACAAGCTTCAGTACATTTGTGGTCAGCACTGTCCAATCCTAAGTGCACTCATTTTTCCTGTCAATGAAGTAGAAAGAGGGTTTGCTTACTGCCGCCCAAATGATATAGAGAACCTTCTTTTTCTGCAGCCTGTGTCCACAAGCACATCAGACATTGCCTTATTAAACAACTGTGCAATCACCGATGAGAATAACAATATAAAATGTGAGAAAGGTCGGGTCAATACCTGTGAGAACATTCACATTGATCACCGAGGCAATGAGGAGTCCAAAAAGTTAAACACCTTCATCAACTTAAAGAAAAGAAGTGACTGCTTATCAGAACTGTATCCAAATACAGCAAGTACAATTGCCAGAATAATTACCTTATATAAACATTTTCACACCAGCAATTTCTTACAAGAACTTCCATGTTTGGGAAATGATGAGAATAATAATATCCTGTATTATTATACCTAAAACATCAAAAAGCAAAGAGCCACTCTACAAATCCTTTCATAAATATTTTTATTCATGTCGTAGCTAAAGGAAAGAAAAGAACAGGCTACTATTGTCAAGTTTCAGATGCTCTACAGGGGTTCTCTAGGCAATATCTGATGTATAGAAATGGGGCCCTTTAAGTAAAGTGTGGCTCCCTTACTTGTCATAGGCAATTATGGTATTTTCAACTGTCTATCTCATATCTATCTATCTATCCATCAAAAATGGAAGCAGCACCTCAAAAATAATGCAGTTTCCATGTGGTGACATTTCTCAAGTCTAGATTGAGAAAGGTCCATCTCATGAACTGAAATGTTGCCACCCGGGCTAATAAGGTCGAGTATTCTGCACTATTTTTTTGGAGTGCTCCTTCCATTCTTATCTCTATTTCTCAGGTTGGGCAGTTGCCTGAGAAGCTTTGCACCCAGATCTATTTTTTTTGCTATCAGGTTATCAGGTTGATGCTACTTTATTTTCTTTTTGATCTATCTATCTATCTATCTATCTATCTATCTATCTATCTATCTATCTATCTATCTATCTATCTATCTATCTATCTATCACAATGTCTTATATCCTTTTCATTCTATCACCTTTTTTTCTCATGGTCTCATGAACAGTTATTTTAAATTGTACTTTTTTGTGTCTCAATTTCCTGGTGCTGTTTGTGCAAGTAATTTAAAGAGAATCTGTTATGAGATTTCTCAATACACACTGCATACATTATTCCATATTTGTTAGTCTTGATGAAGCTGGTATACTTACTTTGAATTGAAAATCTGTCAGATGGATATTTCTGATTGATTCTGATCTGATTTCTGAGTGGGTGCGTTGATGAGTCCCAGTGCTTTCAGTCTCTGTCCATCCAGTTTATCTGACAGCTGCAGCTTGTCACTAACAGTGCAACACTTCAGCAGCAGAAGGGAGGGGGAACACTGAGGAGCTGTCAATCAGGCTAGGCGGTAGGGGATTTTGAAAAAGGTATAACCAATTGGAGGGCACCATCATAAATATTAGTATCAAATAGTCTGGGATCTACCAAAACATGAAAACAACTAACATGAGAACATAGAAAAGACATGTAGTAAAGGAGATCACCAGAAAAAATTCAATATAATATATAAATCTTTTATACAAGTATACAGAACAATCCAAACATTAAAAACATTTAAAAGACAAAAGGTTGCCCCCAAATCCTGGGAGACACCACCCCACAGACCTTAAAGATGGATATTTGGCACCTGATAGGGAGCACCTAGGCAATCAAAAAAAAAATATATATATATATGTATATTTCCCTTTACAATGTAGTAGCAAATACACACAAATCATGTAAACAGTAAAGCGATTGCACACATTTCTATCAAAAAAGGCACCCAATCAGATCAAAGTGCTAAGAAAGGCTTGACTGCTTGTATAGATTTTGCTCACATGACATATAGAAGAAAACCCCCATACAATGACAAATGTATAATATCAAAGGCAGTAGTCCAACAAAATAGTTGCCTATAATGACACAAGTTCTTATATGATGAGCAATAAATAAATACTGCTGCAACAATCCCCTTACCCCCTTTATATAAATCCCCTTATAATAAAGAGGGTCTTTTATCAAAAGGTAAGAAGAGGGGGAAGGAGAGGAGGGGATATATGCGTTATAGAGTGAAAGGTCTAAACTTACAACCATAAAAGCAGAGTGTCTCTGTACTAAGCACAAAATAGCAATAAGATACTTATTTAAACATAGCCAGGTGAAAGGATCAGTCCAAGTGTCAAAAAGTCCATGGAATAAATAAGTCCTGCCAGTCAGAGTGCCAAAAGGTCCGTGGGGCCTTTCAAAAAGGATTATACATCATACTTTCACATAGATTATCTAAGAAGGCACACCAGCCACATCAGGTCTAATAGATCTATTTAATAATATATGCTATTTGCATTCTAGAATCTGGTGACAGATCTACATCAAAGCCTACGACAGCCATTGGAAAAATTCAAATAATCTTGATTAAATGTCTACAATGAAGATCTATGTGTTTCCATGGTTAAAGACAACAAGCGGACCCATCAGACAGATCTTCGTTCCCTTACTTCTAAAACTTTCTTTTTTGGTAAAGGAAGTGAGCTTGTGGAAGAGAGTAGGATCAGGCTACACAGGGTTTTTAGTCCATAAGTTTTGACTACTTCTATTAGCAAAAAAAACGTAGCTTTAGAAGTAGGAAAACAAGGGTCTAACTGATGGGTCTGTTTGTTGTCTTTAATCGTTTATACACATAGATCTGCATTGTAGACTTTTAGTGAAGATTATTCGCAGTGTTGCATTGGCATTCATAGGCTTTGAACCAGAGCCTACCCTCTAACATAATGGTCTCCATATGAGTTACAGGTGAAAAATCTTAGAATATTTTTACAAGACTATTCTAAATGGTATTACTTTGTTTTAGACATATTGAAGCAATACAAATTAGTTCCAAAGGCTTTATTACCATATAACTGATATATCTAGGATTCAACAATTGTTGTATGGTTGGTGATTGTACTATACATTTGTCTTCATTCATATCTTATGTATATTAATGCTGTTTCTTGATAATAGCCATGTTGTTTATAACATATTTATTATTTCTAGCAGAAAGCAACGCATGTGTTCTTATCATCCATTAGAAACATTAATTCCGATTACTAGCCACTAGGGTTGAGCGACCTTTAGTTTTTTAGGGTCGAGTCGGGTTTTGTGAAACCCGACTGTCTTAAAAGTCGAGTCGAGTGAAATCGGCCGACCACCGTGAAAAGTCGGGTTTCTGCCGAAACACGAAACCCAATGAAGGAATTTAATTTTTTTTTTCTCTCTCTCTCTCTCTCTCTCCCTCTCTCTCTCCCTCTCTCTCTCTCCCCTCCGTCCCAGCACAGAAAATTGCGTATTGCACATTCCAACTCCCTGCTGCGCACAAGCGATAACATGACAATATGCGTTCACTCCCCTAAGACCTATGTCATCACTCTGCCCACGCTCATTCATTGGCTGAAAAAATGGCGCTAAACGCGTCATACGAAACGCGACTTTGGCGCCAAGATCGCGTACCGCATGGCCGACCCCCCACAGGGATCGGGTCGGGTTTCATGAGACGCCGACTTTGCCAAAAGTCGGCGACTTATGAAAATGAACGATCCGTTTCGCTCAATCCTACTAGCCACCTTTGCTTCGTATTAGCCTATGAGTGGTGCACTGCCCAACCATTAGGCATTCACAGACTGCTACTGGCATTAGGTTCCAATGTCTGCACTATTGATAACCCAAGCATTGTGTCATTTCTGTCTTTCATTCTATTGCTACGTCACCTGAGAGCTTCAGCACAACACTGGAGAAAATGCTCTTTGTTCATCGTTAGACCAAGGGTCACGAGACCGTTTGTCCCCCATCCGAGAAACTCCGATTATGCTAATCACAAGCTGATTATTGATTAACCAGAGTGTGATCAGAGTCTGAACCAATTTTCTGGGATGGGGAGACTAAAAAGAAAATTGTCCATCTTCTGCTGACAGTGCATACGTATTTATGAGGAATGTAAGAGAGCGTGCATGACCTTAAAAATCTGTTGCCAAGAATTAAATGTAAAGAAAAAAAAAAAGAAAAAAGAAACCTCATTTTGGAACAACAGCTTTGACACACAAATATTGGAACAGATATGTAAATGTGGAAAATTAATTTTTGTTTTTCTCCCGGAATTTAATCAGCAAACAAATCTTAATAAAGCTACATATCAATTGGATGGACTATTTTTTTCCTAACAACAAAGAATACTTTAAATTGTGAAAAATAAACCTTGTTCAAAGACCGTCCACTACTTTAGTGGCTCCCACTGTCTTTTGTATACTCTGCTGCAACTAATTATGTACCATACACCCACATGAGCCAATGACTGGACTCAGCAGTAATGCCTACATGTATGGCATGAGACCAAAGAGACCAGTGATTGGCTGCAGTCAGGGCTGCCAACAGGAATTTCAGGGCCCCATACTGGCAACATTTTTGGGCCTCCTTGAGGCTCCACCCAGGCTCCCTCCAGCTCCGCCTCCACCCCTTGAACTTTTCACTGTCCCATCACCCACTCTTGGAAAAACTCCACTTTTGCACCACGTCCTCATCAATAGCACAATTCTCATCGAACACCATATGTTATGGACTGACCTGGATTGGAGTAGTAGTATTGCAACCACTAGGGGCAGCACCGTCAGGTAGCATAGTCAGGGATAGCCAGGGGTTAGTACACAGAGCAGCCATGTAGCTTGAAGGAGCAGTGCATAGCGTAGTCAGGGATAGCCAAGGAGTTGGTAAACAGGAGCAGCAATGTAGTTTTAAGGAACAGCACATAGCATGGCCAGGGGCTCGATACAAGGAGCAACAGTATAATCTTATGGATAAGCAGCAGGTGAAAGGAAGCTTAACTAGAGTCTGGTAGCTCAAAAATCTCACAAGGAAGGGAGTGCAATCAGCGTGGAGCCAATCAGGAACTCTGTGTGGAGACAATTAGAAACAAGTATTTGGGTGAGCTCTTGAACTGTCCAGCGAGCTGAGTAGCTCAGAGGGAAAACAAGTGCACAAAAGCTTCTATGTTCGAGTCCTGACGGCATATCACATACATAGCTATTAGCTTTTGTTTTGGTCAAAAGATTTTTACGTCTGCCACCACAAAAAGGTAGACTCTCTTGGCAGGGCTCTATTCTACTTTAACCTATTACAAAAATCTTAAAATATCCAATACTTTTTTCAGGTATATTTTTCTTTATTTTCTTTAAGAAAATGTTTTAATTTTTTAAACTAATTGAAACCAGATTGTGATAATTTTTTTATAATCTGTATTTCTGATTGCAGAATATTATATTCTGTTTCCTGGACATTTATGGAAGCTGCTCTCTTGCCTTTTTGGAGATATGGACATTAGACATATGCATGTATATATATCACAAGACATTATAGGAGACTCTATTTATTTTGGGTGAGTGTTTGGGCGTGTGCGTGTGCCTCATCACTTTTGGGCCCTCAGCTGCTGCATATAATGTGCCGGAAGGGCCCAGGGTGGCCGACATCTTAGGAACAGAGTGCGGGTTGGCAGCGACTGATGTCACTGATGTCAGACGCGGCCGGTCCCCTCTGCTGCGGGCATGCAATGTAAGTAGTTGCAGCTGTGAGTGAATGGAGCCCCAGGGCTTAATAAAGCAAAGTAAAGTAATTAGGCCGGGTCCTAGCATACCACACAGTCTGCCTGGCCGTTTACACAGTGGCTCGGCTGTGCGGCCTCAGCGCAGGCTGCACACCGCTCCTCACCCAGTCTGGGCCCCCCTTCTTCGTTCCAGGCCCCATACACCAGTAATGGCAGTAATGCCTTGATGCCGACCCTGGCTGCAATATTTAGGAGGAGATGACTGGTACAATTTTTTTTAAAGCATCACTTACTATAAGGGAAAAGTGTCCTAGACAACACATACAAACCACTTTCATGGTGTCATTTTTGTGTCTGTTACTGTTAATATTTACATAGTTACATTGTTTTATAACATGGTACAGTACAGGGGCAAAGAGACAGGACAAGACAGGGACTGCATTTACAATGTGACAGGTTTGCTGTAAATCAATTGATATAGCTATTTTTGCATTTGAAAAGTTGAATATTAGCATGTCTGCTTATAGCCACTTTGCCCACCTATCACATATTTTCTATCTGGTGCTTTTTGTTCTCATATTGCAGGAACTTTTTGATCTTATACAGTAGTTAGGGGTTCTGTGTATCCCCTTCTTTTGCTGGATAGATTCAATCTAAGTTTTTAAGAAGATAAGAGATACATTGTTTTTGGGCCACGGCTTGGAAAAATAAATATAGGAAGGGACGTAAAAATGCAGAAAAATCTAACTTTTAACTCAAGGAATTGAATCAGTCTGCAAATCTTAAAAAAGCTATATCTTAATTGGCTGATTAGGAGTTTGTACGCAATATTTTTTTCCTAAAAACAAAAAAATAGCTTAAAACAAAAAGATAAAATACAGTTTGAACATCCACCACCCCAGTAGTTCCCACAGGTTTTTGTTTTGTTGTAAACATCTATGTGAATGCTGCAGCTCAATGGTAATGTCTGCATGTATGGCATGCGACGAAGGAGAACAATGATTGACTACAGTGGTCACTTGTAATTATTACACACAGTATACCCACACTATTCCACAGAATTATATTATTAGTCTAGAGAGTATCTTCAATAAATCAGAATGTGCCCGTGGTTAGGATATGCTGTGAAACAACACCAGTGAAAACCACTGTAATACAAAGACAAGTACCAAACCACCGTGGATAAGAAATCACCAGAGAATCAATGAATACGGGAATAATTAAAATATAGGCCTTTATTTATAAGATTGGCAACAATTGCATACAATAATAAATTTTTTTTTATAAAAATAACACACATTAAAGGTATATATACCTTACTCACGAGGTCAGGGAGTAGAAATACTCAATAAGATAGCCCCCAGCACAATATCTTATTTCCAGCTGTGCATATCATAAAAGTGCAAAGGTTCCAGTAAAAGGTGTTTAAAATGTCAAAAGAACCGTGATATATAAAAATATATTAAAATTTATGTGCAAAATATAAATTAACTTTTAGCGCTGTGCAAAATAGTGCAAAAAAAGTGCATAATAGCCAGGGATTATATAACCCAATAGAATAGGGTGCCCACACGTGTAGGCCTATACTCAGGCCAAACAATAGGTGACCAATTGCTTATATAGGATAGCACAGCAATATAAATGAAAAAAGTATATTATATATATATATATACCTGGGGGGAAATCAAAACCTGAACCAGCGTGCGCCCGACGCGCGTTTCGGATATTTCTCCTTCGTCCTGACGAAGGAGAAATATCCGAAACGCGCGTCGGGCGCACGCTGGTTCAGGTTTTGATTTCCCCCCAGGTATATACAGTGGGGCAAAAAAGTATTTAGTCAGTCAGCAATAGTGCAAGTTCCACCACTTAAAAAGATGAGAGGCGTCTGTAATTTACATCATAGGTAGACCTCAACTATGGGAGACAAACTGAGAAAAAAAAATCCAGAAAATCACATTGTCTGTTTTTTTTATCATTTTATTTGCATATTATGGTGGAAAATAAGTATTTGGTCAGAAACAAACAATCAAGATTTCTGGCTCTCACAGACCTGTAACTTCTTCTTTAAGAGTCTCCTCTTTCCTCCACTCATTACCTGTAGTAATGGCACCTGTTTAAACTTGTTATCAGTATAAAAAGACACCTGTGCACACCCTCAAACAGTCTGACTCCAAACTCCACTATGGTGAAGACCAAAGAGCTGTCAAAGGACACCAGAAACAAAATTGTAGCCCTGCACCAGGCTGGGAAGACTGAATCTGCAATAGCCAACCAGCTTGGAGTGAAGAAATCAACAGTGGGAGCAATAATTAGAAAATGGAAGACATTCAAGACCACTGATAATCTCCCTCGATCTGGGGCTCCACGCAAAATCCCACCCCGTGGGGTCAGAATGATCACCAGAACGGTGAGCAAAAATCCCAGAACCACGCGGGGGGACCTAGTGAATGAACTGCAGAGAGCTGGGACCAATGTAACAAGGCCTACCATAAGTAACACACTACACCACCATGGACTCAGATCCTGCAGTGCCAGACGTGTCCCACTGCTTAAGCCAGTACATGTCCGGGCCCGTCTGAAGCTTGCTAGAGAGCATTTGGATGATCCAGAGGAGTATTGGGAGAATGTCCTATGGTCTGATGAAACCAAACTGGAACTGTTTGGTAGAAACACAACTTGTCGTGTTTGGAGGAAAAAGAATACTGAGTTGCATCCATCAAACACCATACCTACTGTAAAGCATGGTGGTGGAAACATCATGCTTTGGGGCTGTTTCTCTGCAAAGGGGCCAGGACGACTGATCCGGGTACATGAAAGAATGAATGGGGCCATGTATCGTGAGATTTTGACTGCAAACCTCCTTCCATCAGCAAGGGCATTGAAGATGAAACGCGGCTGGGTCTTTCAACATGACAATGATCCAAAGCACACCGCCAGGGCAACGAAGGAGTGGCTTCGTAAGAAGCATTTCAAGGTCCTGGAGTGGCCTAGCCAGTCTCCAGATCTCAACCCTATAGAAAACCTTTGGAGGGAGTTGAAAGTCCGTGTTGCCAAGCGAAAAGCCAAAAACATCACTGCTCTAGAGGAGATCTGCATGGAGGAATGGGCCAACATACCAACAACAGTGTGTGGCAACCTTGTGAAGACTTACAGAAAACGTTTGACCTCTGTCATTGCCAACAAAGGATATATTACAAAGTATTGAGATGAAATTTTGTTTCTAATCAAATACTTATTTTCCACCAGAATATGCAAATAAAATGATAAAAAAACAGACAATGTGATTTTCTGGATTTTTTTTTCTCAGTTTGTCTCCCATAGTTGAGGTCTACCTATGATGTAAATTACAGACGCCTCTCATCTTTTTAAGTGGTGGAACTTGCACTATTGCTGACTGACTAAATACTTTTTTGCCCCACTGTATATATAATATACTTTTTTCATTTATATTGCTGTGCTATCCTATATAAGCAATTGGTCACCTATTGTTTGGCCTGAGTATAGGTCTACACGTGTGGGCACCCTATTCTATTGGGTTATATAATCCCTGGCTATTATGCACTTTTTTTGCACTATTTTGCACAGCGCTAAAAGTTAATTTATATTTTGCACATAAATTTTAATATATTTTTATATATCACGGTTCTTTTGACATTTTAAACACCTTTTACTGGAACCTTTGCACTTTTATGATATGCACAGCTGGAAATGAGATATTGTGCTGGGGGCTATCTTATTGAGTATTTCTACTCCCTGACCTCGTGAGTAAGGTATATACAGGTCCTTCTCAAAAAATTAGCATATAGTGTTAAATTTCATTATTTACCATAATGTAATGATTACAATTAAACTTTCATATATTATAGATTCATTATCCACCAACTGAAATTTGTCAGGTCTTTTATTGTTTTAATACTGATGATTTTGGCCTACAACTCCTGAAAACCTAAAAAACCTGTCTCAATAAATTAGCATATCAAGAAAAGGTTCTCTAAACGACCTATTACCCTAATCTTCTGAATCAACTAATTAACTCTAAACACATGCAAAAGATACCTGAGGCTTTTAAAAACTCCCTGCCTGGTTCATTACTCAAAACCCCCATCATGGGTAAGACTAGCGACCTGACAGATGTCAAGAAGGCCATCATTGACACCCTCAAGCAAGAGGGTAAGACCCAGAAAGAAATTTCTCAACAAATAGGCTGTTCCCAGAGTGCTGTATCAAGGCACCTCAATGGTAAGTCTGTTGGAAGGAAACAATGTGGCAGAAAACGCTGTACAACGAGAAGAGGTGACCGGACCCTGAGGAAGATTGTGGAGAAGGACCGATTCCAGACCTTGGGGAACCTGAGGAAGCAGTGGACTGAGTCTGGTGTGGAAACATCCAGAGCCACCGTGCACAGGCGTGTGCAGGAAATGGGCTACAGGTGCCGCATTCCCCAGGTAAAGCCACTTTTGAACCATAAACAGCGGCAGAAGCGCCTGACCTGGGCTACAGAGAAGCAGCACTGGACTGTTGCTAAGTGGTCCCAACTTAGTACTTTTTTCTGATGAAAGCAAATTTTGCATGTCATTCGGAAATCAAGGTGCCAGAGTCTGGAGGAAGACTGGGGAGAAGGAAATGCCAAAATGCCTGAAGTCCAGTGTCAAGTACCCACAGTCAGTGATGGTGTGGGGTGCCATGTCAGCTGCTGGTGTTGGTCCACTGTGTTTCATCAAGGGCAGGGTCAATGCAGCTAGCTATCAGGAGATTTTGGAGCACTTCATGCTTCCATCGGCTGAAATGCTTTATGGAGATGAAGATTTCATTTTTCAGCACGACCTGGCACCTGCTCACAGTGCCAAAACCACTGGTAAATGGTTTACTGACCATGGTATTACTGTGCTCAATTGGCCTGCCAACTCTCCTGACCTGAACCCCATAGAGAATCTGTGGGATATTGTGAAGAGAAAGTTGAGAGACGCAAGACCCAACACTCTGGATGAGCTTAAGGCCGCTATTGAAGCATCCTGGGCCTCCATAACATCTCAGCAGTGTCACAGGCTGATTGCCTCCATGCCACGCCGCATTGAAGCAGTCATTTCTGCCAAAGGATTCCCGACCAAGTATTGAGTGCATAACTGAACATTATTATTTGATGGTTTTTTTGTTTGTTATTAAAAAACACTTTATTTGATTGGACGGGTGAAATATGCTAATTTATTGAGACAGGTTTTTTGGGTTTTCAGGAGTTGTATGCCAAAATCATCAGTATTAAAACAATAAAAGACCTGACAAATTTCAGTTGGTGGATAATGAATCTATAATATATGAAAGTTTAATTGTAATCATTACATTATGGTAAATAATGAAATTTAACACTATATGCTAATTTTTTGAGAAGGACCTGTATACCTTTAATGTGTGTTATTTTTATAAAAAAATTTTTATTATTGTATGCAATTGTTGCCAATCTTATAAATAAAGGCCTATTTTTTAATTATTCCAGTGGTCACTTTTGTATACAGCACATAATCGCCACTCCAAAATAATCACAGTCTGGTGGGAATCACTGGTGCAGATTGTTTTATGTTTTTTTTTTTATTTTACAGTATCACCAGCTGTAAGGAATTATGTCCTGGACAACCCATACAAGTCTCTTTTATGATTTTACCTGTTTATTTTGCTGTTTTTGCTTTTTTTATTATTATTATTATTATTATTATTATTTTCATAGTCAATAGAAGACCCTTCCTTTATTATATTGCACTAGCTATACTATCCCCAACTGAGACTGGACTGCTAATGTTATGTGATATCAATTCTTTGATTTTGTCTTTTGTTATTCTTTCTGTTAATTTTTTTTTACATACCAAAACCAACAAAAAAAAGTTTTCTTAAGTTTGGATTACAGTTGTCAAATGTCAATATTTGTTAATAAATGTGAACTGAAATCTGCACTGTTCTTGATGGTCTTTAAATATGTTTTCATTTTCATTCATTCATGAGATTAGGATTTACCTTTTAAGTACTGCTTACATTTTGAACCATATTTCATGATTTATAACTAGTGGTGGGAAAACCTGTGGATGTTCGGGTCCTTCACAGGAAACTTTGAGGGACACTTTAAAGTTACTTGTGTTTCCAGCTACTGGAACGCCTGGAGGCTGTAAATTAAGGTTACCTTGGGTATGTATTTTACTGTACTTGTTAACAAATAAAAATACATTTAAAAAAATGCCATGGAGTCCCCGTAATTTTCAAAACTAGCTGAGGGAAAGCCGACCGCTGATGTCAATATTCTGGGAAAAAGCCAATAGCCATAAAAGTTCTCAGGCTATTGATATCAGCTCACAGCTGTTTGCTTAGACTTTATTGGTTATTATAGGGAAACTCCCCCCCAAAAAATGGCGTGGGGTCCCCCCTATATTTACTAACCAGCAAAGGGTATACAGACAGCTGCAGACTGATATTAATATCCTAGGAAATGGCCATGGTTATTGGCCCATTCCCAGATTAAGAACATCAGCCCTCAGCTGCTCCAGAAATGACGCATCCATAATATGCACCAATTCTGGCGCTTTGCTCGGCTCTTCTCACTTGTCCTAGTGTGGTGGCAAGTGGAGTAATATTTGTGGGGTTGATGTCAGCTTTGTAATGGTAGCTGGCATCAAGCCCAGGGGTTAGTAATGGAGAAGTGTTTATTAGACACCCCCATAACTAATCCTGTTGTGAAAATTAAATAAAGACTCACACATGAAAAGTCTTTTACTTGAACAAAACACACATAAAAAACCCATTATTTTAAATAAACACTCCCCACCCTCTTTTACACATTTATTACTGTAAATTTTAAAATAATAAAGCACCATATTCCTAACCTATCCTATGACAATCCATTTGTCAAACGAAAAGGCCAACTCTGCTTCATCTGAATTGCATGGCTGAGCGGTGGCATGATGCGACCGCTCAGCCATTGTTAAAAAGTCTGAGTGTGAGTGTGGATCATGGACCCACTGTGCCATGGACCAGCTTCCTGGTCTTCATTGGGGCCTCTAGTGTTGAGGTCAGGCTTGTGCGGCAGGTAGGTGCCAGGAACCACTCCAAGGTAGCGTCGGGCAGTAGCAGCTGATCCCAAAAAGGACAGGAAGCTGTAGTGACAGATGCTGGCAGGAACGGTAGGGATATTGGTTGCACGGCAGGTGCAGGTGGGTGTAGCAGGTATACTGACTGGCATGACCAATTCACAGGCAGGCAGATACTGGCAGACAGATAGGTGTAGGCAGGCAGATGCTGATGGACATGGCTGATACATGGGCAGGCAAGCAGGCATGGCTAATATACAGGCAAGTGCAGGTGGGCACGGCTGATATTCAGGCAAGCGCTGGCACGCATGGCTGATATACTGATGGCTGATATACTAAAAGACAGGTACTGGCAGGCACGGCTGATATACAGGCAGAGGTAGGAGCGAGTTCAGACTGGAAGGACCGAAACAGCTTTAGGAAGAACTAGATAACTGGCAAGTATGACTGGAATACAGGAATGGGTAGGACCCAGTTCAGATTGGATAGACAGGAAACCGCAGATGTGGACAAGAAGGGAACCACAGATGTGGACAAGCAGGAAACTCTAGATGTGGACAAGCAGGAAACCGCAGATCTGGTCTAGTAGGAAACCGCAGATGCAGTCAAGCACGGAAGCAGAGGTTCCCACAGAACAGACAGAAGCAGGTTCAGAAACAAACAGGGTAAGGATAGGTACACACAGGACATAATGGACCAAGTTCCCACAGGATGAACATAAGGACAAGTACACACTGGTAGGACAGAGCCAGATTAACACAGAGTACTTACTATGAGGAGTAAGCATACACATACACATACACACTAATGTAGCACAGCAATAACAGAATAGAGATAGGTACTGGTTCATACACTACAGGTTAGCGATATGTACTGGTCAGACACTGCAGGTTTGGAAACAGGAGCTGATTCAGACACAGAAGGATACAGAGTCAAGTACAGATACTGACACAGCAGATACAGGGAAAGATACAGACTGGATACAAAAAGGATAAGAGTCAGGTCCTAACTCAGACACAGGTACAGATTCAGGCTTGGGCATACAGACCTAAGGACACAGGTTCAGACAAAAACAAATGCAGGTCAGGTTCAGGGTTCAAGCCTGGGTATTCACTCTCCAGGGTGGCAAAAACAGTTTCAGGCAAGGAGTGGACCTGACAACGGACTTAGCAGCTAACAGACAAGCTAGACACTAAAGTCCATGATGTTGAATAGGCACCTACCAATGGGGGATGGTGCCTTAAGTACCAGATACCTCCCAGGAATTGGCTCAGGACATCTTAGGAGAGCACACGCTGTCTCTTTAAGAACCGGGAAGTTCACGCACGCGCGCCCTAAGACAAGCATACTGCCAGGAATCATGAACAGCAAGTAGAGGACTCGGAGCTTATACGACAGCCAAGCATCCCTGCCAGGAGGAGGCAGGCAGGGACACTGGCATTACAGTCATGAATCCAGGAGATACTAAGCTGGGCCTGAGAGCGCAGCTTCAATGACCTGGGGTTACCATCTGTTACAGGCAGCGGTTCTCAGGCTCAGCTCTATGTCTGTTGAATTAACGGCTGAGTGGTTGCATCTTGCCACCGCTCAGTCATGCAATCCAGATGTAGCTGAGTTGGCCTCTTCATGTTTGGGTGTCATGATGACAATGCGTCCTTTAAAAGCACAGCAGAGAGCGTCAGAATGGATGGAGCGGTGCTATGTAGTGTAAGGAGTGTAGTAGGCAAAGGGATGAGGGATAGATAGTGATGAAGGACAGAAGAGTGGCTTGTATCACTTGTACATATAGAATGATAATCTGCTGTCAGGAATGGAAGTTTTGGGGTTCAAAATAATTACCATCCACCAAAATAATAAGAAATACTCCACATATAAGGCATTCCTGCAGCAATCTAGAGTTATACCAGAGAACTGGGGACCCATGCACTAACGAGACTTGTGATCATCACCTTATAGAATGTCAGCTGTACAATTGTCACCACCTTCTGCTCCAGGTCATAAGATTAGTAGCAGAAAAAGTAACACATTGGAGAAATTGTGCATTGTATCTATAGTATGGACTACAGATGTCAGATTTATGGCTGTAAAAAAGGAAAAAAATTGTTCATGCTAATAACCTCTGCTTTTCTTTCTTCATTTCATTTATAATAGCTGACTTTTTTGGACAGACTGTTGCATTTTACCCTAATGGTGACAAGTCCGACTCTATGCTACCCCTACTCCTTACTGTAGTAGTGGTGCTAGGTAGTTAGAATATAGAAATGTGAATGATGTGAGATATCTGAATACTTATAAGGGGCAGTATATATGCAAAACTGACAGTGAAGCATTCAGAATACTGTTGGCACAAAAATACATATTCAGCTGCAGAAAAGTATATTGTAGAGGTACAATGCTTTTCATAACTCAAAACCATTGCTGCTCGTTTTGTAGTGTAATGATTGTGCTAGAAATTGTCAGATGACAATCCATAGAAATACATTTAGATGTGAGACCTGCATGTACAGAAGACTTTTATTGCACTACAAAATATGAAGAGTATACATATATATTTCTTAAAACAAAGATGTCCAGAAGATGCATCTAAGTTGCATTCAGTTTGTACAACAGATGCTAAGTGATGCTTAAAGGGAATTGGGGTTAGTCTGCCTGTTAATAATGTTGTGAACATGCCCGGCACCAGCACCGAGAGCCCCGCTGCCTGGAGGAATTGATCTTTATTCCCCCCGGTAATGTTTGGGCTTCAGTCACGGGGGCAGTACCCGCACAGGTGCACAGGTTCAGTCAATGCTCTGTGTATAGAGAGCGGCAGCTTTAACCATGCCCCGGCACTGACTGGCAGCTGACCCTAATGCTGAGCTGCTGTCAGTCAGTGCCGGGGGTACAGTTACTGAACCCGTGCTGGCGCCGCCCCTGTGGCTGAAACCGGAATGCTGCCAGGGGGAATAAAGATAATTTTATCCCAGAAGGGGTCTAAGTGCTGGCGTAGGGCAGGTTCACACAAAGCTATTAACCTGCAGACTAACCCCATACCTGCAGGTTAATAGCATTAAAGGGAACCTGTCACCCCCAAAATGGCTGGTGAGGTAAGCTCACCGGCATCAGGGGCTTATCTACAGCATTCTGTAATGCTGTAGATAAGCCCCCGATGTTACCTGAAAGAGGAGAAAAAGACGTTAGATTATACTCACCCAGGGGCGGTCCCGGTGCGGTCAGGTCGGATGGGTGTCTCAGGTCCGCTCCGGCGCCTCCCATCTTCATTCCATGACGTCCTCTTCGGGTCTTTACGCCGCGGCTCCGGCGCAGGCATACTTTGTCTGTTGAGGGCAGAGCAAAGTACTGCAGTGCGCAGGCGCCGGAAAGGTCAGAGAGGCCCAGCACCTGCGCACTGCAGTACTTTGCTCTGCCCTGAACAGGGCAGACAAAGTACGCCTGCGCCGGAGCCGCGGCGTAAAGACCCGAAGAGGACGTCATGGAATGAAGATGGGAGGCGCCGGAGCGGACCGGAGACACCCATCCGACCTGACCGCACCGGGACCGCCCCTGGGTGAGTATAATCTAACGTCTTTTTCTCCTCTTTCAGGTAACATCGGGGGCTTATCTACAGCATTACAGAATGCTGTAGATAAGCCCCTGATGCCGGTGAGCTTACCTCACCAGCCATTTTGGGGGTGACAGGTTCCCTTTAAGGGTGACAGGTTCCCTTTAAAGAGAACATCAGGATTTTATACCTCAAACTAATGGCTTTTATTAAAAGACGCCTTAATGCTCAGTAAATCCTTATCTTTCTTGTACAAATTCATTTTACTGTTTTCGATATATAAATAGTTGAAATATTCTGCTGATGCAAGTGCAGTGGGTAGATACGATACTGCACTTACAGCTCTCCTGCCCTCCTTCCCTATTCCCCACTCGCAGCCTGGCTCTTGTCTATGACTGACAGGTCACTGACACATGAGTAGTAGGCAGGCTGCGGGTGGAGAATAGGCAGTGAAGCTGGAGAGCTGTAAGTGCAGTCCCCGCCCATTGCACTTGCAACTCATTAGCATACAATCTCAACTATGGATTTCTCTAAAACAGCAAAACAGATTTCTACAGGAAGGATAAGGATTTACTCAACATATCTTTTCATACCAGCCATTACTTTGGGATACAAAATCCTGATGACAGGTTTTCTTTAAATCTGTGGAAGGCTCCAACTCAAAAGGAATAGTGACCAGAAAAGTGAAGGTGAAATATTAAAGCTTTGTAAACTGCATTTAATACCTGCCAAAAAACAGCTGTTGAAAAAAAGGGGATTTATGAGCCAAAGACAAGTGGTTCAGTGAAGGCTATTTGAGATTTCATTATCATTATCAACAATTTTTGAGAACAAAATATCCATCCACAAAACTGCACTGTCTGCCATTATAATAAAAAGCAGCAGAACGTGGTTAATCTCAGTCTGTACACAACAGCAAAAAGTCCTAAACGTTTATTGTGCGTTAATAAAAGAAGTGGCCCATCATCCCGCTCACTAAACCTGATTCATTGTCCTAAAACTCTCCATAGTGCAGGCAGTTCCCAAACATAATGGGACTTATTTCCTTTTGATTATGGTCTGTAATTAATCTGGTGAAGCCTGTTAATTTTACACATGTATTATGAATGTTTTTATGTTAGCAGATAAATGCCATTCGCCAGCTCATTTACCCACATAATTAGCACATATATTTTTTCTTGTAAATTGCATATCACATACATTTGTAATTTAGCGTTACTACAAGCTTTTGCATAGAGAACAATGGCAGACAATTATCATTCTAAGGATTTTAACACCAAAAAACTGGTGGTTAAATTTTCATGTAATAGTCTTCTGTGCTACAGGAAAGATGAATAATAAAAAGGGATTATGCTTCTTACCGGCGCCTCACAACCAATGTACCATTCTCCTCTCCGCACCAGTGCTTGTCTATTAAATGTCACTCACAACCTTGTGATTGGCAACACTTGCCAAATTCACGTAGCCCTGAGCTTATAAGGCTGACTACCCTGACTATATAACGCTCTTGGTGACTTCCCTTACACCTGAACAATGGGTACCATATAACATGGAATGTGCATGAGTGGTCCTCTTTTAAAAAGAAGATAATGGCAGAACAAGTAAAAAATCAACTTTGCAGAACCCAACTGCAGATATAGTAGTAACAAAGCTTTTCAGTTTCTGTCGTTTTTAAAGGTGCCGTATACTAAGTATTCTCAGCACTCATGGAAATTCCATTTTTAAAGGTTTCAGAATAAAACAAACAAATTATACAATAATTTGTGTAAAAATCTTCCGGTTCCATCTCTCTCTACAGTGACTACACCTTGGTATTTCACACACTCCCATACCAAAATCTAAAGCTCTGTCAAGTATCTGATGAGGAGTAGTTTATCACATATAGGATGGGTTTCCCTTCCTTGCCCTAAATCTCAAGAGCACCCACTGTGCCACCGTTCCCACTGTGATCTCCACTGAATCCAGGCCAATTCAGAACTGTACTACTGGGCCATTCCTTAGACCTGCAGAACATCCAGACATCAAAATAGCTATCAACTGACCTAATCAACGAGGATTCTCTTTAGACCCCAACGTGAGGCAACTACAGTTTTCTCTGACTTTGAACACACCACACTAAATGACCCCTTGTTCCCTCAGCTGGCCAACCCCACAGCCATAGAAGACTCACCAGGTCTAATCACAATACACCACAATCCCATATCAGTGGTAGCCCACACAGAACTCTCACAGGCCCACCCATTCAAGGGCCAGATTCTTCTGTTCTTAACCACAGAGCGGTCATTCTACAATCTCGCCATATGCTTAGCGGCACACAGTCCTGGCATCACTTGGCAAAGCAGCCGTCCAGCTTTCCTTTCAAAGACTTGCTCATACTATCTTTTTTCTCAGCTAAGGGTTATCGCCTGCATCAACAATATACTTCAGTTGTTCCCACTTTGCTGTAAAGACATAGACTTACTTATCATCTGTCAGTAGGTCTTGGCTGAATAAGTACACAGACCCTCCTTTGTTACTTCTTTTGCTTTGCGTACCTGATTCTTATAATCCTACTACTGTGTTCAGCATTTATGCTGATGGAGTCTCGTGCTTCTAAAATTGCTCTTGCTGTTTGCCTGGAACATTCAATCATCCAAAGTCTTAGAGGAGAAATGTTCATTTATTTCTACGATTGCACTGCACAATGAGCAACTGGTTGCACCCCTTGGAGAAACATCAAGGTGAGCTGACCATGAAAGGTAATTGCTTACAGAGACCTACAGTTCTACTGTTAAATGCTCAAAATATTACAGTCCATTTGGGTGCAAACTGATTGATTATGGAGGAGCAGTTGTAGCACTTCAGGGTCCAATTCAAGGACCACTCAGAAAGTTGTGATACCACCAAGTACATTGTTTCACTAAAAGTATTAAGCTGTTAAGTGCAGTACAACAAACATTTCCTCAGTCCCTTAAATGTATACCATTACTGTATGTTTGCACTCAACGAGCATTGGCTGGTGCTCGGATTTGAGGCGCGAATCCCCGCACCGCATGTTTGGTGCCTGCTACACAGCCAATAAGCATGCAGGTATTGCTTGACAGTCACTGTAATGCTGAAGCCATCTTGTTAGAGAAATTACTGATTTGCTGGCCACATTGTCTCATCAGAGGTTATAAAAAGACAGGCGCTGCCACGCTCAGCTCACTCGGGGACAGTTCTGGTTGGAGAGAGAGCAGTTATCCAGGTCTGTGTGTGCACAGTTTAACTAATCAGAGTCCTCTAGTTTTGATACCGGTATTGATGCTGAACTATGATACTAAGGCCGGAGTCACACTACCGTATAACATGGCCAAGTGCTATGCAATAAAACATTGCATAGCACTAGGCCCAATGTTATACAATGGGACAGCTCAGATCTACGATTATTTTCTCATGCTGATTCGGCGTGAGAGAACAATTGCAGCATGCTTTGATTTGCAGTGATACTCGACTCACTCGCTCCCATACAAGTCTATGGGTGCGAGTGAAACATAGCACTGCACGCAGATATCAGGGACAGTTGCAGAAGCTGGGAGAGTGCCAGAATACAGCCTCTAGGCAGGGTTTAGGCTTTGCAATCTGTTGCTAAATATATAGCTGCTGCACGTGACCATATTCTTTTTTGGTTGAAAAAATTGAATATCTTGTCATCCATACAATTTAATGTGCTTAGTGTTACATTTCGGCAGTAAGAAAAAAGTTCTAATTTTTTTATGGTTTCAAATAGTCATCCATAGACTTTAATGCACTGCTTAGTGTTACATTACAATGGTATCTAAAACTTAAAAATTTTTTTTAAAAATGTTATGGATTAAATTAGTCATCCACAGACTTTAACGGACTGCTTAGTGTTATATTACAGTGGTATATAAAACTAAAAAAAAGTCACATTTTATTTTGTGGATTCAATTAATCAACCGTAGACTTTAACGTACTGCTTAGTGTTACAGTATGGTGATCTATAAAACTCAAAAAGAGTGCACAATTTTTTTCTGGGTTCAATTAGTCATCCATAAAGCTTAACATGCTCGATTTTACAGTACAGTGGAAGATAAAACTCTAAAAAAAGGTATAAAAGAAAAATTTCTGCATTCAGTTAGTCATCCATATAGTTCAACTTGGTTAGTGTTACATTACGGTGGTATATAAAACCATAAAAAAGGAAAAACATTTTTGTCAATTAAATTAGTCATCTAGACTAATAACGCACTGCTTTCCTGGATTTCATTTGTCATCCATTCAGTTTAACACACTGTGTGTAAAATTGCGGTAGGTAAAAATTTTTAAAAACCACTTGGCCTGCTACAGTTGACCACATTTTTGGGTTTGTTAAAAACATTTAGTTTCAATTAATAAAGGAAACTTGGTTTCCAGGGATCTAGCAATTAGAAAATGCATAATGTGTGTGTTAAGAGATAGGGAAGAGGAAGTGTTGATGTTGGTACACACAGATATCGAGGATGTGAGACAGGTGCGGCGATGACCGTTGCTGGAGCACAAGAAACATGCCAATCCATGACACATAGGTTCCTGTCCCACTTTGCAGGGAGGCACGGGATGCCACTTCTCAAGCCACATCAGTGTGAATAGGTGGTTGGTTGGATAGCACATAATGCTTTCAGCATGCTTGCCAGCACCACCCAGTCTTCCACACTGACCAGTCTCACCAGCCAACAGTCAAGATCACTTAATATTCACCCTGATACTCCTTTCTCCCTCCATGTTGAGTCCAGGGAGACTAATTATCTCACACTAGGACACTCCAAGGAGCTCTTTACAATATCATTTTTTGATTGTGGCCTCACACCCTGCATGTTCCAAGAAGGACAGGAGGAGATGCTGTGTAGTGATGCACAAACCTTGAAGCAACCACGTCACAAGAAGATGATGCTGCGGGATGGCAAATTTTGGAGGTGGATGATGATGAGACACAGTTGTCGATAAGTCAGGTTGTTGTTAAGTCAACAAGTCAGGTAGACCAGGGTGTGGAGTTAGAAGTCGAGCTGGTGGATGACGAAGTCACTATAAATATACGCACTTGTACACAGTGCACCTATGGCACCTTTTTCCCCGGTCTGTACCCGCTATCCGCTGCGCTATGTGTGGGGAGTTTTGACACATTGCTGGTGAGTTTTATTTTTTACATCACATACAATCGTTCCATGCATCTAGGAGCGTTATTAGACTCCTTTGTATGTTATTTAATGCATTTACACCTTGTTTAGTATGGTGGCGTTTTTCCCTTATTATTATTGTTTACAGATGACACCCTGAATAAATACTCCTATCATTCCTTTGGTAAGGCTTTTTCCTTTTTTCTGTTTTCCTATTTATGTGTATGTGGAAGAAGATTTTTTGCTAATGAATAAAGATGATTCAATTCCAGTGGGTTCTGTTAAAACCTCATGAACAATTTAAAGAGTAGAGAATTGTAACACTAGATATTCTCATGAGATATGACTTTGGAGGTAGTCCTAGACATGATTTCAGTTTATTCTACACTCACCGGCCACTTTATTAGGTACACCTGTCCAACTTCTTGTTAACACTTAATTTCTAATCAGCCAATCACATGGCGGCAACTCAGTGCATTTAGGCATGTAGACATGGTCAAGACAATCTCCTACAGTTCAAACCGAGCATCAGTATGGGGAAGAAAGGTGATTTGAGTGCCTTTGAACGTGGCATGGTTGTTGGTGCCAGAAGGGCTGGTCTGAGTATTTCAGAAACTGCTGATCTACTGGGATTTTCACGCACAACCATCTCTAGGGTTTACAGAGAATGGTCCGAAAAAGAAAAAAAAACCAGTGAGCGGCAGTTCTGTGGGCGGAAATGCCTTGTTGATGCCAGAGGTCAGAGGAGAATGGGCAGACTGGTTCGAGCTGATAGAAAGGCAACAGTGACTCAAATCGCCACCCGTTACAACCAAGGTAGGCCTAAGAGCATCTCTGAACGCACAGTGCGTCGAACTTTGAGGCAGATGGGCTACAGCAGCAGAAGACCACACCGGGTACCACTCCTTTCAGCTAAGAACAGGAAACTGAGGCTACAATTTGTACAAGCTCATCGAAATTGGACAGTAGAAGATTGGAAAAACGTTGCTTGGTCTGATGAGTCTCGATTTCTGCTGCGACATTCGGATGGTAGGGTCAGAATTTGGCGTAAACAACATGAAAGCATGGATCCATCCTGCCTTGTATGGAGCATCTTTGGGATGTGCAGCCAACAAATCTGCGGCAACTGTGTGATGCCATCATGTCAATATGGACCAAAATCTCTGAGGAATGCTTCCAGCACCTTGTTGAATCTATGCCACGAAGAATTGAGGCAGTTCTGAAGGCAAAAGGGGGTCCAACCCGTTACTAGCATGGTGTACCTAATAAAGTGGCCGGTGAGTGTATATTGCTTTCAATTTTTTCTGTACATTTCCTTCATATTTTTCCTAATTGTTTTCATTTTCTGATGATGTACAGTTATTGTCATAATGATGTTATGATGTCTTCACAATGGGACTATGATGTTGTTACTTTGTAATATTTATTTTGCTTTTTTGTATATTCCAGTCTGATGAAGGTCAATGGAATGACCGAAACGTTACATTAATTTTCTGGAGTAAAAATTTCTTTAATATAAATTATTTCTGTACAAGCATTGAATCTTGAGAGTGCCGGAACAATTTTTTGAGAAGTCACCTCACCAACACAACCTGGGAAGCTGGCATGCAAAGTGAGGCCAGCAGCACTGAGGGGGGAAGGGGGGGGATTGGCAGCACCAAAACAGGCAGGAAAAGGCAGTGGGCTGAGCAGAAGGAGAAGGCGGGCAATTGTTCCACAGAACACCCAAACTCATTAATTTCTCTGTCAAAGAGTTAGGTGTTCCCCAGTCTGGGACTTTTTAAAAGAAAGTTCTGAGACAAAAAATTGGTCATTTGCAACCTGTGCCATTCCAAGATCAGCAGGGTCTTGACCACTAAGAGCCTAACCATCACCAGCATGATCAGGGGCATGTTATCTAAGCACCCCACTCAGTGGGCTGAATGCCTGAGTCCACGATTGGTGCCAGTGGGTGACACCACTGTCTCTTCACTGTGCTCAGTGTTTCCCAATCCCATGTCAATGACACTGGCGCTAATGCCTCCTACCCTGCACCTGTCCTTGCACATTCTGAGGCATCATTATCAGGCACTTCCAAAAACTTGTCTTACCACAGCGTTCATCTGCCCCATCCAAGGTCTTGGAATAAAAAGAAAGTTCCCATCCACACACAAGCCCAAACTCCTTCTTGCTGTGGAATTAGTGCCATTTAGGTTTGTAGACACATAGGATTTCTGTCGACTCATAGCGGCAACCGCCCCTCAGTACTCAGTCTCCAGTTGCCACTGTTTCTCATGGTGTGGAGTCGCCGCCTTGCACTGCACGTGTCCAGGAATATCACCCATGCCCTTACCAATGCAGTTACTGGGATTGTAAGCTTAACATTTCACTGACAGCACAGTGGGTGAATATTGTGAAGGCTGGGGCTGAGTCCCATCTTGGAAAGGCACATGTGCTCCCGACGCCGAAGATTGCACTATCAAGGTTTCCTCCACCTCATACACCAGTTCCTGCACCCCTCCTGCTCCACCTGCTCCTGCTTCAATTTGGTATCTCAGAGCATGTCTTCCACTCAAACCGGAAGCTGGAAGCTCTGTAGCACTACCTCAACAAAGCAGCAACAGGCTGAAGCTAATTTGTCTTGAAGACAATCCTCACACCACAGCAGAGTTATTGAAAGGCATATCAGACCAGACAGATCTGTGGGTTTTGCCACCGAACCTCCAACCAGGCATGGCGGCGTGTTATAATGGCTGTAACCTGATGGCAGCTTTGAAGCTTACCAAGCTCACACACTTGCCATGCTTGGCCCATGTGTTCTACTTGGTGGTTAAGTGGTTTCTGAAAGCTACCCAGATTTGCCAGAGCTTCTGGTGAAGGTACGCAGCATCAGCGCCCATTCCTGCAAATCATCTACAGCTGCCGCCACTCTGGCAGTGCTGCCGCAGCACATTCAAATATAGGAAAAATCAGCCGCACTCAATTGGTTGAAAGTTCAGCAAACTGTGTAGTTTCTTTATTAACATATACAAAAAACATCACCAGGTGCTTTTTTAGGAGGTAAATGGGTGGCGGACTATTCAATTCGGGTAACGTTTCGACCCCAGCGGGTCTTTATCAAAACCTCACTTGTGCCAAAGAGGTAGAGGAGAGGAGAAAGAGCCGAGTTCCCATAGGGCAGCTCTGGTGGAGTTGTGTGGAAGCGCGTCCGCCTGGTGGGTGACATCACCCACCAGGCGGACGCGCTTCCACACAACTCCACCAGAGCTGCCCTATGGGAACTCGGCTCTTTCTCCTCTCCTCTACCTCTTTGGCACAAGTGAGGTTTTGATAAAGACCCGCTGGGGTCGAAACGTTACCCGAATTGAATAGTCCGCCACCCATTTACCTCCTAAAAAAGCACCTGGTGATGTTTTTTGTATATGTTAATAAAGAAACTACACAGTTTGCTGAACTTTCAACCAATTGAGTGCGGCTGATTTTTCCTATACTTGGACTATTTTTGTTCATGCCTGCACCAACCCAGTGACAGTGTGCACATCTTTTTCCTGGATTTGCAGCACATTCAAATGTCAGCTCACCAACAGGTGTACAACATTATCACGTGCTGGAACTCCACACTGCACATGCTGGCAACGCCTTTTGAGCAGCTGAGGCCACTGGTGGAATATCAGCTCCAACATACCCATTGGTATTCTGGATAGCTTCCGCACAAAACAACTGAAAAGTGGGCATGGATGTCTGACATTTATGTGGTTCTCCAAGACTTTGAGGACTCCACAAAGCTGGTGAGCCGCAATAACACCATTATCCAGAAAACTGTACTGCTTCTGTGTCTACTTAAAGGGCACCTGTCACCCCGTTTTTTCCTTATGAGATAAAAATACTGTTAAATAGGGCCTGAGCTGTGCATTACAACAGTGTATTTTGTGGACCCCGATTCCCCACCTATGCTGCCAAAATACGAAATACATGCCCAAGGTCCCGAATCCACTGCACAGGGGAGTGAAAACAGCGCGATGTGTGCTATTTCATTGGTGATCGGTGGGGGCGGCCATCTTCCTTTGGCCGCGCGTGCACAGAAGCGGCGCTCTGCTGGCCGCGGCTTCAGGAAAATGGCCGCGGGATGCCGATCGTGCGCAGATGGAGATCGCGGCAGCCATTTTCCTGAAGCCGAGATGCGAATTCTGCTTCAGGAAAATGGCCGCCGCGATCTCCATCTGCGCAAGCGCGGCATCCCGCGGCCATTTTCCTGAAGCCGTGGGCAGCAGAGCGCTCCATCTGCGCACGCGCGGCCAAAGGAAGATCACCGCCCCCACCGATCAACAGGGAAATAACGCACATCGCGCTCTTTTCACTCCCCTGTGCAGTGGATTCGGGACCTTGGGCATGCGCAAACCACTACGCCACCAACGGAAAACTAAGCAATATCTGGGGGAAGACACCACGCCCTTTTGACCAGACCAGCCTGATTGACAGGCGAAAACGGCTACTTTGGTAACGTATTTTGGCAGCATAGGTGGGGAATCGGGGTCCACAAAATACACTGTTGTAATGCACAGCTCAGGCCCTATTTAACAGTATTTTTATCTCATACAGAAAAAACGGGGTGACAGGTGCCCTTTAAACAGTTCCTGCTCACAATTAAAGTTGAAGCTTTGTATGCATACCTGGTGGAGATGGATGAAGACACGAGACAGGGAGATACTATCCAGCCCAGCCTCTTCTCATCTGCTTACCACAGACTGGTTAGGCTACTTTCACACTAGCGTCGTGCACTGCACGTCGCTATGCATCGTTTTGTAGAAAAAACGCATCCTGCAAAAGTGCTTGCAGGATGCGTTTTTTCTCCATTGACTTGCATTAGCGACGCAGTGCGACACATTGCCGCATGTCACAACCGTCGTGCGACGGTTGCGTCGTGTTGTGTCGGACCGTCGCCACCAAAAAACGTTGCTTGTAACGTTTTTTGGGTGCGTCGTTCCCATCTTTTCCGACCGCGCATGCGCGGCCGGAACTCCGCCCCCACCTCCCCGCACCTCACAATGGGGCAGCGGATGCGTTGAAAAACAGCATCCGCTGCCCCCATTGTGCGGCGCATTCACTGCTAACGTCGGTACGTCGCAACGTCGCAATTCGTCATGCGTCGTCTGACGCTAGTGTGAAAGTAGTATAGTAAAGCACGGCACTCTGGGTATCTGGGAGGTGCTCAAGTTAGGTATCCAACCCGTAGTATATAAGCAATAATATACTTGGCACTCAGGAGAACTTTGTGGTGCAGTAAAACATGATTTATTCAGTGCATCCAGTTCAACATGAACGTTTTCGGTCCCAACATAGGACCTTCATCAGACAGGATATTTGAACACTGCAATACATATATACAAAAGATACAGAAAAAATTCTTTTAGAAACCAATTGCAAAAAAACACGATGCACATTGAGGTTACAATGCATTCTCTTTAGAAATATATGACACGAAGAAAACAAAACATCACTAGTGGATTTACCAAAGAAACACAACAATGGTGGCGGACTTGGTGAATCCTGATTTGGTGAAACGTGAGTGGTGAGTTTCGTAGTAGAGATACAGCGGACTGTGACTGTGTTGATGAAGGAATTACGACAAGACCACCATGCTTAGGCCTAGGTGGTGGCCCGCCAGAGTGGGGAGTAGCTGGTGAGAATGCCCCAAGATCATGCGGGGTAAGCTGCCTAAAATACAAGAGCACAGATGCACAACATATGTGACAACATCAGACCGCACGTGAAGGAATGTACAGATATCAAGCTGCCCAATTTGAGAGTAATTGCTAGAGTATAGCATAAGGTCACCCTGATAAGTGGTGACCCTGACAAGTGACCATCTGAACTGCCTCAGGGTTATAGTGGGTGGTGTGGTTATTAAACCCCTGATGGTATGATGAGGGTAGGCGAGAACTGTCCCCCCCACACATGGTGTGGTATAAGTACCTGGACTACACGATGTGTCTGGATGGGTCCACTAGTGGTTCCAATACCAGACCGGGTCCAGGAGGTGTAGCACGGCCTAAAGCAATGGAGATAACGTATGGTCGGTGAGGGTAACTGCCAGGAGGTGCTAATGAGGACCCATGGTGAGCACTAGACACATTACCTTGAACAGAGAAATGAGGAAGCGCTGTAGATAGGCGAGATGCTCGCTGATGTAGGGAGCGCTGCAAGGAATAAGGTGATACCAAGTGAATGTCCTATATGTACAAATGGAAGCTAGGGGGACCAACTGAGTAGCCTGGTGCCGCCATACCTGGTGCTGCTGCGGTTCGAACGTGCCGTGCTGCAAGGAGCCCTCCCGGAGAAGCTGGCTTACCAGCGGTACTTCCGGGTTAAATGCTCGTCGGCAGGTGGTCAGCTGACCTGCCGCGTCATCGGCGTCATGTGACAGGTGCCAGGCGCGCATGCGCCGGACCAGTAGCTGCCACTGGGGGCGTATAGGGCGCAGATGCAGAGCCCAGTTTATTCTATGTGTTGTGACTGTTAGTATGTCACAGCATAGCGGAGCTGGGGCGTTTAATGAGGACGCCGTACTAGAGGATTTTTTGAACAGGGGAATATTAGCCGCAGGTTTGACAATATGCTGGGACTCTGTGGGGACCTAAAGAGTTTTAAGGAGTTCTAAACCATCTGAACCTTAGGGGGACCCAACCAGGTGGTCACATAAATTATAATATAGAGACAATATTAATACTCTATATTGCTATGGCATAACTTAGATATACTGTACCATGTGAAGAATAGAAGGTGCTCGGTGCATAGAGGTGCAGCTAACGATTCTGTGAGGGTATAAAAGGAGAATAAAATCAATACAACATGATAAACATGGCCGAAATTACAGTACAATCTTCACAGTAATATCACAAAAAAGCTGAGACGTCGTAGTCCCTATTCAGTCCTTTGGGTTCTAAAGTCTGCAACGTATAGATCCAGAACGCTTCCCTTTTCTGGAGCATTTTAATGCGGTTCTGGCCCCTTCTAGGAATAGCAATTTGTTCCAGAACCTGGAAACGGAGTTGAGCAATGCTATGATTTTTTTCGGAAAAATGATGTGGGAGGGGAAGGTAAGTTTTGTTGCATCGGATCGTGGACTTGTGTTGAGCCACTCTATCCCTTACCATTTGAGTGGTCTCCCCCACATATGCCAAACCACATGGGCACTTTATGAGGTATACCACAAACGTGGATTCACAGGTGTAGAACCCTTTTATAGGAATCGCCTTTCCAGTTTGTGGGTGGAAGACACAGGGGCCCTTCTGTATGTTACTGCATTGAAGACAATTCAAGCAGGGGAACGTGCCCTGTCTTTGAGTTTGAAGGAAAGTTTGTCTGGGGATCACTGTGCTTGAACCGATGTCTGCCTTCACCAGTTTGTCTTTTAGATTCCTTGCCCGCTTGAAACATGAGAGAAAGGGCTTACTGAATTCCGGGACATTGGGGTAACTACTTTTTAGGATGTGCCAATGTCTTCTGATGGTGGATTGCACTAAACCAGAGAACGGATGGAAAGTAGAAACGAATGGAATTCTTTTCTGGTTGTCTATTGGTCTAGTGTTGGAAAGGTTTCTTTTGGCCTCTGTTAAAACCCCCCGAGGGTACCCCCTCTTGATGAACTTGTGTTCCATCTCGGTGAGTCTGGTTTTTTTGATCTCCTTGTCAGAGACAATTCTCTCTATCCTATGAAATTGTGATTTCGGAATGGAGTTCTTAACCGAAGGTGGGTGGCAGCTCGTGAAGTAAAGAAGGCCATTGCGGTCAGTTGGTTTGGTGAATAAGTCAATTGCTAGTGTGCTGTCCCTTTCCTTATAAACCAGAGTGTCCAGAAAGCTAATTCTATGTGTGTCATGATGTCTAGAGAATTTAAGTTCGGGCCAGATGTTATTGATGTGTTGGTCAAAGGAAAGGAGTGACTCAATGGGGCCATCCCAGACACAGAATATGTCGTCGATGTATCTCCGCCATACCCTACAGTGGTCTTTAAATAGGGGGTGGTCGTACACGTAATCGTTCTCAAAGGCTGCCATATAGGCCACGGCATAGGGGGGCGCTACATTCGCGCCCATTGCAGTGCCTTGTTGTTGGGCATAGAAGGTGTCCTGCCACATGAAATAATTTTCTTTGAGTACTAAGCCTAAAAGGTCAGCACAGAGATGACGTATCTTAATGTCTACTTTATTATCACTCAAGAGTCTGTCCGTGGCTGCCAAGCCTTTCTCATGTACTATTGACGTGTACAGACTGTTGACGTCCCAGGTGATTAGTAGGGAGGACGGGGCTATGGGGCCCAAGGACCTAATGACCTGTATGAAGTCATTGGTGTCCAACACAAAGGAACGTGTGGTTTTGATTAGTGGTGTCAGAATTTTTTCAAGCACCATGGATAGAGGTGACAAGACAGAGTCGGTCAAGGACACAATGGGCCTGCCCGGTGGTTTGTTTAGTCGTTTATGAATTTTCGGTAAAATGTAGAAAACAGGAGTGATGGGATCTTTTTTGATAAGGAATTCCCTCATTTTGCTGTCGATGGTACCAGTTTGAAAATGAAAGTCTACAATTGGTGCAATTTGTTGAACCAGTCGGTTTAGGGGATTGTGGGGTATTACTTTATAAACCGTGGTGTCATTTAGTTGTCTAGTGACCTCCTCAAGGTAGTCAGTCCTGTCCATGATCACAGTCGCCCCACCCTTATCAGCTGGTTTGATTATGAGAGACTTATCTGCCGCTAGTTGCTCCAACGAGAGTTTCTCTGAGAGTGAAAGATTAGTCTGAAACCGGAACTTCCCCCGGTCCATATCGCGAGTCAGGTTATGAATGTCTCTTTCGACGAGGGAAACGAAAGTTTCCACTGGTGGGTTGGATCGTGGAGGCATGTACTCACTGCGGGTTCGTAGCCCCAGTTCGTGAAGTTCAAGTAAGGTCTTATCCTGCCTTGAAAGATTCAATGCAGGAGGCAATTCTGAAAAGTGGACACGCAATCTGAGGTTCCGGAAAAACCTCTGTAGATCCATATTTAGTTCAAACGAGTTGAACTTGTACATTGGGCAAAAGGATAGACCTTTCTGGAGTACACCCAACTGATGTGTGTCCAGGATTTTTGAGGAAATGTTGACTACCAGCGGGAGGTCCTTACCTGCGAGCGTGTCGCCATCTGGTTTCTGGTTTCCCCGGCGGCATTGGCCCCCCCCGCCTCGTTTTCCCCTTTGACGGCCACGATTGTGCCCTAAAAAAGAAGAGTGGAAAGTGGAAGAATTTGAGGTGCCAGGTCTGCTGTCGATAGAGCCAGATGAACTTAAAGAGCTGTGTCGTCTGGAAGCATGGCGAGTATCTCGCCACTGGTAGACCCGGTTCTGTAGGTAGTCCTCGGTATCTCGTAGAAATTTTGACCTTTTCCTCTTTTCTACTTCCATTCTGTGCGATTTCAAGAGCTCCTGATTCTTCAGTTTGAGTTCCTGGTACTCTTCCTGGGGCATGGTACTGATCAGTTGGTTTTCTGTTGCACTTATTTGATTGTTCACCGTTTCCAGGTTCTTTTGGAGGTACGACAGAGTTAGAGTCATCAGATCTGCTGAACATTTGTTCAGGATATGTTCGAACTTGGTGCAGTAATCTTTATCTTCCCTGAAGAAGGTCGGTTGAAGAGAGACCCGTAGGCCCCGTGGGATCCTCTGGACTCGGAGGTACTCAGCTATAGTGACGATATGCAGTTCTAGGTTGACTGCTCTTCTGGACTCACGTTCCAGGTCACGATTCTTTAACTCTTTCGTAGGAATTTGAAGGAATTTCCTTCAAATTCCTACGAAAGAGTTAAAGAATCGTGACCTGGAACGTGAGTCCAGAAGAGCAGTCAACCTAGAACTGCATATCGTCACTATAGCTGAGTACCTCCGAGTCCAGAGGATCCCACGGGGCCTACGGGTCTCTCTTCAACCGACCTTCTTCAGGGAAGATAAAGATTACTGCACCAAGTTCGAACATATCCTGAACAAATGTTCAGCAGATCTGATGACTCTAACTCTGTCGTACCTCCAAAAGAACCTGGAAACGGTGAACAATCAAATAAGTGCAATAGAAAACCAACTGATCAGTACCATGCCCCAGGAAGAGTACCAGGAACTCAAACTGAAGAATCAGGAGCTCTTGAAATCGCACAGAATGGAAGTAGAAAAGAGGAAAAGGTCAAAATTTCTACGAGATACCGAGGACTACCTACAGAACCGGGTCTACCAGTGGCGAGATACTCGCCATGCTTCCAGACGACACAGCTCTTTAAGTTCATCTGGCTCTATCGACAGCAGACCTGGCACCTCAAATTCTTCCACTTTCCACTCTTCTTCTTTTTTAGGGCACAATCGTGGCCGTCAAAGGGGAAAACGAGGCGGGGGGGCCAATGCCGCCGGGGAAACCAGAAACCAGATGGCGATACGCTCGCAGGTAAGGACCTCCCGCTGGTAGTCAACATTTCCTCAAAAATCCTGGACACACATCAGTTGGGTGTACTCCAGAAAGGTCTATCCTTTTGCCCAATGTACAAGTTCAACTCGTTTGAACTAAATATGGATCTACAGAGGTTTTTCCGGAACCTCAGATTGCGTGTCCACTTTTCAGAATTGCCTCCTGCATTGAATCTTTCAAGGCAGGATAAGACCTTACTTGAACTTCACGAACTGGGGCTACGAACCCGCAGTGAGTACATGCCTCCACGATCCAACCCACCAGTGGAAACTTTCGTTTCCCTCGTCGAAAGAGACATTCATAACCTGACTCGCGATATGGACCGGGGGAAGTTCCGGTTTCAGACTAATCTTTCACTCTCAGAGAAACTCTCGTTGGAGCAACTAGCGGCAGATAAGTCTCTCATAATCAAACCAGCTGATAAGGGTGGGGCGACTGTGATCATGGACAGGACTGACTACCTTGAGGAGGTCACTAGACAACTAAATGACACCACGGTTTATAAAGTAATACCCCACAATCCCCTAAACCGACTGGTTCAACAAATTGCACCAATTGTAGACTTTCATTTTCAAACTGGTACCATCGACAGCAAAATGAGGGAATTCCTTATCAAAAAAGATCCCATCACTCCTGTTTTCTACATTTTACCGAAAATTCATAAACGACTAAACAAACCACCGGGCAGGCCCATTGTGTCCTTGACCGACTCTGTCTTGTCACCTCTATCCATGGTGCTTGAAAAAATTCTGACACCACTAATCAAAACCACACGTTCCTTTGTGTTGGACACCAATGACTTCATACAGGTCATTAGGTCCTTGGGCCCCATAGCCCCGTCCTCCCTACTAATCACCTGGGACGTCAACAGTCTGTACACGTCAATAGTACATGAGAAAGGCTTGGCAGCCACGGACAGACTCTTGAGTGATAATAAAGTAGACATTAAGATACGTCATCTCTGTGCTGACCTTTTAGGCTTAGTACTCAAAGAAAATTATTTCATGTGGCAGGACACCTTCTATGCCCAACAACAAGGCACTGCAATGGGCGCGAATGTAGCGCCCCCCTATGCCGTGGCCTATATGGCAGCCTTTGAGAACGATTACGTGTACGACCACCCCCTATTTAAAGACCACTGTAGGGTATGGCGGAGATACATAGACGACATATTCTGTGTCTGGGATGGCCCCATTGAGTCACTCCTTTCCTTTGACCAACACATCAGTAACATCTGGCCCGAACTTAAATTCTCTAGACATCATGACACACATAGAATTAGCTTTCTGGACACTCTGGTTTATAAGGAAAGGGACGGCACACTAGCAATTGACTTATTCACCAAACCAACTGACCGCAATGGCCTTCTTTACTTCACGAGCTGCCACCCACCTTCGGTTAAGAACTCCATTCCGAAATCACAATTTCATAGGATAGAGAGAATTGTCTCTGACAAGGAGATCAAAAAAACCAGACTCACCGAGATGGAACACAAGTTCATCAAGAGGGGGTACCCTCGGGGGGTTTTAACAGAGGCCAAAAGAAACCTTTCCAACACTAGACCAATAGACAACCAGAAAAGAATTCCATTCGTTTCTACTTTCCATCCGTTCTCTGGTTTAGTGCAATCCACCATCAGAAGACATTGGCACATCCTAAAAAGTAGTTACCCCAATGTCCCGGAATTCAGTAAGCCCTTTCTCTCATGTTTCAAGCGGGCAAGGAATCTAAAAGACAAACTGGTGAAGGCAGACATCGGTTCAAGCACAGTGATCCCCAGACAAACTTTCCTTCAAACTCAAAGACAGGGCACGTTCCCCTGCTTGAATTGTCTTCAATGCAGTAACATACAGAAGGGCCCCTGTGTCTTCCACCCACAAACTGGAAAGGCGATTCCTATAAAAGGGTTCTACACCTGTGAATCCACGTTTGTGGTATACCTCATAAAGTGCCCATGTGGTTTGGCATATGTGGGGGAGACCACTCAAATGGTAAGGGATAGAGTGGCTCAACACAAGTCCACGATCCGATGCAACAAAACTTACCTTCCCCTCCCACATCATTTTTCCGAAAAAAATCATAGCATTGCTCAACTCCGTTTCCAGGTTCTGGAACAAATTGCTATTCCTAGAAGGGGCCAGAACCGCATTAAAATGCTCCAGAAAAGGGAAGCGTTCTGGATCTATACGTTGCAGACTTTAGAACCCAAAGGACTGAATAGGGACTACGACGTCTCAGCTTTTTTGTGATATTACTGTGAAGATTGTACTGTAATTTCGGCCATGTTTATCATGTTGTATTGATTTTATTCTCCTTTTATACCCTCACAGAATCGTTAGCTGCACCTCTATGCACCGAGCACCTTCTATTCTTCACATGGTACAGTATATCTAAGTTATGCCATAGCAATATAGAGTATTAATATTGTCTCTATATTATAATTTATGTGACCACCTGGTTGGGTCCCCCTAAGGTTCAGATGGTTTAGAACTCCTTAAAACTCTTTAGGTCCCCACAGAGTCCCAGCATATTGTCAAACCTGCGGCTAATATTCCCCTGTTCAAAAAATCCTCTAGTACGGCGTCCTCATTAAACGCCCCAGCTCCGCTATGCTGTGACATACTAACAGTCACAACACATAGAATAAACTGGGCTCTGCATCTGCGCCCTATACGCCCCCAGTGGCAGCTACTGGTCCGGTGCATGCGCGCCTGGCACCTGTCACATGACGCCGATGACGCGGCAGGTCAGCTGACCACCTGCCGACGAGCATTTAACCCGGAAGTACCGCTGGTAAGCCAGCTTCTCCGGGAGGGCTCCTTGCAGCACGGCACGTTCGAACCGCAGCAGCACCAGGTATGGCGGCACCAGGCTACTCAGTTGGTCCCCCTAGCTTCCATTTGTACATATAGGACATTCACTTGGTATCACCTTATTCCTTGCAGCGCTCCCTACATCAGCGAGCATCTCGCCTATCTACAGCGCTTCCTCATTTCTCTGTTCAAGGTAATGTGTCTAGTGCTCACCATGGGTCCTCATTAGCACCTCCTGGCAGTTACCCTCACCGACCATACGTTATCTCCATTGCTTTAGGCCGTGCTACACCTCCTGGACCCGGTCTGGTATTGGAACCACTAGTGGACCCATCCAGACACATCGTGTAGTCCAGGTACTTATACCACACCATGTGTGGGGGGGACAGTTCTCGCCTACCCTCATCATACCATCAGGGGTTTAATAACCACACCACCCACTATAACCCTGAGGCAGTTCAGATGGTCACTTGTCAGGGTCACCACTTATCAGGGTGACCTTATGCTATACTCTAGCAATTACTCTCAAATTGGGCAGCTTGATATCTGTACATTCCTTCACGTGCGGTCTGATGTTGTCACATATGTTGTGCATCTGTGCTCTTGTATTTTAGGCAGCTTACCCCGCATGATCTTGGGGCATTCTCACCAGCTACTCCCCACTCTGGCGGGCCACCACCTAGGCCTAAGCATGGTGGTCTTGTCGTAATTCCTTCATCAACACAGTCACAGTCCGCTGTATCTCTACTACGAAACTCACCACTCACGTTTCACCAAATCAGGATTCACCAAGTCCGCCACCATTGTTGTGTTTCTTTGGTAAATCCACTAGTGATGTTTTGTTTTCTTCGTGTCATATATTTCTAAAGAGAATGCATTGTAACCTCAATGTGCATCGTGTTTTTTTGCAATTGGTTTCTAAAAGAATTTTTTCTGTATCTTTTGTATATATGTATTGCAGTGTTCAAATATCCTGTCTGATGAAGGTCCTATGTTGGGACCGAAAACGTTCATGTTGAACTGGATGCACTGAATAAATCATGTTTTACTGCACCACAAAGTTCTCCTGAGTGCCAAGTATATTATTGCTAGTGTGAAAGTAGCCTAACAATGAGGAGGTGCAAGCTGCAGAGGAGGAAGAGCTTGCTGCCAGGACAACAGAGGCTTGCACCCACACAAGCTTTATCCTGTTTCTCCTCATATGGTCAACTTTATGAACTGCTGCCTTTCCTGTAACCCTGGCATTATATTCATCCTGGCCAAAAACGAGAACCCTGGTAGAACCATGCTACAAGGAGGACCTTGCATTTCTCCTTCCTGAGGCAGAGAGTTCTACTAAAATAGTGCTGTCAGAAGGACATTGTGGAAAATATGTCCAAAAAATTCCCATCAGACGTTTTCTTCCCTAACCAAGGAGGAGAGACAACGGAGACATACACCAGATACAGAAGATTGAGGGATGCATTGTCAAAGGCTCGTGCAAATTTCATGACACTCTCCCAGTGTCCAGGTCTGATGACCAGGTATTTTTGACACGGAGGGAAACGTTTTTAAAGATGGTTAAGCAATACCTGGATGACAAACCAGTGTACTTCCTAATTCCCCTGCAACCTTCAACTATTGGGTCTCAAAGCTGGACACCTGGTATGAACTGTCCCTATCCCTTGGAAGTGTTGTGCTGCCCTGCTGCTAGTGTCTTGTATGAGTGGGTTTTTAGTGCCACTGTGGGGTTATATCTGGCAGGCGCTTTCAGCTGTCAATAGAAAATGCTCACAGGCTCACTCTGAAAAAACATGAACAAAGTCTGGATTAGGCACGACTTTTCTACACTTGCAGATAAAAGCAGCACATAAAGTGTTTTTAAACTTCAATATTTTATTTAGTCCCATCAGTTACTGCCTTCAAGGGTCTGTAGATGACTGGATTACCCTACTTACAATTTTTTCCAAGCTTTGCACTTTGGACAAAGCTTTTAAGAGTGTAGGAGTACATCAACTACACTTTCAAAATATTTGACTGAGGTCTGCCAGTTGTTGCAGTCTATGGATGACTGGATGACCCTCTTAACATTTTTTCCTGGCTTTGCATTTTGTGCAAACTCATTATGAGTGTAGAAGTTCCACAAATCCAATTTCTTAATTTTTTATGAGGCACTCCAGTTGGTGCATTCCAGGGTGTATGTATGACCCACCATATATTTTTTTCCTGGCTTAGCACTTTGTGCAAAGCCTTTATGAGTGTAGGAGTGCATCAACTACATTTTGAAAATATTTGAATGAGGTCTACCAGTTGTTGGGTCTATGGATGACTGTTTTACCCTCCTTATCATTTTTTTTTTTTCATGAGGGACTCCAGTTGTTATCTTCAAGGGTGTATGGAGGACCCTTCTTATAGTGTTGCTCTCTGCGCATACCTTTTATGAGAGTGGGAGTACCACAACTACACTTTGTTCACAATATTTGAATGAGATAACACAGTTGGTGCCTTGAAGTGTGTATGTATGATCCTGCTTGTAATTTTTGGCAGGCTTTGCACTGTGTGCAGACCTTTTTATGAGTGTTTGAGAACCGCAACTACACTTTTCTCACAATATTTTAATAACATACTACAGTTGATGCCTTCAAGGGTTTATAGATGACTCAGCTTGTAATTTTTGGCAGGCTTTGAACAGAATGTGTATGAGGCCCTCCTTTATATCTAATACAAGGTGTATCTGAGTTCCTCTTCCATCAAATTACACTGAAAACCCCCTTTTTAATACAGATTTCAATTTTGATTCGCTTAATATCTTTGATTTTGAATGTTTTGTTGTCAGTCCTTAAAGTGGAGTAAATGTGTGACACCATTGTTCTCAGCAGCAACCTGGGAGTAAGAGATATTTCCAGAGGTTTTCCCCATGCTGTTTTCCTTCCTTTCAGCACTTTTTCAATCCATTTGAACATTTTCACTGCTCTCAGACCTTCTTTTAAGGTATGCCGGAAAAATTCTCGGATTTCCCATTGACTCCCATTATACTTGTTACTCTAAACGAGCATGGGAGTATTAGGAATTTGCTCAGTTCAAGTAATGAGCATCTGAGCACTTCAGTGTGCAATCATGCCTAATCAAAGCTAAAGTCATTTGTATACAATGTTTGTAGTAGAGATACAATATTGATGCTTCATTTTTTCTTCTTTTGCTGTAACTTTTCCATTTTCTGTCATCTCACAATCTGTTACATAGTCTTTTAAAGTCCAGCATAAATTTAGCCCTGACTACATTCATTGTGTTCATATAAATAGAACATTTTTATTGCTTAACATAACGTTATAAAGGTCACTGAGACTTGTGTAATAAAATGGATTTGCAACTTGTAGCCAAGTAGTAAAACAAAACTGGACAGGGGTACTTGCAGTTGATCAAAATTTACCTCTACTTAAGACTTCGAGAAGATACAATGTGCAAAAAAATCAGATGCACATTGAGGTATAGTCTTATAACTTACATTAACACAGAAGTGTGTTTTGGCCAAGAATCATTATGGGGCTCTGAGAATTAGAAATAGTTTGTTTAAGCATTGAAGTACTCAACTTTTGATGGTGGATAAAAAAGAGTCATGAATTAAGCTAAAGTCATCACCAGGAGAGCAGTAAGGATGCAACAAACCAGACAATGAAATAAACATGCAATGAAAAGATGGTCTGGAGTCAAAGCCAAGATGTCCAGTTGCAGGTGACAACTGACAAAGCTAAGATCAAGGGGGTCAGAGTCAGGATCAAACACAAGTAACTAGCTTAAACAAAAGTACCACAATCAACAGGCAATGATGTCCAGCCTGATTCCTCACTAAATAGGACCCTTTTTGTGGCCACTGATGGTCGATCAATGGTGAATCGGAAAGAGGTGAGTAAAGAAAATCTTTCAGTTTCGTATCAAACTTCTTGGTTATTTTTCTTCTAAAACTCTTCCCAGTAAACCTTTAATAAGCAAGCAGTCTTTATGTAACTGTTATAAGCTTTTAAGGGGCTTTTACACTGGCTGACAATTGGTCAGGTCAGTTTCTGATGGTAATAATCCATCATTTATGACAATGGTGTAATGTCAATAGATTTGGTGGCTGAATGATGTGTCCAAAAACATAGTGCATAACATTGTTGATGAAAGCAAAACAATTTGTCTTTCACCTTTTTAAGATCGTGTAATTTAAATATAGATTGTTCGCTCATTCTACGATTAGGGTACTGTCACACAGTGCAAGTTTGATCGCTACGACGGCACGATCCGTGACGTCGCAGCATCGTATGATTATCGCTCCAGCGTCGTAGACTGCGGTCACACTGTGCAATCACGGCGCTAGAGCGATGCCGAAGTCCCCGGGTAACCAGGGTAAACATCGGGTTACTAAGCGCAGGGCCGCGCTTAGTAACCCGATGTTTACCCTGGTTACCAGCGTAAACGTAAAAAAAACAAACAGTACATACTTACATTCCGGTGTCTGTCCCCCGGCGTTCTGCTTCTCTCCACTGTGTAAGCGCCATAGCCGGAAAGCACAGCGGTGACGTCAGACTTCACCGCTGTGCTCGCTTTCTGGCTGGCCGGCGCTCACAGTGCAGAGAAGCTGAGACGCCGGAGGACAGACACCGGAATGTGAGTATGTACTGTTTGTTTTTTTTACGTTTACGCTGGTAACCAGGGTAAACATCGGGTTACTAAGCGCGGCCCTGCACTTAGTTACCCGATGTTTACCCTGGTTACAAGCGAACACATCGCTGGATCGGTGTCACACACAATGATCCAGCGATGTCAGCGGGTGATCAAGTGACGAAAGAAAGTTCCATACGATCTGCTACGACGTACGATTCTCAGCAGGGTCCCTGATCGCTGCTGCGTGTCAGACACTGCGATATCGTATGGATATCGCTAGAACGTCACGAATCGTACCGTCGTAGCGATTAAAATGGCACTGTGTGACAGTACCCAAATGGATAAGAGAAACAATCACTATTCATCCTGCGTAACCATAAAGTTGATAAGATCACATAAGAAACTGATTTCTAGAAGGTTCCTTTATTGTACTAGTTACTACAGCCAGAAAAGAATGATTGCGTTACAGTCCTTTGATTGTCATTTTCCTGTCTGTCCTCAATACTCTGTATTTGGATAACTTCATTAGGCTATGCTTACACTTTGCTTTTTTTGCTGTGTTTTCCTTTTGCAGCCAAAACCTGATCTCTTGGCATTAAGAAATCTGCAACCTAAACAAAGGATTTTTTTGCTTTTATTGCTACTATTTGCTGCAATTTTTACTACATTTTTCAGGATCCCAGAGTCCAGCTTTACTTTCACCTTGCAAGCATAACCAATACAAGGTATTAGGCCACCAATGAAACCATGGAACATTTTGGGTAGAAAGGTTAATTTGATCAAATTATTTAGGGAAAAAAGTTTCTTATGAGTGATAAAATAGTGACTATTCTAATAGCTGAATTCAGTTTTGAAGCACAGTTGTGAACTAAGGTTATATGAGTCCATGAAAATACACAATTGCAAGCATAAAAACAGTGGAAGTTGAATTAGTCGGGCATTAACCCCTTAATGAGGAATGACAAATGTAGCATGTCATGAGTGGCGTCAGTTCCCGCATCATGACTGACTATGTCCGTCAAGTTTTAAAACTGTCAATGTGTGTAAATACACAGTGACAGTTCCATGCTGATAGCTGTCTCTGACAGCTGAACGGCACAAGAACAGAACCAATGCCATCTGTCCCTGAACTCACAGGGCTGTGATTGGTCAGAAAATACCATTCATAGCATGATAGCGAAGGAGGTGCTGAAATATCAGCACCTCCCACTCGATCACAGCAGGAGCTCGGCACTGCTAATGGCCAAGCTCCTGCTCTGAAAGCCAGGGAAGGTGCCAGCACTGCTCCTGGCTGTTTGATCCCTTAAATGCTGTGATAAAGAGCGATCACAGCATTAAGAAGCATTCAGAAACATTTGTCAGCATTCAAATTGGCCCGATCACTGACTGGCTTAAGATGGTTCTGTCAGTGCAGCATTGACATGTATAAAGCATTGCAATGCTCGTGCGCTGCAATGTTTTATACCAGCGATCAACGTAAAAAAAAGTGAAAATCCTATATAGGGACTAAGAAAAAAGTTAAAAGAAAATTGTGAAAATATGAAAAAAATGCAAAATAATAAAAAATTATACCAATAAATACACATTTTTATGTAAAGAAAAAAGTACACATATTTCATATCGCTGCGTCAAGAATGACCCGATCTTTAAAACTGTCACACTAGTTAACCCTTCAATGAACACTGTAACAAAAAAACATGGCAAATTAGGGTTTTTTATCCTACCGCTGTAAAAAAAAGTGGAACAAAACACAATAAAAAAGACAAATGTAAATAAAAATGGTTTAACTGAAAATCTTGTCCAGCAAAAAACAAGCTGTGAAACAGCTCCATCAGTGGAAAAATATAAAAGTTATTGCTCTCAGAATAAAGTGATACAAAAATAATTTTTTTCTATAAAATAATTTTTATTGTATAAAACCACCAAAACATTCAAAAAAATACAGTAAATGTGGTATCGCTGTAATCATACTTACTCGAGGAATAAAGCTGCCTTATCAATTGTACCACATGAGGAATGGCATAAAAAACCCTAAAAATTCCTGAATTGCTGGTTATTGTTCATTCTGCCTCCCAAAAATCGGAATAGAAAGTGATCAAAAAATGTTATGTGTCTGAAAATGGTACCAATAGAGACGTCAGCTCATCCCACAAAAAATAAGACCTCACAAGACTCTGTTGGCAGAAATAGAGGAGAATTATAGCTCTCAAAATATGGTTTTGCAAAAAATAGTGTTTGAAAAAATGGATCTTTTAGTGTGTGACATCACTGTATTTGCACCGACTTGAAGAATAAAGTCGCCTAATCACTTATACCACATGAGGAATGGTGTAAAAAATAAACAGAACCAATTCTTCACCTACTATCGATTTGTTCATTATGTCTCCCAAAAGGTCGCAATAAGGTTCAGTTCACATTTATTCTGCCCTCTGCGCTGAGCTCTTACTCCGGGGTTTTAGTGTTTCAGACGGAACCACAGATGTAAGATTCCCTCTAATGACGCAGATGGAGACACTGTGGATGCCATTTGACATATGATTCAGCGATATCTGTCTTTTAAGGAGTGCATAAAAGCACGTTCCACCACAGTTTTCTGCACTTCTGGAAAAATGGACACTGCGGAACAAAGGTCAGAAGGAGTCCAGAGGAGCTCTGCTGCTTCATTATAGTGAATGGATCCCTCAGGGGTTTCATCTAAATTACGTAATTTGAAGATTTAGATGGAAATACTGATGTAAGTACTCAGCATAGAGCACAGGATAAATTATTATTATTTATTATTATAGTGCCATTTATTCCATGGTGCTTTACATATGTCATCCAATATGTTAAGTAAAATGTTCCCAATTAAAGTGTCAACTCAGTCCACAAAAAAAGCAAGTCCCCACTCAGGTCCATCATCTTGTAATGGAAATATAGGGCCTCCAACATAACTGGTAGTATAAAGGCTGTGGAAAACTGAAATAGCTCCTTGCCCTCCCAAAGAAAATCATCAAATTATGTGCTCCCAAATCCAAATGCTCCTCACCCTTCTTAGCGCCATAATGTGCTTAAACCACATTTAGCATCCACGTGTTTGGCAGGGGTATAATTTGCAAAACGAGGTCAATTGAGGGGGATTCTGCTCTTTTCACACTTAGTGGCTCTGTATATGGAGTCTGCAAACTATTCTAGGAAAATCTGTGCTCCAGGAGGCAAATAGTGCTCCACCCCTCCCGCGTCTCTCCGTGTGGCTAAGCAGTACTGTACAGCCACATATGGGGTATTGCCACGTTCAGCAGAAATTGTGTGACAAGTTTTGATGCAATTTTTCCCCATTTCCTCATATAAAAACATACAATCTGGGGCTAAAACAAAATCTTTGTGCTATAAATTGATTTATTTTTTCTTCACTGCCCAATGGTATAAAATTCTATGACACACCCATGGTGTCAATATGATCACTGGACCTCTAGATGGATTAAGAAAGAGGTATAATTTGTAAAATGGGCTCACATATGGGGGGTTCTGCTGTTCTGGCACCCTAGGGGCTCTCCCAGGGGTCATGGCACCCAAAAACCATAACAGCAAAATCTGCACTATACTATGGTGCTCCTTCCCTTCTCAGCTTTGCATTGTGCTTCAAAACTAGCTCATGATTACATGTAGGGTATTGGCTCAATCAGGAGAAATTGCACAACAAACTGAGAGGTCCATTTTTTTCCTATTAGTCCCTATAAAAATTTGAAATTTGGGTCTAAAACAACATTTTAAAACAACATTTTAGAGGTAAAAATGTAATTATTTTTTCTTCACCACCCAATGGTATAAATTTATGTAAGTCACATGTGGTCTCAACATGCTAATTGTACCACTAGATGAATTCATTGAGAGGTGTATGTTATGGAGGGTGTCTGCTCTTCTGGCACCTCAGGGGCTCTGCTAATGTGACATGGCACCTACAAACCACATGAGCAAAATCTGAACTCCAATATGGCCCATCTTCCCTTCTGAGCTTTGCACTGTGTCTCAAAAGTAGCATATATTCCTGTATTCAGAAGACATTGCACAACAAATTTTATGGTTCATTTTCTCCTGTTATCCTTGTGAAAATTAAAAAAAAATGAGGCTGAAAAAAACATTTTTGTGGGAAAAATATGATTATTTTCACGGCTCTACGTTATAAACTTCTGTGGAGCACCTGGGGGTTTAAGGTGTTCATTACACATCAAGATACATTCCTTGAGTCCTTGAGTTATCTACTTTCCAAATTAGGGTCCCTTGAGGGGAATTTCCACTATGTATGCACATCAGGGGCTCTCCAAACGTGACTTGGCGTCCGCTCTTGATTCCAGCCAAGTTTGCATTTAAAAATTCAAATGGTTCTTCTTCCTTTCTGAGCCCTGCCATGCGCTCAAACAGTTATTTTCCCCCACCTATGGGGTATCGGCATACTCAGAAGAAATTGCACTACAAATCTTGGGGTCCATTTTCTCCTGTAAGCCTTGTGAAAATAAAAAAAAGTGGCTAAAAGAACATTTTTGGGGGAAAAATGTCATGTTTTTATTTTCACAACTCTACGCTATGAACCTCTGGGTGGATGACAAACTCACATTTAGTGGCCAGTGTCAGGCAGCTGCTGCAAAGGCAAATAAAATAATGGGATGCATTAAAAGAGGCATAGATGCTCATGAGGAAAACATAATTTTACCACTATACAAGTCACTAGTGCGACCACACTTAGAATACTGTGCACAGTTCTGGTCTCCGGTGTATAATAGAGACATAGCTGAACTAGAGCAGGTGCAGAGAAGAGCAACCAAGGTTATTAGAGCACTGGGGGGTCTGCAATACCAAAATAGGTTATTACACTTGGGGTTATTTAGTTTGGAAAAATGAAGACTAAGGTATGATCTTATTACAATGCATAAATACATGAGGGGACAGAACAAACACATTTCTAATGATCTTTTTACTCGTAGACCTGAGACAGGGACAAGGGGGCATCCTCTACGTCTGGAGGAAAGAAGGTTTAATCATAATAACAGACGCGGATTCCTTACTGTAAGAGCAGTGAGACTATGGAACTCTCTGCCGTATGATGTTGTAATGAGTGATTCATTACTAAAATTTAAGAAGGGACTGGATGACTTTCTTGAATAGTATAATGTTACAGGTTATACATATTAGATTCCTTGATAGGGCATTGATCCAGGTAACTAGTCTGATTGCCGTGTGTGGAGTCAGGAAGGAATTTTTTCCCCAATGTGGAGCTTACTGTTTGCCACATGGTTTTTTTTTGCCTTTTTCTAGATCAACATGTTAGGGCATGTTAGGTTAGGATATGGGTTGAACTAAATGGACTTAAAGTCTTCCTTCAACCTTAAAAACTATGTTACTATGTTACCTGGGGATTCAATGTGCTTACCACACATCTAGATACATTCCTTGAAGGTTCTAGTTTCAAAAATGGGGTCACTTGTGGGGGGTTTGCACTGTTTAGATACATCAGGGGCTATACAAATGAGACATGACGTCCACTCCTGATTGCAGCCATTTTTGCATTTAAAATGTCAAATGGTGCTCCTTCCCTTTTGAGCCCTGCCATGCACCCAAATAGTAGTTTTCCCCACATATGGGAAATTGGCGTATTCAGGACAATTTGCATACCACATTTTGTGGTCCATTTTCTCCTGTTTCCCTTGTGAAATTCAAAAAAATTAGACTTTTTTGGTGAAAAAAAAGTAAAATGGTAATTTATTCTTTCACATTGCATTAATTTCTGTGAAGCACCTGAAGGGTTAATAAACTTCTTCAATGTCGTTTTGTGGACTTTTCAGGGTACAATTTTTAGAATGGTGTAACTTTTGTGTATTTTCTGTCATATAGGCCCCACCAAAGTCACTTCAAAATGTGATGTGTCCCTAATAAAATGGTTTTATAAATTGTGTTGGAAAAATGAGAAATTGCTGACCAACATTTAACCCTTCTAACTTCATAACAAAAAAATTATCTTTTAAAAATTGTGCTGCCTGAGGCCAGCCTCACACGTCCAGATAACTCCGGTACCGGAAAAATCAGTACCGGAGTTATCCGTGTCCGTTTGGTCACGTGGCACATCAGTGTGGCACACGTGCGGTGCGGTGGAGCCGCATATTCATCACTGTAATGAGCGGTACCACGTGACCGCTCACACAGGACAAGCTGACCGGCGCTGAGAGGAAGCATCGCGGGAGCTGGGTGAGTATTTTAATGCAAGCGGGCGGGCGCACAGGGGGTGGGAGGCGGGAGGTTACCAGGAACTTTATTTTAAACACAAAAAAATAAAAAACCCTAGATTTTTCATTCCTTCTCTCCAGCGAACGCTGCTGGTGAGAAGGAATGCATGCCAGCTTCAGCACCACAAGCAGGGGGGACAGCGCTTACTGTAGCGCTGTTTCTCCTGCAGCGGTACGTGCACATGGAGGAGAGTTCACACTGTTCTCCGTGTGCACGTGTGACGCTTTGCGGACCGTGCTGCCGGAGAAACACAGACATGTCTCCGTGTTTTGCGCACGGACACACGGTCCGCGAAAAATCACTGACATGTGCAGAGACACATTGATTTTAATGTTTCTACGTGTGTCAGTGTCTCCGGTATGTGAGGAAACTGTCACCACACGTACCGGAGCCACTTACGCATCAAACAGGCCTAAAAGTAGACATGTGGGAAATGTTATTTTTTAATATTGATGAGCAAGTGTACTCGTTCCACAGGTTTTCCCAAGCACGCTCGGGTGGTTTCCGAGTATTTGTAACTGCTCGGAGATTTAGTTTTTTTTTTACTCAGCTGCATGATTTACAGCTACTAGCCAGCCTGAGTACATGTGGGGGTTGCCTGGTTGCTAGGGAATACCCACATGTAATCAAGCTGTCTATCAGCTGTAAATCATGTAGCTGATGCAACGAAACCTAAATCTCCGAGCAGTTACAAATACTCGGAGACCACCCAAGCGTGCTCGGGAAAACCCGAGCAATGAGTACACTCGCTCATCACTATTTATTAACCATTTTGTATGACATAACTCTGCGGTTTAATGGCATAAGAATTGAAATTTTAAAAATTTTGAAATTTTCAACATTTATGCCAATATTCTGATATTTTCACAAATAAACACAAGTCATATTGAATAAATATTGCCATTATAATGAAGAACAATATGTCACGAAAAAAAAATCTCAGAAGCACTGGGATCCGTTGAAGCTTTCCAGAGTTGTTACTTCAAAAAGTGAAACTGGTCAGATTTAAAAAATGAGGATCATTTAATTTACATAAAAAATACACACAGTAAAGACACAACGTTTCTCCAAGTGGTACAAGCAGTATCCCGATTTACACGATTATCAAATATTCTATTGTTGACCATATTTATTGTGCAGTATTTTGGAGACTAAGACCCCAATTCCTTAAGACTGTCATTTTACATACCAGTCATACCAGTCTTAATGAGTGGTGTGCAGGAATAAGATGCACCAAATTAGGAGTATGCCTCTTAATGAGTTTGGCATATCTTATCAAAAGCATATATGTTACTCAGTCAGGAGTAAATGAAATAGCATTTCTGGTGTTACATATGCCACCACTTTGGCTAAATTTGTCAGGTGAACAATACCACTTTCAGTTCCGGTTCCATCCATTTTAGCAGAGACTCCCGAAACTGGCATGAAAATGCCAAAAGTCGCAAAATACTTGGGCAACTTCATGCTATGCAAATATTTGACTTTTGAAAGTGTTTTACACTAGTTTTTTGCTGTAAACACTGATGTATCAGTGCCAGACTAAGGGTACCGTCACACAGTGCAATTTTGATCGCTACAACGGCACGATTCGTGACGTTCCAGCGATGCATTTACGATATCACTGTGTCTGACACGCTACTGCGATCCGGATCCCCGCTGAGAATCGTACGTTGTAGCAGATCGTTTGAAACTTTCTTTCGTCGTCTAGTGTCCCGCTGTGGCGGCATGATTGCATTGTGTGACACAGGTTGTATACGATGTGCGCACAGTAACTAACGGCTTCTACATCGCAAATACGTCATGAAATTATCGCTCCAGCGCCGTGTATTGCAACGTGTGACCGCAGTATACGACGCTGGAGCGATACTTATACGACGCTGCAACGTCACGAATCGTGCCGTCGTAGCGATGAAAATGGCACTGTGTGACGGTACCCTAAGGGCTCATTTCCACATGCGAGGCACACGTCCGTATCTCGCATGTGGAAACCAAGCTGTGGCGCCGGCACTTTGGAGCGGAGCTGTGCAGCTCCATGTGTTCCTATGCGGCCGCACGCTCCGCTCTGGAGTGCCGGCTCCACAGCTTGGTTTCCACATGTGAGACACGGACGTGTGCCTCGCATGTGGAAATGAGCCCTTAGGCCCTGATTCATCAAAGTAAAAAGTGAAAAGAACATTCAAGAGAATAGTCTCCATCCAAAAACATTTCTTCTGAACTACAAATTACTATCACAAATCAGCAAATTTTATACAGAGAGCCAAAAGTAAAAATTACTCTATCAAATAGATTTAAAAGCAAGTCTGTAAGCAAGATCAACTCTCCTAAACTGCAAAGATGGGCATGTAGGTCTTTAAAATGTAAATCTGTCGACACCCGTATACCTTTATTTATTTTATTTTTTTTTTCCCCTTTTTTATTATTTTTTTTTTACCATTTTATGGTATTTTTAATTTACAAACAAACAAACCTTTATTTTGTAAATCTATCTACACCTTTATCTTGTAAATCTATCAACACTTTTATACCTTTATCTTGCTTTATTTCTAAGTCATTAGCACTTTCATTTGAATGCAATTGAGGCATTAAGTGCTCTTGGCATGAGAGAGCACTTAGTCAATTCCTCCCTAGATTGGCTTCCCACTCAGCACCAGTCTCTTTATCCTAAGCTAAATGGAGCTAAAGATGTTGATGAACTTAATATCCAATTTACATATGAATGGAAATGCTAATTACTTGGAAATGCAGCAACAGATAGAAGACATTTTGACATGTAAATCAATTGATACCTTTATATCTGTCTTTATTTATGTCTGTTGCTGCATTCCCAAGTAATTAGCATTTTCATGTGGTTTGGAGGGTGGGGAAAAGTTGATCTTACTAACAGATTTCCTTTTATTAACACATAACAATATACTAGCAGTTTATATATTCATCCAAATAATAAAGGCTAATCCCACTTATAGTAGATGAATGTCTATAAGTAACAACCTATTCACTTATATCTTGATTTTACCTTTTATTCATTCAGCTGGAAAATGGAAAGTATCTATGTTCACTAGTGCAATGCCATGTGCTGGAACCACATCTCAAGTATACATCATATTCTATGGACATCTTAGGCCATCGACTCCTGTGTTTCTGTATAGTAATGAAGAACATCTATTCCAGAGTGGCCATGAAGATACATTTGATGTATGTATACATAGAGGCATGCTCACAGTTTTGTCAGAGCCAGCTGAGGATGCAATATGCAGCTGACACATGCACCTAACATCTGTAATTTGAGCAATGTGTGATTGCTGCTGTTGAACAATCAAAATATCAAACAGAACACTAGAATGGATGTTTCTCAAGTACTGCATGTGCAAAAAAAAATCCATAAAAAGGCATCAAAATATGGCAAGTACCCCAAAATTGTACAATAAAAACTACAGCTCTGCATGCAAAGCACAAGCCCTCACCGAGATCCATTCCATCAACGGGAAAAAAAAGCTACAAGGGTTGTCCTGGACTTTTATAATGATGACCAGTAATATAAAAGTCCAGGACAACCTCTTTAAAAAGAACCTGTCAAGTCCGAAAATGAATATATAGAAAAATAATCAGCTACAAGGTCTGAGTCAGTGGAAAATCATAGAGAAACCTAGTATGTATATTCCAAATTTTATTTAAATTGCCTTAAAAATGTCAAAAATCCTAACAGACAGAAGACGCACAATATGGAAGACATAAAAAAGGCTATTGTATAGATATATATGTACCCTAATGTGCCCTATAATACTCTGTGCTGTACCCCTGTATGGGGAGAAGCGATGTGGCGCCCGGCTATACGGCAGCTAATCCTGAAGTGCCCTATTGCGCTCTACTGAGATGTGCATGAGTACATGGGGAATCACTAATACTATACAGAGTAATTGCTACACAGCTAGGAGGTAAATAATACAATGATATGAAACCATAATAACCACATGAAAGAGGAGAGTCACATACCGTAATACAATAAAGAGATAGACACTCTGTAAGTGAGCACCAGTCCAAATCCGATTATTCAAGTATATCAGTGAATGGTAAATCCTATCCTATATACTGTAGATTCAAAGATTTTTTTTCATCGCTCCCGAACTAAACGATATTGAAAAAAATGGAGAAATAGTAAATAATTCTTAATATTTCCAAATATACCATTCTATTCCCCTGTTCCCTGGCATAGTTCTGTAAACACGTCTATGAACCTGTCAAGTCCCCCATGCCCTCCAACTCAGTGCACCTTTTCTGGGGTGGCTGCAGGCTGTTATTTTTAGGCTGGGGGAAATATCCATGGCCCCTTTCCAGCATGAGAATACCAGCCCTTAGCTGTAAGCTTTAGCTTGGCTGGTTGTCAAAATTGGGGGGGATCCCACACCATTTTTTAAATGATTTATTTAAAGATTTTAAAAAAGTGCGGGGACCCCTCTATTCTTGATAACTAGCCTAGCTAATGCTGACAGTTGAGGGTGTCAGTTTTGCCCGGCTGGTTATCAAAAATACAGGGGAAACCCAGGTCAATATTTTTTTAAATTATTTATTTATAGCTCAATTGATGGATCAATTGATGCCAGTTTTCCTGGCGTCTGCCCCTAATTTTAGCTGTTTTGGCAGATTTTTAGCCCCCTGAAGGTGTCTATGCATTTGGTTTTGCCTCTCATTGAAATCAATGAGGGTATGTTCGTCGAACCATTTGACAAACATGTTCGGAAAACGTCAGGATGTTCGCCAATCCAAATTGAATCTTGAAAGATTCTGTCATGTCTAGCCACAAGATGGTGGGTTGGGACCGGAGTGGCACCAGGAACAGCTGAAGACAGTGGCAGGTAAGTGTAATACTAGGGTCAGGAAATTACATTAGGGACACCAGTCCTGCGCTGACATAAAAAAAACATTGGAGTGGTGCTTTAAGCTTCATCTTTTATTGTAGGTAATACCACATAACCAATAATTATCCGAAAGCACATAGTAAATGTAGCAAAAGAAACATAAGACACATGTAAATCATCCGCGGACTCTGGTAGATTTAGATTAGTAAATCTGCCTTTTGTGCTGCTTGTCTTGGAAATGCACAAAAAAATTGACAACAGGGAGTTACCATTATCCTGGTCAATGGGTTGTATCCTCACACATCCTGATACTGTCAGCACTGATTTCACAATGTCTGATTGTCTCGGAGATGTTAAATAAAGAAATCCAAAAATGATTTCATGAAGACTTCAAGTACTTACTAAAACTGACATGTCAGGAGAGCCGACAGGGCTTGTTTAAAAGGCTCTTCTGAAATTCACTTATTTAAATTGGTTATGACAGGAATGGAAACATTGATGTCTTTAGATCGTCTTCATTTTCTTTCCCTTAGATTAGCATAGGAGACATTGGAGAAGTGTATAAAATACGAATAGGGCACACAAATTCTGGAGATTCCCCAGGATGGCACTGTGAAGAGGTAATTATTAACTATATCAGTAAAAGCTTATAGAACATGTCTAGTACCATTAAGAATGACTACATTGAAAATTCAATTCAGAACGTGTTGTCTGTATAAACCCTTAATACATTTTATAATAGAAAAGGAAATGGATATGCTTCCTCATGCTCACTTCTACTAGTGCTGAGATTTCAGTCCAATACTTGTCATACTTTTCATTTAAAAACACAATTTTACATCTGATATAAATCTAGCCTTATGTTATTAACATATCCAAACATTACAATTCCCCCAATGGGCTCTTGGGTATTAAACACTAACCTAAATGTATTTTTTGGGTTCTTCTTCCCATCTAAAGATAGTCATATACATTAAATGCTGAACAGATCCAATTTAGGCTAGTTTCACACTAGCGTTTGTAGGAGCTGCGGAGGCGGAGCTAGCGGCGGAGGTGCGGCCGAGGGCGGGGCTTCACGGAGGACGTCCGCAGCCCTCCGCAGCTCCTACAAACGCAAATGTGAAACCGGCCTTAACCAATTATATCTAATGAGTATTGGGATGACACAACTGTCCACTAACTCCAGATGTTGTTGGCTTGTTGGAATAAAGGTTCGAGCATGTTGTCATGCAGATAAGCGGCCATTAGAGGTGATTGTCAGTATCTTATTCGCCTCTCTATAGAGAAATGATGCATATCTTGGAACAGTTTGGAATAGCTATCAATCAATCACGCAATTGTTTAGTCAACAGCATGTAAAGTATTTGGCCGCCTTAAGACAAAGATAACTTAGACTACATATGGACAGTCTTGTGGGAAAATCCTGTAAGGGCTCCATGAGAAAACCCTATATTCTCCTAGTTGAAATGTTTTATGGGAAGGATGTTTGCATAATAAAAAATGAAACGGTATGGGCGCAGACCACCTCTAAGGACACTGCAATAAATGAACATGATTCGATAATGCATTTTACACTACAGGTGCAGCTGTTAAATATTTTTTCAAAAGAACAATTCTGCATCAAAGTAAATCGCTGGCTTTCACGTGACAAGGATGATGGGGAAATCTGCAGGGAGGTTCCTGTGCCAAGACAGGGTCATTCCAAGCTCTCGGGTAACTACATTTTTACTTCTACAAGAATGACTTGAGTTATCCTGTCACAGGCTGGTACATCAGACACTAACCTTCTTTAAACAAGAATCAATAGAGCTATCGATTATGGCATCATGTTAGTTACTAATACCATAAATACAAATACATTAAAAGGTTTATACAGGACTATGTTAATTTTTTACAATGGGCCTAAAAACTAACTGACAGATAGTTGCTAATTTCCTGCCTCTTCTGCCCCGCTCAGATCTCTGCTGGCACGGAGCGGTCACAGACCACTCCTGTCAGGGCTTCTGCTGACATCATGTCGACAGAGCAGAGGGTCCTATTCCACTCTGCTCTGCTGACGGGCTGAACATGTCATGTTGACTGACAGGCAGATCCCTGATGCCTAACTGTGGGAACTTGGCTGTCAATCAGCATGACGTCTGCACTGATGCTCCATTGACAGAGCAGCCCGGAAACCTGAGGAAGCGGAAGAGCTGCTCTGTTGGATAGCACCCGAGCATGCCCAGATGACACGTTATCCAAGCAAGTTCAGTCATCATCAGTAATCAAGACACCTTATTAAGCAAAATTTTGGATGATGGGTATAGAAAAATGGCTAGGAAAGGTAATACCTTGGGAAATATACTTTTCCCTAGTTTATATACAGAATCTTAATGCACAAAAGGCATCTGGCTGCCACAAAAAGGTTATTAGAGTTGCGGCAAAAAATGCAGTGCATGTCCATTTAGTAAAAAGAAGAAATCTATAGCCCTGCCAGAGGTTAGGAAATATGACATAAGGACATATATTAATTGTGATTCTAGTCACATAATTTATTGCATGGAGTGTACAGCATGTAATTTATGTTATAATTGGATGCAAAACTAGGAAATTAAAGAAAAAATTATCTGAACATATTAATAAATGTATTATTATAAATAATACCACTTATTCGGGGTTGACAATAGATTTCAGAGAAATGCTTACATTTAAAGAGTTTAAATTGTTATGGGATTGAAAAGGTTACCTGTCCAGTAAGGGATGGAGACTGGCAAAAGTTCTTAGAAGAAATGTATTGGATCCTTAGGATGAATTTAAAACAGATGAACGGAATGAAATTCCGAAACGGCAAGATGGTATTCTATCAATGACGTATATACGATGGAATATGGCATATGATAATGAAAGGGAATATATTATGCATCATTATTTCTGATCCATTGATCATGGTTTTAAATAGTTTCTCCCATAGCATTGACAATATCTCTGTGACTGGGGGTGTTTTGAAATGCTGGAAACGCATCAGAGATGTCTTTATGAGCCGACAGAACTGATTTTAATGGATCTACAATAAAGGATACCGTTTTTATAAGTGGTTATACCTGTTTTTCCCTCACGTTTTCTTATGAGGAAAAAATTATGCCAATCTACTGGATGAGAATGGGACCCATTTTTTATGCGCTAGTGTCATTGATCCCTTAAAGGAACGAGGTATGGTACAAGGTACAAGAGGAGGATTTAGGCTGAGTTCACATTATGCATTTTGGCTGCTTTTTTAATGCTAATTTTCAGCTGTATTTTATAGTACCAGCAAAGCCAATGAGATTTCAGAAATCTCATGCACACACATTGTTTTTTTAGCATCAGTATTTTGTGCTTTGCATGATTTTTTGGACATAGAGCATGTCACTTGTTTCAGCGTTTTTCACCCATTGATTTGAATGGGTGGTGAAAAAACGCTGTAAAAATGCACCAAAAACGCAGGTGTCATATTTTGCTGCGTTTTTTGTGCCAAAATCCGATTCTATAGAATAGGACTTTTTTTTTCAACACTAAACTTTATCGGCATGCACAAGAGACAAATTTAGCATGCCACAACTGCCGCAAAAAATGCAAGAGAACCCAAGGAAAACCAGGTCTTGCTGCAGAAAAAAACCACTGAAAACCGCCCAGTGTGAACTTACCCTTAAAGATATTTTCCCAAGAACAAAGTTTTTTTTAATTAATAGATCTTGGAATAAAAATAAATTCCACAACTGAATGTATTTAACCCCTTATCGACCAGGGGTATTTTTGGTTTTGCATTTTCATTTTTTGCTCCTTTTCTTCCCAGAGCCATAGCTTTTTTATTTTTCTGTGAATATGGCCATGTGAGGGCTTGGTTTTTGCGGGACAAGTTATACATTTGAATGCCACCATTTATTTTACCATGCCATGTAATAGAAAATGAGAAAAAAATTCCAAGTGCTGTGAAATTGCAAAAAAAGGTGCAATCCCATACTTGTTTTTTGTTTGGCTTTTTTGCTAGGTTCACTAAATGCTAAAACTGACCTGCCATTATGATTCTCCAGGTCATTGCGAGTTCATAGACACCAAACATGTTTATGTTCTTTTTTATCTAAGTGGTGAAAAAAATATTCCAAAGTTTGTAAAAAACAAAAGTTGCCATTTTCCAAGACCCGTAGCGTCTCCATTTTTCGGCATCTGGGGCTGGGTGAGGGCTTATTTTTTGCGTGTCGATCTGATGTTTTTATTGATATCATTTTGGTGTATGATCATCTGTTATTGCATTTTATTGCAATGTTGCAGCAAACAAAAAAACTTAATTCTAGTGTTTTGATTTTTTTTTCTTGCTATGTCATTTCCCATTTGGATTTTTATTTTTTTATATTGATAGATTGGGCGATTCTGAATGCAGTGATACCAAATATGTGTATATTTGATTTTTTTATTGTTTTATTTTGAATGGGGTGAAAAGGGGGTGATTTGAACTTTTATATATTTTTTATTTTTTTAAATATTTTTAAAAACATTTTTTTTTTACTTTTTACTTGCTTAAATAGTCTCTACAGGAGACTCGAAGCTGCACTTGTCCGATCGCCTCTGCTGCATAGAGTAGGGCTGCAGTCCGCATTCATAAAGATCCGGCAATGACAACCACACGGGTCTCCTGCTGACTCCGGCTTGTCACACCAACCTATCGGCGACCCGTGGTCATGTGACACGGGAGCCGATGGGAGGTGATGATGCGCTTCCTGCACGTGCATGTTAAATGTTGCTGTCAGCATTTGACAGTGACACTTAACATGTTGACAGCTGTGGGTGAATCGCGATTCCACCTGCGGCTGTTCTGGGCACATGTCAGCTGATCAGATCAGCTGTCATGTGCCGGAAAAGGTGCAGGCTCATTGCCGGAGCAATGCTAGCTGATTTGCCCATGCTCAAGAGTTTATCTGAACTCAGTCTGTGGGGGAGCACAGCTTCAGTGACGTCACTGCTAGTCACTGAAGCTCCACTCCCAGCATTTCATTTATTCCCCAGTAGTTTACAGCCGGGCCGGTCGCATTAGCACCACTCCCAGTTGTAAATGTTATATATACCCCAGATATGGATTACACCATGGGACTGACTGTACGCCGGACAGGTATGGGTATATTGTTGGTTTGTTATTTTTTCATTTACTACAGGAGATCAAGGGCTTTGCATGGATGTCATGTCGGACGCTGTTCACACTAGGGCGTCTGACAGACAGCGGTAATTCCACATACATCCACTACACGCTCAGTGGCATCGGCTAGACTTTATCCAGCTTGTTCGGGGTTAATCTAGCTGGTAATTTGGTTGGAGGCTGGGTCACGCCCACGGCCTTTAAATAGTCGTGCTGGACTTGGGCGTCGCCGATTATAGCTTGTGCTTTGTGCCTAGTGATTCTGGTCTGGAGTGGTGGTCTTGTTGTAGGAATATCGTATCTGGTGGTGTATTATCCTTTGTCATATTCCTCCTTCCTATATTTGTATTTGTTTTGCCCTGTGCACATTATAGTGTATTCCTGTGTGTCTGCGGCGTGGTGCGTTTTTCAGTTTTCCCTGTCTGTGCTTTCTGTGGGGATTGGTGTGTGGTCTCTTCACTGGGTGGCGGGTTGCGGGTGGTGGTTTCAGCTTAGGGCTGAAACAGGAGACAGGGTCAGGCCTGGCGGCCCAGACATGCACACCTTTAGTGTAACTTCTGGGAAAGGGATAGACAGGGTTTCCCTAGCCTAAGGGAAATCGCAGGGGCCCAGGTAACCAGCCTTAGTCTACCCAGTACTCCCGTGACATTATAATCGGCCCAAAAAGAAAAAAAAAGTGTTTGTTTATATGTCATGGATCCCATGACTTCCATAACCCGCCAGTTGGAGGCGCTGTCCTTACAGGTCACTGAATTGAAGGGGGCAGTTCAGCAACAGGGTCTTGTGGTGTCTAATGTGCAAGTGGAAACTGCAGGTAGAGTTGCAGAGCCAAAAATCCCTTTACCTGAGAGATTTGCTGGGGAACGCAGTAAATTTGTTGTTTTCCGTGAAGCTTGCAAATTATATTTTCGTATGCGCCCGATTTCCTCAGGTAATGAGGCTCAGCGTGTGGGCTTGGTTTTGTCATTACTGAATGGAGATCCCCAAGCATGGGCGTTTTCATTACCTTCTGATTCAGCTGCATTAAACTCAGTGGAGAGTTTTTTTTCTGCTCTTGGACTCATATATGATGATCCTGACAGATTGGCTCTAGCAGAATCTAAAATACATGCTCTCCGCCAGGGGGAGCGAATGGCGGAGGATTTTTGTTCTGAATTTCGCCGTTGGGCGGTAGACACACAGGAATACACTATAATGTGCACAGTGCAAAACAAATACAAATATAGGAAGGAGGAATATGACAAAGGATAATGCACCACCAGATACGATATTCCTACAACAAGGACACCACTCCAGACCAGAATCACTAGGCACAAAGCACAAGCTATAATCGGCGACGCCCAAAGTCCAGCACGACTATTTAACCCCTTCACCCCCGGAGCTTTTTCCGTTTTTCCATTTTCGTTTTTCGCTACCCTCCTTCCCAGAGCCATAACTTTTTTATTTTTCCGTCAATTTGGCCATGTGAGGGCTTATTTTTTGCGGGACGAGTTGTACTTTTGAACGACATCATTGGTTTTAGCATGTCGTGTACTAGAAAACGGGAAAAAAATTCCAAGTGCAGTGAAATTGCAAAAAAAGTGCAATCCCACACTTGTTTTTTGCTTGCCTATTTTGCTAGGTTCACTAAATGCTAAAACTGACCTGACATTATGATTCTCCAGGTCACTACGAGTTTATAGACACCTAACATGACTAGGTTATTTTTCACCTAAGTGGTGAAAAAAAATTCCAAACTTTGCAAAAAACAAAACAAAACAAAATTGCGCCATTTTCCGATACTCGTAGCGTCTCCATTTTTCGTGATCTGGGGTCAGGTGAGGGCTTATTTTTTGCGTGCCGAGCTGGCGTTTTTAATGATAGCATTTTGGTGTAGATACGTTCTTTTGATCGCCCGTTATTGCATTTTAATGCAATGTCGTGGCGACCAAAAAAACGTAAATCTGGCGTTTCGAATTTTTTTCTCATTACGCCATATAGCGATCAGGTTAATGCTTTTTTTTTATTGATAGATCGGGCGATTCTGAACGCGGCGATACCAAATATGTGTAGGTTGTTTTTTTTTTTATTGATTTATTTTGATTGGGGCGAAAGGGGGGTGATTTAAACTTTTATATTTTTTTTATTTTTTTCACATTTTTAAAAACTTTTTTTTTTTACTTTTGCCATGCTTCTATAGCCTCCATGGGAGGCTAGAAGCAGGCACAGCCCGATCGGCTCTGCTATGCAGCAGTGATCATAAGATCGCTGCTACACAGCAGATTTGCAGGTGTGCTGTGAGCGCCGACCACAGGGTGGCGCTCACAGCCACCGGCAATCAGTAACCATAGAGGTCTCAAGGACCTCTATGGTTACCTTCCTGACACATCGCCGACCCCCGATCATGTGACGGGGGTCGGCGATGCGCTCATATCCGGCCGCACTGCCGGATGCGGTAGTTAAATGCCGCTGTCTGAGTTTGACAGCGGCATTTAACTAGTTAATAGCGGCGGGTGATCGCGATTTCACCCGCCGCTATTGCGCGCACATGTCAGCTGTAAAAAACAGCTGACATGTCGCGACTTTGATGTGCGCTCACCGCCGGAGCGCACATCAAAGCGGGGGTCCCGACATGTGACGTACTATACCGTCACATGTCGGGAAGGGGTTAAAGGCCGTGGGCGTGACCCAGCCTCCAACCAAATTACCAGCTAGATTAACCCCGAGCAAGCTGGATAAAGTCTAGCCGACGCCACTGAGCATATAGTGGACGTATGTGGAATTACCGCTGTCTGTCGGACGCCCTAGTGTGAACAGCGTCCGACATGACAATGGATTACCAGTAACAATAAAATGGTCAAACAGTGTTTAGTGTTTTATTTCATTAAAAGACTTTATTCTGCATGTGTGTGTTTATTTAACCCTTTACAAACTATAGGATTAGTAATGGATAGGTGTCTTATTGACACCGCTCCATTACTAAGCCGGCTTAATGTCACTTTACAATGCAAAGGTGACATTATCTCCTTATTACCCCATATGCCACCCCTACAGGGCAGTGGGAAGAGAGAGGCTAAGTGCCAGAATTGGCACATCTTACAGATTCATCTTTTCTGGGGTGGCTGGGGGCAGATGATTTTAGCCAGGGCGGGGCCAATAACCATGGTCACTTTCTAGGCTATTAATATCTGATCTCAGTCACTGGCTTTCCCTCTCTGGCACAGAAAATTGCGTGGGGGCCCACGCCAGTTTTTTAAATGAAAACATTCTTTAATTAAATACAGACAGGTCCCAAATTTTACACACACATACTACTAATAGTATTAGTCACTGACATAGACTGCTAAAAAATAAAGAGAACACTTAACAGACTATAACTCCAAGTAAATCAAACTTCTGTGAAATCAAGCTATCCACTTAGGAAGCAACACTGTTTGACAATCAGTTTCACATGATGTTGTGCAAATGGAATGGACAATAGATGGAAATTATTGGCAATTATCAAGACACTCAATAAAGGAGTGGTTCTGCAGGTGCGGACCACAGTCCACATCTCAGTACCAATGCTTTCTGGCTTATGTTTTGATCACTTTTGAATGTTGGTTGTGCTTTCACACTCGTAGTAGCATGAGATGGACTCTACAACCCACACAAGTGGCTCAGGTAGTGTCAGCTCATCTAGGATGGCACATCAATGCGAGCTGTGGCAAGAAGGTTTGCTGTGTCTGTCAGCGTAGTATCCAGAGGCTGGAGGTGCTAATAGGAGACAGGCCAGTACACCAGGAGACGTGGAGGGGGCCACAGGAGAGCAACAACCCAGCAGCAGCACTGCTACCTCAGCCTTTGTGCAAGAAGGAACAGGAGGAGCACTGCGAGAACCCTGCGAAATGACCTCCAGCAGGCCACAAATTTGCATGTGTCTGCACAAACAGTAAGAAACCGACTCCATGAGGATGGTTTGAGTGCCCGACGTCCTCAGATGGGCGTTGTGCTCACAGCCCAACACCGTGCAGGACAATTGACATTTGCCACAGAACATCAGGATTGGCAAATTCGTCACTGGTGCCCTGTGCTCTTCAAAGATGAAAGCAGGTTCACACTGAGCACATGTGACAGATGTGACAGAGTCTGGAGATGCCGTGGAGAGCGATTTGCTGCCTGCAACATCTTTAGCATGACCGGTTTGGCAGTGTGTCAGTAATGGTGTGGGGTGGCATTTCTTTGGAGGGCTGCACAGCCCTCCAAGTGCTCGCCAGAGGTAGCCTGACTGCCATTAGGTACCGAGATGAGATCCTCAGACCCCTTGTGAGATCATATGCTGGTGCAGTTGGCCCTGGGTTCCTCCTAATGCAGGACAATGCCAGACCTCATGTGGCTGGAGTGTGTCAGCAGTTCCTGCAAGATGAAGGCATTGAAGCTATGGACTGGCCCGCCTGTTCCCCAGACCTGAATCAGATTGAACACATCTGGGACATCATGTCTCGCACCATCCACCAAAGTCACGTTGCACCACAGACTGTCCGGAACTTGGCGGATGCTTTAGTCCAGGTCTGGGAGGAGATCCCTCAGGAGACCATCCGCCGCCTCATCAGAAGCATGCCCAGGCATTGTAGGGTGGTCATACAAGCACATGGAGGCATCACACTCACAACTGAACATCATTTCCTTGTCTTGAGGCATTTCCACTGAAGTTGGATCAGCCTGTAATTTGATTTTCCACTTTGATTTTGATTATCATTTAAAATCCAGACCTCCATGGGATATTCATTTTGATTTACATTGATCATTTTTATGTTTTATTGTTCTCAACACATTCCACTATTTAATTGAATAAAGATTTGCAACTGAAATATTTCATTCAGTATTATCTAGGATGTGTTATTTTAGTGTTGCCTTTATTTTTTTGAGCAGGGTATATAAATCTAACTGTTCTGCAATGGTTTACTGTATGTAAACCATGTCTCCTATCCTGTCGACTTCTGCAATGATATTACAGAAGCCGACAAATGAATTACCGGCTTTTCTAATATCTCTCTATGAAATCTAAAAATATATATATACTGTATGTGTGTCAATGGTATATATATATATATATATATATATATATATATATATATATATATATATATATATATATATATATATACTGTATATATATGCGTATACTATGTGTATATTTTTATTCTATCTATTCTATTGTAAGCTATCAGTGTGATTTTACTGTACACCGCACTGAATTGCCAGCTTTTCAAAGGACACCGATGCGTATTTCTTGCAAGTCACACTGATGGTTCATGTGGTGTGCGAGTTTTTCTCGCACCCACAGACTTGCATTGGCAAGTCTCTGCCGATATACGGTGCAAAACGCAGCATGCTGCGATTTCACTCGCACATATAATATGGCCAAGAAAAAAACGGATGATGGGAGCTGCCCCATAGATTAACATTGGTCCGAGTGCTATGCGATTTTTTATCGCATAACACTCATCCATATTCCTCTCTAGTGTGACTCAGGCCTGAATGTAGTTGTTGTGGAACTGCAATAGTAATTTGTGCTCATGTATCAACTATTTTTAAGCCTTCTTTGACTCCTACATCGTAGATGACAATTTTGAAGACATTGTTTCGAGAATTGTTCAGTGAAGATATTTTTAAAATGATGTTGCTCTACTTTTTCTGAATAGATACCATTGGTTAGTACAGAGGCGGACAACCATTGGTGCAACCTGTGCAGAGGGGCTAAAAAGTTAAGGGGGCACAGAACACCTTCTGGCAGGTGGAATTGTGCATTATGATGAGTTTTTGGACTCGAAAGTACGGTACCTATGTATTGTATTCTTATAGGGCAGTGATGGGCAACCTTTTGAGCTCGGTGTGTCAAAATTCGCCAAAAAACCGAACATAACTTGGGTGGTGTGTCACCTTGATAAAAAACCATAATTTTGCGACATGTATAGTTTAAATAACAAATATGTATAATTAGAATTAACTTACCTGCTTAGTGACTTCTTTGTTCATCTGTCAGTTGGTTTCTTTTGTTGGTCTTGCTATTATTTAACTTGTGTGGGGTGCCGTGAACTAAGATAAGTGAGGGGGAGGGGGAATTCTTCCAGTGATGGCGAACCTGTGGCACTCCAGCTGTTGCAAAACTACAATTCCCATCATGTCTTCACAGCCAAAGCCTTTGCTTTGAATGGCCAGCCATGATGGGAATTGTAGTTTTGCAACAGCTGGACTGCCACAGGTTCGCCATCACTGCGCTCCCTCTCACTTATCTCAGTAATGGCCAATGACACCCCACAGTTCACTGGATGATGGTTGCTGTAGTAGTCACAGGGCCTCCAGACAGCAATCACAGGGCCTCCAGACAGCAATCACAGGGCCTCCAGACAGCAATCACAGGGCCTCCAGACAGCGATCACAGGGCCTCCAGACAGCTATCACAGGGCCTCCAGACAGCAATCACAGGGCCTCCAGACAGCTATCACAGGGCCTCCAGACAGCGATCACAGGGCCTCCAGACAGCGATCTCCTCAGGCCTCAGAAGTGCAGCCTGGGACTTCTGGCCGGCGCAGCAGGGAGCAGTGCAATGCCGCCCAAACAACACAGATCCGACGCAGAGGCCTGGGACTTCCGGGAGCTGCGCCTGGCCTACCGGAAGTCCCAGGCCTAGACGCTCTGCACCGGAGCTCTGTTGTTTGGACCCACAGACCTCCTGCATGGCATCCGATCCGATAAAAAATCGGATCGGATGCCATTGTTTAGCATTCCGATACCGCAAGTATCGGGTATCGGCCGATATTTGCTGTATCGGAATTCCGATACCGAGATCCGATACTTTTGTGGTATCGGTATCGAAACAACATTAATGTGTAAAATAAAGAATTAAAATAAAAAATATTGCTATACTCACCTCTCCGACGCAGCCTGGACCTCACCGAGGGAGTTTCCTCTCCTTCAGACCCTGGGAAAGAAGCAATTTCTATGGGGCCGCGGCCGGCGTGTCACTGAAAATGACTACGCGTGTCAGCACTGACACGCGTGTCATAGGTTCGCCATCACTGTTATAGGGGGCACTTTTCTGTCTGTGTCCTCTCCTGCCTTAGCAGAAGTGGTTAGTGCCTTGTTATTTTTCATGCGTATTCTTATATTTTTACATATGTGTATATATATTTCTGTATTTTTCATTGAAGTGACAAATTACAAAATGGAGGTGGTGACTGGTGATCTGTGGAACGCTGGGACAGAAGCCAATGTGTATATATCACTGCAGGGGCAATATGGAGACTCAGGCTCCAGACAACTGTACAAATCAAACAAGCCAACGCCATTTATTAAAGGACAAGTAAGTTCATGCCACATACAAATAACTGTGGTCTGTTACTTTTTACTTCTGTTCTAAGTTATTTCTGTGTTTTATTTGTATTTCTATTTGTTTATATTATATATTTTATATATTTATATGTTATTTCTGTTACATACATGGCTACAGTATGATTATGATAATCCAATAATATAGAATAATTTAGTTTTACATAACGGAATATTGTCCATGATCACTCAGATCTCTATAGTAATGTAGATCATTATATATGGATCATAAGTATATATTTCTGTCATTTTAAAATATTTACTTTTTTTTGTTAATTTTTGTAGACTGATACCTTATTTCTGGAAGCTGTTCATCTTGGTGATTTACGCACAGTAATCATAGGTCATGATGGACTTGAATCAGGCAAGAAACATAAAACAATGTGCTAAATACTCAATATTAAAGTTTCAGTACACTATAGAAAAGCAAATCAAGAATATTAATGGGTTATGTCTAGTGATGAGCGAGGACTAAAATGTTCGGGTGCTCGTTACTCTGGTCAATGTATGATGATAGTTTTAACATTTTTTTCTACGGGTTGATGTATGATGATAATTTTAACATTTTTTTCTATTGAAAACGATGTATGACAATGTATAATGATAATTTTAACATTTTTTTCTACTGAATGATCACAATGTCCAAAAGTTTATTATATTGCCTTGTTCAATATATCACTCCAGGGAATGGCTGGTACCTGGAGAAGGTGATAGTCCACGATGAAGTAAAAGATAAGGACTATACATTCCTCTGCAACAGGTCAGTCAATAAAATTCTGATTTCTGACCTTTTTTCTGTAAAAAGTTAATGACTATATACTTTGTACATTGACACCAAAGTTTGAGATGAGGCCTTTTCCCATCTGGTCTTTCTCACTACAGCCTCTTTAAAAGCCCTTGTTTAAGAATTTACTGAGTTTTGCTCTAGTTTTGTGTCATAAAGACCATTAGAAATTTTGGATCAAAACCATATTTGCGTAAGTTCCAATTTAAAAGTTCACCACTAATGAAAAGTGGCAAGAAAAGAGGTTGGGAATTTTCAGCAGAAGGTTTTATCCAACATTCATCTGGCAGATTTACCATTCTTAGGCTAATTATTCACAGCATATTCGCTTGCAGAAAATCTGCTGCATTTTACAGTGTAAGCAACGTGAATGGGATTCTAAGAAGTAAACTGACAGAAGCCGCGGTTAGAGGTCTGGAGCATCTCAATTTATGCTGTTGATGTAGGTGCAAGTTTCACCCTTTGGATTGAAGCTTTTTCGCGATGATATCCACAACAGTATAAACTGTTCCGCGTATTAGTAATAACCTCAACTGCTAAATGTCCACAAAAAGTATGCTCCATGGGATTGTAGCCATAAAGACTGAAATTGGTGCTAATTTTAGCACAGATCGCCTTCTCATAGAATGTGAAGCCTTCATATATTTCAGAAATCCAAGACACCAAAATCGTTTTCTTAACATTGTCTCTGAAAAAAAAAATGCAATTAGTTTTTTAAAAGAATTAGATAACAGCTATGTTTTCCTAAGAAAAAGATTCTGGTTCTTTGGGTTTCTGAAACAGTTGATTTACTGGATTAGTGGAAACTGAACCAAGAAAATGCAGACATCCACAAGTGGTACGTACACTCCCTGACAGAAGTTATGTCGCTTATCCATGTTTTGTAAATAAAAGCTTATAACCTAATGTTAAATTCATCCATCGGTTGTATAAATTATTCTTTTGAAAGCTGAAACCCTCTAAAATGTGTTTTAGGTTAAGAAAATAAATTGGCATCAATGCAGAAATATTGATCAGTTAATGGACACAGAATTGTCAGATTTTGGCAAGACAAAAGTTTTGTCGCCCACAGAAAGTAATGCGATATTCAAACAAATAATTAACTTAAAATTCAAATATATGTTGCATAACATTGGTGAATGAAGTTATGGTGTTATTAGAGTCATATTTAATATTTTGTGTTGTGTGACTTCCATGAGCTTGAAGGACTGCATCCATGCGGTTCAACAATGATTCATGCAATTTATTAATAAAGTCATCGGGAATAGCAAAGAATGCAGTCTTATGTGCCTCTCAGAGTTCATCTAGATTCTTTGGTTTTGTCTTCCAAGCTTCCTCTTTCATCCTACCCCAAACATGCTCATTGATGTTCATGTCTGGTGGCTGGGCTGGCCAATCCTTGAGGACCTTGATCTTTTTTACCTGGAGGAACTTTGGTGTAGAGATGGATGTATGAGATAAAGAACCATCCTGCTGAAGAATTTGACCCCTTTTATGATTTGGAATATAAGAGATAGCTAATACTTCTTCATATTTTAGGCTATTGATATTGCCTTCCACCTTGCAAATGTTTCACACACCCCCATACTGAATGTAACCCCAGACCATGATCATTCCACCACCAAATGTAACTTTTTTCTGGGTGTATTTTGGATCCATACTGGCTCCAGTAGGTTTCCTGCAGTATTTGCAGCGGCTGTGGTGTAATTCTACTAAAGATTCATCAGAGAAATCCACCTTCTGCCACTTTTCCAGCATCCATCTGTTTAGCAGGCTGTGGGACTTTGAAAATGCCACACGGTTTTTTATTTGCATTTTGTTTAGTGCTGGCTTCTGGGCACCAATTCGACCATGGAGACCATTTTGAGACAGAATCCTACAAACTGTTCTAGTTGACACAGGGACTTGAGCTGACCAGGCATGTTGGAGCTGTGCTGCAGTGGAAGAGGGGTTTGCTTTGGATTTTCTAACCAACAAACGTTCCTCCTGAGCAGTTGTCTTGCGGGGTCTGCCGGACCTGGACTTGTCAAACACATCTCCAGTCTCTTCAAATCTTTTTTTAATTCTTTGTACTTGATGCTGAGACACATTAAAGGTGCCAGCCACCTCTGCAGTGGATCTGGTCTTCAGCTTCTTGATAATCCAGGCTTTGGTAGCAGGGTGGATTTTTGGCATGTTGTCAGAGCTCAAGTTGCAGTTCAAGTGAAGGTCTGGGGTGCTGGGTTTCTTTTTATACACACACACTAATTAACCTATCATTTACTGAGCACAGGTGAGTATATAAACTAGGATTGGGTGCATTATATGACCCGGCGACAAAACTTTTGTCTTGCCAAAATCTGAACATTCTGTGTCCATTAACTGATCAATATTTCTGCATTGATGCCAATTTATTTTTTTAACCTAAACAACATTTCGGAGGGTTTCAGCTTTCAAAAGAATAGTTTATACAACCAATGGATGAATTTAATGTCAGGTTATAAGCTTTAATTTACATAACATGGATAAGCGACATAACTTCTGTCAGGGAGAGTACGATTCTTCTGCAAGTTTTCAGTGTAGATTTCATTTTTTGTCATTTGCACAGCTCATAATGTGCCAAATATATTAATAATACTACGGTAATTACAATTATACATTGTTTATTCATAGTATTTCATTATATGTTTTTTGTTATTCTCTATGCCATTTGGACTCCAATCACATCTGCACTTGTTCCATTTGAGGGTTCAACCAAGATTTCAGTCACCTTTCATTGAAAAAATTGATGAATAGAAAATTCAATGGTAGATTCCAGTAAACAATAGTTTTTTTTCAAGCAAGGTTTAGTTGTGTTTTACAAATTGTCATATTAATATGACTTGTGTTTGTAAAGGTATCCTGAAAGTGGATACATGCTGCCCGATACACAGACAAGATGGGTCAGGTGCTGGCTTTATGATCTGTCATACATGTTTAACTGTGAAACACAGCATAGTATAGTAACTGCTGGGGACTGAGATTAATCCCCAGTGGCTTCTCCCCACCTGCTCCTCTTGAGTGATACGTCTCTCCACAAAAACACACATGCAGGGAGAGACTAGTCACTCCAGGGGAGCAGGCAGAAAAATCCTCCGGTGACCCACATGGTTGATTAGTCTCCTGTACGGCAGATATCAAACTATGTTTTTCCTGGAAAAGCCGCAACGCTTCAGAGTTAAACATATGGAGCGCCCCCACACCGCCGCAGGGCCTAGGGGTACCCGGAGCCGGGCCTCTGGGTCTCAGTCCTGGGGTTGTCACGGTGGCTAGACCCGGTCCGTGGCCCTGTTTGTCAGTGGGGGACGTCCGGTAGAATCAAAGGTGTGGGTGTTGTAACGGTGCAGGTCGCGGTAAATAATGAGGACACCAGGTTGCAGTCTCTTTACCTCTTTACTGGAGATCTCTGAGTCCTCAGTCCAGAACACGGTTCACCAGGCTACGCAAGTCCAGCCGGTCCAATGGCACCTCCAGAGTCCTCCTCTCAGGTGGAAATCTGTGCCTTCCTTCTAGCGCTATGTGTTGTAGTCCTTCCCTGCTGTGCTCACGGAAAGTGACCCCACAACGGTTGTGTCTGTTTCTTAAGTTCCCTCACAACTCGATTTGATGTTCCTCTGTAATCCACCCCTCCCTGTATTCAGGTTGGAATGGCACCCATTTGTCAGGTAGGCCTGGAGTTCTTCCGGGACCCTAGAGACGCCCCTCTCCCGCAATTGCCCCCCAAGACTTCATAGGTGATATGTGGTAGACAGCCCGCCTGAGACCGACTGTCCTGCCGCTGTTTGGAGTATGGCTTGAAGCTGTATTCTAATCCACTCCCTCGGCGTTCCGGCCACCGGTATTGCGCCTCAGCAGGGTGCTGCCTCTTTCAACACAACCCCTGCTGGTATTCTCCTTCTGCTTGATCTCGTTTCTCACTCAGCACAATCTGCCTCGCTTCTAGTCCTTTCTTGGGCACCGCCGCTAAGCTGAGCAGGCACGGTCCCGTTACGTTCTCTCAATGCCAAGCCTCTGCCAGGATCCCACCCCTGGCAGAGACCCTACAGTCTCTCCCTTCACAACACCCTCTGCCACAGGGTGTTGCTCTGTTCAATCCCATCAGCGTTCTCCCTAACTTCCTGCCTGACCCCCAGTTTATCCACTATGGTGGGGAGTGGCCTAATGAATAGCACCCTTAGCTCCCCCCGGAGGCCCTGCTGTGAAACATATTGGTGTCTGTGATACCTGATTGGAGGAACTCCTTCAGTGCCATCGAACGTACCATGGCTCCCCTTAGTGGCTGAGCCACAGTACTGCAACGACCAGGACTCTGGGGCGCTGCACTCCCCCCTGGTTAAACACAGTACTCCGGGACTGGGAAGAAAAACAACAATACAGATTAGTAAACAGACATACAATTTTGTTGAGTGCAATACAATAAGTATACTTGAACAGGCTTCCCTTTATGGGAGGTGAGGACACTTTTAACGTTACAAACATAGTCAACATTATAAATTACAGGCTATACATAACTCCTGTTACCCAACCGGGTATTCTACTTAGTGCAAATTCTGGAACAATAAATTAACATTGCCTTTAAGAAACATACACTCTTAGTTTACCAAAGGCCTTCCTATAATCACATTACAGGGTAGGGTAACTTCACATTCTCCTACTTTGAACCTGCAGGACCGCCTGTCCCTATGGCACCAGACCTACTGCCCCTCCTTTCTTTTACAGGACCGCCCCGTTCAGCCAGGGCCTACTGCCTTTCGCTACTATACATAGTATAGACATAACATTCCTTTCGTTTAAAGAACTCTGAGCCAGCTCTACTCGGCTCCTTTAAGGACTCACTCTCTAACCCCTACGGGTTCGCTTTCTGTCCTTAGTAACAAAGTAACTTTCTATGGGGACGCAGGGTTTACCTTCTATCCTCACCTTCATCATTACTTCTTTACTTTCAACTATGCAGATCTCTACTTCTACCCCTGCGGGCTCTCTGCATCTCTTCCTTTCACAAAACATTATTTTCAGATTTCACAATTCAAACAATTTAAACACATATAACTTTTCGTGTAAAACAGTTACATTCTTTTCAAAGCATCATCATTTTACCATTCTAAAACAGTATCGCTTTCAAGTTCAATTCCACGCTTCCCCTTTAAGAGGGAACCAAGCCTTTCTGAGGTAGCTCGTCTTCTCAGCCTACCAGTCCACGCAAAGGCTCCGGAATGGCATCTTCGCAAAGTGTCTTTTAACTAAAACCAGTAGGAGGCACCCTTAAGAAGGTGCAACTATTTACAAGGAAGTTCGAATCATGCACAGTCCATGATTACTGCAGTTTGTGTAAAACTTCTGGAAAACAACAATAGTGACCCCGGGTCAACAAAGGGGTCACCTTTTAAAGTTTACCCTGGACGGGTTTAGCAGCAACAGGAACAAAAGAACAAACAGTAACTATTTACATTTTCAGGTTTCCGAGGTTTAGTTGGACGGCTTCCAGGGCTGCACCTGGCACTTAACCCTTCCTGGCCTGGGAAAAGTGAGGTCCAGGGCTACACCCAGTGCTGGACACACGCCGTTAATCCGTCTTTCATGTATGGTTAAATCATGCGCAGCGATGGAGGTCTGCGCAGCTTGAGTAGGGGCATTTGCGGCAGCAAAGGTAGCGGCTGCTGCAAGATCAGTCACTGGAACGGAGTCAGCAGCTGTGGCACTAGCAGTCACTGGAGTGGTGTCGGTCGTCAGGGCAGGGTGGCTCTTCCTACCTGCTTCAGATGCGGTTCCTCCGGTGCCGGTCTGCTCCATCTCCGCTGGGGTCTGGAACGCTGGCTGCGGGGCCTTGTGCTGCGACGCTGTCATCTCTGCTTGTAGCACCTCGCTTTCCGGCAGGGCCTTGCTTTCCAGCTTCGGAGCGCTGGGACTTCTTTCCTGCTCCGGACCAGATGAGGCTGCCGACAGATGTCTGGTGAGGCTCCTGATGATGGCCTTCTTCCACCCGGCCTCAGTGCTCAGCTGCGTCCGCCGGGGTCGGTCGCTGAGCTCGTCCACTCCGGCCTGCAGGAATTCAGCATCAGCGGTGGAGGCCTGGTTGCGGTGCCCCTCCGGGTGGCTGGGGGAGTCCTCTGCTCCGACCCCACGCTCCGGCTCCGGGCGGCTCGCCATGGCGTCCTCCATGTCGCTCACTTCTTCTTCCTGGTCCTTTTCCCGCTCTCTCCTTCGTGGGCGGTTTCGTTTTCTTTGTCTCTGCCCACCATTGAGGATCAGGAGGCGGACCTCGGCTGCTGACGGACACGTCCTCAAGGGGCAGAAATACTTAGACTGGGCGGCCATTGTCTTTCGCGCTCTTCAGCTTGTTTACGCCCACTTCCACGCCCTTCTTCTTCTCCTGCGCTCTCCTTAGCGCTATAATGGCGGCGGTTTTGGCGGGAACTTCTGGCGGCAAGTGGCAACACACAGTCCTTGTAATAAAGCACAGTTCCAAGGCACACATGACCTGATTCTTCAGGCTTAAGTAGATCCTGTTCGTGACGCCAAGTTGGAGCGCCCCCACACCGCCGCAGGGCCTAGGGGTACCCGGAGCCGGGCCTCTGGGTCTCAGTCCTGGGGTTGTCACGGTGGCTAGACCCGGTCCGTGGCCCTGTTTGTCAGTGGGGGACGTCCGGTAGAATCAAAGGTGTGGGTGTTGTAACGGTGCAGGTCGCGGTAAATAATGAGGACACCAGGTTGCAGTCTCTTTACCTCTTTACTGGAGATCTCTGAGTCCTCAGTCCAGAACACGGTTCACCAGGCTACGCAAGTCCAGCCGGTCCAATGGCACCTCCAGAGTCCTCCTCTCAGGTGGAAATCTGTGCCTTCCTTCTAGCGCTATGTGTTGTAGTCCTTCCCTGCTGTGCTCACGGAAAGTGACCCCACAACGGTTGTGTCTGTTTCTTAAGTTCCCTCACAACTCGATTTGATGTTCCTCTGTAATCCACCCCTCCCTGTATTCAGGTTGGAATGGCACCCGTTTGTCAGGTAGGCCTGGAGTTCTTCCGGGACCCTAGAGACGCCCCTCTCCCGCAATTGCCCCCCAAGACTTCATAGGTGATATGTGGTAGACAGCCCGCCTGAGACCGACTGTCCTGCCGCTGTTTGGAGTATGGCTTGAAGCTGTATTCTAATCCACTCCCTCGGCGTTCCGGCCACCGGTATTGCGCCTCAGCAGGGTGCTGCCTCTTTCAACACAACCCCTGCTGGTATTCTCCTTCTGCTTGATCTCGTTTCTCACTCAGCACAATCTGCCTCGCTTCTAGTCCTTTCTTGGGCACCGCCGCTAAGCTGAGCAGGCACGGTCCCGTTACGTTCTCTCAATGCCAAGCCTCTGCCAGGATCCCACCCCTGGCAGAGACCCTACAGTCTCTCCCTTCACAACACCCTCTGCCACAGGGTGTTGCTCTGTTCAATCCCGTCAGCGTTCTCCCTAACTTCCTGCCTGACCCCCAGTTTATCCACTATGGTGGGGAGTGGCCTAATGAATAGCACCCTTAGCTCCCCCCGGAGGCCCTGCTGTGAAACATATTGGTGTCTGTGATACCTGATTGGAGGAACTCCTTCAGTGCCATCGAACGTACCATGGCTCCCCTTAGTGGCTGAGCCACAGTACTGCAACGACCAGGACTCTGGGGCGCTGCACATACATGACTGAAGTCAAGGAGTCAGTGTTAGGGGTCGAGTTCCCGCCTCTGCACAGGGGGAATCTTGAACCATCTCCGCTGGGGTCTCCCATTCTTCTCCAGCCACAGTGGAGCCTGCTCAGCGGAGATGTCAGTCCCAGCGTCTGGCTCAGCCTGACACTGTGCGGATGGTTACTGCTGCCTTTCCAGGCTCAGCCATTGTAGCCAGTACTGGTCAGCGGCAAGCAGATGTCTCTGGGACTAAGTCCTGCTTTTCCCCTTCTGAGCATGCCTGGGGTAAGACCTCTCATTGGAGGTAGGGGGTCACATGCTCAGGTACTGTGGCAGCTCCCATTGGTCCTCTAGTAAGGTCCTGAAGTTGCTCAGGTACTGTAGCAGCTCCCATTGGTCCTCTAGGAAGGTCCTGAAGTTGCTGCAGCTATAAAAGGTTTGCATGGCCGCACGGCCATGCGCTAGTATCAGCTTATGTTATGAGCTTTAGCTACTCAGTGGTCTTGTCTGCTTGTGGTCAGGGTCCGGCTGAAATAAGCCACTAGAATACCGACACCTCCGGTGAGGAGTTTGTATGGTGAATTCAGGGCTGGCACAAAGCCATTAGAATTCCAGCTCCACCGGAGAAGAGGTGTTTGTGTGCTTGCTACTTCCTGTCCACTGATTGCTTTTGCTCTGTTAGGCAGCTGTGTTCCCCTGTGACGCTAACAGGGCACAGTGCTTTCCCTTCTGTGCGACAGAGTAAGTAACAGAGTTCGCTTCTACCGCCATATCATGCCACCATTTGCTAGCAGCAGGTTGGTCTCCTGCACGGTGGACCCCGGGCTGCGAACGCACCAATAATATCTAAATATACTCGGTGCGTTCCGCCAGCCCTAACATAATACTAGCACCAGGGTCTGGCTAGCAATGGCGGACACACAGCAATCCATGCGGTACATCCAGCAGCTGGAGGGTAGGTTGGAGGCTCTCGAGCACACAGCTTCAGCTGTGAATGTAACCACAGTTGCTGTTCAGGCTGCTAGCGTGGCTGCAGCAACCTTGTCCACTGCCACCCCTGTTCCGACTCTATCTCAACTCCCGCTGCCAGAAAAATTTTCTGGTGATAGTAAATCTTGTAGGGGTTTCATGAGCCAGTTCTTTACACATCTCAAGCTTCTGGCCACACGTTACCCTACAGAGCGGGCTAAGGTGGGATTTATTGTGTCTCTCCTGTCGGACAGGGCGTTGGAGTGGGCTACGCCGCTGTGGGAGTGTGGTGATCATGTGCTGCAGAGTGCTCCGTTGTTCCTGAGCACTCTGAAACAGGTCTTTTTAGGACCTTGTGTCACCCATGATACGGCGCTCCAACTGTTGGCATTGACTCAGGGCTCGCCCTTGGTCAGCCATTTTGTCGTCCATTTTCGCACCCTAGCATCTGAGCTGAAGTGGTCGGATAAAGCCCTTATTCTGATATTCTGGAGGGGGCTGGCTGACCACGTGAAGGACGCTCTGGCCACTAGGGAGATTCCCGGCACACTGGAGGAGTTAATAGCTGTGTCCACTCATATTGACCTCTGTTTTCATGAGCGGAGGTTAGAGCGAGCCCAGTGTAGGCAGAGGTTTCGGCTGGCTCCCACCTTCACCAAACCTTTGGAATCTCCAGTCCAGGCCCCTGAGTCACATGAAGCCATGGTAGTGTCACGAGCGGGATCTAAGTCCTGGACCGCTCGTGCACTCCAGGTTTGTCATGTTTGCCAGCAGTCAGGACATCTTGCCACCAGATGTCCCCAGCGGTCAAGGAAACATCAGCGTCTAGTTGTAGTAGGTGGAGGTACCCTAGACACAGCGACGTTTGCCTCCAAATTGTCCTTTAAGGGGACAATTACTATAGACTCATTTACCCACTCGGTAGAGCTCTGCGTGGATTCTGGGGCGGATGGCAATTTTATGTCTTCTGCTTTCGCCCAACGTCATGCAATTCCCCTGGTAATGTTAGCTCAACAAGTAACCGTACAAGTGGTAAATGGGTCGACACTGCCCTCACAGATAACACACCAGACCATCCCTTTTTCTCTGTCCATGTCGCCATCTCATCAGGAAATAATATCTCTGCTCGTCATTCCTGAGGAAATTGATGAGGTCCTGTTAGGGATACCTTGGCTACGGTACCACTCTCCTCATATTGAGTGGCCCACAGGCAGAATTTTGGGATGGGGTGAATCTTGTGGGGGTAGATGTCAGAGGGAATGTGTTCTGGTTCTACTACTGAGGTACCCGCAGATCTATCCTCTCTCCCTAAGCAATATTGGCTCTATGCGGACGTGTTCTCCAAAATAGCTGCGGAGACCCTTCCGCCTCACCGCCCCTATGACAGTCCTATTGACCTCTTGCGTGGTGCTAAGCCTCCCCGGGGTAGAGTCTATACGTTATCTCTCCCGGAGACAGAGGCAATGTCACAGTACATCCAGGAAAATCTAGCAAGAGGATTCATTAGGAAGTCAGTGTCACCTGCAGGGGCTGGGTTCTTCTTTGTGCTGAAGAAGAACAGGGAATTACATCCATGCATAGATTTCAGGGGTCTTAACGGCATCATCGTTAAGAATAAATATCCTCTGCCCCTGATCTCTGAGCTCTTTGATAGGCTTCGGGGAGCAAGGGTGTTTACAAAATTAGATCTGCAGGGTGCTTACAACCTGATTCGCATCCGTGAGGGGAACGAATGGAAGACGGCTTTTAACACCAGGGATGGGCACTATGAATATCTGGTGATGCACTTCGGGCTCTGTAATGCCCCAGCTGTTTTCCAAGACTTTGTGAACGACATCTTCTGGGATATGCTCTCCACCTTGGTCGTAGTCTATCTGGATGATATTCTCATCTACTCTCCAGATATTGACTCCCACCGGAGAGATGTTTGCAGAGTCTTTGACCTTCTATGGGCAAATTCCCTCTACGCAAAATTGGAGAAATGTGTGTTTGAGCAGGAGTCCTTACCTTTCTTGGGCTATATCATCTCCGCCCGGGGATTGGCTATGAATCCTGCCAAACTACAGGCTGTGATGGACTGGCAGGAACCCCATTCTCTTAAAGTGGTGCAGCGCTTTATGGGGTTCATTAATTACTATCGCCAGTTAATTCCACACTTTTCAACTTTGGTAGCTCCCTTGGTTGCCCTCACCAAGAAGGGAGCAAATCCCAAATTGTGGTCTGAGGAGGTCTCCAAGGCCTTTCACTCCATTAAGTCTCATTTCGCTAGCACTCCCATCCTACATCACCCCGATGTAGATAAGCCATTTATAATGGAGGTGGATGCCTCATCCGTTGGTGCTGGAGCAGTCCTTTTCTAAATGATGCTCAAGGTCGGAAGCATCCTTATTTTTCTTTTCCAAGACATTCTCACCAGCAGAGAGGAATTATTCCATCGGGGACAGGGAGTTGCTAGCCATGAAGTTGTCCTTCTCAGAGTGGAGACATCTCTTGGAGGGGGCTCGTTTCCCCTTCCAAGTCTTCACAGACCACAAGAATTTGGTGTACTTGCAGACAGCCCAGCGGTTAAATTCTCGCCATGCCAGATGGTCCTTGTTCTTCTCCTGGTTTCATTTCACCCTCCATTTTTCTTTCCGGGGAGAAGAACATTCGTGCCGACGCTCTCTCTTGATCCCTTGTATCATCTGAGGAGGAGGAAAAGGAGCCTCGGCTTATTGTCCCCACCGAGAGAATGAGAACTTTGGCCCCAGTTTCGCTGGAGTCTGTGCCTCCGGGCAAGACTTTTGTACCATCCAGTCTGCATCCGCAGGTTCTCTCTTGGGCTCACTCGTCCAGGGTGGGTGAACATTTTGGGTCCAAAAGGACATCTGAGCTATTGGTGAGGACATACTGGTGGCCGCATATTGCTCGTGACGTCGCAGACTATGTTCAGGTGTGTGTCTCTTGCACCAAGAACAAGTCTCCTAGGCAATGGCCAGCTGGGTTGCTTTACCCCCTGCTGGTGGCAGACAGGCCCTGGGAAATGGTCAGGATGGATTTTGTGGTGGGCTTACCCAAGTATCGTAGCTGCACCATTATCTGGGTGATCACTGACCATTTTTCCAAAATGGTACACTTGGTGCCTCTTCCACGGCTACCTTCTGCACGGGCTTTGGCAGCGTTGTTCATCAAGCATATCTTTCGCCTACACGGTATGCCGGACAAAATTGTCAGTGACTGGGGTCCCCAGTTTGCATCTCGATTCTGGAGAGAGCTTTGTCGTCTACTCAGTATTGAGTTGAATCTCTCCTCGGCACATCATCCCGAGATGAATGGGTTGGTTGAGAGGGCCAACCAGACCCTGGTCACACATTTATGACATTTTGTTTCTGCCAGGCAGGATGACTGGGCATCCTTGCTACCGTGGGCGGAGATTGCGCTTAACAACGCCATAGCTGACTCCACCGGTCAGACGCCATTCCTCCTAAATTACGGCCAGCATCCGTGTGACCCTGTGCCCATGCTCGTGTCTTCCGCCAACTCCAGGGTGGCAGACTGGGCTGTGGAGGCACGGGACATTTGGGACTGCATTCAGGATGCCATTCGGGCCTCCAAGGAGAGAATGAGGTCCTCCGCCGATGCATATCGGCGCCCCGCTCCGACCTTTGCTCCTGGTGACTTGGTGTGGCTCTCCGCCCGTAACATCAGGCTGCAAGTTGAGTCCACTAAGTTTGCACCTCTCTACTTGGGTCCCTTCAAGGTCCTCGAACAGGTTAACCCTGTGGTCTACCATCTGGCCCTTCCTCCACGCCTAGGTATCACCGACACCCTTCATCTGTATATATGTGTATATATAGGCCCATATATTGACCACTCAAAACCGTGAAAAAATATATATATAAATGTGCAAAAAAATATATATAAAAAATATATATATATAAAGGACAATGTAGCCAAAAAATATGTGTGTAAAAAGATTTTTTTGTGCAAAAAATACTGTATAAAGTGCCAATATATATATAGAGGACAATATTGTCAATAAATATGTGTGCAAAAGAATACTATATAAAGTGCCAAATAATGAGTATATATAATAAATATACTATGAGACATACACAATCCATGTGCTGCCTCTCACAATATTTGTGCAAATAATGCAAATAAATAAAGTGCAGCATGCAATGATTGTGCAAAAAACCATGAAGGTTACAACATCCGCACCGGGTGCATAAATAGAACAAGTGCGGATGTTATAAAGTGCACAGCTATAAAAAAAATGCACAATTAGTGCCAGTGAAGGAATTAAGTATAGGTAGCTGGAAATTTTTTAAAGCACAATACCAAGGTGCCTAAATTATATAGTGACAATTGCAGAGTGCAACGCTGTAATCCAGACACTCCCATTGGTCCTCTAGTAAGGTCCTGAAGTTGCTCAGGTACTGTAGCAGCTCCCATTGGTCCTCTAGGAAGGTCCTGAAGTTGCTGCAGCTATAAAAGGTTCGCATGGCCGCACGGCCATGCGCTAGTATCAACTTATGTTATGAGCTTTAGCTACTTAGTGGTCTTGTCTGATTGTGGTCAGGGCCCGGCTGAAATAAGCCATTAGAATACAGGCTCCTCGGGTGAGGAGTTTGTATAGTGAATTCAGGGCTGGCGTAAAGCCATTAGAATTCCGGCCCCACCGGAGAGGAGGTGTTTGTGTGCTTGCTACTCCCTGACCACTGATGGCTTTTGCTCTGTTAGGCAGCTGTGTTCCCCTGTGACGCTAACAGGGCACAGCGCTTTCCCTTCTGTGCGACTCTGTGAAGTAACAGAGTTCGCTTCTACCGCCATATCGTGCCACCATTTGCTAGCAGCAGGTTGGTCTCCTGTACGGTGGACCACAGGCTGCGAACGCACCAATAATAATATCTAAATATACTCGGTGCGTTCTGCCAGCCCTAACAGTCAGTGTCTGGTACATGCCCATCCATGGATCGGGCAGCATGTATCCACTGTCAGGTTCCCTTTAAATAGAGTTATTTTTATTTTCCGTAGATGTGGAAAAAAATAAAATAGGTGTACTTTCTCATATTTGCTAGGGAGAGGGCTAGAGGGCAATGCGTCCAAGGTGTAGGCCGTTCTTCCTTGACAGGGATATATAGATATGGGGCAGCAAGGTGACTTTGCAACGCCGGGTTCCTGGGTTGAAATCCCACCAAAGACAACATCTGAAAGGAGTTTGTATGTTCTCCCCGTGTTTGCGTGGGTTTCCTCTGGGTTCTCTGGTTTCCTCCCACATTCCAAAGACATAATGATAGGGAATTTAGATTGTGAGCCCCAATGGGGACAGCGATGATAATGTAATAAAGTGCTGCAGAATTATTGGTGTTATATAAGTGAGTAAAATAAATTAAAAATAAATATAGAGAAATGCTCTGGGGAAAGGAAAGCCTAGATAGGAGTTGATTTTCATATTTGGTCTAATTTCCTGTTTCAAGTGCTGCAAAACCTCATCCTTTTTTGAGTCAGCAAGAATAAAACATATCTGCTAAAGTTTTAATTTCTATTGCTTTCATTGAGCAACCTTTTCGGACAAGTCTTCATTTACCTTAATCACGGTTATAGAAATTTCCTGAGGTTTGCATACAATGATAAACAGCATAAAACCAGCAGCGTACTTGTAAACTTTTCATTAACAGAACATTTGAAATGCTAAAATCTTTCACATGCCGACACGACTGAGAGCGCGCCTAATGAAATCTATCTATGGGTTGTTGTTCCGTAGTTTAACATTATGAAATTATCTGTAAATCAGCGCGGCTTTATATCAAGGCATGCAATATAATTTGTTCAAAGTGTTGACATGAAAAATAGTGTAATCATTTTGCATTCTTGTATTTTCTGTTCCATGTTTCTCATCAAATTAAGAGAAATGTATTTTTATTTGAAACTGTAATATTGGAAAAACTTAAAGTTAAATCTACTTAAATTCTACTTATACAAGAACACAGCCAACATTCAGATTTAAATACAGCAATTGTAGAAATTGAAAAGCACCCTAAATTTATATTTTCCTCTTGGTTCCACATATTTACTAATGGAATAGCATCCCTAACCAAAAGAATACTAAAACAAGATTATTCTAATATTAAATGATAATAATTACAAATGTTGCTATTCTTTTGGTCTGCACTAGTGTTGAGCGATACCTTCCAATATTCAAAAGTATCGGTATTGGATTGGATCGGCCGATATCCAAAAAATATGGGATATCGCCGAAACCGATACCCGATACCAATACCAGTCAATGGGATGCAAATATCGGAAACTATCCTGGATGGTTCCCAGGGTCTGGAGGAGAGGAGACTCTCCTTCAGGCCCTGGGATCCATATTCATGTAAAAAATAAAGAATAAAAATAAAAAATAAGGATATACTCACCCCTCCGACGGACCCTGGCTCTCACCGGTGCAAGCGTCTGCCTCCGTTCCTAAGAATGCAGTGAGTGAAGGACCTTCGATGACGTTGCAGTCACATGAGCGGTCACGCGACCAATCACAAGACCACGACGTCATCGCAGGTCCTACACTCACTGCATTCTTAGGAACGGAGGCTGCCGGTTGCACCGCTGAGGTCCAGGGTCCGTCGGAGGGGTGAGTATATCCATATTTTTTATTTTTATTCTTTATTTTTTACATGAATATGGATCCCAGAGCCTGAAGGAGAGTCTCCTCTCCTCCAGACCCAGGGAACCATACGCACCGCATACGCCTGGGAACTTATAGGAAATTCCGATTTCCGATATCACAAAAATATCGGAACTCGGTATCGGAATTCCGATACAGCGAATATCGGCCGATACCCGATATTTGCAGTATCGGAATGCTCAACACTAGTCTGCACATTATTTCACTTTACCAAAATAGAAGTTTATTTTCCAGAACTTTGAATGGTATACTTAAAGGTGTTGTTTGGTCTTTTGCTAAAAGTTTGCAGTCACTCTTTGTGACAGCAGATTTTTTAATTCTAACAGTGCACACACCACACACTGTCAGGATTCTCTGGTGTCTGTGGTGAGACAGGATGTGAAGTTACCGAGCATATGAAATTTGCAAGCATGCAGTCACATGCCTACTAGACTTGCCTGGCCTCGCTCAATTCACTTGTATTGAACAAGTCCGAAGTATGTGACTCTTTTACTTGCAGTTACGTGACCACCCAGTCTTGTCACGGACCGGAGAATCCTGACAACGTGCAGTTCACATGCTGTGAAGATTCAGAACTCTGCAGTCACAGAGAGTGACTGAAGACTTTTAGGAAAAGACCGAACAACCTCTTTGAGACAGAGAGGTGCATCCATTTAGGATTGATTGAGTTATATCTTCCTGTCAATCACTCCCATGAAACAATACGTAAACATGTTCTAGCTCTCTCTATTCATCTTTTATTTTACTTCCTCTCTACTCTTTTTCAGTCTGTCAATCTTGTATGTTTTTCCTTTTATTGTCACTACATGTCTTTTAGCTGCTTTGATTAGTACAAAAGGGAAAGACACTCCTACACTTAGATCGGATTGCCCACATACCACCTACATATATCCGGGGAGCTGACAAAATATCTCTTAGGCTACATTCCCACTGAGTTTTTGATATTGCAGATTTTCTGCACTTATTAAGTAAATTAGGTTCCTTGCGTTTTTCATTGCATTTTTGAGTGCTTTATTTTGACACTTTGGCTTTGACAAAACTTTAGTGATATAGTTATGTGCAAATTACAAGCATTTTTTATGCGTTTCAGCTGTGTAAATGCACTAAAAACACGCGTGTTTTTTACCTGTGGATTTTCTACCTCTCATGCAAGTGTATGGGAAAGAAAGGAACATAAAACTCAGTGTACCTGAAAGAGAAATTGAAATGTTGCGGGTTTGAGATGCTCCGTGGGGCAAATTATAGTGAATAAAAATGAAAGCACACCAGGCCTGAGACTGCTATAACTCCCATCCACATTGCCACTCATTGTAGACATGGCCTTAGGGTTTTCACTCTTTTCTATGCAGGTTCAGGTGGAAATATAAATATGAGATATTTCTGTATAAGAATATCCTGAGATTCAGTGGTGGACTCAGACAGAAGAGGTCCCCGTACAAAAACGATATATTATCCCTTGCAGTCCAATAGCTCATCATAATGCACAATTCCACTTACTGTGGAGGTAGAGGTGGGCCCACGGCTTCTCAGGTGGCACCACTAATATGTCCGCCCCTGCTGAGATTCCTTATGTATACCGTAACTCTAATCAGTTTAATCTGGGAAATGTAAACTATAGAAAACCATTGGCTTGAATCAGCTGTGTATATTAGGAAACTATTATAGTTATATGTGGAAAAAAATAAAAATAACAATTTCAACTATTTGATGATGATATTTGTCCATAGTTTCTATATGATACCAGTAGTGCAGCGTTTTACCTTTTTTTTGTTATTGTTTGCTTGTTATTTTAGACCACAGCTGATTCTTTTCTTTTTTTTATAATTTATAGTTGGATAACCAAGTTGAGACAAGTGACAATGATTTTTACATTTCTTACTAGGTGGCTAGATGAAGGAGAGGAGGATGGGAAAATTGTGAAAAGGCTATCTGTCACAGATGAAGCTGATTTCCCAGCCAGTAAGCCTGCAGATCTGGAGCTAATACTATATAGTCCATAATGCCTTAAGGAGAATTGTATTTACCACTACAATATTGTTACTTCAACAGGTTATGAACTTGAAGTCAAGAAGAACGAAATGGTAAATCAGATATGTGAATACTCGAGATCTTTGGTTCTATAAGGTTTTGGAACATATGTTTTTATGTAAACTTTTCAGTGGACTGCTGAGAGATGGAAGTATCAGAACGAGAACTGCCTACAGTTCTACTGTAAAGCAACAGGAAAATTTATACGACTTACTCCAGATGGGAGAGTGGACGCAGTTGGAGACAAAAAGGATAAATATGGTAAGTTTAGCCTTAGATTTCTAAACATGCATGTGTTATTCATTAATACCAAAATAATATAAAAAGAGTAAAAAGGCAAGTCAAGACCAAGATGTACATTCCTCCTACAAGGTGAGCAAAAAAAATCCAGAACCCTGTTTCTCTTGTGTGGTTTGTACAGGATAATGGTTATTGAAAGAATCATGTCCTCATTATAGAAGATACAGGAAATGGATTTCCCTATGAGTTCAATATTTCAGACCAGAATTTGTTTTGCTGTATTAGTTTGGGATGTCAGGAAATTAGTGATATAAACATCCGCACTTCACCATTTAAGGGGTTGTCCACTATTCAGACAACCCCTTTTGAATCTATGTTTCCACCAAGTAAAATAATAACACCTATACTCACATCCGGTGTTGGCACTTGCTCTCCTGGGGTTTACATGACATTGTTCTGTCATGCAATCCCTGCAGCCAATCTCTCATTTCCTACGGATGCCTGATTTGTCCAAAGGAGTGCAAAGCGAAGTCAGTACTGATTCGCTGCAATGATGATTAAGTCAAGTGAGCCCCGGCAGAGCCAATGGCAACACCGCTAAATTGGCAGCAGCACCGAAGGTGAGTATATGTGTTATTACTTTACTGAGGGGAAACATAGGGGTTGAGAAAGGGTTGTCATAGCAGTGGACAACCCCTTTAAGTTTAATTAGCCTCCTGATGATAGCAACTATGAGGGGTTGACTCACTCAGCTGCTTTACCAGGTAGACACAGGGACTGTACTGGTGGTAGTTCACCTGCTAGTTTATTATAAACAGCATAAACTTCAGCAGGGTTCAGGAAAAACAGAGCCTTTCTGGCACAACGGTAAAACAAAAGAAAAGGTAACGTTTAATAGAGTTCTTATCCTGCAGGCTTCACTGCAGGCAACACACAGCGTCCTTAGCTCCTCCTAGAGCTACGTGGGAATTCCACCTCTCTCAACACACCACACCCACTGACTCTAATGGCCAGGTTTTAATACTCCATGTGATGACCACATGACTATGACATCACACAGGTCCTGTCAGGACTCTACAGGTGAAGATACGGTGGGCCTCCTCCCACCCGCTCTATGGAGGTCGACTAAAACCAGTCCGTAACATAAATTAACCCTCTCAACACATAGTGTGCTGGAGGAAAACTATGACACATATCTCCCTTCATACACTGTGCCAGTGACCCTGTCACACAGCCTACACACATGGTTTCCTGTGTCCTCCAATGAAGACTATTAGAAAGGGACTTTGCGGTAAGTACCAAAAATCCTCTTTTTTTACAATATTATAGACTGAGTTCATGCTTTTTTTTTAACTCCAGAGATAAACAATATCTTTAAAACCTGAAAAAATTATAGGTCGGGTGAAATGGAAAAAAGCACAATATTATATTGTTGTTTGGGTTTAGTTTTTTATAGCCTTCAGTGTGCAGTAAAAATGATATATCAAATGATTTATTCTGTGGGTCAGTATGATTTATTGTCATGCAAATCTTTTTTTTTTTTAAATTAGTTTTTGTCCTGAGCTAAATGTTTTCCTTCGAAAAAGCCAATTTAAGTTTTTGATTGCTTTGTTTTCAATTTTTTTGACGTGGTGTTTACTTTTCTGTTTACTGTTTGTGTGAACATATCCTAATTGGTGGAGTGTGTGGAAATGATTACAGTGGTAGAAAGAATGAGGTTACATATAGGATAAGGGTTGTGTCAGGCAAGGTATCTAGAGATTAATGAGGAAATAAACTGGAAAGAGCTTTGTAGGTTAGAGTTAGGATTTTATATGTATTATCTGCGTACTTTGTAGTCAGTTGAAGGATTGAAAGAGAGGGGGAAGTCATTTGAGGAATGAAAAGAGAGCTGAGCTGAGTGACAGATTGTGGATAGATTAAAGGTGGTGACAGTCAGTTACTTTCAGTAAGCTAAAGTAGGGACTTGCTTTTTGGTTGTATGTTAAATACAAAGTATAGATTATTACAACATTTTTGTTTTGTTGTTAGGGTAAGGTTTATCATTTCTGACAGGATCTCACAACTGCATTGTCAGATGGTGTAAAAGTACCGTCACACTCAGCGACGCTGCAGCGATATAGACAACGAGCCGATCGCTGCAGCGTCGCTGTTTAGGTCGCTGTAGAGACGTCAAACACAGCAGCTCCAGAACGATGCAGGAGCGATCCAGTGACGTAACGGTGACTCACTTATCGTTCTCACAGGTCGTTAGCTCCATGTAAAACATTGCTGGCGTCGTTGCTTTTGATGTCAAACACGACGATACACGCCGACCTGACGACCAAATTAAGTTCTGGACTTCTAGCTCCGACCAGCGATATCACAGCGGGATCCAGATCGCTGCTGCGTGTCAAACACAACGAGATCGCTATCCAGGACGCTGCAACGTCACGGATCGTTGTCGTTCTCGTTGCAAAGTTGCTGAGTGTGAAGGTACCTTTAGACCTGAGGCTCTTCCTAAGGCCTACTTCAGATATTTTTGTGATTCCTGTACTGGAAAAAACAGTACTGTGAGATATGTGATCCCTGTCAATGTGCCATCTGTATGTGCGTATGTGACATCCGTGTGTCCTTGTGTCATATCATGTGCCCGTGTGCTGTCAGTGTGACACGTATGGAATGAAATACGGAATAGAAAATAAAGAGTGTTAGGTATTAAAGATGTTCAAAGATATAGATAGCGATGAGAAACATGATAGAAGATACATAAATAAATAGATAGATGGACAGATATCAGTGTGCTATATAATCAGTGCCTTGTGTGTTTTTTTAAATAAAATTTTTTTTAACAAATGTGCTATTGCGTAATTTTCAAAACCAGTAGAGGGAAAGCCTGCAGCTGGGGGGTGATATTAATAATCTGGGAAGGGGGCCACTAGCCCTAAATGTTCCCGGGTTATTAACAACAGCTCACAGCTGTTTGCTTAGCCTTTACTGGTTAGTTTACAGGGTAACCCTTGAGGAAAATGACATAAGGTCACCCTATAAATTCTAACCAGCAAAGACTAAACAGAGAGCTGTGGGCTGATATTAATAGCCAGGGAAGGGGCCATTGATTTTGTCCCCCCACCAAGGCTAATAAATTAAGCTCTAGAAATGGTGCCTCAATGTGTCAAATTTGGTGCATAGCCTCGCTCTTCCCACTTGCCCCAGTGCGGTGGCAAGTGGGGTAATAGGGTTGGGGTTGATGTCAGCTTTGTATTTTCAGCTGACAACAGGCCTAGGGGTTAGTAACGGAGAAGTGTCTATAAGACACCCCAATTACTAACCCCTTAGTCATATTGTAAAAAGACACAGCAAGAATAAATTCCTTTAACTGAAATAAACACATCATGTGACAATTCAGCCTGAAATCCAGGAGACACTAAGCTAAGTGTCAAAGAGCAGCTGATGACACCCAATTATATACCTCATCTCCTGACAGTAACCCTGTTTCCTCCCTCTACTAACCTACCTATGCCCGATATTGCTATTTCTGTGTGTGGCTCCACCATTACTCCCCAGCAATATACCGGCTGCCTTGGTGTCATATTTGATTCAGATGTTTCCTTCACTCCCAACATCCAATCACTCACCCTCTCATGTCACCTACACCTCAAAAACATCGCAGTCGTGGGTAATAGTGACGCTATTCCAGGTACAACCACCAGGGGTTCAAGGAAGAGTGGAGAACAGCGGCTCCCCGCAAGTGAGGACCTGCAGTAGCGGGGAAACCACCGATGGATGGCAGGAGAGAGGTCGATCACACCGAGTCATACACTGCCGGGAACGTAGTACCAAGGGGAGAGACAAGAGCAGAGGTCAGAAGTCGGTCGGGAGCGCAGTATCAGAATGGGGTGAGACGGACGCATAGTCAAACACATGCACAAGGGTCAGAGCCGGGTAGTAGCAGAGGAAACAGTCATGGAGTACAGAGGGTCAGGTTAGAGTGCGAACCGGGACATACACGGTGGGGGAACAGGCACACGGACACACACTAAACAGGGGACCGGGAGAGGAGCACACTAAGATGGGAAGTCAGAAGGCAGTGGACACGCACTGGGTGCACTGGGTCAGCAGCTCAAACCGAAAGCAGAAACTATCACTGACAAGAGCTATCGGCAACAACGCTGAGAAATAGCCACCCCCATGCCAGAAAAAGGCAGAAAAGGTTAACCCCTACATGAACAGGCCGGGGTACAAAAAGCAGCAGGCAAACCCTGACCTGGATCATGACAGTACCCTCCTCTCAAGGGGGAGCAACCAGACCCCCAGGTTTTCCAGGGTACAGGGCATGAAAGGCCCGGACCAATCGATCCACATGGACCGATCGCGCCGGAACCCATAACCGGTCCTCAAGACTGCAACCTTCCCAATGAATCAGATTCTGAAGTGAACTGGGGACCATATGGGAATCCACAATTCTTTGCACCTCATAATCAGTCTGGCCATATACCGAGACAGGAGGCAAGGGGAGATGAAGACTCTTCCAGGGAAGACCCCAGCGGTTTTAAAAGAGCTTTATGGAACACGTTGGGGATTCGTAGGATTGGTGGAGGGCACAGATGGAAAGCAACAGGATTGACCACTTCCATAATCTCGTAAGGGCCAATGAACTTAGGCCCCAACTTGGCAGAAGGAACCTTAAGTCTTATATTCCTTCTAGACAACTGTTCCTCATCCCCAACCCGGAATACAGGCCTCACAGATCATTTTTTGTCAGCAAAAAATGCATACTTGCCCTGAGCCTCCCCAATTCTCCTCTAGACCTCCCCCAACCACCTGATAGCCAGATCTGCCCCTAGACACCTTGAATCCAAACGAGAAATTCCCCAAAATGAGGGTGAAGACCATAATTGCAGAAAAAACGGGAGGTGCCCTTGGACTGATTAATGCGGTTGTTAAAGGCAAACTCAGCCAAAGGCAAAGAAAAACACCAATCATCTTGTCATTCTGTGGTCAGACACTGTGGATTTTGTTCTAGAGACTGATTGGTCCTCTCCATCTGACCATTTGTCTCCAGATGGTAGGTAGACAAAGAAATACCCAACCTTTTACAGAAAGCCCTCCAAAACTTGGACACAAACTGTACCCCCCTATCCAAAACAACATTCTCAGGCACACCATGCAACCGTACCACGTGTAATACAAACAATTTAGATAAGGTTTCCGGATTGTGCTAAGCTGTCAAATTTACAAAATGTGCCTGCTTACTAAATCTGTCCACCACTACCCAAATGACTAGCTTACCATTAGAAGGAGGAATATCGGTGATAAAATCCATGGACAGATGAGTCCATGGTCTATCTGGCATTGGCAAAGGCACCAATTCCTCGGCTGGATGGTTATAGGAGTTTTTAGCACATACCTCACAGGCAGATACAAACCTCACAACATCCGAGGCCAATGAAGACTACCAAAACAACTAGCGATGGCACTATGGGTGGCTGAGATTCACGGATGCCCACTCAGAGCCGAGTCGTGAAGTTCCCGAAGCACCCTGAGTCGAAATTGAAAAGGCACAAACAGCTTATTGACAGGCTTAGATGATGGAGCAAGAGACTGGGCCCCACGAATCTCCTGCTCCAGTACCGCAGAAACCCCAGCCACAACCACACCATGTCAAAGAATTGAGGAGGGAGGTTCCTGAGGTTATATAGGATCCAAACTATGTGATAAGGCATCAGCCTTGACATTTCTGGAGCAAGGCTGAAAGGTGATAGAGAACTTGAATCGTGAAAAAAAAGTGACCAACTAGCTTGCCTAGGAGTCAACCTTTTGGCAGACTCAATGTAGGCCAAATTCTTGTGATCAGTAATTACCGTAATTCGATGGACCGCCCCTCCAAAAAATGCCTCCATTCCTCGAATGCCAATTTAATGGCTAGCAACTCCTGGTTACCAACATTTATAATTTCTTTCTGCCGGCGAAAATTTCCTAGAAAAGAAGGCACAGGGTCTTAAATTGGTAAGGGTGGCAGGACCCTGGGACAACACCTCCCCCACTCCCACCTCCTAGGCGGCTGAATTAACACAGAGGCGGACATGAAGCATCTTTTTAACGAAGAGAATGTTGCTGATGCTGACCAATTCTTGACATCAGCCCCTTTTTGGTCAGATCAGTGAGGGATTTGACCACCTGCGAGAACCCCCTGATAAACTTCCCATAATAATTAGTGAACCCTAAGAAACACTGAAGACCTTTCAGATCTTTGGGTTGTACCCAATCAATGGCCTGAACCTTTCCAGGCGGGAACAGGCACACGGACACACACTAAACAGAGGACAAGAAGAGGAGCACACTAAGATGGGAAGTCAGAAGGCAAAGGACATGCACTGGGCGCACTTGGTCAGCAGCTCAAGCCGAAAGCAGAAACTATCACTGACAAGAGCTATCGGCCACAGCGCTGAGAAATAGCCACCCCCATCCCAGAGAGAGGCAGAAAAGGTTAACCCCTACATGACCAGGCCGTGGAACGAAAAGCAGCAGGCAAACCCTGGACCTGGATCATGACGATCTCTAGAATTAAACCTTTTCTTCCCTTTGAAATCGGCAAAACTCTTACTGTAGCTCTTATTCATTCTCGCCTGGAATATTGCAACTCTACTAATCGGTCTCCCTCTACTAAACTCTCCCTTCTTCAATAAGTCCTGAATGCCGCATACAGGACCATATTCCGATACAGAGTTCAATATAAACTTATCACTTTCACCATAAAGCGCTCCACGGTTCAGCACCCCCCTACATGTCCTTCCTCATTTCAGTCTAGCACACTACCTGTGCCCTCTGTTCTGCTAATGACTTAAATAACTCAATAGCTAGAACCTCTTATTCCCTTCTCCATGACTTCTTGTGTGCTGCGCCAATTCTTTGGAATGCACTCTCCAGGAAACATTTCTTTAGACTGGCCCATTGCCCCTCCTCACTTATCTAACTATGCCCATTTGGCATAACATTTTCTTCAAATTCATGACCCCCCATTGCATCTGTTCACACACTCTCCATGCACTTAATAGCCCTCTGACTCTGTGCTGTTTACATACTGGCTGGCGACCAGTTCATGCAGCGTTATGTGCAAACCCTAGTTAGTATTATGACTGTAACCTAGAATATCAGCATATTTTACCATTTACCTTTCATGTCTCCTCTATTTCCTCATAGCATGTAAGCTTGCTCCTTTTCATATCTGAGTTATTTTGTCTGTACAAGTCCCCTCTAATATTGTAAACTGCTGCGGGATATATTGGCGCTCTAAAAATTATTATTATTTTTATATTACTATTGGTAAAAGATTTAACCTGCTATAAGCACTTTACTTGGGTGGGGTGTGATGTCACAACACTGTACACCTCGATCCCTCATTCAGTGGCTATTCATGCACTTAATTACCACCTTGCCATATACAGGAATTATTCATCTATACTTCAGGAATTCATTAAGTATACTATGAGCTTTTTGATTTAAAACAATTTCTTTAATTTCAATGGTTCCTTTTATGTACAAGTCATAGGCATTTCTATGGGTGCTAAGTACTCACTTTCTATCGCCAACTTAACTATGAGTTGATAGGATGAGTGCTACATCTTTAACATCACCAATCCTTCCCGGAATGTGTATTCTGGAATGGCAGATTTATCGATGATTTGCTCCTCATCTGGGCATTCGATGAATCTGCCATATCATCATTCATTGCCTATATGAATCTGAATCCACTCTAAAGTTCACTTTTAATGTACAGAAAACTAACACTGATGTTTTGGGTTTAACAGATATCATTGGTCAAGCAATCATTATAGCAACTATTAGGAAAGAGACAGTGGTGAATACCATCCTGCATGCCAGCAGTCACCATCCCATTCGTACTATTAAATAGATCTCAATAGGTGAGCTCGCAAGAGCTAAGTTAAATTTTAGATCAGCTATATCATATGAAAATGAATCCTTAAAATTTAAAAGGAGACTCCGTAACAGGGGCAATAAACAATGAATGCTCACTAGAGTAAAAAACATTGTTGATAAAAAAAACTCCTAGGTTTAAATCCTCCACTAATGAAGAATGCATAGATAGACATCTTTCACCTTTTACTTTATCTTTAGCATACAGTCAGGGGCATAGTTAGGGTTTTGGTTCGGGGAAGGGGGCGAAACTTCTCAGTGAGCCCCTAACCAGGTACCTTGATTACAACTCGATGACACACCCTGATACTGGTGGAGGACCTCAGCAGATGACCGCGATGTTGCTGAAAATAATCTCTATACAAAGACCAACATGGATATTACCACCATATGGTCAGTGGTAGATACCAGCCCTACAGAACATATACAGCTCTGGCAACAATTAAGAGACCACTGCAAAATGTTCAGTTTCTCAGATTTTTCTCTTTATAGGTATATTTTTGAGTAAAATGTAAATTGTTCTTTTATTCTATAAACTTCTGACAACATGTCTCCGAATTTCCAAGCAATAAATTTTTTATTTTTTTTTTTAAAAGGAGAAATGGTTAAAATAATAATAAAAAAAAAACAGTACTTTTGAGTCGCCTACCAGGGCAGTGGGGATACTCGGTACCGGGTCCGGTCGCAATTAAAAGGGTGGTCACGGTGACAGCGACCCAGTCCGTGGCCCTGGGCGCTCAAGTAAAAGGGGAAAGGTCTTTTAAGGGAGTTGTAATAAAGTTTGTGTTCGTGACGCTACCTGTGGTTCTCGGTCAGAGGGGACCGACGCTGCTTAAAGGGGTCCTCTGGATGTTACTGCAGCAAAGATGATGACGTTTCTTCCTTGGGACAGATGTTTGCAGAGTGAAGTAAAGAACTCTAAGCTAGACAGTAGAAAAAATTGGTTATTAATTACTGGATTTGTTAAATGTGGCATCAAGTCTTGTAATATCTGTTGATATACCAACAAATGTAAGAGGTTTTTTTTATTCCTTGAACAAAACTGATTTCCCTATTATGACTTTCATTAACTGCTAATCAAATTTTGTCATGTATGTCGTGGAGTTCTCCCAGTGGGACTTAAAATTTATTAGCTGTATCACTTGCCAACTAAAAAGTTTGCATTAGGGAGCATACATACGATATACACAACCATGAATGTTTCCAAGGAGAATCTTTCAAGCAGCAAAGCATTTAATTGAAAAACACCATAGTGACTCATCAGGAATAATGGTTTATGCCTTCGAACAGGTATACAACAGTAATTGAGGGAGAATCATAGAGGCTGCTTTTAAAAGTCGCGAGGCTTGGTGGAAATTTAGTTTGAATACAAGGGTACCGATGGGTTTGATTCTTAGATAGGATAGAAGGATATTTTGCTCCGTTGTCAGTTATTAAAGATGAGCAAGCACTAAAATGCTCAGATGCTTATTATTCGAACCGAGCAATTTCTAATGAGTATAATGTTAGTCAATGGAAAATCTGAGCATTTTTCTGGCAAACCTTACAAGGAGGTCTGTGGGCAGTGAAAATGTTGAAATGGCTGGAAAAAGTGCTGAATAGAAGAACTATATGGGGAAGACCCCTGAAGGCATCTCTGACTCTCAGATCAATGCTGAGAACAAACTTTTACTCCACTTAAAGGACTGACCATAAAACATTCAATATCATCAATAAATTTGAGTTTACAGGAAAAAAATGTTAAAAAACAAAATTATAATTTAAGTAAACCAAAATTTTATTTTTGTAAAAAAATTGGAAATTTCAGTGTAATATATGAAGGAAGCAAGAAGTGCCAAAAATTAGGGACACAGCTACACCTTGTATTAACCCCTTCACGATATGCGCCATACTAGTACTAGTACTCCGGCGCTGAGCCCACATCAAAGTCGCGACATGTCAGCTGTTTTGTACAATAGTAGAATCGCGATCCACCCGCCGCTATTAACTAGTTAAATGCCGCTGTCAAACACAGACAGAGGCATTTAACTACCGCTTCCGGCCATCAGGCCGGAAATGCGCGCATCGCCGACCCCCGTCACATGATCGGGGGTCAGCGATGCATCGGCATGACAACCTGAGGTCTCCTTGAGACCTCTATGCTTGTTCATATGCCGGCTTGCTGTGAGCAAGCCTGTAATTCAGCTACAAAGGAGCAATCTGATGATCTGATGTAGCAGAGCCGATCAGGCTATGCCAGCTTCTAGCCTCCCATCAAGGCTATTGAAGCATGGCAAAAGTTAAAAAAAATTAAAAAAAATATGAAAAAAATTAAAAAAAATAAAAGTTTAAATCACCACCCTTTCGCCCCATTCAAAATAAAACAATAAAAAAAATCAAACATACACATATTTGGTATCGCCCTGTTCAGAATCGCCAGATCTATCAATTAAAAAAAAGGATTAACCTGAACGCTAAACGGCGTAGCGGGAAAAAATAAAAAAAATAAAAAAATTAAAAACGCCAGAATTACGTTTTTTTGGTTGCCGCAACATTGCATTGAAATGAAATAACGGGCGATCAAAAGATCATATCTGCCCAAAAGTGGTATCTTTAAAAACGTCAGCAAAAAATAAGCCATCACCCGACCCGAGATCCCAAAAAATGGAAATGCTACTGGTATCGGAAAATGGCGCATTTTTTATTTTTTTTTCAGCAAAGTTTGGAATTTTTTTTTCACCACTTAGATAAAAAATAACCTGGACATGTTTGGTGTCTATGAACTCGTAATGACATGGACAATCACAGTGGCAGGTCAGTTTTAGCATTTAGTGAAAAGCAAAAAAAGCCAAACAAAAAACAAGTGTGGGATTGCACTTTTTTTGCAATTTCACCACACTTGGAATTTTTTCCCATTTTCTAGTACAACACATGGTAAAACCAATGGTGTCATTCAAAATTACCACAAAAAAATAAGCCCTCACATGGCCATATTGGCAGAAAAATAAAAAAGTTATGGCTCTGGGAAGGAGGGGAGCGAAACACGAAAACGCAAAAATAAAAAAGGGCTGCGTCTTGAAGGGGTTAAGTATAAAGGAGGGTCTCCTACATATTTTGTTTTGTAAACTGTAATGTAGAGGTACTCCTAGACTCATAAAGGCTATGCACTAAGTGCAAATCCTGCCCAAAATTACAAGCAGGGTCATCCAGACACCCTTCAAGGCACCAACTGAAGTGCCTCTTTCAAATATTGTGAACAAAGTGTAGTTGTGTTAATCCTACACTCATAAAACTTCTGCACACAGTGCAAAGCCTGCCAATAATTACAAGCAGGGTCATCCATACACCCCTAAAGGCAGCAACTGGAGTGCCTCATAAAAAAAATTAAGAAAGTGTAGGTGTGGTACTTCTACACTCATAAAAGGTTTGCACAAAGTGCAAAGCCAGGAAAAATTTATAAGGAGGCTCATCCAGTCATCCATAGACCTTAGAAGTCAACAACTTGCGGGCCTCATTCAAATAATGAGCATGTGCTGCTGTCATCTGATGGTGTGGAAAAGTCTGGTCTAATCCAGTCTTTGCTCCTTGTTATCAGAGTGAGGCTGTTAGCACTTTCTGTTCACAGGTGAAAGCGCATGTCTGTTATGACCTCCCCAGTGGCACTAAACACCTGCTAAGACAAGACACTAGCGGCAGAACAACTGAACACTTCCAAGGCATAGAGGAAAAGCTCATGCCAGGTGTCCAGGTTTGAGTCCCAATAGCTGAAGAAGAATTAGGGAATACATTGGTTTTGTCGGCCAGGTATTGTTTGACCATCTTTAAAAACTTTTACATCCTTGTTAAAAATACCTGGTCATCATGGCATGGACGCTGAGAGAGTGTCATAAAATTGGCTCAAGCCTTTGACAGTGTACACCTGCCTCTGCTGTGTGTCTCCCTTGCCTCTCCTGCTTGGTGGGCCAAGGAAGCTTGAACCCTGCCCCTAGCATTCTCTGGTGTGAGTTTTTTCAACATATTTTCCACAATGGCCTAAGGTTATAGTGCCATTTTAGAAGACCACTCTGCCTCAAGAAGAAGAGATACAAAGTTCTCCTTGTAGCATGGGTCTAGTAGGGTGAACAACAAGTACTCTTTTTTGGCCAAGATGAATGTAACACGAGGATCATAGGAAAGGCAGTGGTACATAAAGTCAGCCAAATGTGCCAAGGTCCCTACAGCCAACACTTCCCGGTCTCCACCATGATTAATATTCTCCACCTCCTCCTCCTACTCCGTCTCTTCCTCCACATTCCTCTCCTCAGCCCATCCACATAGGAGAGACAAGACAAAGCTTGTGTGAGTACTAGCCTCTTTTGCGCCAACTCCTGTTCTAACCAATGAAATTTCACACAATGCAAGTTCTACAGTATATTTGACAATAGTAAATTTTTGGAACCAAATATTTTGTGAACTGTACCAGGTCAATTTTGTTTTTTTATTTCAAACCAATGAAATTTCACACAAACCAAGTTCTAGTGAATATATTAAAAAGTCAATTTTTGAAAAACCAAATTTCTACACCTATAGCATCCCAATTTTGGTCTTTATTTTAAACCAACAAATTTTCACACCAAGCAGCTTCGACCGGATATATGACAATAGTTAACTTTTGAACAACCAAATTTGTACACCTTTAGCAGGCCAATTTTGTTTTTTATTTCAAACCAATGAAATTTCACACAAAGCAGGTTCTACAGTATATACAGTATGTCAGTAGTCAACTCTCTGCCGTATGATATTGTAATGAGTGATTCATTACTAACATTTAAGAAGGGACTCAATGTCTGTTTTGAAAAGTATAATGTTACAGGTTATATACACTAGATTCCTTGATAGGGCGTTGATCCAGGGAACTAGTCTGATTGCCGTATGTGGAGTCGGGAAGGAATTTTATCCCCCAGTGTGGAGCTTACTGTTTGCCACATGGGTTGTTTTGCCTTCCTATGGATCAACACAGGGCCGTATTTGCCACTAGGTACTTGAGGGCACGTGCCTAGGGCAGGACGATTTGAGGAGGTGGCACTTGAGCAAGGTTTTCTTCAGTTTTTTTTAATTAAAGTCCGGAGTCACCTCCCGACCGAACTCGCCCCCTACCCCCCTGGCCGGCCGCCCACCTGCCTTGCTGCCCGACCGCCTGCCTGCCCGCCCACCTGCCTCCCTGCCTGCCTCCCTGCCTCCTTGAAGATGTCATACACACCCTACTACAGCAATGCCTGGTCTCAGTGCTGGCAGCTCATCCTGTGTGAGATAAGCCATGCATACAGGATGGGAGGGGGGTGAGATGAGCCATGCATACAGGATGGGGGGGTGTGAGATGAGACATGCACACAGGATGGGAAAGGGGAGATGAACCATGCATATAGGACAGGAGGGGGAGATGAGCCATGCATACAGGATGGGAGGGGGGAGATGAGCCATGCATACAAGATGGGAGGGGGCATTATACAGTATGGAGCATCATGTGTGGCCATTATACAGTATTGAGCACTGTGTGGTCATTATACAATATGGAACACTGTGTGGTCATTATACAGTATGATGCACTGTGTGGCCATTATACAGTATGGAGCATCATGTGTGGCCATTATACAGTATTGAGCACTGTGTGGTCATTATACAATATGGAACACTGTGTGGTCTGTTGTGAGCTCTGTTTCCGGGCTCCCTCCTGTGGTCGTGAGTGGTGCTGTGTGAGTTCTCTCTTTGGGCTCCTCCTGGTGGCTCTTTTTGTTATTTTGCAGGTTTCTGGCAGGATCAGCTGTCTCGTCATCTGCTAGTTAGGTTTCCTATTTAATCCACCTGGTCCTTCATTCCTTGCCTGTTGCCGTTGTATTCAGTGCTATTCTGATTGCTCCTGTCTACATCCGTTATCAGTCTCTCCAAGAGAAGCTAAGTTCTGTTTGTTTATTTTTGCTCATCTGTGTTCAAGATGTTTCCTAGTATATGATGAGTTTTTGTCCAGCTTGCTAATATGTGATTTCCCTGCTTGCTGGTGCTCTGGGGTGCTAGTTGCTCCCCCCACATCGTTAGTTGGTGTGGGGGTTCTCGCATTCTCTGCATGGATATTTTTGCATAGGGTTTTTTACTGACCGCACAGATCGCTTGCTATTTTCTGCTATCTAGCGTTAGCGGGCCTCATTTGCTTAACCTGTTTCATCTCCGCGTTTGTCTTTTCCTCTTAACTCACCGTTATTATTTGTGGGGGGCTTCTATATCTCTGGGGGATTTCTCTGAGGCAAGTGAGGTCTTTACTTTCTCTTTAGGGGTAGTCAGTTTCTCAGGCCGTGAAGAGACGTCTAGGATTTCAGGAAACGTTCCACGGCTGCCTATAGTGTGTGCGGTTAGGATCAGGTTTGCGGTTAGTCCAGTTACCACATCCCCAGAGCTCGTCCTATTATTTTCTACTTAGCTGGTTAGATTTGTGATCCTAAGCCACTAGGATCATAACAGTGGTCATTATACAGTATGGAACACTGTGTGGTCATTATACAGTATAGAGCACTGTGTGCCCATTATACAGTATGGAGCATCATGTGTGACCATTATACAGTATTGACCACTGTGTGGTCATTATACAGTGGGGAACACTGTGTGGTCATTATACAGTATGGTGCACTGTGTGGCCATTATACAGTATGGAGCATCATGTGTGGCCATTATACAGTATTGAGCATCATGTGTGGCCATTATACAGTATAGAGCACTGTATGGTCATTATACAGTATGGAGCATCATGTGTGGCCATTATACAGTATAGAGCACTGTGTGGCCATTATACAGTATGGAGCATCATGTGTGGCCATTATACAGTATAGAGCACTGTATGGTCATTATACAGTATGGAGCATCATGTGTGGCCATTATACAGTATAGAGCACTGTGTGGCCATTATACAGTATGGAGCATCATGTGTGGCCATTATACAGTATGGAGCATCATGTGTGGCCATTATACAGTATAGAGCACTGTATGGTCATTATACAGTATAGAGCATCATGTGTGGCCATTATACAGTATAGAGCACTGTGTGGCCATTATACAGTATGGAGCATCATGTGTGGCCATTATACAGTATAGAGCACTGTGTGGTGATTATACAGTATGGAGCACTGTGTGGCCATTATGCTGTATGGAGTATCATGTGTGGCCATTATACAGTATTGAGAATCATGTGTGGCCATTATACCGTATAGAGCACTGTGTGGCCATTATACAGTATTGAGCATCATGTGGGTCCATTATACACTATTGGAGCACTGTGTGGCCATTATACAGTATAGAGCACAGTGTGGCCATTATACTGTACGCAGCATCATGTGGGGCCATTATACAGTATTGAGCATCATGTGGGGTCGTTCGTTATACAGTATGGAGCACTGTGTGGCCATATTTTTTTGTTTATAATTATTGTTTATGAAACAGTGTGATCAGCAGTACTAAATGGGTGTGGTTGGGGCGTGCATATGGGTGTGACTAGTTGTGAAATGGGTGTGGTCAGGGGCATGGCCTAAAATTTGCCACGGCACGCCTCGCGTGCCGCAAACTTTGTCCCTCTTTCCCTTCTTGAAAAGTTGGGTGGTATGATACAGCATTTGCCAGATCACGGCAAGTGCTGCAAACGTCCGCAAATCCCATAGGGAATGAATGAGGCCGAACGCAGTGTTGCCGTAAGTGATCCGTTGCGCGGCAGATGCGGGAAAACTCCCGGATCTGCTGCAAAAGGCTACTTTCACATCAGCGATTTTTGACAAAGTCACTGCCGATAGTGTCATACTCACCAAAGGGAAGGCAGCACTAAAAGTGCCTAGGGCAGCGGAAACTCTAAATACGGCCCTGGATCAACATGTTAGGGCATGTTAGGTTAGGATATGGGTTGAAATAGATGGACTTAAAATCTTCCTTCAACCTTAAAAACTATGTCACTGTGATACTATGTCTATCACTTTTGGAACAAAAATATGTTGTGAACTGTACCGTGCCAAGTTTTTTTTTGTTTTTTTTTACCCACTAAATTCTACACAAAGGACGTTAGACTATATGGATGACTAATTGAATCCATAAAACATTTTGGAACTTTTGTTGAGTTTTACATAGTGCTGTTAAACTGTATGGATGAAAAACTGAATCCATAAAAAAACGTAAAAGTTTTTTGATTGTTATATACCATCATAATGTAACAACAACTGTGTAAAAATGCATGGATGAATAATTGAATCCATAAAAATGTTTGAAGTTTTTTTTATTTTTAGATATCACAGTAATGAAACACAAATCAAGTATTACTGTATGGATGACAAATTCAATCCAGAAAAAATTTGTAACGTTTATATTTTAAAAGAGTAGTTGATGTACTTTTACACTCAGAAAGGCTTTGCACAAAGTGTAAAGCCAGAAAAAAATGATAAGGAGGGTAATACAGTAATACTATTCAGGTGTTCCCTTCTTATTATCCTTCCTCAGGAGTCTGGGGGGACAGCCTCCATCTGCTTACTGGAGCTCGATTCACAGTGCCAGGGCCGGACTGGCCATCGGGCCGTTCTGGCAAATGCCAGAAGGGCTGATGGCAGTAGTGGGCCGCTCGAGTGTGCCGCTGTCGGCACACTCCCCCCGCTGTCGCGGCACACTCCCGGCCCCGCATTCAACTATACCGGCGTCATAAATGCCGGTACAGTTGAATGCAATGATGGAGGAGAGAGCGTCTGCTGACGCTTCCTCTCCCATCATTCCCCACTCTGCCTGCCGCTGACATTGCGGGTGCGCGATGACGTCATATCATCGCGCACCTGCTGTGTGACCGGGCGGGCAGACTGCAGCTGCTGAGACCGGAGCCGGGAGCAGCGCGGGGCACAAGGAGAGAGGTGAGTAGAGTGTTTTTGTTTTTTTTTTATCAATGAGTGATGACTGGATTGTGGAGCTATTGAGGGGGGGGGGCTGCCTGCCTGCATTACATTCTATGGGGGCTGCCTGCATTACATTCTATGGGGGCTGCCTGCATTACATTCTATGGGGGCTGTGCTGCATTATATTGTATGGTGGCTGCCTGCATTACATTCTATGGGGGCTGTGCTGCATTATATTGTATGGTGGCTGCCTGCATTACATTCTATGGGGGCTGTGCTGCATTATATTGTATGGTGGCTGCCTGCATTACATTCTATGGGGCTGGCTGCATTCCATTCTATGGGCCTGTGCTGCATTATATTCTATGGGGCTGGCTGCATTCCATTCTATGGGCCTGTGCTGCATTATAATCTATGGGGCTGGCTGCATTCCATTCTATGGGCCTGTGCTGCATTATATTCTATGGGGCTGGCTGCATTCCATTCCATGGGCCTGTGCTGCATTATATTCTATGGGGCTGGCTGCATTCCATTCCATGGGCCTGTGCTGCATTATATTCTATGGGGCTGGCTGCATTCCATTCCATGGGCCTGTGCTGTATTATATTCTATGGGGCTGGCTGCATTCCATTCCATGGGCCTGTGCTGCATTATATTCTATGGGGCTGGCTGCATTCCATTCTATGGGCCTGTGCTGCATTATATTCTATGGGGCTGGCTGCATTCCATTCCATGGGCCTGTGCTGCATTATATTCTATGGGGCTGGCTGCATTCCATTCCATGGGCCTGTGCTGCATTATATTCTATGGGGCTGGCTGCATTCCATTCCATGGGCCTGTGCTGCATTATATTCTATGGGGCTGGCTGCATTCCATTCCATGGGCCTGTGCTGCATTATATTCTATGGGGCTGTGCTGCATTATATTCTATGGGGCTGTGCTGCATTATATTCTATGGGCCTGTGCTGCATTATATTCTATGGGGCTGTGCTGCATTACCTTCTATGGGGCTGTGCTGCATTACATTCTATGGAGCTGTGCTGCATTACATTCTATGGGGGCTGTGCTGCATTACATTCTATGGGGGCTGTGCTGCATTACATTCTATGGGGGCTGTGCTGCATTACATTCTATGGGGGCTGTGCTGCATTACATTCTATGGGGGCTGTGCTGCATTACATTCTATGGGGGCTGTGCTGCATTACATTCTATGGGGGCTGTGCTGCATTACATTCTATGGGGGCTGTGCTGCATTACATTCTATGGGGGCTGTGCTGCATTACATTCTATGGGGCTGGCTGTATTACATTCTATGGGGCTGTGCTGCATTACATTCTATGGGGGCTGTGCTGCATTACATTCTATGGGGCTGGCTGCATTACATTCTATGGGGGCTGTGCTGCATTACATTCTATGGGGCTGGCTGCATTACATTCTATGGGGGCTGTGCTGCATTACATTCTATGGGGGCTGTGCTGTATTACATTCTATGGGGGCTGTACTGTATTACATTCTATGGGGGCTGTGCTGTATTACATTCTATGGGGGCTGTGCTGTATTACATTCTATGGGGGCTGTGCTGTATGGGGGCTGTGCAGCATTACATTCTATGGGGCTGTGCTGCATTACATTCTATGGGGGCTGTGCTGCATTACATTCTATGGGGGCTGTGCTGTATTACATTCTATGGGGGCTGTGCTGCATTACATTCTATGGGGGCTGTGCTGCATTACATTCTATGGGGGCTGTGCAGCATTACATTCTATGGGGCTGTGCTGCATTACATTCTATGGGGGCTGTGCTGCATTACATTCTATGGGGGCTGTGCTGTATTACATTCTATGGGGGCTGTGCTGCATTACATTCTATGGGGGCTGTGCTACATTACATTCTATGGGGGCTGTGCTGTATTACATTCTATGGGGGCTGTGCTGTATTATAGTCTATGGTGGCTGTGCTGTATTACATTCTATGGGGACTGAGCTGTAATGCTGGATGCAGCTGTAATTATATGTTATATAGTCGTGTTACACTCCCCTCACTTCTTGTAGCCTACAAGTGTACAAAGATATTATACAGTCACCATGTGACAAGTGGGCCTGTGTGACTTCAAATGCCTGGGCTGAATTTTAGTCCCAGTCCGGCCCTGCACAGTGCTTTGGCTTTAAGTGATCCGGCTTCAGGTAGTGCTGGATCCCTCAATATGTAAGAATGGGCCTATTTCATGAGTTTTATTTGTTTAAAATTCTGTGGGAGCAATATGTTCATTATTTTTTTTTGTATTATTACTTTTGTCAGATTCAAGTTATTTCTGTGACCATTGTGGGTTTTTCTGTCATTAAACGAGGGGTACCAACAATTTTGACCACGTGTGTAGCTTATGCATTTCCTTTCTCTGGATTAATACAGGATATGATAGTCTGTCCTGATTGACTTTGCTATACCATGTGTTAGCTGGAAGAGGGAGGCCCACATGGCCGTATCTTTTCTCATGGTAGACTTCTCTAGCTGCTGGAGTCTTCTTGTGTAAAATGGTGGGCTTTTTTTTCTGGTCATTCAAGCAAATAGAATTGCAAATTATTAGAGTCTAGTGACAAATTCGATTCACATTAAATTGATTTGCTAATTTCTACTCTTCAGCTGTCATCAGACTATAGCTTCCAGCATGCTAGCACAACCTTTAGATGTCTATTCCTTTATGCAGAATTATGAATTTGCATTACAGAATGCAGATATATACATTTATAATCCAGTATTAACTTTTCTTTAAAACATATACCGTAGGTTTCTTTGATGTTCTGATGAAGAGAGGAAAGGTGCGGGTTTTCAGGAGTCATCACATCCGGCATCTTGCTTTGTCAATTGACAAGGGAATAGTTGCTGCAATGGTATGAAAGATATGTTTTCATCTGTTCCTTCTTTACATGTATTTTTAAGTCTCTAAGAATATTTTACAGTATATTATAAATCTTCTGCAGTCTCCATTGGAAAAATGTATATTCCACAGCAGAATAATATTCATTAGAATTCATAATACATCTGATAATATGTCATGTAAACCATGTCTAAAGCTGTGCTGCTGTGATGTCTATGTACGTTTGTATTGATTAGTTATGACTTCTATATGTGACAGTATCAAGGCCAGCTCTGCTTTATATGAATTTAGTACAAACTTTATTTGGAGGATGCATTAACTGTCCACGCAGTCTTAGCTATTCCTGATCAAAGATAGACTGTCTAAGGCAGGGCTTCCCAACCTGTAGCTCGCGGCCCCATGAATTGTGTCTCGCAACTGTCTGCCAGCTTGATGCATTAGGTCCAGGTCTAGCAAACCGGTATGAAGACCGCATCTGAAAATGGTGAATTTTGTGAGTAGCCCTGCAAAGAATTGCAGATCTGGATGCACATTTACTGGTCTTAGGGGTTTAGAGATGTTTTAGGTATGATACCCTGGAGGTTTGGACTACCTGTAAGAGGAGGTGCTCAAAGCTGGATGTGACAGTGTGTTGGGAGAATACTGAATGGGGGCATTGTGGGAACCCCTGGATCTCAGTGTACAGCTCTGGAGTGATTTCTGTGGAAAAGCTTTGGTTATCATTATACCTGTAATGGGGGCTTTGGTTGACACTACTTTGAAGGGGGTGGGAGCTGGATGTGGCTCGCGACCCTCTCTCTAAGCTGAATGTGGCTCTCAAGGTCAGAAAGGTTGGGGACAACTAGTCTAAGGCAATGTAAATTTCATCAGATGTGATAAAAGCAAAATAGTGCTGCATGGAACAATATGCTGTCAAGATGAACACCAAGACAGAACTTTGACAAGACATGGATGCCATTTGTATCTGTTGTACAATGGGTCCTGACGAGTGGTGTGGCTTCCAGCACTTGCACATTATTTTAAGTGAGGAAAATAAGTATTCGATACACTGACAAACTTGCAAGTTTTTCCACCTACCTACAAAGAACGGAGAGGTCTGTAATTTTTATCGTAGGCACACTTACACAGTGAGGATCTTAAAACAAATCCAGAAAATCACATTGTATGATTTTTACATAATTAATTTGCATTTTATTGCATGAATTAAGTATTTGATACAGTAGAAAAACAGAACTTAATATTTGGTACAGAAAGCTTTGTTTGCAATTACAGATGTCAAACGTTTCCTGTAGTTCTTGACAGAGTTTGCACACACTGCAGCGAGGATTTTGGCCCACTCCTCCATACAAATCTCTTGCTAGACAACATTGAGTTTCAGCTTCCTCCAAAGATTTTATAATGGGTTCAGGTCTGGAGATTGGCTAGGCCATTCCAGGACCTTGAAATGCTTTTTATGGAGCCACTCCTTAGTTGTCCTAGCTGTGTTTTGGATTATTGTCATGCTGGAAGACCCAGCCAAAACTCATCTTCAATGCTCAAAGGAGAATGTTGGCCAAAATCTCGAGATACATAACCCCATGCATCCTCCCTTGTCCTTTGTCCTGTTTCCCTGTGCAGAAAAGAACTCCCAAAGTATGTTTCCCCCACCATGCTTCACTGTTGGAACTGTTCTATTTTGGTTTTATCTGACCCCAAGAGCTTCTTCCATGCCTACTCTGGATCATCCAGATGGTCATTGGTGAACTTCAAGATGGGTTGGACCTGTTTGGACATGAGCAGGGGGATCTTGCATGCTCTGCGGGATTTTAATCCATGACGGCGTAGTGTGCTACGAATGGTAATGTTTGAGATTGTCATCCGAGCTCTCTTCAGGTCATTGACCAGAACTTCCTGTGTAGTTATGGGCTGATTCCTGGCATTTCTCAGAATCATCCTTACCCCACAAGGCAAGATCTTGCATGGAGCCCCAGACTAAGGAAGATTGACAGTCATCTTGTGTTTCTTCCATTTTCTAATAATTGTGCCAACAGTTGCTTCTTTCTCACCAAGCTGCTTGCATATTGTCCTGTAGCCTATCCCAGCCATGTGCAGGTCTACAATTTTGTCCCTGGTGTCCTTGGACAGCTCTTTGTTCTTGGCCATGGTTGAAGGGTTTGAGTGTGATTGATTGATTTGTCTTTTATACAGGTAACGAGTTCAAACAGGTGCAATTAATACAGGTAGTGAGTGCAGAGCCAGATTTCTTGCTGGTTGGTAGGTGATCAAATACTTGTTTCATGCAATAAAATGCAATTTAGTTATTTCAAAATCATACAATGTGATTTTATGGATTTTTTTAAGATTCTGTGTCTCACAGTTGAAGTGTACCTACCATAAAAATTAGAAACCTCTCCATTCTTTGTAGGTGGGAAAACTTGCAAAATCGGCAGTGTATCAAATACTTATTTTCCCCACTGTAGATACACTTTTGACTGACTATATATCGCTGAACAACCCCTTTAGCTTAAACAAGTAGAAATCCAACAATGTCTGTCCTGTTAATATGTTAATTATGTATTAACAAATACAGTATTTTAACTAGAATACATGGTGGAGCTTAAACAAAATTTCAGATTTTCTCTAAAGAAAGTTTATTCTTTGTACACTGAAATGCTATGGATCTTTAGTATACTTTTTATATCATTTTTTACTGCTTACAATATCTCTTATTGCTATCAGTAAGTATAAAATACATCTAAATTCACATCTAGAGGCTGAATATGCTATATTTTTAAGCTTTTTGGGCTTTTGGTTTATGTCAAGTGTTGTAAACTGTTATCATTTATTATTATTATTATTATTATTATTATTATTAGTTATTTATTCATTTATTATGTTTATCACATTGTTTTAAAAGGTGTTAAGGTTTTCTTCTACTCATGCATTTCTTTTCCTTAGGATAACAATGGCATCCTGTGTGAGCTTCAGCTTCATATTCAGCCGAACCGTTGTGTGACTCTGGAATCCACCAGAATGCCAGGAATGACCATCTCCTTTAACCATGATGGCGAACCATCAAATGATGACACTAGAGGCTACGCAGACATCTCTAAAGAATTCTCTGTACATGTGAAGGTGCTTTATACCTCTCCTCATGTATCAGTTTGGTTGTTTTTAAATTGTTAGATTTTGAGCTTGTTGGGGCTTTGAAAATGTTTTTATTATCATTTTATGACTACATTGAGAATAATCCAGTGTCTAAATTGTTGTAAAATGTAATTAAAGAAGCACTCTCATCAAAGTTTTTATCCCCTAGTATATTGTAATCATCATATTATTGTAACGCTGGTGGGTGTGGACCCATTAAGCCATTAGCCGGGCTTACCATTTAGGGGCGTTACTAAGGGACTACTTAGTATTCACTAGAGTCTCTGATGTTGAGAATAGGCTTGGCCGCAGGTAGTCACCAGCTACCACTCCAGGGCAGTCCTCGCGTCTGCAGCCACTGACCGGATGGACAGAGACACTGGTACGAGGTACAGGTAAATGAAGGCAAAGATGTCATCAGACAATCTGAGGTTAGAGCAGGCAGCACTGGGTCAATATATATGTAAGCAAGGTCACGAGTGGAGAAATTAGAATTAACAAGTAGGTTAAATGGGTCAGAAACAAGAAAGAAAATACAAGAGAGTACCATACAGGAAACCGCACAGGAACTGAACCTTGAACCTTAGATCAGGTGAGGAGTGGTGGGAGGAGCCACCTAATAAATTGCCTACTGCTTAGGGACCAGGGAAGCTAACCTCGGTGGGACACTGGCGGGTTAGGTTCCTGCAGAATCTGGGAGGCTGCAGTTCCCTACAGCCAGTTGAAGACTCAACTGCAGAAGGAGGATGAAGCAGTGTTGGAAATGTTGCAAGAGACAGCTCAGCGAGACCCCCCAGAGTGGGGAGAGCAGAGCAGCGATCGCAATGAGTAGGGTGGGATCTTATCATCTGTGTTAATCAATGGCATGACAATTATACAGCAGTGTGTACTTACAATTGCTCATTTTGACTTTCTACCCAGTCATTTCTTCTCTTTTTGCAGCTCTACTTATAAACTGGAAGTCTTTTGTCCCTGCATTTATCATTGTCCACTTCAACTCCTGACCCAGTTGCTCCACTTCTCCCCCATGCCAGGGACTTTTGCAGTGACTCCTGGTTCATACAGGGAAAATTGACCTCTTCTACACAGAGCTTAGAAGGATTCAGCTACTCAGTTACTAATCATGTGATGCCATAGATCTTCTAGGAAAGAGAAGAATTAACTGGGTAGAAAGGCAAAATGAGAGATTGTAAGCCCACAGTGCTATATGATATGATGATTGCAATATATTATTAGGACACAAATTTTGATCGGAGTGCATCTTTAATGATGTTGATGTAGTTATCTATGTTGTATGTTATCTATGACACTATTGCGATGATTTCATAATTTACAAAATATTTAGATAAAGTATGATTTAAAGGCTGTGTTCTATTGTTATCATACAGTAGTGTCTGTGCCTGGTTTCTTTCTGTTATCATAATGGCACAGAACTATTAGAGCAGAATTTACTGTAGAAATTCCCACTAATGCCCCAATACTTGCATAGTTACATAGTTAAAGGAAGAATTACATTCCAAAGCTTTTCCTATACTTTGCAATGTAAACACATACACCACCCGGATGCCAGAAGAAAACGTACATCTCTCTATGTAGTTTATGCGAACACACAGTCTATGTAAAAACACGAACGTGTGCATAGTAGCATAGGTTATGGGTAAGTGTGGTATCGGAGAAATATGCTAATTATGCAAATTGTCTCTTCAGAGAGGAAGAGAACTAGAACTCTAGTGCCACCTATTGCAACATGCTTAGCATGTCGATCTCCGCAAGGAGAAATGATACTTCTTGGGCATCAGAGAAAAAAACAGACTGCACACTTACCGGAAACACGGACATGTGAAGGAGGCCTAAATCTGTGTATACAAGTATGCACAGCAGTGTCAGTGTGTTAGTACGCTCACCCACCATAGCTGTTCCGCTCCTCTTCTTAGTGATGTCACTGCTCTTCAGGCTCTCTGGATCACTTTGAGCACCATGTGACCTGGAAGTGACATTTACAATGTAAACGTATAGAGCTTTAGAACAAGGCGCCAAAGACTTACATTGTAAAAGACGTCCGGTTCACGCATAGATCATAGACTGAGCGGGATCATCTTTAGGCCGGGGTCACACTAGCATAGAATACGGACGAGTGCTATGTGAGAAAACATCACACAGCATTCGGACCATTGTTAATCTATGGGGCAGCTAACATCACCATATTTTTTCTCCGGCGTATTCTACGTGCATGTAAAATCGCAGCATGCTGCGATTGTACGCGTATATTGCCCGAGACTCGCCAATGCAAGTCTATGGATGCAAGAAAAACTCGGACACCACACAGATTATTCGTCTAGCTTGCGACAAATGTGCACACATTTTCCTCATTTCAGCCCATTGAGCCATTAAATTCAATGGGGAAAAGCAGTGAGAAATGTAAAGCCATACACATGTCATACGGATGTCATACAGATACATAGGTGCGAGAAAATCACATAATCGCATCGCAAACACATTACACACGGATGACCATACGGAGAACACTTGTGCGACTCTCGGCAGGGAGACTCGGACCGATTTTTCATACGTTAAGTGTGACCCCGGCCTTAGAGTGGTGACATCACTGAGAAAAGGACCAAACGGTGCTGATTACCAGAGAAGTCGGGGGTAATACATATACACTACACTACAGACTCATATGCACAGATTTAGTGATAAAAAAAAAACGGAAGGGCTTCTGTAATATAGAAAATATTATAATATTACAGATGAATAATATTAAAATATGCACATCTGAGATATATATGCAACACATATTTGAATACAAAACACTGTATTAAACTATAACTACACTGAATAAAATACTATAAGAATATAACAAAAGAACTTTCCTGATGCCACTAACAGATTGCATGACTAGCAGAGAGGAACAGATGAAAGCAGAGCTCTAGAATTTAAATAAAGTTGTGTTCTTATTCACCCAAGTCTTAGGCACATGCTACGTTTCAGCTCATCATTAGATCCCTTTTCAAGCAGCTTGAAAACGTCTCTAATGATGAGCTGAAATGTAGCAAGTGCCTAAGACTTGGGAGAATAAGAACAGAACTTTACTTGAATTCTGGAGTGCGACTTTCATCTGTTTCTCTCTGATTGTGAATATTGGAGCATTTGGGTCAACCTCCTGGAATTTCTGCACCTACTTTCTCAGGATTACAGTGCTGCTCGCTCCTTATTCGTTTTTCTACAACATTGAATAACTGTATGTGACAATATATTTTCTATTGTCGTTTTAATGGTAAATAAATATGGCAGTAAAATATTGTATGATGAAAGATATTGAGGGCAAAAGTGTACTTGAAGGCCACTGTGTTACCAGAGGTGCTTCTATTCTTATCCTGATTAATAAGATTTAACAGGTTTGATACTAAACACAGTGTGGGGGCATCATAGCCATGTCTAGTGATAAGCAATTAAAAATGAGCTTATGAGGAAATAACATTAATCAGTTCACAACGTGAGCATATGACCTGTGCTGCAATGTAAGGCTGCTCTCCATGACCAATGAAAAAGCCGCCTATATACTTTTATTGACAGGCACTGGTCTACCTGAGATATGGACATTGGAAACTTACCAGTGCTGGAGAACTCAAATTAATATAATACACTAGTCTGTTGTTGAAATGTGCATTTTCATCAATAGTTCAGCTCAAGAAGATGAATTGTAATCAAACCAGAATATTTTGGGGAAAAAACAGGAGACCAGGAAAATATTTAGAAGTGTAACAAAGGTTAGGGCTACAGTACCATCCCAGGATAATAATGAAGGCACAAAATTAAGGTTTGGGGTGCATGTTACTCCAGTCAGAGACTAGAGAATCATTTCTTATGTAAAAAATGCATTAAATCGGTTGGGTAGACATGACCATGCCATGGCCAGCACAGTTACATCCACTTCACGGGAGCTGATCCAAAGTGGCATAAAATTGCCAAAAGTCACACATTATTTGCGCTACTCCCCAAAACTCCATAAGGGCCAATTCATTTAGGTGCTTAAGCCAGAAATCTGGAGTGAACACCATAAAAAGTTGCACATTTTTTTGCAAGTCAGGCAGTTGCGCAAAAAGATTGCAACTTTTGGCATTGACGTGCCATATATGCCAATATGGGTCTTGGTTTTGCTCATGCCCACCCATCAAAGTGTCAAAACTTAAAGTGAACCTGTCAACAGGATTTTGATAAGGAAACTACAGACATTGACATGTTGCCACTGTTACACTGATTAAAATGATACTTGGGATCAAGAAGTCTGTCTTGTAGTTCTTGTGTAATCAGTATTAGAAGTTTTCAGTTAGTGAGATGCTCACGCTCCGGGGTGGGACTGTAAGCAGAGTCTTCTCTTCCTGCTCTAAGCCAGAGAGACCAAGGACAGACCTGCCCACAGACCGCCCCGAAGCACAAACATGTTCCTCATCATAAAGACAGACTGTATGTGCTTTGGGGTGGCCTCTGAGTGGTTTCTCTGACTTAGAGCAGGAAGATAAGGCTCTGCCTACATGGGCATATCATTGACTGAAACCTTCTAACACTGATTACACAAGAACCACAAGATGGATTCCTTCACCCCAGGTATCATTTTTAATCAATGTAACAGCGACAATATGACAATGCCTGTAGTTTACTTATCAAAGTCCTGCCGACAGGTTCGCTTTAATCTGGAAATGCACGCTAGCCCTCAGCTTCATGAATCAGGTCAATGTACTCCAGCAAGCGCCTCATTAATACTAGCGTGTGCTTTGGCATTCTTAATGAATCACCCTCATAGATAAAGGCCCAGGATAATGATTTAGAACCGGAACCAAAATTCACACAGAAATGCAGATTTGAAATACCCCACTGACAAATTATGAACCAGCAGTTTGCGAAGCAGTCAACACCATGACTAGAACCATGTAAAATGAAGGGATTTAATCGGTAGTTATATGCTTTTGAGTGGTGAGTTCAAATGGTTAATTCTGGTACTTTTCAGAACAACAAAAATGATAACTCTAGAAGGTATGCTGTATTTATGAGACAAACTGCTTTCAGGTTTTAAAATACTATCTACATACAATACATTAAATATTCACATAGAAAAAAATATAGATCAGTTGACGAAAATACAGTAGAATAGATCCTTGCTAGTCACTGGTTCCTTTGTTTGACCTTCCTTTCAATTGCATTCAAATAAAGAATGCACTACGTGCAAATAAAAGCCAGCGACAGTGTCTAAGATTCATGAAATTATTAATATTTTTACTATTACCATTATTATTATGATTATTAATGATATTATTTACCTATTGCTATTAGGGAATATTCCACAGTGGTGCCATAGTTTTACTAGCCACAAGTTGGAGCCAGGCTTTGTGGCTAAGAGCTGATGGGTCGTGCAGTGGTGCTGGAAAACAGAAGGTGGAGTCCTACTGGAGAGTGCACAAAATAGGTCCTGCTGTGTGCATGTTCGAAAATGTAACCCATCCTAGAATGTTTCTGCAGATTAAAAATGGTAGATGTGATGGTGAAGTAAGTATACTATAGTCACAATCTATTTCAATAGCATTGCTTTAAATTTTCGTTACATTTTTGATCTGTATATCCGAAATGGAAATCCACAGTGAGCAGACTAAGGCCACGTTCACACTTTCAGTATTTGGTCAGTAATTTACATCAGTATAAGTGATGAGCAAGCGTGCTCGGATAAGGCGTTATGTTTCAATTGCCGTGGCTGCATGTCTCGCGGCTGTTTAACAGCAGCAACAAATGCATGGATTGCCTGTTTGATAGGCAATTCCTGCATGTGTTGCAGCTGTCATACAGCACCGGCGATTCAATCATAGTATTAGAGCACGCCGAAGTCACTCTATTAGTGATAATACAGAAGTGGTGATGAGTTTCTGTGGTGGGCCACTGGGGAGGCCCCAGATGTTGCAGAAGGGTCAGCTGGGCCATGTAGTCTCACTGGCAGCAGATAATGATGTCACGGTAGCTGAAGTCGGTCGCTGGACCCCTCAACACTTCCCTCCTGTCCACTATTGTCAGTAGCGGGAGGTGGCACTTGTGGATGGTATAGGACCCCCGGGGCCACTGCTGTAGCAGTGGTGTCTGGGTGCAGGTTTTGGAGCGCCCCTGGTGTTTGTGCAATCTCAAGCAGCCAGATACGCAGATGAACTTATAACCATAACAATTTTACTGAAAGAGATAACGGGGTACAGTCTCTCTCTTAAAGGCAAAGTTCACAGTATATTGTGCATATGAAAGTAATTGTTCTCTCCTCATGAGAAAAGCGAGGTTATGGCGTCTCAGGGCGGCTGGAGCATAGCTCTCTTCACTTGCTATTAGAGGAAATGCTATGCATGGTCCAAGAAATATAGTGATGGAGGGACCTTCACAGACTTGCTCTCCGTGGAAACACAATAAAGTGTGGAAGTACTCACAGTTTTGAGCCTACCGTTCCCTTTCGCAGGGAGTAGGTTAAGCAAAGTCGGTGGCGTGGCAGCCACGTGTATCTGGTCCTGGCTAAAAGCAAACAGGATAACCAGCATGCAGGAGAGCACATGTGCAGCTTTATCTCTCCTGACTAGAAGAGGCTTCACTCCTTTGTGGAGGTGATTATGAGAAGAAAGATGTTCCCCCAGCGTAGACTGGCAAGGAAACTATGCTGGGAACAGTAGTGTCTGCTTCCTCAGGCAGCTTGAACTGCCCAGAACTGTAAGTTACCTCAGGAAGTGTGAGAGCCCTGAATTGGGAATTACCTCAGGAAGTGTGAAAGTCCTAACCTGCCATTTCTATGGTAGCTTGTTGTAAGGAAAATAATCACTTAACTTTCATATACACTCTTTGACCAGTAGATGGCAGCAAAGAACATTTATGAATCATCCGTATATAATACAATGTATTACATCTCATAACTCACAGTGCCCAAACTCTGACACACTGGATCAGATCTACTGCCGCACTACAACTGTCTCATTCAGCAGCAGTTGAACAGGTATCGGGATACCACATTTCTATTATACTGATTGTTAAACTCCAGGTTATGGCTTACAAATACTGATGTGAAATACTGGGCAAATATTGGGCTTTGGAAAGTGGCTTTAATCTGCTACTCTGATATTCGGCTGCCACGTTTTAGTGACGGGAAGTGGCCTTTTAAGCTCAGCAGAACTTACGGTACATCTGAATGTTCATGTTCTAAGCAGAGTAAAGACAGGTTGACACAACATAGTCTTTGCTGTTTTTCTATTTGGCAAAACAAAAAAGTGTATTTTATAGAAAAAGTTTCTACTTCTCTTTTTTTATCTAAACTTTATTATTGACTTAAAGCACCAGTTCAGTGGGGTTTTTTTTAAATTCTAGCATTGGAATGGTGCCACAAATGTAAGCTTTCGGCCCCTAATATTATACTCACCAACCACAGTCTACAGCTCTTCCCTGTGCTGCTCTGGTCCCAGGCCGCCATCTTGTGACTGCAAAGTCTGACTGATCGGAAGTCAGAGGTAACAGTGACAAATTCTCAGTGTAAGTCTATGAGAGCCTGGTTCTGGCCTTGTTCTGGCTCTCATAGTAGTTGAGTAATAACTTCCAGATCACCCAGCAAACACTGGAGCAATCTGGCAGGTCAAAACCTTCAGACGACTGACTAGAGCGGCACCGCTAACAGATGAAGTCAAATGGTAATGATAAGTAGCATCACTCCAAGACCGCGAGAAAAATAATGCTGGTGGGGTGCTTTAAATACCTGCTTCAAAACGGCACCGTTTGAACAAGATCTTGTATTTTAAACAATGCAATATCTGTCTGCTAAAAATAAGACAAGAAAGAACATTTTCATTCCTAGAGATACCAGATGGATCAGTTTGCTCTGATTCCTTGACAGTTAAACAGCAGTTGCACGGTTGCTCGTGATTTGTGTGAACCCAGCCAGAGTAGTCACCCCTAAATCTCAGTCAAACATTTATACTGCTTTTTATTTTATTTTTTTTTCAAATGCTTGTGTTTATATATAACTTGCCTAGCTGTCCTAAGTTCCATTAATAGAAGTGGTCTCTTCATATGGGACAGAGGAAACTTTGCTCCCTCAGGATACGTCTGCCCCCTATTTTTAGACTCTCACAATAAATTCAGATAAAATGTTTTTTAAGTATTGAAAATACAATAGTTACTGTTGCTATAATATGTATTTTCTTTGTTTTTATGTCAGGGCGCAGGAGATGAGTACTGCCAATTTAAAGTGGGAAAAAATTATGAAAATGGATCTGTGACGCTAGAAAGCATAAGAAGTAAAGGAATTTACATTGGGCTTCAGTCCAATGGATTTGCAAAGCCGATGATACACACAGGAGAGCAAAACATTGTTTTTTACCCACAAGTTATCAAATGTATGTATCATGTGAACACAAATCGTATTCTGTTTTTAAAAGCAAATGAAAAAATAGCCATGTTTAATAACTCGTTAGCGCAATATCATACATGTACGAGATTGTGGAGGCGATCGCACATGAAAGGGCTTAGAAACTGAGCTCTCTCCACATGTGGCAGATACCAGTTATGTTAAATAGCGGGTATCTGTCTCTAACAGCCATGGCTGGAGATAATTCAGGCTGCTAACCTTTTAAATGCCACTGTCAATTTTTGAGAGCGTCATTTGGTTGGAACGTACACCATTTTGAGTGCTTAGCAGCCCAATTACATGATCACGGGGTGCTGATTGGTTACTGTGGGAGATAGGGACCTGCTGAGTGCCCAAACAATGCCATCTTGGTAGTCCTCTGATGCACATCTATACGCAGAGCTTCATATGAGGCTGAGATTTCCACCATATACTGCAATAATGTGGTATTACAAAATATAAAAGTTTAAATAATCCATTTCTCCCCCATGGAAATTAAAGAAAGTAATAAGAGCACCCAACTAATTCTACATAGGGACAGAAAAAGGCCAAAATTTCATTGTGTTATACTACTACCGTAGTGTTGAGACATATAGAAAATGGGAGTGTTAGTTAGTTTTTGAATAATCCAACAATTCAAGTGAGATAGGGAATTGCTGGACCTGCAGTAACAGCTTTTTAATTACAGCCTTACTTTTAATCATCATACACAGCAATTTCAAACTAGGGAGAGAATTCAATACCCAGTGTCCTAATTTTCCTAGAAAAGAAGAATCCTGAAACCTAGGCTTGTGTGCCATAGAGAGGGAATATTTTTTCTTTTTTGCTATTTTTTCAAAACACAAATAAGTCTCCACAATCCAGAAATTTAAAATCAACAGTCTATCTCACAAATTGTGCGTGTTGTTAAAAATTTTCATTTTTTTCACACTTCTTGATTGTAGTAGTCCAATATTAGACCCATACATGCCACACAAATACAGCAGCCTCATGTCAAAGCTCACTTTTGGATGGGAAACAAGTTTTTCCTGTCACATTCATTTTTTTAGAAAGTAATTTTTCTTGCTATTTTTTCTCTTTTCTTTCCGATCTGTCCAGAAATAAACAGGAGACACTTCAAATCTGTAAATCAAAATTATCTAATACAGTTTGTTACCGTTAGATATGAAGCGATTCCAACTCATAATGATAGAATTGCAATAATTTTTATTTAACGTTGAGATTAAAAAACAGATACGTAATTAAAAAAGACAGAGCAAAAAAAACTCCAAAAAGAGGGGGAAAACACAGATGATACAGCAATGTTGGAGGTGGTGGGACCAAAATGGAGACAAAGAGTGAAAAAACCCACACAAATAAGAATTAAGGGAACCGAAAAAAAAAAAATAGGCTACCTATGAAATGGTCTGTATTGTGCAATATAAAGGTGCCAGGAAGTGCTGGTGGGCTGGGAGGTGGAACTGTCTGAACAACATGTAATGCTGCCTAAAGTGCTATAAATAAAGGAGTGACAAGAAATGCAGAGGCTGTGGTGTATCAATTGCAGTCAGTCTCACCACTCTGCATTAATGTAATACCCACATAAAAAGCACTCCAGTGACGGTCCCCCACAGTATACCCATGTACCCATGGTATCAAAGCAATAAAAAGCCAGTGTGCCTGTGATCATTACCTATGAGAAAGGTGCTGTGTCTGTGAGGCTGTCTGTGTTCCCCTAACACCCAACGGGGACCGTTTCGCTGACCACTTCTTCCTGGGGGGGGTGTGACTCTTGTGACTCCTTTATTTACATCACTTTAAACGTTACGCAGTATTACATGTTGTTTGGACAGTTCCATCTCCCAGCCCACCAGCACTTTCTGGCACCTTTATATTGCACAATATAGACCATTTCATAGGTAGCCTATCATTCTTTTTTGCTTCCCTTAGTCCTTATTTGAGTGGGTTTTTTCACTGTTCATCATCTCCATTTTTGGTCCCTCCACTTCCATCATTGCTGTGTCATCTGTGCTTCCCCCCCTCTTTTTGGAGTTTTTTTCCCTTTCTTTTTCAATTATTTATGTTTTTTAATCTCAATATTGAATACAAAATATTTCAATTTTATCTTTATGAATTGGAATTGTTTCCCATCTAACGGTAACAAACCGTATTAGATTATGTTTATTTATTTATTTTTTCTCTTTTATATAACACACATTTACATTTTTTGAATACCTATTTTTAGAACTCAATTTATCAATGTCCCATGGCCATACTGCACGCTGTGGCCATATATTTTTTTTATTCAGGTATGAACCTTCATGTACATACAGTACAGACCAAAAGTTTGGACACACCTTCTCATTTAAAGATTTTTCTGTATTTTCATGACTATGAAAATCGTACATTCACACTGAAGGCACCAAAACTATGAATTAACACATGTGGAATTATATACTTAACAAAAAAGTGTGAAACAACTGAAAATATGTCTTATATTCTAGGTTCTTCAAAGTAGCCACCTTTTGCTTTGGTGACTGCTTTACACACTCTTGGTATTCTCTTGATGAGCTTCAAGAGGTAGTCACCGGGAATGGTCTTCCAACAATCTTGAAGGAGTTCCTAGAGATGCTTAGCACTTTTTGGCCCCTTTGCCTTCACTCTGCGGTCCAGCTTACCCCAAACCATCTTGATTGGGTTTAGGTCTGGTGACTGTGGAGGCCAGGTCATCTGGTGTAGCACCCCATCACTCTCCTTCTTGGTCAAATAACCTTACACAGCCTGGAGGTGTGTTTGGGGTAATTGTCCTGTTGAAAAATAAATGATGGTCCAACTAAACGCAAACCGGATGGAAGAGCATGCCGCTGCAAGATGCTGTGGTAGCCATGCTGGTTCAGTACACCTTCAATTTTGAATAAATCCCCAACAGTGTCACCAGCAAAGCACCCCCACACCATCACACCTCCTCCTCCATGCTTCACGGTGGGAACCAGGCAAGTCCATCGGTTCACCTTTTCTGCGTCGCACAAAGACACGGTGGCTGGAATCAAAGATCTCAAATTTGGACTCATCAGACCAAAGCACAGATTTCCACTGGTCTAATGTCCATTCCTTGTGTTCTTTAGCCCAAACAAGTCTCTTCTGCTTGTTGCCTGTCCTTAGCAGTGGTTTACTAGCAGCTATTTTACCATGAAGGCCTGCTGCACAAAGTCTCCTCTTAATAGTTGTTGTAGAGATATGTCTGCCGCTAGAACTCTGTGTGGCATTGACCTGTCTCTAATCTGAGCTGCTGTTAACCTGCGAATTCTGAGGCTGGTGACTCAGATAAACTTATCCTCAGGAGTAGAGGTGACTCTTGGTCTTCTGTTGTGAATTTGGTTTTTGGGCTCCCCCGGTGGTCACTGGTGGTACTGGACTTGTGTGCTTCACTTTCTCTGTTCACCTGTTTCCATCTGGATATGGGTGTATCCTATTTAGCCTTGCTGCTCAGTTATTCTAGTGCCGGCCATCAATGTAACCAGAGCCTTTCTGTTGCATGTTCCTGCTTCTAGACTACTATCAGCTAAGTTGGACTCTTAGTCCTAAGTTTGTTTTGCATTTTTGTTCCAGTTCACAGTTATGTTATTTTTCTGTAGCTGGAAGCTCTTGTGGGCCGAAATTGCCACTCCGGTGTCATGAGTTGACACATGAGTCTTAAAGTAATTTCGGGATGGTATTTTAATAGGGTTTTCAGCTGACCGTGAAGTTCCCTATTGTATCTTCTTGCTATCTAGTAAGCGGACCTCGCTTTGCTGAACCTACCTTCATACTACGTATGTCTTTTCCTCTGAACTCACCGCCAATATATGTGGGGGGCTTCTGTCTCCTTTTTGGGGGAATTTCCCTAGAGGTAAGCCAGGTCTGTCTTTTCCTCTATTAGGGTTAGTTAGTCCTCCGGCTGGCGCTAGGCGTCTAGGGATAAAACGTAGGTACGCCACCCGGCCACTGTTAGTTGTGTGGTAGGTTTAGCTCACGGTCAGCTCGAGATTCCATCTCCCAGGAGCTAGTCTGTAGTTTAAGTTCTCTGACGTTTCCTTGCCATTGGGAACCATGACAGTATGGCCGGCCAAGGGTTAAAACCGTTGGCAGAAGAAAGGAGAGAAAAAGAAGTCTGCAAATTTTTATTTTTTTTTTCCTTCTGAGCTTGCTTTTTAGTTGACTCAGTTGCATTTCTGCTCTAATTGCAGCCTTTGTCTCTCTCTCTCCTTCTAATCCTTGAATGGCTCTGATCTCACCTGATTAAGATGGATCCTCAGAGTATGGCTACAGGTTTGAATAATCTTGCTATGAAGGTTCAAAATTTACAGGATTTTGTTATTCATGCTCCTATATCTGAACCTAGAATTCCTATACCAGAATTTTTCTCCGGGGATAGATCTCGTTTCCTGAATTTCAAAAATAATTGTAAATTGTTTCTTTCCCTGAGATCTCGCTCCGCTGGAGATCCCGCACAGCAGGTTAAGATAGTAATTTCCTTGCTGCGGGGTGACCCTCAAAACTGGGCATTTGCATTGGCACCCGGGGATCCTGCGTTGCTCAATGTGGATGCGTTTTTTCTGGCTTTGGGGTTGCTTTATGAGGAACCTAACTTAGAGATTCAGGCTGAAAAAGCCTTGATGGCCCTATCTCAAGGGCAAGATGAAGCTGAAATATACTGCCAAAAATTTCGTAAATGGTCTGTGCTTACTCAGTGGAATGAGTGCGCCCTGGCGGCGAATTTCAGAGAGGGTCTCTCTGATGCCATTAAAGATGTTATGGTGGGGTTCCCTGCACCTACAGGTCTGAATGAGTCCATGACAATGGCTATTCAGATTGATCGGCGTTTGCGGGAGCGCAAACCTGTGCACCATTTGGCGGTGTCTTCTGAGAAGGCTCCAGAAAATATGCAATGTGATAGAATTCTGTCTAGAAGCGAACGGCGGAATTTTAGGCGAAAGAATGGGTTGTGCTTCTATTGTGGTGATTCAACTCATGTTATATCAGCATGCTCTAAACGTACAAAAAAGGTTGATAAGTCTATTTCAATTTGCACTTTACAGTCTAAGTTTATTCTGTCTGTGACCTTGATTTGTTCATTATCGTAAATTACCGCGGATGCCTATGTCGACTCTGGCGCCGCTTTGAGTCTAATGGATTGGTCCTTTGCCAGGCGCTGTGGGTTTGATCTAGAGCCTCTGGAAGTTCCTATACCTCTGAAGGGTATTGACTCTACACCATTGGCTAGTAATAAACCACAATACTGGACACAAGTGACTATGCGTATGAATCCAGACCACCAGGAGATGATTCGCTTCCTTGTGTTGTACAATCTACATGACGTTTTGGTGCTCGGATTACCATGGTTACAATCTCATAACCCAGTCCTTGACTGGAAAGCTATGTCTGTATTAAGCTGGGGATGTCAGGGGGCTCATGGGGACGTACCTTTGGTTTCCATTTCGTCATTTATTCCCTCTGAGATTCCGGAATTTTTGTCTGATTATCGTGATGTTTTTGAGGAGCCTAAGCTTGGTTCACTGTTATGACCCCAATGGCGAGGGTCTCAGAGGAACGTGGAAGTCTGCAGAATACAAAAATCCAGCTCATAGGGCAGTGGTAACTGGGTTGACCATATATCTACTCCTAACGCCAACACTAGAAGTAGCCGGGGATCATTCCTACGTTGATTCTAGATGACACGCGCCAGCCGGAGAATCTAGCTACCCCTAGTAGAGGAAAACAAAGACCTTTCTTGCCTCCAGAGAAGGGGACCCCAAAGCTGGATAGAAGCCCCCCACAAATAATGACGGTGAGGTAAGAGGAAATGACAAACACAGAAATGAACCAGGTTTAGCACAGAGAGGCCCGCTTACTGATAGCAGAATAAAGAAAGGTAACTTATATGGTCAACAAAAACCCTATCAAAATCCACACTGGAAATTCAAGAACCCCCGAACCGTCTAACGGTCCGGGGGGAGAACACCAGCCCCCTAGAGCTTCCAGCAAAGGTCAGGATGTAGATTTGGAACAAGCTGGACAAAAATACAAAACCAAAACAAATAGCAAAAAGCAAAAGGCAGACTTAGCTGATATAACTGGAACCAGGATCAGTAGACAAGAGCACAGCAGACTAGCTCTGATAACTATGTTGCCAGGCATTGAACTGAAGGTCCAGGGAGCTTATATAGCAACACCCCTAACTAACGACCCAGGTGCGGATAAAAGGAATGACAGAAAAACCAGAGTCAAAAAACTAGTAACCACTAGAGGGAGCAAAAAGCAAATTCACAACAGTTCACTACCTCCTCACAGAGATTGCGATTGTACCATAGATCTGATTCCGGGCAGTAAATTTCCAAAGGGTCGTTTATTTAATCTATCTGTACCTGAACATGCTGCTATGCGAGAATATATTAAGGAGTCCCTGGAAAAGGGACATATTCGTCCTTCTTCATCTCCCTTAGGAGCCGGTTTTTTCTTTGTATCTAAAAAAGATGGCTCTTTGAGGCCGTGTATTGATTATCGACTCTTGAATAAAATTACAGTCAAATATCAGTATCCTCTGCCACTGCTGACTGATTTGTTTGCTCGAATAAAGGGGGCTAAGTGGTTCTCTAAGATTGATCTCCGTGGGGCGTATAATTTGGTGCGAATTAAGCAGGGGGATGAGTGGAAAACCGCATTTAATACGCCCGAGGGCCATTTTGAGTATTTAGTAATGCCTTTTGGTCTTTCAAATGCCCCTTCAGTCTTTCAGTCCTTTATGCATGACATTTTCCGTGAATATTTGGATAAATTTATGATCGTGTATCTGGATGATATTTTGATTTTTTCGGAGGACTGGGATTCTCATGTCCAACAGGTCAGGAGGGTTTTTCAGGTTTTGCGGGCTAATTCCTTGTGTGTGAAGGGTTCTAAGTGTACTTTTGGGGTTCAAAAGATTTCTTTTTTGGGGTACATTTTTTCCCCCTCTTCCATTGAGATGGATCCTGTCAAGGTTCGGGCTATTTGTGATTGGACGCAACCTTCTTCTCTTAAGAGCCTTCAGAAATTTTTGGGCTTTGCTAATTTTTATCGTCGATTTATAACTGGTTTTTCTGATGTTGCTAAACCTTTGACTGATTTGACCAAAAAGGGTGCTGATGTTGCTGATTGGTCCCCTGCTGCTGTGGAGGCCTTTCGGGAGCTTAAGCGCCGCTTTTCTTTCGCCCCTGTGTTGCGTCAGCCTGATGTTACTCTTCCTTTTCAGGTTGAGGTCGATGCTTCCGAGATCGGAGCTGGGGCGGTCTTGTCGCAGAAAAGTTCCGACTGCTCCGTGATGAGACCTTGTGCGTTCTTTTCTCGAAAATTTTCACCCGCCGAGCGAAATTATGATATTGGTAATCGGGAGCTTTTGGCTATGAAGTGGGCTTTTGAGGAGTGGCGTCATTGGCTTGAGGGGGCTAGACATCAAGTGGTGGTATTGACCGATCACAAGAATTTGATTTATCTTGAGTCTGCCAGGCGCCTGAATCCTAGACAGGCGCGCTGGTCGTTGTTTTTCTCTCGGTTTAATTTTGTGGTCTCATACTTACCAGGTTCTAAAAATGTGAAGGCGGATGCCCTTTCTAGGAGTTTTGAGCCTGATTCCCCTGGTGATTCTGAACCTACAGGTATCCTTAAGGATGGGGTGATATTATCTGCTGTTTCCCCAGACCTGCGACGGGCTTTGCAGGAGTTTCAGGCGGATAGACCTGATCGTTGCCCGCCTGGTAGACTGTTTGTTCCTGATGATTGGACCAGTAGAGTCATCTCGGAGGTTCATTCTTCTGTGTTGGCAGGTCATCCCGGGATCTTTGGTACCAGGGATTTGGTGGCTAGGTCCTTCTGGTGGCCTTCCCTGTCTCGAGATGTACGAGTTTTTGTGCAGTCTTGTGATGTTTGTGCTCGGGCCAAACCTTGTTGTTCTCGGGCCAGCGGATTGTTGTTATCTTTGCCTATTCCGAAGAGGCCTTGGACTCACATCTCTATGGATTTTATTTCTGATCTCCCTGTTTCTCAGAAAATGTCTGTCATCTGGGTGGTGTGTGACCGTTTTTCAAAGATGGTCCATTTGGTGCCCTTGCCTAAGTTGCCTTCCTCATCCGAGTTGGTTCCTCTGTTTTTTCAAAATGTGGTTCGCTTGCATGGTATTCCGGAGAATATCGTTTCTGACAGGGGGACCCAGTTCGTGTCTAGATTTTGGCGGGCGTTCTGTGCTACGATGGGCATTGATTTGTCTTTTTCGTCTGCGTTCCATCCTCAGACTAATGGCCAGACTGAGCGAACTAATCAGACCTTGGAGACTTATTTGAGGTGTTTTGTGTCTGCGGATCAGGATGACTGGGTTGCCTTTTTGCCGTTGGCGGAGTTTGCCCTCAATAATCGGGCTAGTTCTGCCACTTTGGTTTCTCCTTTCTTTTGCAATGCGGGGTTTCATCCTCGTTTTTCTTCCGGTCAGGTGGAGTCTTCGGATTGTCCTGGAGTGGATACTGTGGTGGATAGGTTGCATCGGATTTGGGGACAGGTGGTGGACAATTTGGAGTTGTCCCAGGAGAAGACTCGGCATTTTGCTAACCGCCGTCGTCGTGTTGGTCCTCGTCTTCGTGTTGGGGACTTGGTGTGGTTGTCTTCTCATTTTGTCCCTATGAGGGTTTCTTCTCCTAAGTTTAAGCCTCGGTTCATCGGCCCGTATAAGATTTTGGAGATTCTTAACCCCGTGTCCTTTCGATTGGACCTCCCAGCATCTTTTTCTATCCATAATGTCTTCCATCGGTCATTATTGCGCAGGTATGAGGTACCGGTTGTGCCTTCCGTTGAGCCTCCCGCTCCGGTGTTGGTTGAGGGTGAATTGGAGTACGTTGTGGAGAAGATCTTGGACTCCCGTGTTTCCAGACGGAAACTTCAGTATCTGGTCAAGTGGAAGGGCTACGGTCAAGAGGATAATTCTTGGGTGACAGCCTCTGATGTTCATGCCTCTGATTTGGTCCGTGCCTTTCATAGGGCTCATCCTGATCGCCCTGGTGGTTCTTGTGAGGGTTCGGTGCCCCCTCCTTGAGGGGGGGGTACTGTTGTGAATTTGGTTTTTGGGCTCCCCCGGTGGTCACTGGTGGTACTGGACTTGTGTGCTTCACTTTCTCTGTTCACCTGTTTCCATCTGGATATGGGTGTATCCTATTTAGCCTTGCTGCTCAGTTATTCTAGTGCCGGCCATCAATGTAACCAGAGCCTTTCTGTTGCATGTTCCTGCTTCTAGACTACTATCAGCTAAGTTGGACTCTTAGTCCTAAGTTTGTTTTGCATTTTTGTTCCAGTTCACAGTTATGTTATTTTTCTGTAGCTGGAAGCTCTTGTGGGCCGAAATTGCCACTCCAGTGTCATGAGTTGACACATGAGTCTTAAAGTAATTTCGGGATGGTATTTTAATAGGGTTTTCAGCTGACCGTGAAGTTCCCTATTGTATCTTCTTGCTATCTAGTAAGCGGACCTCGCTTTGCTGAACCTACCTTCATACTACGTATGTCTTTTCCTCTGAACTCACCGCCAATATATGTGGGGGGCTTCTGTCTCCTTTTTGGGGGAATTTCCCTAGAGGTAAGCCAGGTCTGTCTTTTCCTCTATTAGGGTTAGTTAGTCCTCCGGCTGGCGCTAGGCGTCTAGGGATAAAACGTAGGTACGCCACCCGGCCACTGTTAGTTGTGTGGTAGGTTTAGCTCACGGTCAGCTCGAGATTCCATCTCCCAGGAGCTAGTCTGTAGTTTAAGTTCTCTGACGTTTCCTTGCCATTGGGAACCATGACAGTCTTCCTTTCCTGGGGCGGTCCTCATGTGAGACAGTTTCTTTGTAGCGCTTGATGGTTTTTGCAACTGCACTTGGGGACACTTTCAAAGTTTTCCCAATTTTTCGGACTGACTGACCTTCATTTCTTAAAGTAATGATGACTACTTGTATTTCTTTGCTTAGCTGCTTTTTTCTTGCCATAATACAAATTCTAACAGTCTATTCAGTAGGACTATCAGCTGTGTATCCACCAGACTTCTGCACAACATAACTGATGGTCCCAACCCCATTTATAAGGCAGGAAATCCCACTTATTAAACCTGACAGGGCACATCTGTGAAGTGAAAACCATTCCCAGTGACTACCTCTTGAAGCTCATCAAGAGAATGCCAAGAGTGTGCAAAGCAGTCATCAAAGCAAAAGGTGGCTACTTTGAAGAACCTAGAATATAAGACATAATTTCAGTTGTTTCACACTTTTTTGTTAAGTATATAATTCCACATGTGTTAATTCATAGTTTTGGTGCCTTCAGTGTGAATGTACAATTTTCATAGTCATAAAAATACAGAAAAATCTTTAAATGAGAAGGTATGTCCAAACTTTTGCTCTGTACTGTATGTAGCATTGTTGCATTTTGGGGTTATGTTGCATTTTTGTATAATGTGGAGGGATAACTTAACGTTTTTTATTTATTTTTTAAGGTTTTACAAGTCTTTTATTAGTTTAATTATATATAGTTTCCAAATAATAGAATTCATTTTTTGCTTATTGTGCAGTCAAAGCAGCTTGCACCTAATCACACTTGCTTTATTCTGTTAGGAGGTGCTGGTAAGTTTCTTGTTTCTAGCAGTTTACTATTGGAGGTTGGGAAACTACATGTACCTACTTAACAACATAGCATTTTGTGTTACATTCCATTTTTGTTTAACCCCTTTACACCCCAAGCCTGTTTTCACATTCATGATCAGGCAGAATTTTACAATTCTGACCAGTGTCTCTTTATGTAGTAATAACTCTGGAATGCTTCAACTTATCCCACTGATTATGAGATAGTTTTTTGTGACATATTGTACTTTATGATAGTGTTAAAATTTCTTCAATATGACTTGCATTTATTTTGTGAGAAAAACTGAAATTTGGCAAAAAAATTTAATATTTTGCAATTTTCAAACATTTAATTTTTATGCCCTTAAATTAGAGAGTTATGGCACACAAAATAGTTAATAAATAACATTTACCACTGTCTACTTTACATCAGCACAATTTCTTAAATATTTTTTTTTGTTAGGAAATTATAAGGGTTAAAAGTTGACCAGCGATTTCTCATTTTTCCAACAAAATTTGCAAAACCATTTTTTTAGGGACCACAATATGTTTCAAATAACTTTCAGGGGCTTATATCACAGAAAATATGCAAAAGTGACACCATTCTGAAAACTGCACCCCACAAGGTTCTCAAAACCACATTCAAGAGGTTTATTAACCTGCCAGGTGCTTCATAGGAATTTTTGGAATGTGAAAGAAAAAAAAACGAACATTTTACTTTTTCACAAAAATTTTACTTTAGACCCAATTTATTTTATTTTTACAAGGGTAAAAGGAAAAAATGGACCACAAAATTTGTTGTGCAATTTTTCCTGAGAATACCGATACTAGATATGAGGGGGTAAACCACTGTTTGGGCATATGACAGAGCTTGGAAGAGAAGGCGTGCCATTTGACTTTTTGAATGTAACATTTGTTGGAATCATTAGCGGATGCCATGTGGCATTTGGAGAGCCCTTGATGTACCTAAACATGCAAACAACTCACAAATGACACCATTTTGGAACTAGACACCTCAGGGAACTTATCTAGATATTTGGTGAACACTTTGAACCTCCAGGTGCTTCACAGAAATTTATAATTTTGGACCATGAAAATAAAAAAATCTAATTTTTCCCACAAAAATTATTTTTAGCCCAGAATTTAGCATTTTCACAATATAATTTATTATTCAATTTGTCCTGAGTATGATGATACCTCATATGTTGGGAAAACTACTGGCTGGACGCACAACAGGCATCTGAAAGGAAGGAGTAATGTTTTGGAATGCTGACCTCAAGTGTTTCATAAAAGTTTATAACGTACAGCCATGAAAATAAAAAAATTTTAGCCCCCAATTTTTTTTATTTTCACTGGGGTAACAGGACAAAATAGACCCCCAAAATTGTTGTGCAATATCTCATGAGTACACCGATACCCCATATGTGGTCAAAAAGTACTTTTCAGGTACAGTGCAAAAGTCAGAAGTACTATACAGTTCTTGCAAAAATTAAGAGACCACGGCAAAATGTTCTGTTCGTCTGATTTTTCTCTTTATAGGTATATTTTTGATTAAAATGTGAATTGTTAATTTATTCTATAAAATTCTGACAACATGTCTCCGAATTTCCAAGCAATAAATTTTGTATTTGTATTTTTTTCTGAAAAGGAGAAATGGTCAAAATTAAATAAAAAAAACACGGATTCCAGACCTCAAATAATGCAAAGAAAACAAGTTCATAATCATTTAGAAACAGCAATACTAATGTTTTAAATCAGGAAGAGTTCAGAAATCAATATTTTATGGAATAACCATGATTTTTAATCACAGCTTTCATGCTTCTTGGCATGCTTTCCACCAGTCTTTCACACTGCTTCTGGCACAAAAAAGTAAGCAGTTCTTCTTAGTTTGATGGCTTGTGACTATCCATCATCCTCTTGCTTACATTCCTGAGGTTTTCAACGGGGTTCAGGTTAGGAAATTGGGCTTCCCATGACAGGGTTTTGATGTGGTGGTCTCTTAATTTTTGCCAGAGCTGTATTAGAGTTCATATTTTTCTGGACTGGTTTGAGGTATCATATGTTTTAATGGGGATCCCTTTTTTCACACAGGGCCCTGTAGGTTTGGATTTCTTTTTTTTCTTAATAATTAAGATCTTCATTTTAAAACTGCATTTTGTGTTTACTTGTGTTATCTTTGTCTAATATTTAAATTTGTTTGGTGATCTGAAACATTTAAGTGTGACAAGCATGCAAAAGAATAGGAAATCAGGAAGGGTTCATACACTTTTTCACACAACTGTATCAGGTCAACGCCTTTGGCTGTGAAACAGCCCCTTATCAACAGGCTTCATCCAGCGAATTTAACAGTTAATTCAAGTTCTCGATCCATTAGCCCCTTTTTCCCTTGTTTTGTCCAGACCCATTTGCACTTGTCAGAGCCTAATCTATTGACTTTTGTCTCATCGCTCCAAATAACACATTTCCAAACTTATACTGTCCACTCTTTTTGAAAACTAAGGCAAATGTTTCTTATTATGATGTTAACGTTGAGGCTTCTGTTAGGGGTCGAGTTCCCGCTTCTGCACAAGGGGAATCTCGGGCCATCTCCGCTGCAGTCTCCCATTCTTCTACTGCCGCAGTGGAGCCTGCTCAGCGGAGACGTCGGTCCCAGCGTCTCGCTCAGTCTGACTCTGTGCAAAGGGTTACTGCTGCCTTTCCAGGTTCTGCCATTGTAGCCAGTACTGGGCAGCGACGATCAGACATTTTTGGGACTAAGTCCTACTTTTCTCCTTCTAAGCATGTGCAGCGCCCCAGAGTCCTGGTCGTTGCAGTAACGTCGCTCTGCCGCTAAGGGGAGTGATCGTACGTCTGATGGCACTAAAGGAGTTCACCTGACCAGGTATCACAGTCACACATTACACTTCACACTCTGGCCACCAGGGGAAGCAAAAGGTTCTATGTATTAGGCCACTCCTCACACTCTGGTAAAACTGGGGGTTGGATAGGAAGTTATACAGAAGCTGACTGGGTTTTGCCCAGGTAACATCTAGTGAGAGAAGAGGTTGCTTGGGAAGATTCAGGGGGGTCCCTGTCAGGGGTGGGATCCTGACAGTGGCCTAGCACAGGACAGATCGTTACAGAGCCATGCCTGCACCTCATTGCGGCGGCATCTTAAGAAAGGACACGAAGCGAAGTATATTGTGGAGAAGTGAGAAACGAGATCACAGCACAAAGGCGATAGAACCAGAAGGAGTCGTGCCCCGAGATCGGCAACATCCTTCTGAGGCGCGTAGCCGGCGGCCGGAACGCTGAGGAAGTAATAGACTCTACGCATTACTTTAAACTACGGCAGGGCAGTTAACTCTTGGTTGGCTGTCTCACCTTTACACCTAATGAAGACAACGGAGGCAATTGTGGGAGATGGGCGTCTCTAGGGTCCCTATAAAATAACTCCAGGCCTACCCCATCATACGGGTGCGTCCTATCCAAACCATCTGGGGGACGGAGAGAGAGAACAGAGACATACACGACAGTTGTGAGGACTATCCCGTGGTGCTCATCAGGGAGGTACTACAACACCCGGGCGCTAGTAGGAAGGCTATTGATTTCCACCTGCAAAAGGAACTCTGGATGTGCCTTCGGACCGGCCGGTCTCAGCCAGCCCTGTTAGCAGTGTTCTGGATTGCGGATGCCGAAGCCTTCAGTAAAAAGGTAAAGAGACTGCAACCCTGTGTCCTCGTCATTTACTACATCTTTAATTGGGCGCCCCTTAGCAGGGCCACGGACCGGGTCAGGCCACCGTGACATCCCCAGAACCGAGGGACCCGGTACCGAGTACCCCGCTGCCCTGTGTTTTGGTGCCGCTCCAAATGCCCAGGTTAAGATCTCTCATGGGAGATCAAGGGTCACATGCTCAGATACTACAGCAAATCCCATTGGTCCTCTAGGAAGGTCCTGAAGGTGCTCAACTTCTGTGGCAGCCTCCCATTGGTCCTTCTGGGAAGGTCCTGTACTTGCTGCAGCTATAAAAGGTTTGCATGGCCGCACGGCCATGCGCTAGTGTACATTTGAAAATGTGTATGTGTTGATGAGTGCAAGTCATTCTTTAAACATCCCCTCCCTTGTGTATGACTGCTCGCATAAGGTGGATGTCTGCTGTCTAGCACCCGACTAAGCTATCAGCATAAAACATACAATACAGCATCTAGTGCTGTGACTGCCAGTGCGGCGCCGTGCTCTATTAGAGTGCTTTTCTAACCCAAATCTGGGTGGTTGGTGGCGTCCGCCATGGCGGCACTGCTTGCACTCTTGTGCTTAAATTTACTATTATTAGTTTTAGTAGCGGTGTCGAGCACAAGTGTTCTAGACGAACCCTATTCCCGAGTCTTGGGATTGAGTTCTGTAACTCCTTTGCTTGCACTCTTTGTGCGTTACCACGGCCATGTGATGTAACAGAGTTCGCTTCCACCACCATATAGTGCCGCCATTTGCCAGCAGGTTCTCTCCTGCACGGTGGACCCCAGGCTGCGAACGCACCAAATATCATCTCACTATTTACTCGGTGCGTTCCGCCAGTCCTAACAGCTTCTTCACCTTTTTTCCCACCATCATTTAACCCCTTTCTGCCATTGGGTGTACTATTCCGTCCATGTGGGGTGGGCCCTAATTCCCAAGGACGGAATAGTACGTCCAGCGCGATCGGCCGCGCTCACGGGGGGAGCGCGGCCGATCACGGCCGGGTGTCAGCTGCCTATCGCAGCTGACATCCGGCACTATGTGCCAGGAGCGGTCACGGACCGCCCCCGGCACATTAACCCCCGGCACACCGCGATCAAACATGATCGTGGTGTGCCGGCGGTACAGGGAAGCATCGCGCAGGGAGGGGGCTCCCTGCGTGCTTCCCTGAGACCCCCGGAGCAACGCGATGTGATCGCATTGCTGCGAGGGTCTCCTACCTCCTATCCCTGCAGGCCCCGGATCCAAAATGGCCGCGGGGCTGCATCCGGGTCCTGCAGGGATTACTTCCGGGTGCCGTGCAGGCTGCAGATGAAAGCTGCAGCCTGCACGGCTGTAAGTGAGATCGGTGATCTGACAGAGTGCTGTGCACACTATCAGATCAGCGATCTGTGATGTCCCCCCCTAGGACAAAGTAAAAAAGTAAAAAAAATAATTCCCACATGTGTAAAAAAAAAAAGAAAAAAAAAATCCTAAATAAAGAAAAAAATATATATATTATTCCCATAAATACATTCCTTTATCTAAATAAAAAAAATCAAACAATAAAAGTACACATATTTAGTATCGCCACGTCCGTAACGCCCCCACCTATAAAACTATATCACTAGTTAACCCCTTCAGTGAACACCGTAAAAAAAAAAAAAAAAAAACCGAGGCAAAAAACAACTCTTTATTCTCATACCGCCAAACAAAAAGTAGAATAACACGCGATCAAAAAGACAGATATAAATAACCATGGTACCGCTGAAAACGACATCTTGTCCCGCAAAAAACGAGCCACCATATAGCATCATCAGCAAAAAAATATAAAAGTCATAGTCCTCAGAATAAAGCGATGCCAAAATAATTATTTTTTCTATAAAATAGTTTTTATCGTATAAAAGCGCCAAAACATAAAAAAAATGATATAAATGAGGTATCGCTGTAATCGTACTGACCCGAAAAATAAAACTGCTTTATCAATTTTACCAAACGCGGAACGGTATAAACGCCTCCCCAAAAGAAATTCATGAATAGCTGGTTTTTGGTCATTCTGCCTCACAAAAATCGGAATAAAAAGCGATCAAAAAATCTCCCGTGCCCGAGCATGTTACCAATAAAAACGTCAACTCGTTCCGCAAAGAACAAGACCTCACATGACTCTGTGGATTCAAATATGGAAAAATTATAGCTCTCAAAATGTGGTAACGCAAAAAATTTTTTTTGCAATAAAAAGCTTCTTTCAGTGTGTGACGGCTGCCAATCATAAAAATCAGCTAAAAAAAACGCTATAAAAGTAAATCAAACCCCCCTTCATCACCCCCTTAGTTAGGGAAAAATAAAAAAATTTAAAAAATGTATTTATTTCCATTTTACCATTAGGGTTAGGGCTAGGGTTAGGGCTAGGGTTAGGGCTAGGGTTAGGGTTAGGGTTAGGGTTGTGGCTAGGGTTAGGGCTAGGGTTAGGGTTAAGGTTACAGTTAGGGTTGGGGCTAAAGTTAGGGTTAGGGTTGGGGCTAAAGTTAGGGTTAGGGTTTGGATTACATCTACGGTTGGGAATAGGGTTGGGATTAGGGTTAGGGGTGTGTCTGGGTTAGAGGTGTGGTTAGGGTTACCATTGGGATTAGGGTTAGGGGTGTGTTTGGATTAGGGTTTCAGTTATAATTGGGGGGTTTCCACTGTTTAGGCACATCAGGGGCTCTCCAAATGCGACATGGCGTCCGATCTCAATTTCAGCCAATTTTGCATTGAGAAAGTAAAACAGTGCTCCTTCCCTTCCGAGCTCTCCCGTGAACCCAAACAGGGGTTTACCCCAACATATGGGGTATCAGCGTACTCGAAACACATTGGAGAACAACTTTTGGCGTCCAATTTCTCCTGTTACCCTTGGGAAAATACAAAACTGGGGGCTAAAAAATAATTTTGGGGGGAAATTTTTTTATTATTATTTTCACGGCTATGCGTTATAAACTGTAGTGAAACACTTGAGGGTTCAAAACTCTCACAACACAACTCTAGATGAGTTGCTTAGGGGGTCTACTTTCCAAAATGGTGTCACTTGTTTTTTTTTTACTGTTTAGGCACATTAGGGCTCTGCAAACGCAATGTGACGCCTGCAGACCATTCCATCTAAGTCTACATTCAAAATGGTGCTCTATCCCTTCCGAGCCCTCCCATGCGCCCAAACAGTGGTTCCCCCCCACATATTGGGTATCAGCGTACTCAGGACAAATTGTACAACAACTTTTGGGGTCCAATTTCTCCTGTTACCCTCGGGAAAATTCAAAACTGGGGCTAAAAAATAATTTTTGTGGAAAAAAAATATTTTTTATTTGCATGGCTCTGCGTTATAAACTGTAGTGAAACAATTGAGGGTTCAAAGCTCTCACAACACATCTAGATGAGTTCCTTAGGGGGTCTACTTTCCAAAATGGTGTCACTTGTGGGGGGTTTCTACTGTTTAGGTACATTAGGGCCTCTGCAAACGCAATGTGACGCCTGCAGACCATTCCATCTAAGTCTGCATTCCAAATGGCGCTCCATCCCTTCCGAGCCCTCCCATGCGCCCAAACAGTGGTTCCCCCCACATATGGGGTATCAGCATACTCAGGACAAATTGGACAACAACTTTTGGGGTCCAATTTCTCCTGTTACCCTTGGGAAAATACAAAACTGGGGGCTAAAAAATTATTTTGGGGGGAAAATGTTTTTATTTTTATTTTCACGCCTATGCGTTATAAACTGTAGTGAAACACTTGAGGGTTCAAAACTCTCACAGCACATCTAGATGAGTTGCTTAGGGGGTCTACTTTCCAAAATGGTGTCATTTGTGTTTTTTTTTTACTGTTTAGGTACATTAGGGCTCTGCAAACGCAATGTGACGCCTGCAGACCATTCCATCTAAGTCTGCATTCAAAATGGCGCTCCATCCCTTCCGAGCCCTCCCATGCGCCCAAACAGTGGTTCCCCCCCACATATGGGGTATCAGCGTACTCAGGACAAATTGTACAACATCTTTTGGGGTCCAATTTCTTCTCTTACCCTTGGGAAAATAAAAAATTGGGGGTGAAAAGATAATTTTTGTGAAAAAATATGATTTTTTATTTTTACGGTTCTGCATTATAAACTTCTGTGAAGCACTTGGTGGGTCAAAGTGCTCACCACACCTCTAGATAAGTTCCTTAGGGGGTCTACTTTCCAAAATGGTGTCACTTGTGGGGGGTTTCAATGTTTAGGCACATTAGTGGCTCTCCAAATGCAACGTGGCGTCCCACCTCAATTCCTGTCAATTTTGCATTGAAAAGTAAAACGGCGCTCCTTCCCTTCCGAGCTCTCCTATGCGCCCAAACAGTGGTTTACCCCCCCACATATGGGGTATCAGCGTACTCAGGACAAATTGGACAACAACTTTTGGGGTCCAATTTCCAATCTTACCCTTGGGAAAATAAAAAATTGGGGGTGAAAAAATCATTTTTGTGAAAAAATATGATTTTTTATTTTTACGGTTCTGCATTATAAACTTCTGTGAAGCACTTGGTGAGTCAAAGTGCTCCCCACACCTCTAGATAAGCTCCTTAGGGGGTCTACTTTCCAAAATGGTGTCACTTGTGGGGGGTTTCAATGTTTAGGCATATCAGGGGCTCTCCAAATGCAACATGGCGTCCCATCTCAATTCCAGTCAATTTTGCATTGAAAAGTAAAATGGCGCTCCTTCGCTTCCGAGCTCTGTCATGCGCCCAAACAATGGTTTACCCCCACATATGGGGTATCGGCGTACTCAGGACAAATTGTACAACATCTTTTAGGGTCCATTTTCTCCTGTTACCCTTGGTAAAATAAAACAAATTGGAGCTGAATTAAATTTTGTGAATTTTGTGTGAAAAAAAAGTTAAATGCTCATTTTTATTTAAACATTCGAAAAATTCCTGTGAAACACATAAAGGGTTAATAAACTTCGTGAATGTGGTTTTGAGCACCTTGAGGGGTGCAGTTTTTAGAATGGTGTCACACTTGGGTATTTTCTATCATATAGACCCCTCAAAATGACTTCAAATGAGATGTGGTCCCTAAAAAAAAATGGTGTTGTGAAAATGAGAAATTGCTGGTCAAATTTTAACCCTTATAACTCCCTAACAAAAAAAAATTTTGGTTCCAAAATTGTGCTGATGTAAAGTAGACATGTGGGAAATGTTACATATTAAGTATTTTGTGTGACATATCACTGTCATTTAATTGCATAAAAATTCAAAGTTGGAAAATTGCGAAATTTTCAAAATTTTCGCCAAATTTCCCTTTTTTTCACAAATAAACGCAGGTAATATCAAAGAAATTTTATGACTGTCATGAAGTACAATATGTCACGAGAAAACAGTGTCAGAATCACCGGGATCCGTTGAAGCGTTCCAGAGTTATAACCTCATAAATGGACAGTGGTCAGAATTGTAAAAATTGGCCCGGTCCATAACGTGCAAACCACCCTTGGGGGTGAAGGGGTTAAGACTATCGCAATGTGCGACACATGCTGCTTGTATGGACATCTGTGATCTCACTATTAGGATACATATGAGCCACATAGACTGCCATGTTTGTCTGGTCAGAACTGATAGACCTTGTGATGAGCCGACTTGTTGACTCCGATATTTTGCCTGGGACGTCCACTTCTTGGCTTTTTAATGGATGGAGAGACTTCATTTTGTTCTCTTCCAACTGTCCTGGCACTGCCGTGATGCAGTTTAGCAATTTTCTTGGTTGAGATGCCTCTAGCGATGAGCTGGATGATTCTGTTTCTCTTTTCATGGCAGCTCCTCAATTTGAACCAGTGAACTTTGACTTGGGAATGACTCTAATAGCAACACTGAGATATTAGGGAATGTGAAGACAGGTTGTGTATTGTAGTATACAGGAAGAAAAAGATTTTTTCACCACCAGGAGCAAAACAGTAACAATGCAGTGACATGACAAGAATTTGTATAACTAATCATATGCTAAATAGCTGCAAGTGAAATTTATGTGTGAGATAGCCAAGATGATTGTCTCAAATATGGTAGTCTCATGCAATAGTGGATGGTGAAATATGGAGCCCAAAAGTTCAAAACAGTGTTATCCTTTTGCACTTCAACGTACATAGTATGCTAATAAACGTTTTCAATTATTTGCCCAAAACTGTACTGAAATGGACCATGCAAAGTGCAGAAGACATGCCTTACATTCTCTGCTGTTGTGCTAATAATTAATGCAGAAAAAAATATAAGAAAAGCAGGTAACGTGTCAACTGCCCTAGATTTTCTGTACCGTAAATATTTTTTTTATCAGATACCAGATGCAGAATGAAAAAATGGTCTCCTGTAGTTGTGCCCATTAAGTGTTTCTTTTTCTCTGTAGTTGGCAGAGAAAAGCCTATGGGAACATCTGCAACCCTCGGCCAGAAAAAAGATAAAATTCTGAAAGATGAAGTAATAGAGGAAACACAGGGTCCAGTGGCTCAGAGCCCATCAGCTTCTCCTGCTGCAATCAAAAGTGAGTAGCTTAATGAGTGTGGTCATGTTCACTATCAGTTCATGCAGTAAGTTATCAGACACAGGGGAGGAAACAAAATGTGAGCGTTTAGGATATTACCTCATACTAATTTACCACAGATTCAGTCAGGTTGTCCTCTGCTCAATGTAAAATGTCAGATTATGTTTGAGATGCATGCTAAGAGATGTTTTTTTCATATAGAAAAATACCTGTGACTACATATAAGAAAATATATAAACCTAGCATAAGAAAATTCAAACATTTATAATACATGGTCTGTGCCCAAGCACGAACCGTATTTTAGGTGCTGGTGAATGTAGCTTATATTATCTCTGTGAAATATTATATATGGAAATCCAATAATTAAAACTTTTAACAGGTTCAAGGGGTGATACAAGTAATGAACACATCACAAATTTTCTAAGTAAATATATTTCTAAAGGTGCTATTGACATGAAATTCTCACCAGATGTCGGTAATAATAACTCATCCAATTAAGGCAAATAAATCAAACCATAGATGTCCATAAATTAAGTTATGTACAGTAATAAGAAATGACACAGGAAAAAATTATTGAGCACCCTTAATCCATTCTTAATCCTTAATGCATTTAATCCTTCGCACAACAGCCTTTGTTGGTGATGACAGCTGCAACATGCCTCCTGTATGGAGAAACTAGTCGCATGCGTTGACCATGTTTGATTTTGGCCTATTTGTCCACACAACACTTTTCAAATCCTGATGGTTCTGTTGAATTCTATGAATTCTGTGTTTTAGTTCCTTCCATAAATTTTCTATTGGATTTATGTCAGGTGATTGCCTGGGCCATTCTAGCACCTTTATTTTCTTTCTGTGAAATCAATTGAGCATTGCTTTGGCTGTGTGTTTGGGATCATTGTCTTGCTGAAATGTCCTTGCAGATGGCAGTAGATTTTTAGCAAGAACGTCTCAGTACATTTCTCCATTCTTCCTTCCTTTAATCATATGAAGCTTGCATGTGCTGTATGATGAAAAACAGCTTGTTCATGGCCAGTTTAAGGTGAAACGATGTTCTTTCCTCTTCTAGATTATGGCCCCACAGTGCTCACTGGTACCTTCAGTAGTTTAGAAATTCTTCTGTAACCAATGCTATCAATTTGTTTTGCAACAATAAGGCCATGTGCACACGTTCAGGATTTTTAGCGTTTTTTTCGCGTTTTTTCGCTATAAAAACGTGATAAAAACGCGAAAAAAACGCTAACATATGCCTCCTATTATTTACAGTGTATTCCGCATTTTTTGTGCAAATGTTGCGATTTTTTCCGCGAAAAAATCGCATCGCGGAAAAAAAAGCAACATGTTCATTAAAAATGCGGAATTGCGGGGATTCCGCACACCTAGGAGTCCATTGATCTGCTTACTTCCCGCAGGGGGCTGTGCACACCATGCGGGAAGTAAGCAGATTATGTGCGGTTGGTACCCAGGGTGGAGGAGAGGAGACTCTCCTCCACGGACTGGGCACCATCTAATTGGTCAAAAAAAAAAGAATTAAAATAAAAAATAGTGATATACTCACCCTCGATGTCTTCCCGCCTCACCGCTGCATGCTGCCGCTTCGGTTCCTATAGCTGCTGTGCGGTTAAGGACCTGTGATGACGTCACTATCTTGTGATTGGTCGTGAGCGGTCGTGTGACCGCTCACGTGACCGCTCACATGACCGCGACGTCATGGAAGGTCCTGCGCGCACAGCAGCTATAGGAAGAGGAACGGACGCCGCTGAGGAGATGTCTGGGTGAGTATAAGCATTTTTTTATTTTTTTTATTATTTTTAAACATTCGATCTTTTACTATAGATGCTGCATAAGCTGCATCTATAGTAAAAAGATGGTCACACTTGTCAAACGCTATGTTTGACAAGTGTGACCAACCTGTCAGTCAGTTTTCCAAGTGATGCTGCAGATCGCTTGGAAAACTTTAGCATTCTGCAAGCTAATTACGCTTGCAGAATGCTAAAAAAAAACGCGAAAAAAACGGAAAAAAAATGGAAAAAAAAAATGCGGATTTCTTGCAGAAAATTTTCGGTTTTCTTCAGGAAATTTCTGCAAGAAATCCGGACGTGTGCACATACCCTAAGGTTGCAAAGGTTCTGAGGCAGCCCACAGGTTTAACTCATGATGGGATGTTTTTTGTATGGCACTTTGGTAATAAAACACCCTTTTATAAGCAATCCATTGAACTAGCTGATATTATTTTTCACTTAATGGTAGGATTGCTTTCTAATTTCTCATAGATTTCAGCTGGTATCATGACTTTCCATGGCTTTTTGCACCTCTCTTTCTTCATGTGTTCAATACATTTTCCCTGTATAATTTCTCATTATTACTAGTGTTGAGCATTCCGATACTGCAAGTATCGGGTATCGGCCGATACTTGCTGTATCGGAATTTCCGATACCGAGATCCGATACTTTTGTGGTATCGGGTATCGGGTATCGCAACAACATTAATGTAATAATGTGTAAAAAAGAGAATTAAAATAAAAAATATCGCTATACTCACCTGTCCGACGCAGCCAGGACCTCAGCGAGGGAACCGGCAGCGTTGTTTGTTTAAATTTCGCGCTTTTACTTGGTTACGTGAAGTCCCGGCTTGTGATTGGTCAGGGCGGCCATGTTGCCGGGACGCGGACCAATCACAGCAAGCCGTGACGAAATTACGTCACGGCTTGCTGTGATTGGTCCGCGTCCCGGCAACATGGCCGCCATTAACCAATCACAAGCCGTGACGTCACGGGAGGCTGGACATGCGCGTATTTTGAAAAGCGCGCGTTTCCAGCCTCCAGTGACGTCCCGGCAACATGGCCGCCATTAACCAATCACAAGCCGGGACGTCACGGGAGGCTGGACATGCGCGTATTTTGAAAAGCGCGCGTGTCCAGCCTCCAGTGACGTCCCGGCAACATGGCCGCCATTAACCAATCACAAGCCGGGACGTCACGGGAGGCTGGACATGCGCGTATTTTGAAAAGCGCGCGTGTCCAGCCTCCAGTGACGTCCCGGCAACATGGCCGCCATTAACCAATCACAAGCCGTGACGTCACGGGAGGCTGGACATGCGCGTATTTTGAAAAGCGCGCGTGTCCAGCCTCCAGTGACGTCCCGGCAACATGGCCGCCATTAACCAATCACAAGCCGGGACGTCACGGGAGGCTGGACATGCGCGTATTTTGAAAAGCGCGCGTGTCCAGCCTCCAGTGACGTCCCGGCAACATGGCCGCCATTAACCAATCACAAGCCGGGACGTCACTGGAGGCTGGACATGCGCGCTTTTCAAGATACGCGCATGTCCAGCCTCCCGTGACGTCACGGCTTGTGATTGGTTAATGGCGGCCATGTTGCCGGGACGCGGACCAATCACAGCAAGCCGTGACGTAATTTTGTCACGGCTTGCTGTGATTGGTCCGCGTCCCGGCAACATGGCCGCCCTGACCAATCACAAGCCGGGACTTCACGTAACCAAGTAAAAGCGCGAATTTTAAACAAACAACGCTGCCGGTTCCCTCGCTGAGGTCCCGGCTGCGTCGGACAGGTGAGTATAGCGATATTTTTTATTTTAATTCTTTATTTTACACATTAATATGGTTCCCAGGGCCTGAAGGAGAGTTTCCTCTCCTTCAGACCCTGGGAACCATCAGGAATACCGTCCGATACTTGAGTCCCATTGACTTGTATTGGTATCGGGTATCGGTATCGGATTGGATCCGATACTTTGCCGGTATCGGCCGATACTTTCCGATACCGATACTTTCAAGTATCGGACGGTATCGCTCAACACTAATTATTACACATAATTTAATTTTTGTACATCTATTTTTGAATTCTTTCCCTCTGTGGATTGGATTGGTTGTTACTAGGGATGAGCGAGCCCTAAAATGCTTGGATGCTCGTTACTCAAACTGAGCAATTCCTAATGCTCGGATGCTCATTTCGAGTAACAAGTATAATGGGAGTTAATGAGAAATCCGCGAATTTTTCCGGCAGACCCTACCATGAGTTCTGGGGGGGGTAGTAAACACATGAAATGGACAAAAAAAAGTAAAGCAGAATGGGGAAGACCCCTGGAAGCATCTCTGACTCCCAGATCGCTGCTGGGAGCAATGGTGTCATATTTTTACTCCACTTTAAGGACTGACAATGAAACATTCAAAATCAATGAGAAATTGGAGTTTACAGGAAAATAATGTTAAGAAACACTCTTTCCTGTATAGTGACTTGTATATAAGGCAAATTTTTTAAAAAGATTTAAAAAAATAATAATTTAAGTAAACCATAATTTAATTTTTCATTAATCTTTGTTACATTCATTTTATTAAAAAAATCGGATACAGATTGGGAAAATTGTGTTAAATTTCTGCGCTGCTGAATCACTAGAATTCCAGAATTATTAGTACATGTGGCTTTATTATTCTACGCGTTTCAGAGTTCAAGACTCCTTCATCAGGAAACACCTCCTGTAGTGTTTCCTAATAAAGGAGTCTTGAACTCTGAAACACGTAGAATAATAAAGCCACATGTACTAATAATTCTGGAATTCTAGTGATTCAGCAGCGCAGAAATTTAACACAATTTTCCCAATCTGTATGTAATGGCTGGTCCTTCCTGGACTCGTGGATCTGCTGCAGCGAATCCTCTCAATGCTTAAACTCATCTACATCTGGTGAGTGCAATCTTATGGATTAACCTTTTAACCTTCTCAGATAATACACTATTTGCGCTCTTTCCTTCAACAGTTTTCATATTATTAAAAAATTGGAAATTTCAGTCTAATTTATGAAGGAAGCAAGAACTGCCAAAAATTAGATGAAAGAGGGACACAGATACCCCCTGTATTAGGCCAAAATTTAACAGAAAGCACATATTACTCTATAGATGACTAATTGAATTCAGAAAAAGCCGCTCTGTGTACTCTGCTACCCCTGCCTGTGGGGGAACTGTTCCTTTAAGCCGCTGTGTGTTTTCTAATAGTGTTTTTAATAAATAATTAGCATCAGCCATCTCATTGTCATTTGTAAGCCAATGAAATAATTTTCCTGGGCCTCTGTGTGCTTTCTAGCAGCCTGAGAAATAAATAATTAGCATCTGCCAGTTTATAGCCATTTGTAGGCCAAAGAACTAATTTTTCTAGACCGCTGTGTGTTTTCTAGTAGTCTGCGAAATAAATAATTGGCAATGGCATCAGCTGTATCATTGCTAATTGTAGGCCAAATAACACATGTTTCTGAACTGCATTTTTCCATTCCATGCCAAATAATTGGCCTCAGCCATCTCATTATAATTTGGTGGCCAATAGCGTTGAGCATTCCGATACCGCAAGTATCGGGTATCGGCCGATACTTGCGGTATCGGAATTCCGATACCGAGTTCCGATACTTTTGTGATATCGGAAATCGGAATCGGAAGTGTGCGGTGCGTATGGTTCCCAGGGTCTGGAGGAGAGGAGACTCTCCTTCAGGCCCTGGGATCCATATTCATGTATAAAATAAATAATAAAAAAAAAAATATTGATATACTCACCCGTCAGGCGGCCCCTGCTCTTAGCGGTGCCTCCGTTCCTAAGAATGCAGGGGTGAAAGACCTTCGATGATGTCGCGGCTTGTGATTGGTCGCGTGAGCGGTCACATGAGCGCTCACGCGACCAATCACAAGCCGCGACGTCATCGAAGGTCCTTCAGGCACTCATTCTTAGGAACGGAGGCTGCCGGTTACAGCGGTTATTACCAGGGCGCGTCAGAGGGTGAGTATATCCCTATTTTTTATTTTTATTCTTTATTTTACACATGAATATGGATCCCAGGGCCTGAAGGAGAGTTTCCTCTCCTTCAGACCCTGGAAACCATCCAGGATACCTTCCGATACTTGTGTCCCATTGACTTGTATTGGTATCGGGTATCGGTATCGGCGATATTCGATATTTTTCGGATATCGGCCGATACTATCCGGTACCGATACTTTCAAGTATCGGAAGGTATCGCTCAACACTAGTGGCCAAAGAACACATTTTTCTAGACCATTTTTTTTCTACTAGCGTTGCAAAAGAAATAATTGGCATCAGCCATCTTGTTGCCATTTGTAGGCCAAAGAAACAATTTTTCTGGATCACTGTGTGTTTTCTAGTAGTGTGATAAATAAGTAATTGGCATCAGTCTTCTCATTGCCTTTTGTAGGCCAAAGAACAATTTTTTTCTGGTCTGCTTTTTTTCATCTTTTAGTTTCAATAAGTTTTATTTTGAAATATGAAATCGCTCTCCCACGCAGGGGAGCACGTATTGTTATCTCAATTACCGATCTCGGTTTATCAAAAGGGAAGACAAGACAAAGGTAGGGGTAGGGTAGAACACAGGGAATGCAAATAAGTAATCCACGTTACACACTGCATCCATATAAGTATCTCTATAGATGATGTTAAGCACCCACCCACAGAGTCAGCAGCACGATAAATTCAAATCTGGTTAAACATGGGTTATGAGATTACAGTATCATTACCATAGACCAACTCATGGGAGAGCACAATATCACATATTATTCTATTCTATCACAAATATAGAACTATTGATCTCAGAGTTAAATATTAATCCAGATTTTATCCAACTCTAGACACTGAATCACTAAGGGGATAGTCGCAGAGCCAGGTCCAATTGTGCTTTAGAATTTAGTCTAATCCAAGGGTTCCATACTTTAAAGAAAGAGTCCTAGTTCTAGTTCTAGTTGCTTCTATTCATTCATATAACATGATGGTGTTCTTTCTTTCTTTTACTAAAGATATCGAAAGTGAGGGAGTTTTCCATTTCGTCGCATTATGGATCTTGGTGACCATACACAAATAATTTACAAGTTCGTGAGAGTTTTTTGAGAATCTCAGGAGCCTAGTTCCCAACAAAAAGGCAGGGTTCTAAATCAATCGATCCACCAAACATTTTCTCTATTAGGCATTTCACCTTTTTGCCATAGGTCGGATACAACTGTACAAGTTCACCAGATGTGTTTCATATCACCCGATGCCTTGCACCCTCTGAAGCATTCACCAGAAACACTTGAGTAGATGCTATGGATTTTGTCTGGGATGTAGTATGCTCTATGTAGAACTTTCAAGGAAGTCTCTATAAGGGACATTTGGTGACTTTCTCTTGACAATGTATCACAGCTGAGGTGCCATTCATCTATTGACATGTTAAAACCTAAATCCTCTTCCCATTGTAACATGTATTTTAGTTTTCTATCATCGTGTGGCGGGCTAATGGTGGAATAAATCAGTGAGATTGTTCCCCTATCCAACTGATCATTTAAACACTTATCATCAAGGCTTGTTACCTGGAGAGGGGTTATATTTGGGAGAATTTGCTTGGCAAAGTGGAATATCTGATTTATTTGCATAGTTTCTCTGACTGGGGGCTCATATTTTTGACAAATTCCTGTCTATTAAGTGAGACATTGAATGGGGAGCAGAGATGCTTAAGTATATAAATTCCTTTTAACGTCCACCATGAAAAAAATTGTGACTCAAGGCGTGGTTGGAACATGGGATTGTGTAATATAGTAGTCAGTGGGGAGGGATTAGATTGCAGTCCATATTTAAACCGCACTTTCCTCCAAAGGAGTAGTGATTGAACTGTAAAAGGCGCTATAGTTATTAGACCCAGTGGGATCCACTCTGAAGACCATATTAGGCCTGGCAGTGATGATGGTTTGTAAAGAAAAGATTCTAAAAGAACCCATCTGGGTTTATTATTGCATGTGCAAGTACTGATTAATTGAGCGATCTGTGCAGACTTGTAATAAAGTTTTAAATAAGCAATAGGCCTTTCATATAGTAATTTGAGACAAGTTTAGGAGAAAACCCATATTCCAATAGGACCGTAAAGAGATATGACCAAGACAGCGTATCGAATGATTTTAAAATATCCAGGGCCAATAGTAAGAGATGCTTTCAGTGGAGATTAGCTGTGTGAATGATATTTAATGCCCGTCTTATATTATCTGGCAACTGTCTCATTGGCATAAAACCAACCTGATCCCGATGAATGAGATAAGGAAGTATTTTGTTAATCCTATCAGTTATGATAGATGTAAAAATTTTAAGGTCGACATTTAGCAGAGAAATTGGTCTATAGTTTTTTGTTAGTAGATGGTCTCTCTTGGGTTTGGGGATCATGGTTACGTGCGCTATATAAATCTCGGGGGGCATTTGCGAACCATTTAAAAGGGATTTACAAAAGTTTTTTATATATGGAATGAGTGTCTCACTAAATTTTAGACAATAAATTGTCGTAAAACCGTCAGCATCCGGTGCCTTTCCTTTTTTATTTTTTTTACTTGTTGAAACTATTTCTTCTTCTGAAATGTCTAATTGAAGTTGCGGGGGCGTGGATTAAGTAATTTTGGGCAGGTGAAGGTTATGGAGAAAAGACTTCCGTAGTAAAGGAAGGCGAGGTTGCGGAGCGGAGTATAAGCTCTGATAGTGCGTATGAAAAGTATTATAGCGTCAGGGTGTGCCGAAATCTGCCCATTAGGATCTTTTATGGAAGATATGATGTTGAGTGACTATCTTATTCTAAGCTTACGAGCCAGCATCTTATTGGGTTTATTGGCCTGTCTATAAAATTTGGCTTTAGTCCAGGTTAAGGCCCACTCTGTGTTGGTAGTGAGAATAGCATATATTGTAATTTTGTATCTTGAATTGGTTTCGTTAAAAACAGGAAGGTAGAGAGTTGGTTAGCCAATTCTAGTTTTAAAAGTTTATTTTCCAATCTAGTCTGTAACTCAGACCACTCTTTTTTTTTGTTGGCCGCTAATTTGATTAAGGAGCCGGTGATGTATTTTTTTTGTGTTAGCCAAATCACTCCAGGTGAAGACGCTCCCGTTGCATTAATTTAAAAAAAATTTAGTTAAGTCTTCCTTAATAAAGGTAATATTGACAGGATCTGCCAGTAAAGACTCATTTAATCTCCATCTATACAGCCTGGACATAGTTATATTAAATTTGAAGACTGAAATAATCGCATCATGGTCTGACCATGAGGAGGGTACATGACGTGTATATAAAGCTGCTGGGAGCGAGGTAGCTGTTGTCAATTGAAGATCAATTCTAGAGTATGTCTTATATGCTGGAGAAAAGTATGTATAACCCCTTGACATCCCATTCAATTCCCTCCACAGGTCCGTTAAATGGTTCTTTCTCAAAAGACTAAGAATATTTTTCCTCTCTACTTTAGCGACATCAGAGCATCTCTCGGCACTACTATCTAAGGTTGGGTTAATAGTAAAATTGAAATCGCCACACCATATCAGGTGATGAAATGAGAGCGTGTTGAGTTTGGATAATATAAACTTAAAAACTGAGAGTTGGGCTGATGATGGAAGATAACTATTCACAATACAAATATTCTGTCCCTGTAATATTCCCTGTAGAATAAATAATCTACCCTCTTGGTCTGTGTAAGAACTATCAGGCTGTCACGGAAAACTGTTATTAAGGAATATAGCCACACCTCTCATTTTATGTTCCCATGTGGATATAAAAAAAAAAAAGAATAGGCGGAATTAAAATACTTCAGACATGAAGAGTTCAGACAAAGACACGTGACAAATAACAAACATCTAACAATAAATGGGCAACAAGCCCAATTCTAATCTGGAGGCCCTTCTTAACAACAGCAATCCAAAATTCACTATAGTTAGTTAACATGTATTAACCCCGCAAGCAAAACCCCGGTTTATATTAAATTTCTATGCCAGTTGATACCAACCCAGACAAACAAAACAAGGTCGATCACAACTGGCACATCTACTATATACTTGTCTAAGGGTCACTTCCGTCTTTCTGTCTGTCCTTCTGTCTGTCTGTCTGTCTTTCACGGATATTCATTTGTCGCTGCCTCTGTCTGTCATGGAAATCCAAGTCGCTGATTGGTCGCGGCAAAGCAGCCACGACCAATCAGCGATGCGCACAGTCCGTAAGAAAATGGCTGCTCCTTCCTCCCTGCAGTCAGTGCCCAGCACCCGCATACTCCCCTCCGGTCACCGCTCACACAGGGTTAATGTCGGCGGTAACGGACCACGTTATGCTGCGGGTAACGCACTCCGTTACCGCTGCTATTAACCCTGTGTGTCCCCAACTTTTTACTATTGACGCTGCCTATGCGGCATCAATAGTAAAAAATGTAATGTTAAAAATAATAAAAAACCAAAAAATCTGCTATACTCACCCTCCGTATTCCGCCTGCGCGAGAAGGACCTGCCATGACGTCACGGTCATGTGACCGCGACGTCATCACAGCCCCTGCACGCCTGCGCGAGAAGGACCTGCCATGATGTCATGGTCATGTGACCGTGACATCATGGCAGGTCCTTCTCGCGCAGGCGCGAAGAAGCTGCGGTACCATGGGACAGGCAGGGACAGCATCAGGAGCGCCAGGAGCAGGTGAGTATTTCATATTCACCTGTCCACGTTCCATCCGCCGGGCACCGCTCCGTCTTCCCGTCCTCTTGCAGTGACTGTGCAGGTCAGAGGGCGCGATGACGTATTAGTGTGCACGCCGCCCTCTGCCTGAACAGTCAGTGCGGAGAGACGGGACGCTGAGGAGCAGCGACGAGAGGTGAGTATGTGATTTTTTTTTTATTGCAGCAGCAGCAGCATTACATTAGATGCTGTATGGAGCATCTATGGGGCCATAAAGAACTGCATGGAGCATTATATGGGGCATCTATGGGGCCATAACTGCATGGAGCATTATATGGGGCATCTGTGGGGCCATAACTGCATGGAGCATTATATGGGCATCTATGGGGCCATAACTGCATGGAGCATTATATGGGACATCCATGGGGCCATAACTGCATGGAGCATTATATGGGGCATCTATGGGGCCATAACTGCATGGAGCATTATATAGGGCATCTATGGGGCCATAACTGCATGGAGCATTATATGGGGCATCTATGGGGCCATAACTGCATGGAGCATTATATGGAGCATCTATGGGGCCATAACTGCATGGAGCATTATATGGGGCATCTATGGGGCCATAACTGCATGGAGCAATATATGGGGCATTATATGGAGCATCTATGGGGCCATAAAGAACTGCATGGAGCATTATTTGGAGCATCTATGGGGCCATAACTGCATGGAGCATTATATGGGGCATCTATGGGGCCATAACTGCATGGAGCATTATATGGGGCATCTATGGGGCCATAACTGCATGGAGCATTATACTACATGACTGGGCAAAATACTACGTGACTGGGTAATATACTACGTGGACATGCATATTCTAGAATACCCGATGCGTTAGAATCGGGCCACCATCTAGTATTACTATAAAAGGATCAAAACAGCCAAAACTGATAATATTCAAATAGAACCAGTGAGAGTCATCTGCATGGATTAAACTATTAAAGCATAACAGAGATAACCAGTAACCAGAATGTCCAACACCCATAGGCTACATTAAACCCATGAGAGTCCTTTGGACACAAGAAAGTAGGGGTTTCACCCTAAAGTTAGACATATGCTGTTTGATGTAGGTCAAGTAGCATTTAAATCTTGACGTCTTGTCCTAGGGACTACTGTCCATTCCCTCGTAGGCCTTGATTGTCGAGGTGGTAGTGATTGAGGGACATCCGGCTCTGGAATACCAACTTGGTTTAAGGCTAGATTGCCTTCTTCTAATGACCTGCACTTATAGGTCTTATTATTTGCAGAGAAGAGTAATGCAAAGGGGAAACCCCACCAATATTTAATCCAAGCTGCTTGTAAGGCAGCAGTGGTCTTAACTTTCTCCTCCTGGAGAGAGTAGCAGGTGCTATGTCTGCAAAAATACGAACTGTATTTGGTAGCCCGAGCAGCGTGGAAAGTCCTCATGCCGCCGTTAAGATCAAGTCTCGCATTTCCTCATAATGTAGTTTAAGGATGACATCTCTAGGGTTATTGTCTGATCGGGGCTTTCCCACAGCCCTGTGTATTCTAGTAATATGCAGAGCTGGATCTGTTTGTGGGAGTAATGCAGCAAAAAGCGTGGTGGCCGTATCTTTAAGGGCTGGGATATCCTCTCGTATGCGCAAGGTACCCCTGCGGGATCTGTTTTCAAAATATTCACATTTCAATTCTAGTTCATTGATATGCTCCATGTGCTGTTTTAGAGCCCCCTGATCCTCCTGTAATGAATCTGCCACAGCATCCATCTTTTCTTCTAATGCAGATGTACGGTGAGCAATATCCTGCAACTGTGACTCTGACAGTCAGCATAGCGAGGCGAGTTCTGCTTTAAAAGTATCCTGCAATGCTTTAATTAGCTCTGCTGTGTGTACTATAGTAACCCCCTGTGGGGAAAAGTCATCCAAACTTGCTGCAGTATTTACCTGCAGTGTAGAAGCGGGAGGAGTGGGAGGAGCTGTAGTGGCAGTGGCCATCTTTGAAGCAATGCCTTCTGTGAGGAGATCAGTAATCAGACAGATTACCCGCTGTGCAGGGCCTCCCTTCTTTGGCATCACATACTTTGGAGCTTCTCGGTATGTAAAGACTTCACCGGTGCTAAATTCGCCTGTACCAGATTGCCAAGCCAAGCTGTCAATCAAAGTACTGACAGCTTCAGCACACCCCTGTACTGGATTGGACGGCCTTGGATGCGGAGGAGATAAGAGGGGAGTAGAGAAGGAGATCTTGTGAGGATCGAAGGTTGCGTGTAGGTAAGTAACAGAGACCATGTCGCAGATGTATGGAGGAGACTGGTTGTGGATGGCTTTGTATGTCATAGTAAGGGTTTTGAACTGAAGTCTCTGGATGATAGGAAGCCAGTGAAGGGCTTGGCATAGGGGAAAGGCTGGGGAATAGTGGGGAGACAGTTAGGTTAGTCAGGCAGCAGAGTGTAGGATGGATTGGAGTGGTGCCAGAGTGCTAGAGCGGAGGCCAAAGAGTAGGAGGTTGCAGTAGTCAATTTGGGAGATGATAAGGGAGTGCACTAGTGTTTTTGTGGTTTTGTTGTCGAGGAATGCTCGGATCCTGGAAATATTTTTGAGTTTGAGATGGCAGGAGGAGGCAAGGGCTTGGATATGTGGCTTAAAAGAGAGGGCAGAGTCAAGGATCACCCCAAGGCACCGAGCATGCGGGACTGGGGAAAGTGAGCAGCCATTGACATTGATGGATAGGTCTGGTGGAGGGGTAGAGTGAGACGGTGGAAAGATGATGAAATCTGTTTTGTCCATGTTCAATTTTAGAAAGGAAGCAGAAAAGAAGGCCGAGATAGCAGACAGACAGTGTGGGATTTTGGTGAGTAAGGAAGTGATGTCAGGTCCGGATAGGTACATCTGCGTGTCATCGGCGTAGAGATGATACTGCAAACCGTGGGATTCTATGAGCTGTCCCAGGCCAAAGGTGTAGATGGAGAAGAGTAGGGGTCCCAGAACTGAGCCTTGAGGGACACCGATAGACAAGGGGCGAGGTGAAGAGGTGGTGTGGGAGAGGGAGACACTGAAAGTTCGGTCTGTTAGATATGATGAGATCCAGGATAAGGCCAAGTCTGTAATGCCAAGAGATGATAGAATCTGTAGCAGAAGGGAATGGTCCACAGTGTCAAAGGCAGAAGACAGGTCCAGGAGAAGGAGGACAGAGTAGTGTCACTTGCTCTTGGTGGTTAGTAGGTCATTGGTGACTTTAATTAGGGCAGTTTCAGTTGAGTGATGGGGTCGGAAGCCAGATTGTAAACGGTCAAAGAGGGAGCAGGAGGAGAGGTGGGAGGACAGTTCAAGATGGACATGCTATTCCAGTAGTTTTGAGGCATAAGGGAGAAGAGATATTGGGTGATAGCTAGACACAGAGGATGAGTCGAGGGAGGGCTTTTTGAGGATGGGTGTGATCTTGGCATGTTTGAAGGATGAGGGGAAGACACCAGTTGTGAGTGAGAGGTCGAAGAGGTGTGTTTGGGTTGGGATGAAGACTGTAGTAAGGTTAGGGATGAGGTGGGATGGGAGCGGATCAAGCGTGCAAGTGGTGAGATGTGATCTAGACAGGAGGGTGGAGAGCTGATCTTCTGTCATGGTGGAGAAGCTGGTTTTGGAGGAACAGGGTTGAGCAGCTAAGAGAAGCATTGGGTGCTGCGGGCCAAAGCTTTATCTGTCCAGGTTGCCTCCTCATCCTACATCGCTTCTTCTACCGCCTCCTCATCTGGTCACAGTAAGATCTGCACCACCACCAGGGGGAAAACAACAGCAGGCTAGACTTAAACTCCTCTGTTTGGGGAAAAAAAATCACACAATGCACAGGAGCTGTGGACTGGCATCAGTCCAGCTGACAGATGAGTGGTTGGTGCCGGTGAACCTCAAGCTTTGCCTGATGGTGTGAGATAATGAACGAAGCTTTGGGCCTAGCCAGTTTGATGTACATCCCTTGCCTCACGTGTGTGCTGAACTTGGTGACGCAGAGCTTCCTAAAAAACATGCTCTGAAAGTGTGAGCAGTATGTTCTTGTTTTTGGTGTTCCCACCCAGCTGCTGTTCACCTGTCTGCCTTTCCGCTCACTAGCTGTGAATTGGCCCAGCTCCTTCTGCTCCTCTTCCAGACATCCCCCCAAGGAAACCCATGCAAAACATGCGTTGGTACTGCCATTTGTGCTGATCCACATGGGTTATGATGGGTAAGATGGTCCCTTTTATTTATCTTTTATAACATCAGTCTCTTCAACTCTGCACTTTTATAGCACTGTAGTGATTACAATACTTACTCTGATCTTTATTTAGAAGCAAAGTGGTTTCCATGCATCCGCTACTGGCTTGTCAAATCTAACTTACTCATACATTACAAGGGATTTAAAATCTATTCACTGGCACTTTAGTACTTGATGTGTAATAAATGTAGGGGAGAAGAACGGGCTGTGGGTGCTGACAGGGCACTGGGTCCGGAACTGCTGAGGCCAGGTCTACTGTTGCAGGGGGGAAGGAGATTGAGGATGGAGCAGACCCTTGACCTTTGTAGAGGGGGCATGGGGAGCCAGAGAAATATAAGAGGGTTTGTGCGGGAAAAGAGAGGGGCTTTCCGCCAGAGAGAAGTCAGTGAGGAACGCAGCTGAGCAGCGGTTAGTAACAGGCTGCGCGGCAGCGATAATGCTGGGTGCAGCAAGGACTCTCAGACCTTGTCGGGCGTGCGGAGAAGCATACACCTGGTGGAGAATTGCTGTGGATGACCCTTGGCTGTGCCGCAGCAAAATGGACTAGGGGCTCAGACCCTCTGGCCCGCTGCAGCCAGAAGGAGATCGACTTGTTAGGTGGGGAAGCCAGAAGAACGCAACATCAGCCTGAGCCAGCAGCCACCCAACCCAGGAGAAGAGACAGACACCCGAGTCACGCTAAGTGAAATTGAGACATATATATACTGTCACCTTAAGTTAGTTATCCTTTCCCTTTGTATCCCTCGGCATTCATCTGATTTATTCTGTTACTCCCTGCGAGGCGGTCTATCCCTGTAATAATTAAACCAGTAAGCCTCTTTCACACATCAGTTTTTTGCCGTCAGTCACAATCCGTCGAATTTAAAAAAAACGAATCCGGTGACTGATTCCACCGGATCCGTTTTTTTCTCATAGACTTGTATTTGCGACGGATTGCGACAGATGGCCTCACATTTCATCCGTTGTTCGCCGGATCGTCGAAAATTGTTTGTCTGGCAGCCGGAGACAATGGACAAAGTAATGTTTTTTGTGTCTGTCGAAAAAACGGACAGCGACGGATCCGTCGCCATCCTTCGTTTGCTCGAATGGAAGCCTATGGGCACTGGATCCATCAAATGATGGAATCCAGCGACGGATTCAATTTTTTTAACTGAGCATGCTCCAATTTATTTAGCCAGATCCGCTAGTTGGATGCGTGGAAAAAACGAATCTGTTGCATCAATTTTTCACAATCTGCGACGGATCCGTCGATCGGCAAAAAAAATGATGTTTGAAAGGGGCCTAATTGTTTACCCCTGTGTTTACCCTTGCTCTGTGCCTCTGTGTCACTGCATCCAATTACCTGTGTTACACTAACATAGCTATGAGAGATCTATCGTGTTGTCTCTTTTTCAGATGTGCCATTAGTGGACAGAGTGCGTTTATGGTGTTTATGTATAGCTGACCTGCATTACCCACCACATAATTGTGGATCAGCTACTACTATCACCTGTGTCTTTTCTATTAACTTTTTAAATCATGTTATTCGATTTTTGTTTGTGTATTGTTTTCTTTATGTATTTCTTAATTCATTTATTGTGAAATTTATTTATATTGGTGGACTTTGACTCCATGTCTCTTGTAGGAAAATATATGTTTGGGAGTGTCATTACAAATATTCATATAGGCTTTCTTACCTTTGGGCAAGTGGCCATGACACGTTAACATATTGTTATATAATGTTGATTGTTCAGTTCAGGCATTAACAAGATAGCAGTCTCCACTAGCAAATGTTAGGGTACTGTCTCACAGTGGCACTTTTGTTGCTACAACGGTACGATCCGTGACGTTCCAGCGATATCCATACGATATCGCTGTGTCTGACACGCAGCAGCGATCAGGGACCCTGCTGAGAATCGTACGTCGTAGCAGATCGTTTGGAACTTTCTTTCGTCGCTGGATCTCCCGCTGTCATCGTTGGATCGGTGTGTGTGACACCGATCCAACGATGCGTTCGCTTGTAACCAGGGTAAACATCGGGTTACTAAGCGCAGGGCCGCGCTTAGTAACCCGATGTTTACCCTGGTTACCATCGTAAAAGTAAAAAAAAACAAACAGTACATACTCACATTCCGGTGTCCTTCAGGTCCCTTGCAGTCTGCTTCCCGCTCTAACTGACTGCCGGCCGGAAATTAAGAGCAGAGCACAGCGGTGACGTCACCGCTGTGATCTGCTTTCACTTTACGGCCGGGAGTCAGTCAGAGCGGGAAGCAGACTGCAAGGGACCTGACGGACACTGGAATGTGAGTATGTACTGTTTGTTTTTTTTTACTTTTACGATGGTAACCAGGGTAAACATCTGGTTACTAAGCGCGGCCCTGCGCTTAGTAACCCGATGTTTACCCTGGTTACCTGGGGCCTTCGGCATCGTTGGTCGCTGGAGAGCGGTCTGTGTGACAGCTCTCCAGCGACCACACAACGACTTTCCAACGATCACGGCCAGGTCGTATCGCTGGTCGTGATCGTTGGAAAGTTGCAGAGTGTGACAGTACCCTTAGGCTACGTTCACATTAGCGTTAAGCTAATGTGCGTCGGGTTTGCGTCGGCGACGCAGCGGCGACGCATGCGTCATGCGCCCCTATACTTAACATGGGGGACGCATGCGTTTTTTTTGTTGCGTTGTGCGACACATGCGTCTTTTTTGCCGCAAGCGTCGGACCAAGAAAACGCAACAAGTTGCATTTTTCTTGCGTCCGATTTTCGGCAAAAACCGATGCATGCGTCGTAAAACGCAGCGTTTTTGCGTGCGTTTTGACGCGTTTTTGCGTGCGTTGTGCGTTGCATCGCCGACGCAACGGCGCACAACGCTAGTGTGAACGTAGCCTTAGACACAGTTCCTGACTGTGTGTCACAGCTATTATCTGCAGGGTATAGGGAGGTCTCACGGTGTGCTCCATACAACTGCTCCCGACATGCGTCGCACATGTGCGGCAGATGTCGGTAATTGTTTAATAGAGACTGTACTGATTTCATACGTTATATTTGCTACTGTGATATTTTTCTGTTGCATACATACTGGTACATAAGTTTCACTACATTCTTCATTCTGATTCTGTAAATCACTGCGCTTATTTTAAGGTATTGCTGGGTTACATCTGAGTTACCTTTGAATCAGTACCTGCTAAGAATATATACCTGTTATAGAATGAAATCTCTACTGATATTCATCAGTGCATCCTACTTAAGCTTCTTGTGTTAGTAGCAGTTTCTATCTACATTTTACTGAATATTTCATAATATTTTTTTTAATACAGAACTAGATGCTAGAAGACAGAGTAGCAATGAGATCCCTCCTTATTCATCAAATGAATGGAAAGTATCTGTATTGACTGGAAGTGCTGGAACGTCAGCCAATGTAACACTGTGGGTGTATGGAAGCAAAGGGTCCACAGGTCCTATCACTCTTGGGAAAGGCAGCAAAGATCATCTCTTTCAACCTAGACAAGAAGACGAATTTAAGGTAATTACAGTCAACAGATAGAAAAGACCTTCACCCACATTTTTTCTTTCTCTTTATGACTGCTTTGTGCAAGTATTGTAATAAGGTGGTAAAATAAATATTCTAGACTAGACTAGACTAGTCTGCCTACAGCTGCTAAAGAAAAATCATCTGATATAAAAAGTAAAAGGAGAAGTATGCGCTTTGTGATGCATTGCAGGACATTATCCATGAAGATCTATGATCAGGCGCAGGTCAGTTTACGCTGAGTAATAAAGAAACACAGTGGTCAGGAGATTTCTATACATCCCATCCACTCTGCTGGAACTGTAAGACGCTGCGTATTTCACTCAGTGAAATTATGCCTCATCAAAAACTCATTGTGGGCACACAGCATTACAGTCTATGGGGCTGCTCACATGTCCAACTTTTTTTTTTCGTACCATGTGTCCACCAAAAAAAACACGGAGACAAATGTGTAGTGGGAAATCTACTCGTCAGCCATGTAAAACACTTACAGTGGCATGTAAAAGTTTGAGCACCCCTAGTCAACATTACTGTTTGTGAACAGTTGAGTAAGATCAAGATGAAATTATCTCTAAAAGGCCTATAGTTACAGATGACACAATTCCTTTGTATTTTAGGCAAAAATAATAATATATATTGTAATTTTTACATTTTAAAAATTACGAAAAAGAAAATGGGCTGATGCAAAAGTTTGAGCACCCTGTATGGTTAGGAACTAATAGCACCCTCTTTTCAGCTTGTAAACACTTTTTGTAGCCAGCCAAGAGTCTTTCAATTCTTATTTGAGAGATTTTCATCCATTCTTCCTTGAAAAATTCTTACTCTTCTGTGAGATTCCTGGGTCGTCTTGCATGCACTGCTATTTTGAGGTCTAGCCAGATTTCCAATGATATTCAGATCAGGGGACTGTGAGGGTCATTGTAAAACCTTCAGCTTGTGTCTCTTGAGGTCGTGTATTGTGGATTTTGACGTGATAGAATCATTTTCCATTTGTAGAAGCCATTAACTACATCACAACTCCAAAGCATGTTTGATCCACCCCCATGCTTAATGGTTGGGGAGATATTCTTTTCTTGAAATTCTGTGCCTTTTTTTCTCCACCCATACATTTGATCATTGTGGCCATTGAGTTCTATTTTAACCTCATCGGTCCAGAGGACTTGTTTTCAAAATGAATTAAGCTTGTTTAGATGTTCTTTTGCATGCTTCTGATGCTGAATTTTATGGTGAGGATGCAAGAGAGGTTTTCCTCTAAATCTTCCTTCAAGGCCGTATTTGTGCAGGTGTTTCTGAATGATAGAACAATGTACCACATCTCCAGATCAGCTTAATCTTTCCGAAGTTCTTTTGCAGTGAAGTGGGAGTTCTGATTTGCCTCTCTAGCAATCCTATGAGCAGCTCTCACTGAAGTTTTGCTTGACCTTCAAGACCTTATCTTGACCTCCACTGTTCCTGTTAACTGACATTCTTAGTTAGATTTCGAACTGAGGAAAGGGCAACTTAAAAACGCTTTACTATCTTCGTATAGCCTTCTCCTGGTTTGTGGGCTCCAACCATTTTCATCTTCAGAGTGTTAGGCAGCTGCTTAGAAGAATCCATGGCTACTGTTTTTGGCACAAGGTTAGAGGAGGCTGGATTTTTACAAAACTGGGAAATTTGTGTAGCGCCCCCACTGCCGAAGGGCCGAGGGGTACCCGGTACCGGGCCTGTGAGTCTCTGCTCTGGGGTTGTCACGGTGGCTAGACCCGGTCCGTGACCCTGCTGAGGGACGCACAATGAAAGGTGATGGTATGGTGCTGATGTTACGGTGCGGTGTAGTGCCGGTCGCGGTCAATAACGAGGACACCAGGTTGCAGTCTCTTTACCTCTTTACTGAAGGCTTCTGAGTCCTCAATCCGGAATACGGTTAACCAGGCTGCGCAAGTCCGGCCGGTCCGATGGCACCTCCAGAGTTCCCTTTGCAGGTGGAAATCTGTGCCTACCTTCCTGCGCTTGTGTGTTGTGGTCCTCCCCTGCTGTGCTTACGGGATAGTACCCACAACTGTTGTGTCTGTTTCTCGTGTTCCCTCACAACTCGATTCTGATGTTCTCCCTCTACGTCCCCCTGATCTTACGGTTAGGACGCACCCGTATGACGGGGAGGCTCGGAGCTCTTCCGGGACTCTAGCGTCGCCCCACTCCTGTTGTTACCCCGCTTGTGCCTTCCTGGGTCTGGGTGAGACAGCCCGCCTGTAACTGACTGTCCTGCCGTAGGTTTGAAGTTTGGCCTGGAGCTCTATACTTCCTCGGCGTTCCGGCCACCGGTTATGCGCCTCAATAGGATGTTGCCTCGTCTTACAGCACGACTCCTACTGGTATTCTCCTTGTTGCGTTGATCTCGTTTCTCACTCAGCACAATAAACTTCGCTTCTTATCCTTTCTTGGGGTACCGCCGCTATATCGTGCAGGCATGGTCCCGTAACGTTCTCTCTGGTTGCTAGGCCTCTGTCAGGATCCCACCCCTGACAGGGACCCCTCTGAATCTTCCCCTACAACACCCTCTGCCACAAGGTGTTGCCTGGTTCCAACCCAGTCAGCTTTCTTTCTAACTTCCTGCCTAACCCCCAGTTTTACCAGATTGTGAGGAGTGGCCTAATGAATAGAACCCTTAGCTCCCCCTGGAGGCCAGACTGTGAAATGTATTGGTGTCTGTGATACCTGGTCAGATGAACTCCTTCAGTGCCATCAGACGTACCATAGCCCCCCTTAGCGGCGGAGCCACAGTACTGCAATGACCAGGACTCTGGGGCGCTGCACTTGCATCACTTGGCCTTTCCTAATGATAATAGTAAACAAGCCATAACCCTAACAGGCTAATTAATGTCTGAAATCTTGTTTAAACTTATCTGAGCACATAAATCTCCAAGAGTGCCCAAGCTTTTGCATCAGCCCATTTTACTTTTTGTAATTTTTAAAATGTAAAAAATGACAATATATATATTTTTGCCTAAAATACCAAGTAAATGGGTCATCTTTAGACTTTAGACCTTTAGACCTTTAGACCTTTAAGAGATCATTTCATCTTCAATTTGCTTAACTGTTTACAATAACTGTAATTTTGACCAAAAGTGTCCAAACATTTACATGCCACTGTACCTTACTCTACATGACTTCCAGTGATTGTTCAGCCAAACTAATACTCTACATTTTATTTTGAAAATCACAGTCACACATTTGCTCTTGGGTAAAGTATTAGAATAGATGTTACCAAATAGACAATAAATAACTAGAAAGCAAGTTTCAGTGATAAGTAAACCATATTATTTACTTGTTATATGTTTTCAGGTGCAAATACCAAGTATTGGGAAACTTTACAAGATCAGGATAGGACATGATGGAAGTGGTGATCATCATGAATGGGAGCTTAAACAGGTACGGACTTCTACAAAGCATAGATTTTCAATTTTTCTAATATTAGTATTTTTTAAAGAAAAAACAGACAGCAGATAATAACCAGTTCCACAAGAGAGGAATGGAATAAGGCATAAGACCAGGATGCAATACTTGGAAAAAGAGAGATCCTGCAACTTAATGGATAGAAAATTTTGACTTCTTCCAGTGTAACTTTGATTGCATAAAATATTTTACATCAAGTCATATGCTGAATATTTACCGTAATTTTCTTTCAGGGAAATTCAACTGTAAAAAATGTTTTAATTGCCAGTGTTGTATGCAGTATTTTGTGATGGTGGGATTCATAGACACATAGAAAGACACAACAGACCCAGATATTTTTTGTTAGACTTTATAAGGTGTTAACCACATGGGTACATGTAGAAAGCTATGGTAGCCAGCACCCAGAAGGCACAAATGTCCTAAGGTGGCAGATTTACCTAATACATATGCTTAATAAATATAACAATGGTACCCAAATAAAATAATGCCAAAACTTCCAATATTAATATTGCATTCAGTGTCTGAAAATACTATAATATGTTGCATAGATAAATATGGATACAATTCCCAGAAAGATCCCGCTTTAGGCTTTGTATGTCTGGATAGTTCCACATAGTGTTCAGATAAATGTATTGCATTAATTTATAAGTTATAACATATAATATGTTATAGAACACCCTGATAAGTGTATACATTTCTTAAATAATTCCATAGACCATACATATTTTGTCATTCAGTGGCAAAATGCATACTATGCATCTCCTGGATAATACTATATGGAACTTAGCAGTGGCCTAAATAGAGTCTGATGGGCCCCGATGGAAAATTTGGATTTGACCCCTCTGCATGTTAGTCAGATGTATAGGCCTTTGTATCATTCAAAATTCTATAAGGTCATACCTGTTGCCCCACCTCCCCAATTATGTACTAATGTCCCCATCCTGTACTAATGTCACCTATTCTGGACCCCTTCCAGGTATGTATGTGCCCCATTCTGGGCCCTTTTCTTGCATATATCGTATATCCTGTATCCTGGTTTATGTGTCCACCATCTTGAGTTTATCTTGGTATATATGTCCCCCATCTTGGGCTCATCCTGGTATATATGTCCTCCATCTTGGGCTCATGCTGGAATATATGTCCCCCATCTTGGGCTTATCCTGTTAAATATGTCCCCAATATTGGGCTCATCCTGGTATATATATCCCCCATCTTGGGCTCATCCTGGTATATATATCCCCCTTCTTGGGCTCATCCTGGTATATATATATATCCCCCATCTAGGGCTCATCCTGGTATATATATCCCCCATCTTGGGCTCATCCTGGTATATATATCCCCCATCTTGGGTTCATCCTGGTATATATGTCACCCATCTTGGGCTCATGCTGGTATATATGTCCCCCATTCTGCCACTGTTCTTTAATGCATAAAAAAAGCAATTCTGCTCACCTTCCTCTGCTCCCACACCACATAAAGTCCTCTTCTGTACTTGTTGCTTAGGCCAGCAGCCGACTTCAATGTGCAAGTGATGGGCAGCACATAACATCACTGCCATGTGCTTCCAGTGACTGGCACGCTGACGTCAGCTGCCAGCTTCTGATTGGCCGCCAGTGTGTATCACAGTATTTGTTTTTCATGTATTTCAATGCATTTCAGCTGAATGTCCTCGTGCCCGATCACGGTCGCGCTCTCTGCGACCCCGATTGTTGTGCCCTGGAGCTTAGATAAAATGTGCATACAGAGAGGGCCATATATTGCCAAAATTAAAACTGCAATACAAGCCCAAACATAGTACTCATTTGAATACCGCACACCAGCTAGTCCACCGTCTCACACAAGAGGACCACTTCCTACAAGTGATATAGACGATAATGGGCATGACTAAACAGACAGTAGGAAGCCGCCTGTGCAGACTGGTGGAGGGACACCATGTAGTAAGGACAAACGCACCAGGACATAAAGTCTAGAGAAGCTTCTGTATTTGATTTGTGTCCCTGGGCCCTCATGTTTATAGTGACCCTTAATGACTTCCATGCCAGAACACTTGGAGTTTAAAGTTTAGTGATCTTTCTAGATTGCGAATGTCACTTGACCCAAAGTCAGCAGACTAAACTTTACTGTGCTTTCATTGACTAAAGCCATCAGTAGCTGGGTGACATTTCTATGCTAATCTCCAACATGGAATCTAACAGAATCTGGGTCTTTGTCCGGATTGACAGCAAGATTTATTAGAATGTAAATCCTTCATCTCTTAGAACTGGAGCTGCTATTCTGTCATCCCGATGTCACATCCATATAGTAGCTGTCTCCAAGATCTTAGCCCATGGAACAAAGATGCATATCAGGTAAATTTCAGGAGACATCTAGGGTACGTTCACATGGGGCACATAAGGCAGACAAGATGACTGAACAAGACTTAGCACTGGGATGCTTTCCGAATTGAGATTTGGTAAAAGAACTGAGCTGTTCTGACAACCCTGAAAAAGCGAGATCCATTACATCCTGCGCTAGAAAACAGCAAAACTATTTTTCATGTTTTTCATTAGCTCATCTTGAGGAATGATATTTTTATATGTAACCCATCTGCTTTGAGGAAGGTTTCATATTATTTAGCTGGTTTTTTTCCGAGTCTTTTGTTGGCTGAGCTAATACAAGCAAAAGGCCATAATTCTCCGAGGAAGTTTAATCTCGGAGAATATGTCATATTTTGTCTTAGCCGACCCAGTGACAAATACTCAGGGCCTAGATAGTCTGTGCTGCTCTTTTTTATTGCTTATGAAAGCTATGTCTTCTGGCAGCCTGGATTACAGAACAATACGAGCCTTATTGCCATGAAGGATGGGAGAGCTAGCACAGGGATAATAGCATCGCACAGTCGTACTTTATATTCCTTCTTCCCCATTGACTGCCTAAGCAGGTTAAGTCCTTTCTTCTCTGAAGAATGGAGAGAAAGTCAGCTTTGTACTATATTCCTGAAGGGGTACGCGGTCCCTGCGTCACAGCAATTTCTATCCTTATCACATTCCCTTAAAATCACCAAATGAGTTATTCGAGCCGACAAGGTATATTCGTCAACATACCGCTACAGCTTCAGTACTGAACAGAATGCGCTAACAAAGCCTTTAAGAATCCCATGAAACCAAAATGTGTTATAATAAACTGGTCTGCAGTAAGGAAGTAAGAAGAGCTCATGTATGACATAAAGGACGATGCATCCAAGTGGATCTGTCACCAGATTTCACAATATAACCTGCAGACATTTTGAAATAAATATCTCAGACTTGATGAGGTTGGTGTAATGACTTTTCTAAAACCATGTTAGAATAGCTGTATAATCTTTATGAAAAATGTTATGGATTGTTCATTCTAATATTAGATAGTGAAACTTTGCAAAAGGATCATATAGCCATTGTGATGTAGAATTTCAAAATAAGTTCACCAGCTCCATCAAGACTGGGATATCTGTTTAATACTATCCTGGAGCAAACCCTCCATGTTATCTGGTAGTTCTGAACTCTCCTGTTTGATGTTAATTTGGATCTATGGGTACACAATATACATTAGTATATTGGCTGCATAGCGTATTTGTGCACCTGTGTATTAATTTAATACTAAAGGTGTGCGGGCCCTATTTTTTCTTTTTTGTGAAACAGATTTCACAATACAGATGCAATACAGTACATTGTTAAGCAAATGAGGCTGGTGTAATTGCTGTGAAAAATTATGTCAGAATGAATGTATATGGTAATCATTTTTGAAAATGTTATTTCAATCTCTGCCCACTTAGCCGGATTGACTCTGTGTCCTTCATCCTTGGTGCTGCAGAAATTGCATACAAGCTGTCACTGTCGGCCAGGCTGGGTAGGCAGAGACTCAATACACTTGGGCTCTTGAGCTCTTTTAGTTTTCTGTTGGACTCATAAAATGTAAATTTTAATATCAGGATTATATATCCATTCTGAAATTGTTTTTCAAAGTAAATGAATGCATCAGCCTTATCAGGTCAAGTAAGCAGTTAGTATTGAGAAATCTGCTGACAGATCTGCCTTAAATATTCCTTAACTGATAAAAGAGCATAGTGACATTGCCAGTTTTTTTTCTTATACCAGAAATCTTTGTAGCTCCTGTAGATTTAAAGGGGTATTCCTATCTCCAAGATCCGATCCTAATATGTAATAGCTGTAGTAGTAATAATAATAATAATATTAACAAAATTCTCCAATTAGAAATGTACAGGGTGGGCCATTTATATGGATACACCTAAATAAAATGGGAATAGTTGGTGATATCAACTTCCTGTTTGTGACACATTAGTATATGGGAGGGGGAAAACTTTTCAAGATGGGTGGTGATCATGGCCGCTATTTTGAAGTTGGCTATTTTAGATCCCACTTTATTTTTTCCAATGGGAAGAGGGTCATGTGACCACCATATTATGGGTGTCAGGTCTGAGCATTCCTACATGAACAGTTTCCTGCAAAGTGGATTGGTTGTCGTGGGCCAGTTGAATGGTCACCAAGGTCTCCCAATCTGACCCGCTTAGACTTTTATCTTTGGGGTCATCTGAAAGCAATTGTCTATGCTATGAAGATACGAGATCTGCAGCATCTGAAACAATGGATACTGGAAGCCTGTGCTAGCATTTCTTCTGCGGTGTTGCTATCAGTGTGTCAAGAGTGGGAGAAAAGGGTTGCATTGACAATCCAACACAATGGGCAGCACATTTTATTTGTGGTCATAAACTTGTAAATAACTCATGAAAGAATAACGTTACGTTAAAACCAAGCACACCATTGCTTTTCTTGTGAAATTCTCAATAAGTTTGACGTGTCACATGACCCTCTTCCCATTGGAAAAAATAAAGTTGGATCCAAAATGGCCAACTTCAAAAAGGCCGCCATGGTCACCACTCATCTTGAAAAGTTTTCCCCCTCCCATATTTTAATGTGCCACAAGCAGGAAGTTGATACCCCCAACCATTCCCATTTTATTTAGGGGTATTCATATAAATGGCCCACCCTGTAGTATAGTTTTTCTGATTCTCTATGTCTCTTTCCTCATATGCAGGGCATTGCAGAACCTTAGGTGTCCATGGTTACGACCACTAAAATGGTGACTGTTAGCTAGTTGCTAGTGGTCGTAACCTTGGATACCAAAGTCCTGCAATGTCTGCACATGAGGAAAGAGACATAGCAAATCAGAAAAACTATACCACATTTCTAATTGGAGGTAATTGCTAGGATAGGATTTTGGAGATGGGAATATCCCTTTAACCCCTTCGTGCCATGCGCCGTACTAGTACGGCGCTGCCGGCACTGCATTAGTGCCAGCCGCAGTACTAGTACGGCGCCCCGATCACCGCGGTCTCACGCTGAGCGCCGCGGTGATCGGGTGCGGGTGTCAGCTGTATATGACAGCTGACACCCCGCAGCAATGCCCACGATCGGCGCTGTCGCCGATCGCGGGCATTTAACCCCTCTGATGCCGCTGTCAATAGTGACAGCGGCATAGAGGGGGATCGCGCAGGGACGGGGGCTCCCTGCGCTCTCCCACCGGAGCAGCGCGATGAGATCGCGCTGCTCCGGTGACCTGGAAGGAGTCCCCGGATCCAAGATGGCCGTGGGACTCCTTTCGGGTCATAAGATGACCCTGCTTGCCGGCGTCTGCTGAGAATCCTCATAGCAGGCGCCGGCAAGCCTCTGCAATGTGCCTGTGAGATCGATGATCAGGCAGAGTGCTGTGCACACTGTCTGATCACCGATCTGTGATGTCCCCTCCTGGGACAAAGTAAAAAAGTTAAAAATAAATTTTTCCACATGTGTAAAAAAAAAAAAAAAAAAATTCCTAAATAAAGAAAAAAAAAATAAATATATTCCCATAAATACATTTCTTTATCTAAATAAAAAAAACACCACACAATAAAAGTACACATATTTAGTATCGCCGCGTCCGTAACGACCCCACCTATAAAACTATATCACTAGTTAACCCCTTCAGTGAACACCGTAAAAAAAAAAAAAAAAAAAAACGAGGCAAAAAACAACGCTTTATTCTCATACCGCCAAACAAAAAGTGGAATAACACGCGATCAAAAAGACGGATATAAATAACCATGGCACCGCTGAAAACGTCATCTTGTCCCGCAAAAAAAAAGCCGCCATACAGCATCATCAGCAGAAAAATAAAAAAGTTATAGCTCTCAGAATAAAGCGATGCAAAAACAATTATTTTTTTATATAAAATAGTTTTTATTGTGTAAAAGCGCCAAAACATAAAAAAATTACATAAATGAGGTATCGCTGTAATCGTACTGACCCGAAGAATAAAACTGCTTTATCCTTTTTACCAAACGCGGAACGGTATAAACGCACCCCCTAAAAGAATTTCAGGAATTGCTGGTTTTTGTTCATTCCGCCTCCCAAAAATCGGAATAAAAAGCGATCAAAAAATGTCATGTACCCGAAAATGGTACCAGCAAAAACGTCAACTCGTCCTGCAAAAAACAAGATCTCACATGACTCTGTGGGCCAAAATATGGATAAATTATAGCTCTCAAAATGTGGTGATGCAAAAACTATTTTTTGCAATAAAAAGCGTCTTTTAGTGTGTGACGGCTGCCAATCATAAAAATCCGCCCAAAAAACGCTATAAAAGTAAATCAAATCCCCCTTCATCACCCCCTTAGTTAGGAAAAATAATAAAATTTAAAAAAATATATTTATTTCCATTTTCCCGTTAGGCTACTTTCACACTAGCGTCGGTACGGGGCCGTCGCGCTGCGTCGGCCCGACATACCGACGCATACTGTGCAAGCGCCGCACAACGGGGGCAGCGGATGCTGTTTTTCCACGCATCTGCTGCCCCATTGTGAGGTGCGGGGAGGTGGGGGCGGAGTTCCAGCCGCGCATGCGCGGTCGGAAATGGTGGACCGTCAGCACAAAAAAAGTTACATGTAACTTTTTTGCTGCCGGCGGTCCGCCACAACACGACGCAACCGTCGAACGACGCTTGCGACGTGTGTCAATACGTCGCTAATGTTAGTCTATGGGGAAAAAACGCATCCTGCAGATGACTTTGCAGGATGCGTTTTTTCGCCAAAACGACGCATTGCGACGTATGCAAAAAAACGCTAGTGTGAAAGTAGCGCTAGGGTTAGGACTAGGGTTAGGGTTGGGGTTAGGGTTTCAGTTAGAATTGGGGAGTTTTCACTGTTTAGGCACATCAGGGGCTCTCCAAACGCGACATGGCGTCCGATCTCAACGCGTTTGTTTGCGTTAAAAACGCATGCGTTTTTATAGAAAAAAAACAGAACACACACTGAAAAGTCACCCACCACCATCAAGGTGATAAAGGGATCCAAACCCTAACGCTACCCCTAAACTCATCCCTAACCGTTTAATGAACATTTTCTGACAGTCATAGTGCCACGTATTTCAGTGCCACGTATTTCAGTGCCACGTATTTCAGTGCCACGTATTTCAATGCCACGTATTTCAGTGCCACGTATTTCAGTGCCACGTTATTTCAGTGCCACGATATTTCAGTGCCACATATTTAAGTGCCACATATTTAAGTGCCACGATATTTCAGTGAAATACGTGGCACTGAAATATCGTGGCATTTACGTGAAATACGTGGCACTTAAATACGTGGCACTTAAATACGTGGCACTTAAATACGTGGCACTTATATACGTGGCACTTAAATATCATGGCATGTACATGAAATACGTGGCACTTATATACGTGGCACTTATATACGTGGCACTTATATACGTGGCCACTGAAATATCGTGGCACTTATATACGTATATACGTATATAAACGTATTTCAGTGCCACGTATTTCAGTGCCACGTATTTCAGGTTAGGGTTAGGGGTAGGGGTAGGGTTAGGGGTAGGGTTTGTTTTTTTCTTGTTTTCTTGTGTTTTTCTATAAAAACGCATGCGTCTAAAAAAACGCATGCGTTTTACCGCGATTACATGCGTTTTTTAAAAAAACGCATGCAGATAAAAACGCAAGTGTGAAACCAGCCTTACCCTTGGGAAAATAAAAACATGGGGGCTAAAATATAATTTTCGTGGAAAAAAATATATTTTTTATTTTCGCGGCTCTGCGTTATAAACTGTAGTGAAGCACTTGGGGGTTCAAAGTTCTCACAACACATCTAGATAAGTTCCGTGGGGGGTCTAGTTTCCAATATGGGGTCACTTGTGGGGGGTTTCTACTGTTTAGGTACATCAGGGGCTCTGCAAATGCAACATGACACCTGCAGACCAATCCATCTAAGTCTGCATTTCAAACGGCGCTCCTTCCCTTCCGAGCTCTGCCGTGCGCCCAAACAGTGGTTTATCCCCATATATGAAGTATCAGCGTACTCAGGACAAATTGGACAACAACTTTTGTTGTCCAATTTCTCCTGTTACCCTTGGGAAAATAAAAATGTGGGGGCTAAAATATAATTTTCGTGGAAAAAAAAATATTTTTTATTTTCATGGCTCTGCGTGATAAACTGTAGTGAAACACTTGTTGGTTCAAAGTTCTCACAACACATCTAGATAAGTTCCGTGGGGGGTCTAGTTTCCAATATGGGGTCACTTGTGGGGGGTTTCTACTGTTTAGGTACATCAGGGGCTCTGCAAATGCAACATGACACCTGCAGACCAATCCATCTAAGTCTGCATTTCAAACGGCGCTCCTTCCCTTCCGAGCTCTGCCGTGCGCCCAAACAGTGGTTCCCCCCAATGTATGGGGTATCAGCATACTCAGGACAAATTGGACAATAACTTTTGTGGTCCAATTTCTCCTGTTACCCTTGGGGGAAAAAAAATTGCGGGCTAAAACATCATTTTGTGGAAAGAAAAAATGATTTTTTGATTTTCACAGCGCTACATTCTAAACTTTAGTGAAACAACTGGGGGTTAAAAGTGCTCACCACACATCTAAATAAGTTCCTTAGGGGGTCTTCTTTCCAAAATGGTGTCACTTGTGGGGGTTTCCACTGTTTAGGCACGTCAGGGGCTCTCCAAACACGACATGGGTTCCGATCTCAATTCCAGCCAATTTTGCATTGAAAAGTCAAATGGCGCTCCTTCCCTTCCAAGCTCTGCCATGCGCCCAAACAGTGGTTTATCCCCATATATGAAGTATCAGCGTACTCAGGACAAATTGCACAACAACTTTTGGGGTCCAATTTATCCTGCTACCCTTGGGAAAATAAAAAATTTGGGGCAAAAATATCATTTTTTGTGAAAATTAATATTAATTGTTTTTTCACGGCTCTACATTATAAACTTCTGTGAAGCACTTGGAGGTTCAAAGTGCTCAACACACATCTAGATTAGTTCCTTAGAGGGTCTACTTTCCAAAATGGTGTCACACGAAATTACGTCACGGCTTGCTGTGATTGGTCCGCGTCCCGGCAACATGGCCGACCTGACCAATCACAAGCCGGGAATTCACGTAACCAAGTAATAGCGCGAATTTTAAACAAACAACGCTGCCGGTTCCCTCGCTGAAGTCCCGGCTGCGTCGGAGAGGTGAGGATAGCGATATTTTTTATTTTAATTCTCTCTTTTACACATTTTAACATTAATGTTGTTGCGATACCCGATATCCGATACCACAAGAGTATCGGAATCCCGGTATCGGAATTCCGATACAGCAAGTATCGGCCGATACCCGATACTTGCAGCATCGGAATGCTCAACACTAGTCACCACTTCTGTATTTCTCACCCTCCTGGTTCTGGCTCACACATACTGATGTGAAATACTGACCCAATACTCAACGTATGTACATGGTCTTAAATGCTGTAGACAAAGCAGACATCCTCACTCCAAAAAAAAGCTGAAAAAAAACTGTGAAGAACACCACAAAACAAGCTGAAAAACAGGTGTTTTGACCGCAGCATTTTTACTGCCAAAAGAAAAGGTTTTGGCTACTGAATGTGAACATAGTCTTACTCTGAAACGCTATGGCTATGTGTGGTGTTACATAGGACTGCAGGTGACATCTACTACATTATCTGTTCTCAGAGGGTTTTCACTGCTATCTGTGGTGTTACATAGGACTGCAGGTGACATCCACTACATTATGTGTACTCATAGAGTTATCATTGTGTTATCTGCAGTGTTAGGCTATGTGCACACGTAGGAAGGGTCCTCTGTGGGTTCTCCCGCAGTGAATTTGATAAATCTGCAGGGCAAAACCGCTGTGGTTATCCCTGCAGATTTATAGCGGTTTGTCTTGCGGTTTCCACTGTGGGTTTACTCCTGCACTTGTTTTACTATTGATGCTGCATATGCAGCATCAATAGTAATGTTAAAAATAATTAAAAAAAATGGTTATACTCACCCTACGACGTCCCGATCTCCTCGGCGCTGCACACGGCGGTCCGGTGCCAAAGATGCTAAGGACCTTCGTGACGTAACGGTCATGTGACCGCGACGTCATCACAGGTCCTGCTCGCATAGCAACCCTGGGACCGGACGGCCGCGTGCAGCGCTGAGAGGTGAGTGTATCATTATTTTTTATTTTAATTCTTTTTTTTTTTTACACAAGTATGGTTCCCAGGGCCTGGAGGAGAGTCTCCTCTCCTCCACCCCGGGTACCATCCGCACATGATCCGCTTACTTCCCGCATGGTGGGCATAGCCCCATGCGGGAAGTAAGCGGATCAATGCAGTCCTATGTGTGCAGAATCGCCGCGATTCCACACAAAGAAGTGACATGCTGCGGATTGTAAACCGCTGCGTTCCCATGCATTTTTTTCCGCAGCATGTGCACAGCCTTTTCGGTTTCCCATAGGTTTACATTGAACTGTAAACTCATGGGAAACTGCTGCGGACCCGCAGCTGCAGAAACGCTGCGGAACCGCAGCAAAATCCGCAACGTGTGCACATACCCTTGAAAACAAAAAATTAAGAGGGGGTTGGGAGCAACTCTTTGTCTTGGGGCCCTGCGTACAGCTAATAGTGGCAGACCCGTTGGCCGATATAAGGCCCCTAAATATGGGGGCCACAGTGTGAGCACTGGCTCCAGGCCCCTCCACCAACTGTATCCGCATCCTGCTCATGTAATGTAACCTAAATGTTTGTGTGATTTTACAATGTTAGCATTTGCGGCCCCACTATAAACTTTTGCCTAGGGCCCCATTTTGTCTAAAACCGGCCCTGGGTACATTATATACTCCATTTCTATATATATATATATATATATATATATATATATATATATTGTATACATATACCTTCTGTTTATTTTTCCATTTTCCACAATGATTATTCCTTGCTTTTCCGTGCTTTTTAGCGTAAATCTATTATGACAGAACTGTGACGACAGCTTAGATACAATGCCTGGGGTCTGTGATAGTCTGAGACACGCCTCCTGTCTGAACCCTGGTTCAAACTGTTGATCTCCTCATGCAGCTCTGCCTCCTCTTGTGTAGAAACAGTGTAGAAGAAGTCTATTGCAGGTTCATATAAAATGATTTTTTGATTTTCACAGCGCTACATTCTAAACTTTAGTGAAACAACTGGGGGTTAAAAGTGCTCACCACACATCTAAATAAGTTCCTTAGGGGGTCTTCTTTCCAAAATGGTGTCACTTGTGGGGGTTTCCACTGTTTAGGCACGTCAGGGGCTCTCCAAACACGACATGGGTTCCGATCTCAATTCCAGCCAATTTTGCATTGAAAAGTCAAATGGCGCTCCTTCCCTTCCAAGCTCTGCCATGCGCCCAAACAGTGGTTTATCCCCATATATGAAGTATCAGCGTACTCAGGACAAATTGCACAACAACTTTTGGGGTCCAATTTATCCTGCTACCCTTGGGAAAATAAAAAATTTGGGGCAAAAATATCATTTTTTGTGAAAATTAATATTAATTGTTTTTTCACGGCTCTACATTATAAACTTCTGTGAAGCACTTGGAGGTTCAAAGTGCTCAACACACATCTAGATTAGTTCCTTAGAGGGTCTACTTTCCAAAATGGTGTCACTTGTGGGGGTTTCCACTGTTTAGGCACGTCAGGGGCTCTCCAAACACGACATGGGTTCCGATCTCAATTCCAGCCAATTTTGCATTGAAAAGTCAAATGGCGCTCCTTCCCTTCCGAGCTCTGCCATGCGCCCAAACAGTGGTTTATCCCCATATATGAAGTATCAGCGTACTCAGGACAAATTGCACAACAACTTTTGGGGTCCAATTTATCCTGCTACCCTTGGGAAAATAAAAAATTTGGGGCAAAAAGATCATTTTTTGTGAAAATTAATATTAATTTTTTTTACGGCTCTACATTATAAACTTCTGTGAAGCACTTGGAGGTTCGAAGTGCTCACCACACATCTAGATTAGTTCCTAAGAGGGTCTACTTTCCAAAATGGTGTCACTTGTGGGGGTTTCCACTGTTTAGGCACATCAGGGGCTCTCCAAACACGACATGGGTTCCGATCTCAATTCCAGCCAATTTTGCATTGAAAAGTCAAATGGCGCTCCTTCCCTTCCGAGCTCTGCCATGTGCCCAATCAATGGTTTACCCCAACATGTGGGGTATCGGCGTACTCAGGACAAATTGTACAACAACTTTTTTGGTCCAATTTCTCCTGTTACCCTTGGTAAAATAAAACAAATTGGATCTGAAGTAAAAATTTTGTGAAAAAAAAGTTAAATGTTCAATTTTTTTTAAACATTCCAAAAATTCCTGTGAAGCACCTGAAGGGTTAATAAACTTTTTGAATGTGGTTTAGAGTACCTTGAGGGGTGCAGTTTTTAGAATGGTGTCACTTTTGGACATTTTCTGTCATATAGACCCCTCAAAGTCACTTCAAGTGTGAGGTGGTCCGTAAAAAAAATGGTTTTGCAAATTTTGTTGCAAAAATGAGAAATCGCTGGTCAACTTTTAACCCTTATAACTCCCTAACAAAAAAAAATTATGTTTCCAAAATTGTGCTGATGTAAAGCAGACATGTGGGAAATGTTGTTTATTAACTATATTATGTGATATAACTCTCTAATTTAAGGGCATAAAAACGAAAAATTTGAAAATTGCTAAATTTTCATAATTTTCGACAAATTTCTGTTTTTTTCACAAATAAATGCAAGTCATATCGAAGAAGTTTTACCACTATCATAAAGTACAATATGTCACAAGAAAACAATCTCAGAATCACCAGGATCCGTTGAAGCGTTTCAGAGTTATGACCTCATAAAGTGACAGTGGTCAGAATTGTAAAAATTGGCCGTGTCACTTAGGTGAAAACAGGCTTTGGGGTGAAGGGGTTAAAGCAAATATCCATTTGAAATCCAAAGTGCATCTAAAAAAAAAAAAAAAAAAAATATTAATAATAATAATAATAATAATAAATATTAATTTATCTATATATATATAGAGAGAGAGAGATAATAGATAGATAACATGAGAAAAGATAGGCAGCACTCCCAATAGCTTCAGATGAAAAGTGGATTTATTTTAAACCAACATGGCGTGGCATTGGTTTAAAATAAATCCACTTTTCATCTGAAGGTACTGGAGTGTTGCCTTCCTTTTTTCATGTCATAGACTTTGGGAAGTATTGGATGAACTGCTGAGAAGTCTTTTGCACCTATTTGTATTTTGTTGTGCTGTTCCACTTTTTTTGTCCTTTAGATAGATAGATAAATATGTAATGTCCCAAAGTTGTACAGTATGTGCCTTTAAGATGTAGCGGTGCTGTCAGCTGTGTTATTATGTTTGCACTCTGTTAATATTTCCCATTGCAGATTCAGTACATGGAAGTGATTTATATTTGCACTAAGTGATGTACTTATTATGTTTTGAAGGAGATTGTTAAGGGTTAATAAAGCAGCTCTGTTTTCAATATATGGTTATAATATCACATGGTTAGACCACATGACTTGGTTCTGGGCCTAACAGAGAAGGGAAGGAGACATTTTGTTGGAGCGAGTTGTCCTGGAGAAGTTGAGGGAGTAGGTCGAAGAGCAGCCATATATGAGGAACCAAAGCCTCAGCTGCAGATATTTATGTGATAAGGATAGTACAATAGGATTGTGCATATGAGCAGAAAGTGAAGCTCAGGGATCACTGCACCTAACATCTTCATATATGTATGTATATGTCTGCATTACTACACTGGATAGTAGTTGTGATTGCTGCATAGGAATTGAGTCTTTGTTTAAGCATCATTAATCTGTATATGCCTGTATAATCTTACATCAAGTAAATGTTTTCAATAACCACTGTGGCCTCTCTCTTTTCTGGACTATTTGGAGTTCACCACATCACACAACACTATCAGGATGGACGCAGAGGTTAATTAAGTGCATGTTGGCATCACAAACTGACTTTTATTTTCTGTCACTGCCATGGTGGAGTGGTAACTTCTGCACGCCACATGGTACATTCAGGGCCGGCATTTGGGGCAGGCAGACCAGGCAGACTCCTGGGGCCCCCACCTACAAAGGAGGCCCCTAGCGTCTGCAGCCCCTTTATGAAGTGCCCAAAGGGTGTACAGCAGTGAATAATGCTGTGCATTGCTCTGTAGTCCTGAAGTGTCTCTCGCAAACCCCCCTTGACTGTGGTCCCGGAGCTCTGTGCTGATTGCTGTAGGATCAGGTTTCACAGTCACATACAGCAGGGATCAGCATAGGCTCTAACCACAGTCACTAAATCACTGCTTTTAATCTGACAGGGCGACCTCCTGTCACTACTGTCTGGATGACACAAGACAGGAATATTGTCTTTTGAATCAGGGCATTTATTATATAGAAATAAATGAATTCCCATGTGAAATAATAAGGGTAAACCATAAACATATATAGTACAGGTGTGCATATGAATCAGCATTTTTGGAGCATTTTTTGTTTTTTTGCAGCTAAAGCCTGCTCTCTTGGCAGTAAAAACACTGCTTTCACTCGTAGACAGCAATGAAAGAATAAAAAAGCTGCAGATATTGCAACGGCATTTTTCGCTGGAATTTTTTAAGTGGTTTTGGTGAATTAAACTATTAGGTCTCGTTCACATGTTCAGTATTTGTTCAGTATTTGTAATGCAGAAACAGCAGTGGAACAATGAGAAACACGTCACCACTAGTGTTGAGCGATACCGTCCGATACTTGAAAGTATCGGTATCGGAAAGTATCGGCCGATACCGGCAAAGTATCGGATCTAATCCGATACCGATACCCGATACCAATACAAGTCAATGGGACTCAAGTATCGGATGGTATTCCTGATGGTTCTCAGGGTCTGAAGGAGAGGAAACTCTCCTTCAGGCCCTGGGAACCATATAAATGTGTAAAAGAAAGAATTAAAATAAAAAATATCGCTATCCTCACCTCTCCGACGCAGCCGGGACTTCAGCGAGGGAACCGGCAGCGTTGTTTGTTTAAAATTCGCGCTATTACTTGGTTACGTGAATTCCCGGCTTGTGATTGGTCAGGTCGGCCATGTTGCCGGGACGCGGACCAATCACAGCAAGCCGTGACGAAATTACGTCACGGCTTGCTGTGATTGGTCCGCGTCCCGGCAACATGGCCGACCTGACCAATCACAAGCCGGGAATTCACGTAACCAAGTAATAGCGCGAATTTTAAACAAACAACGCTGCCGGTTCCCTCGCTGAAGTCCCGGCTGCGTCGGAGAGGTGAGGATAGCGATATTTTTTATTTTAATTCTCTCTTTTACACATTTTAACATTAATGTTGTTGCGATACCCGATATCCGATACCACAAGAGTATCGGAATCCCGGTATCGGAATTCCGATACAGCAAGTATCGGCCGATACCCGATACTTGCAGCATCGGAATGCTCAACACTAGTCACCACTTCTGTATTTCTCACCCTCCTGGTTCTGGCTCACACATACTGATGTGAAATACTGACCCAATACTCAACGTATGTACATGGTCTTAAATGCTGTAGACAAAGCAGACATCCTCACTCCAAAAAAAAGCTGAAAAAAAACTGTGAAGAACACCACAAAACAAGCTGAAAAACAGGTGTTTTGACCGCAGCATTTTTACTGCCAAAAGAAAAGGTTTTGGCTACTGAATGTGAACATAGTCTTACTCTGAAACGCTATGGCTATGTGTGGTGTTACATAGGACTGCAGGTGACATCTACTACATTATCTGTTCTCAGAGGGTTTTCACTGCTATCTGTGGTGTTACATAGGACTGCAGGTGACATCCACTACATTATGTGTACTCATAGAGTTATCATTGTGTTATCTGCAGTGTTAGGCTATGTGCACACGTAGGAAGGGTCCTCTGTGGGTTCTCCCGCAGTGAATTTGATAAATCTGCAGGGCAAAACCGCTGTGGTTATCCCTGCAGATTTATAGCGGTTTGTCTTGCGGTTTCCACTGTGGGTTTACTCCTGCACTTGTTTTACTATTGATGCTGCATATGCAGCATCAATAGTAATGTTAAAAATAATTAAAAAAAATGGTTATACTCACCCTACGACGTCCCGATCTCCTCGGCGCTGCACACGGCGGTCCGGTGCCAAAGATGCTAAGGACCTTCGTGACGTAACGGTCATGTGACCGCGACGTCATCACAGGTCCTGCTCGCATAGCAACCCTGGGACCGGACGGCCGCGTGCAGCGCTGAGAGGTGAGTGTATCATTATTTTTTATTTTAATTCTTTTTTTTTTTTACACAAGTATGGTTCCCAGGGCCTGGAGGAGAGTCTCCTCTCCTCCACCCCGGGTACCATCCGCACATGATCCGCTTACTTCCCGCATGGTGGGCATAGCCCCATGCGGGAAGTAAGCGGATCAATGCAGTCCTATGTGTGCAGAATCGCCGCGATTCCACACAAAGAAGTGACATGCTGCGGATTGTAAACCGCTGCGTTCCCATGCATTTTTTTCCGCAGCATGTGCACAGCCTTTTCGGTTTCCCATAGGTTTACATTGAACTGTAAACTCATGGGAAACTGCTGCGGACCCGCAGCTGCAGAAACGCTGCGGAACCGCAGCAAAATCCGCAACGTGTGCACATACCCTTGAAAACAAAAAATTAAGAGGGGGTTGGGAGCAACTCTTTGTCTTGGGGCCCTGCGTACAGCTAATAGTGGCAGACCCGTTGGCCGATATAAGGCCCCTAAATATGGGGGCCACAGTGTGAGCACTGGCTCCAGGCCCCTCCACCAACTGTATCCGCATCCTGCTCATGTAATGTAACCTAAATGTTTGTGTGATTTTACAATGTTAGCATTTGCGGCCCCACTATAAACTTTTGCCTAGGGCCCCATTTTGTCTAAAACCGGCCCTGGGTACATTATATACTCCATTTCTATATATATATATATATATATATATATATATATATATATATATATATTGTATACATATACCTTCTGTTTATTTTTCCATTTTCCACAATGATTATTCCTTGCTTTTCCGTGCTTTTTAGCGTAAATCTATTATGACAGAACTGTGACGACAGCTTAGATACAATGCCTGGGGTCTGTGATAGTCTGAGACACGCCTCCTGTCTGAACCCTGGTTCAAACTGTTGATCTCCTCATGCAGCTCTGCCTCCTCTTGTGTAGAAACAGTGTAGAAGAAGTCTATTGCAGGTTCACCAGGAAAGCTAGCAAATAAAGCTGCACTCTGTATCGCTATACCATTCAAACATGAAATATATGAAACTGGAATTGCATTCCTGCTTTAGAAGGAAAAAATAGGAAAAAACAAAGATACTTAGTGCATAAAATGACCAATCCATGTATGCCCAGCAGCCGTGACAAGGCAATCCTCTTTGCTGGGAACCTAATCCAACATGAACCTCTCCTGGGCTGATAGCCTACATTTGTATGAGTAGGTAGGATCCTGTTGTGATTAAAACCGCCATAGGTTGATGGGTGGAGTGCTCAGTCATATAGCATGTGTATGCAAATATCAAAGACTGACCGTGACTTCCAAACACAGAACAGGTGTGAACAGATGCATACTTAGGGTACTGTCACACAGTGCAATTTTGATCGCTACGATGGTACGATTCGTGACGTTCTAGCGATATCGTTACGATATCGCAGTGTCTGACACGCAGCAGCGATCAGGGACCCTGCTGAGAATCGTACGTCGTAGCAGATCGTTTGGAACTTTCTTTCGTCGCTTGATCACCCGCTGACATCGCTGGATCATTGTGTGTGACACCGATCCAGCGATGTGTTCGCTTGTAACCAGGGTAAACATCGGGTAACTAAGCGCAGGGCCGCGCTTAGTAACCCGATGTTTACCGTGGTTACCAGCGTAAACGTAAAAAAAACAAACAGTACATACTCACATTCCGGTGTCTGTCCTCCGGCGTCTCAGCTTCTCTGCACTGTGAGCGCCTGCCGGCCGGAAAGCGAGCACAGCGGTGACGCGGTGACGTCACCGCTCTGCTTTCCGGCTGTGGTGCTTACACAGTGGAGAAAAGCAGAACGCCGGGGGACAGACACCGGAATGTAAGTATGTACTGTTTGTTTTTTTTACGTTTACGCTGGTAACCAGGGTAAACATCGGGTTACTAAGCGTGGCCCTGCGCTTAGTAACCCGATGTTTACCCTGGTTACCCGGGGACTTCGGCATCGCTCCAGCGCCGTGATTGCAAAGTGTGACCGCAGTCTACGACGCTGGAGCGATAATCATACGACGCTGCGACGTCATGGATCGTGCCGTCGTAGCGATCAAAATTGCACTGTGTGACAGTACCCTAAGAGTAGCCATCTCCATTTATAACTAACAAACAAAGTTGCACTCCGTAACATTATAGCATGCACATATGAAATATATGAAATTGGAATTGCATTTCTGTGCTTGAAACTAGGAAAAAACAAAGACACTTAGAGAATTTTATAAGGCACATCTCCTATAAAAGTATATTATTATTATTATACACTAGATGGTGGCCCGATTCTAACGCATCGGGTATTCTAGAATATGTATGTCCACGTAGTATATTGCCCAGCCACGTAATATATTGCCCAGCCACGTAGTATATTGCCCAGTTACATTGTATATTGCCCAGTTACATTGTATATTGCCCAGTGACGTAGTATACAGCACAGAGCCGTAGTATATTGCCCAGTTACGTAGTATACTGCCCAGTGACGTAGTATATTGCCCAGTGACGTAGTATATTGCCCAGTGACGTAGTATATTGCCCAGCCACGTAGTATATTGCCCAGTGACGTAGTATATTGCCCAGCCACGTAGTATATTGCCCAGTGACGTAGTATACAGCACAGAGCCACATAGTATATTGCCCAGTATATATGGTAGCCCGATTCTAACGCATCGGGTATTCTAGAATATGCATGTCCACGTAGTATATTGCACAGCCTACGTAGTATATTGCCCATCCACGTATGACACAGGTTAAAAAAATAAAAAATAAACATATACTCACCTTCCGCAGGCGCGTTGTAGCTGTGTCTCCTGTGTGAACAGTAGTTTTCATGAATTGTACTTTCATTGTCTGTTACATAATGTGCAAGTTGTTAAATATTGTCCTGGTCGTGCCTTAGTTGGTAGAGCATTCGTTTTTTATTAATTTGGCGATCATGTTGTTCCTGTCGTACAACAGTTTGTTGTGGTGTCTCCGGTTGGCGACGGTGTCTGTGAGATTCCGCATCCTGGGCTTGTCTGGCGGCAGTTTGTTGTGGTGTCTCCTGTTGGCGACGTTGTATGTGAGATTCCACATCCTGGGCTTGTCTGGCGGCAGTTTGTTGTGGTGTCTCCTGTTCCCGATGTTGTCGTTTTCTTGCTGCTGCTGCTGCTTTTCTGTCATCCTCATTGGCGTATTTTTGTTTACGACCCATTCTAAGATAGAAACACAGGGAGATGCCGCCCATACAGGGAGACGCAGGCACACACCCTACACAATGGCGGCACTTGACAGCAGTGGAGGACAATGATGATTCCAGAATTCGCGGCAGACTGTGCCCATCTCTGATTGGTAGAGGCCGGCTGGCCTCGACCAATCAGCAAGGCGGGATTTCCGAGACAGACAGACAATTAGACCCTTAGACAACACAATGGCAGCACTTGACAGCAGTGGAGGACAATGCCCGTCGCTGATTGGTCGAGGCTGGCTGGCCTCGACCAATCAGAGACTGTGCCAGTCGCTGATTGGTCGAGGCCTGGCGGCCTCGACCAATCAGAGACGCGGGATTTCCAGGACAGACAAACAATTAAAGCCTTAGACAATTATATATATAGACTAGATGGTGGCCCGATTCTAACGCATCGGGTATTCTAGAATATGTATGCGTAGTATATTGCACAGCCCACGCAGTATATTGCACAGCCATGCAGTACATTGTGCAGCCCACTTAGTACATTGCGCAGCCACGCAGTACATTGCACAGCCACGCAGTACATTGCGCAGCCCACATAGTACATTGCACAGCCCACGCAGTACATTGCGCAGACCACGCAGTACATTGCGCAGCCCACGCAGTACATTGCATGTCCACGTAGTATATTGCCCAGTCACGTAGTATTTTGCTCAGTCACTTAGTATAATGCTCCATGCAGTTATGGCCCCATAGATGCCGCATATAATGCTCCATGCAGTTTTTTATGGCCCCATAGATGCCCCATATTATGCTCCATGCAGTTATGGCCGCATAGATGCCCCATATAATGCTCCATGCAGTTCTTTATGACCCCATAGATGCCCCATATAATGCCCCATATATTGCACCATGCAGTTATGGCCCCATAGATGCTCTATATAAAGCTCCATGTAGTTATGGCCCCATAGATGGCCCATTTAATGCTCCATGCAGTTATGGCCCCATAGATGGCCCATATAATGCTCCATGCAGATATGGCCCCTTAGATGGCCCATATAATGCTCCATGCAGTTTTTTATGGCTCCATAGATGCCCCATATAATGCTCCATGCAGTTATGGCCCATAGATGCCCCATATAATGCTCCATGCAGTTCTTTATGGCCCCATAGATGCCCCATATAATGCCCCATATATTGCACCATGCAGTTATGGCCCCATATATGCTCTATATAAAGCTCCATGCAGTTATGGCCCCATAGATGGCCCATATAATGCTCCATGCAGTTATGGCCCCATAGATGGCCCATATAATGCTCCATGCAGTTGTGGCCCCATAGATGCCGCATATAATGCTCCATGCAGTTTTTTATGGCCCCATAGATGCCCCATATAATGCTCCATGCAGTTATGGCCCCATAGATGCCCCATATAATGCTCCATGCAGTTCTTTATGGCCCCATAGATGCCCCATATAATGCCCCATATATTGCACCATGCAGTTATGGCCCCATAGATGCTCTATATAAAGCTCCATGCAGTTATGGCCCCATAGATGGCCCATATAATGCTCCATGCAGATATGGCCCCATAGATGGCCCATATAATGCTCCATGCAGTTCTTTGTGGCCCCATAGACGCTCCATACAGCATTGTGCCACATGTAATGCTGCTGCTGAGGCAATAAAAACAAAATATCACATACTCACCTCTCGTCGCTGCTCCTCATCGTCCCGTCTCTCCGCACTGACTGTTCAGGCAGAGGGCGACGCAGTTATATACTGCGTGGGCTGTGCTATATACTATGTGCCCTGTGTTATATACTGCGTGGCTGCTATATACTGCGTGGGCTGTGTTATATAGTAAGTGGGCTGTGTTATATATAGTGCGTGGCCTGTATTAACGCATCTAGTATTCTAGAATATGTATGTATGTATATAGCAGCCACATAGTATATAGCACAGGCCACGTACTATTTGTCTGCTATATACTACATGCCTCCTATATACTAAGTATATAACACTGCCCATGTAGTATATAGCACAGCCCCCGCAGTATGTCACACAGCCCACGCAGTATATAACACTGGCCACGTAGTATATAGCAGCCCCTGCAGTATATCACACAGCCCAAGCAGTATTTAGCAGTGTGGGCACCATATCCCTGTCACCTGTCGCTGATTGTTCGTGGCCGGCCACGTAGTATATAGCATAGTATTCTAGAATATGTATGTAGTTTATTTATGAAGATTGAAGAATAATGCAATAATGGGTAAAATATATTTATTATCATTACATTTTATTAGTCATAGAACTTAATACAATTGAATGAAATTATGAAACAGATCATCAAAATATATAAACCACATTACATGAACTGTAACTGTATTTAAATAAATCATCGGACAAAAGAAGGACATTGACACTATAATATATTTATTAACAATATCAAGCCAAAATATTTTTGTACACCACATTTCTTGTGAATACCTTTTGACTACCTATAAGCAACTTTCCTTGTAAAGGGGTAGGAAGAACTTGCACCTTGACGTTGGATCTCATTTTAACTCTTGAAAATGCAACGTAGAGTTGTCCATGACCAAAAACGGGCTCCGGTAGATATATGCCAACACGGTGTAGAATTTGACCTTGTGACTTGTTTATTGTCATGGCAAAAGCTGGTTTTATTGGAAACTGTCGACGCCGAAGCCTAAATGGAAGACCCGTGTCTGAAGGACATAAATCAATGCGTGGAATGAACACTTCATCTCCTTTTCCTGATCCAGTGATCACTCTTGCTTGAATGACGTGAGAATGGAGTCCAGTAACAATAAGGCGAGTTCCATTACATAGACCATTTTTCGTATTTAGATTCCGCAGCAACATTATGATTGTTCCAACTTTCAGTTGTAGTCTGTGGGATGGCATTCCTGATGGCGTAAGGCTATTTAAAAATTCAACTGGATAATGCTCTCGTTCATCTTCATTGTCTACATCCACTGAATCATCACTTTTATGCAACTTATACTCACCAGGCATTCTATCCATCACCTGGGAATTTAGCAGAGCCACGTTATCATTCTTGGGACAGAGAATTGCATGAGAAGAGGCCCTCGCAACACTGCTTTGGTCGTTCACATCAATTTCAATGCATTGTCCAAAAACATCAGTTACGATGCAGTCAGTGCACAACATGTCTTCTGGTATTTCAATAATATCTTCTCCAAGGTTGTATTCGTTGCTAAGTTCACCGTTGCCAAGTTTAAGAAGCCAGTTGCTATACTCTGGGTCCGAAGATCGCATATTGTTAATTAGTTGGAGTTTATTGAACTGTTTCCAAAGGTCAGACATTTTTAAGCTGGACTCGATAACATCTGTTCTTGTTCCATTTGGTATGACTGGAAGGCATTGCCTAAAATCTCCGCCAATGACAAAAACTTTACCTCCAAACGGAATTTTATTTTTTTCAGCAACATTTGTAGTCATTACTTCACGCAGAAGTCTGTCAATTAAGCTCAAAGCATATTTGGGTGCCATGGTGCACTCGTCAAGTATGAAAACATGTGCATTTTTTAACAGTCTTCCTGCAAATGTGTCTTGTTTTATTCTGGAAATAGAGATTTCATTGACTGGAACTGGTATCCCAAAGAGTGAATGGATAGTGCGACCTCCTCGTAAAAGGTTTTGCTGCAATCCCTGTTGTAGCCGACGGCAATACGACTTTTCCCAACCCTCTAACGTGATGCATTATCACTTCATAGAGGTATGTTTTACCGCTCCCTCCTGGACCGTCAATAAAGAAACATTTTGGCCTTGCATCTGCTTGGTTTTCTATAGCGCTCAATAGTGTCATATGCAATCCGTTGTTGTTCATTTAAGGAGTTTGTCTTCTCTGTTGCCAACAATAATTCGTAATCTTCGTCATACTCTGGAACTTGTGGAACTTGAATGGCAGGCTGGGGCAAATTAAAGTCTGAAAACGTTTATCCATGTAGTAGTAAGATATTTTGGACATCTTGCATGGCATAAGATTCTCAATTTTGACAACTTCCACTTCTGTTGTGAAGACGTAAGCAGTAGTGTTGAGCGATACCTTCAAAGAAAGTATCGGTATTGGATTGGATCGGCTGATACCGGCAAAATATCGGATCTCGCCGATGCCGATACCGATAACCGATACCAATACAAGTCAATGGGACACAAATATCAGAAGGTATCCTGGATGGTTCCCAGGGTCTGAAGGAGAGGAAACTCTCCTTCAGGCCCTGGGATCCATATTCATGTAAAAAATAAAGAATAAAAATAAAAAATATGGATATACTCATCCCTCCGGCGGAGCCTGGACCTTAGCGGTGTAACCGGCAGCCTTCGTTCCTAGAATGCAGAGTGAAGGACCTTCGATGACGTCGCGGCTTGTGATTGGTCGCGTGACCGCTCATGTGACCGCTCACGCGACCAATCACAAGCCGCGACGTCATCGCAGGTCCTACACTCTGCATTCTAGGAACGAAGGCTGACGGTTACACCGCTAAGGTCCAGGGTCCGCCGGAGGGGTGAGTATATCCATACTTTTTATTTTTATTCTTTATTTTTTACATGAATATGGATCCCAGGGCCTGAAGGAGAGTCTCCTCTCCTCCAGACCCTGGGAACCATACACTGGGAACTTCCGATTCCAATTTCCGATATCACAAAAATATCGGAACTCGGTATCGGAATTCCGATACAGCGAATATCGGCCGATATTTGCATTATCGGAATGCTCAACACTAGTAAGCAGTAGTCCTCGATTAGATGTTCTTTAAAATTTGTCCAAAGTTGAGCTGGATTTGTAGGCGGTCCAAAAACGCAGATGTAGGCAAACAATTCACGAAGATGCTTAGGCATATATAGGGTAACTGCATCTTCTAAAGTAAGTTTCCACACAGTATCATCCAATAGAAGTCCTAAAGCCAAAGCTGCAGCTTTAAATGTATCGTGCAATACTCCGTTAACTGTTTTCAAATCGTCATAAGTTTTAGCTCCTTTGACATGCAGTAGTAACAGCCGAAGGCAATATCTTTCTTGATCCTTGACACTAACAGTATACATGCATCCAATTAATCTGCTAACTCCTCGTTGTCTTGGATTCCAAGTTTTATTCCAAATGTTATGCTCTGGAATCTCTCGGTACAAATAGTGCCTTGCGTTTTCGTCACGTTGTTTCAGCAAAAACCATTCCATTAATGTTGATGTCGTGCTTAAAGTTTTTGAGACATCTTTGACTTCAGCATCTTCAAAGAAATAAAGCTGCTGTTGATTTGGTAAATGAATAGCTAAACGTATAATGGCATGGGACTGTGAATGCATTGGAAATGCAAATATCCTCCAAGCAGCTTCTGGAGCACTGACATATCTTGAGTCAACAAAAGTTGATGATTCATCGTGATTGACTGTTTTCTGTTGTATTTCGATGTTAGCTTTGTCATGCCCCTTGTAGATGTACTTGAAGAGATATTTTACATTTTTTATTGAAGCACAGATTTCTACGTTGATGTGACAGTTGTAGCATTTTGATAAGTACGGGTTGTATGGGACTATCCATGAGTTATTTATAATTTTGCTGCTTTTCTGTCATCCTCATTGGCGTATTTTCGTTTACGACCCATTCTAAGATAGAAACACAGGGAGATGCCGCCCATACAGGGAGACGCAGGCACGCACCCTACACAGTGGCGGCACTTGACAGCAGTGGAGGACAATGATGATTCCAGAATTCGCGGCAGACTGTGCCCGTCGCTGATTGGTCGAGGCCTGGCGGCCTCGACCAATCAGCGACGTGGGATTTCCAGAACAGACAGACAATTAAACCCTTAGACAAATATATATATATATTTTTATAGCGCTATTTATTCCATGGCGCTTTACATGTGAAAAGGGGGCAAATATAGACAAATACAATTAAACATGAGCAACAAAACAAGGCACACAGGTACATAAGGAGGGAGGACCCTGCCCGCGAGGGCTCACAGTCTGCAGGGGATGGGTGAGGAAACACTAGGAGAGGGTAGAGCTGGTTGTGCGGCTGTCAGTATATCAGCTGCTCTTGCCCTGTGGCTGGAGGATGAAATCTTCCAGGATATTTGACCAAATTGGGACAATGCACGGAATAAAAAACACTCAATCTACACTTGGCATGAGGACTTTTATTTTCACCACGCAGACCAATACCTTGTATCGTCGAAATTTGGTCTTTGTCAATAATGAAGCACATTACTAATGGGGATTACACAACACAGGAATATAAACAAGCACATATGTACAGTGATCTAGTAGCAGTTACTTCTTTCTAAAGTACCTGAATCCAATATAACTGAATAACACGTCACACACTTACGCCAAATCACACTAGGAACAAATCACTCACAAGCTCCTTCATTCGCTATATCAGATGCTTTAGAAACAGCTGCTTTTCCCTTAGATACAATACAATTGCAACTCACTGTAATGTATGCTTAGTTACTACCATATGTGAAAAGAAAGGTGCTGCCTGTATAACTCTTTTAGGCTAGCTACATTTGTGGTCACAGTGGGGTGCATACATTCAAGAGATGATGTTTAGACATCCATGCACCATAGGGTTCCATTGTAAAAAGAATATATATATGTTTATATGTTTCTTTGCAGTGGCCCTCTGTATAGGAAAGTGCTTTCCGATACAGTAAACTAAACACCATGCAAATGAATACCTGCCAGACTGAGGCTCATAAATAGGAGCGAATGAGCATGTTACAAAATGTGAAGCGAAAAGCTAGCGAGCTATGCTGTCCAGACAATATGGCCAATGAAGGCTACTTTCACACTAGCGTCGGGCTCGGCCCGTCGCTGTGCGTCGGGCCGACGTTCCCGACGCTAGCGTTGTCTCCGCCGCACAACGGGGGCAGCGGATGCATTTTTCCAGCGCATCCGCTGCCCCATTGTGAGGTGCGGGGAGGTGGGGGTGGAGTTCTGGCCGCGCATGCGCGGTCGGAAAAGACGTTTACGATGGAGCAAAAAACGTTGCAAGCAACGTTTTTTGCTCCCGACGGTCCGCCACTGCACAACGCATCCGTCGCACGATGGGTGCGACGTGTGGCAATCCGTCACAATGCGTCGCTTAATGTTAATCAGTGGTGAAAAAACGCATCCTGCAAACACTTTTGCAGGATGCGTTTTTTCGGCAAAACGACGCATTGTGACGGAATGCAGTTAACGCTAGTGTGAAAGTAGCCGAAGAAGAGACGAGAAGCACCAATCTAGGGCCAAGGCAGCATATAGCTCATTTTAGTTGACCTATGACAACTTTTAAAAATATATATTTTGGGGGGCAGCAGTAAGATTCACTAAAAATAGTGAAGAAAGCTTGTGCTTGGGTTTTGATGAGTATGAAAATTGGTTTTGGTGGGTGAAACAAAAGAAGAAGCTAAGACTTATTTCAGCCATGAAAACACCTTACAAAATGTTTGATCAGCCACAATATTTTTGTTGTAAAGTTTGTTGGTAACTGCACTAAGACAACATGGCCTGTGGAGAAGCAATGGCTTCTAACAAACTATTCAGTAACGTTACCTTTTTTTTGGAATGAGCAACAGGTCTGTTGTTTGGAAAGTAAAGAAGCCATGTCTTTTTCACAAGCTTTCCAAATACCGTATCTTTTTTGGGGCTCAGCAACAGGTTTGTTGTCTGGAAACTGAAGAAGCAATGGCTTTAAAATACATTTTACTAAACTAGAATTTACTCTTGATTTTTATACCACAATTTCCCCATATCCAATAAAGTACGACTGAGAAATGCTAAGAACGCGCCAAAAAAATAACAGTGGCAACTTGTCTTTTGTATTTTATAACACCATTCTCTTTTTCCAAAAATGACTCACCAAGAACTGCAGGGGAAAGGCAAAAAAGCAATGGTGGCAGTAGGCCAATGTGTGATTTTGGCATATGGCAAATTAGATTAATAAAACAGATGTGTAAATAATTAGTAGTTTGTGACATGGACACTTTGGGAAGTAGCCACAAAGTTAAGTGACTATGTTTTACTTCTATTCTGTATTTTTTTTTTTTAAATAAAATTCCTCCAATCCCAAAAGGGAGGAATTTTAGGGGAGCAACCAAGAAATGCAAAGTGAATGCCAAAAAATAACAGTGTCCATAATATAATAAGTTTTTCAGTAATATTGGTGCTTGCTTCTGCATGAATGCAAAGAAAAACGATAATGGGTAATTTAACTGCAGCAGCGCTATAACCACAGTGACCAAGCAAGCAACAACTGCCAGATATCCTATCTCTCTCACTTTATCAATTACATCTGCATCGTTCTCTTCCTCACATATTAATCTTCTTCATTGCTGTGCTTAACGACTTTATCTCCTCATCCTTATGACTAAATCGGGAACTATGACATCCTCTTGCTTTCTAGGTTTCACACACAATGTCTGCTGCATTCCTTGCTTCTCCTATACTATTATAGTCCATAGTGGGCCTCAGTGCAAAATTTGGACATGGGCCCCCACCTCCATTTTGGTCCGATGTATGTGTCTTTGCCGTGTTCTAGACGCTATTAAAACATACGTGTTGTTCACTCATGAATTTGTGTCCTCATTTTTGCACCATTCTGTAATAATGTCCCCCCTCCTGGCCCTTTCTTGTAATAATGCCCACTGTCCTGTCCTGGCCCCTTTTGGCAAAAAAAAGGTCCTCTATCCTGGGCCCTTTCTGTAGTAATGTCTTTCATCCTAAGCTCCTTCCTGGTATAATGACCCCCATCCTTAGCCTCTTCCTGTTATAATGCCCGCTGTCCTGGGTCGCTTCCTGGTATAATGCCCCCCATCATGGCCCCTTCCTGCTACAGTGTACTCCATCTTTAGCTCCTTCCAGGAATAATAACCCCCTTCTTGGTATAATGTCCCCTGTCATTTATTTGCCCCCTATTGTAATAATGTCACTGATCCTGGCATCTTCCTGTAACAATATCCATCATCATGGTATAATGTCCCCCATCATGAGCCCCTTTCAGGTATGATATCCTCCATCCTATAACAATGTGCCCCATCCTGGGTCCTTTCTTGGTATAATATCCCCATTCTATTACAATGTCCCCTTCCTGATATACTGTCCCCATCCTGGGCAACTACCTAGTATAATGACTCCCCTCCTGGTATAATGACTCCCATCCAGGTATAATGACCCTCATCCTGTGTCCCAACCTTGCATGATGTCCCAAATCCCATGGCACCATCTTCTGACAGTAGCTTCTGACTGGCCGGAAGTCAGAAGCTACATCACAAGCACTCAATGCAAGTCTATTAGAGCCAGAACAAGACTTGTATTGAAAAAGTGACCACAGCAGACACTGGAGCGCACCGACAGGTCACTTTCGCTGGAGATGGACTGGAGCGACCCTGGAAAAAAATGAAGGAGACGACAGGTGAATATGAGACAGGTGGCAGGGGACTTACATTTAAAACACCACTCCAGCGGTGCAATAGAAAGAATCGTTGGAGTGGTGCTTTAAATCCAATTTGCACAATAATTTGGAATGCAGTGTAACATACAGCTCTGGCACAAATTAACAGACCACTGCAAAATGTTCAGTTTGTCTGATTTTTCTCTTTATAGGTATATTTTTGAGTAAAATGTAAATTGTTCTTTTATTCTATAAACTTCTGACATGTCTGCGAATTTCCAAGCAATACATTTTGTATTTTTTTCTGAAAAAGAAAAATGGTCAAAATAAAAAAAACAAAACAGTGCTTTCAGACCTCAAGTAATGCAAAGAAAACAAGTTCATAATCATTTAGAAACAACAATACTAATACTAATAGAAATCAATATTTTGTGGAATAACCATGACTTTTAATAACAGCTTTCATGTGTTTTGGCATGCTTTCCACCAGTCTTTCACACTGCTTCTGGCGCAAAAATGTAAGCAGTTCTTCTTTGTTTGATGGCTTGTGACTATCCATCATCCTCTTGACTACATTCCAGAGGTTTTCAATGGGGTTCAGGTCTGGAGATTGGGCTGCCCGTGACAGGGTTTTGATGTGGTGGTCTATTAATTTTTTGCCAGAGCTGTATAGCCATTGCATCATAGAGAATAGTGACCTGTGTCTGCAAGTAGTGTCCCATGTATGTGTTTAGTGGTGCCACTTACCAAGATATATTCTAGTGGGCGCATACTGTATACAGACTAATGATTTAAACACGCCCTTTACAGTAGTGTTTAGTCAATTAGGAGAGTCATTGCAAAGTTCTTCCTATAACTTTGGTCTATGAACTTTGATTCATACTTGCCAGATATTTGATCCTGTACATAGGAAGTATTTGTCAATTTTTGTTGTTTTATGAATGCAAATTGCTTGTGATTGGGCATTCAGCAAATATTAATCTTCACTTGTTTACTTTCTGACTGGAGTAACATCGCTGCGGCTTGATGGCAAGAATCACTTTGCATAACAAATTAAACCATCTGGATGCTTTAAATCTGTGTACTTTAGGAATATCAAAATGGAATAGAACTTAAGTCATTTTAATTATGCCCACATGATTTTTTCTGCCATATGTTCTATTGTGTTTTCTACAGTCCATTTGATTACCACATGCCATAAATCTCATATGATAATTTGAAGGGTGTCAATGAATTCCCTGTGCTTCAGGAAGCAATTAGAAAGAAGAGAGAAGAGCACTTCCCATTAACCAGATTTTTTCTTCTTTTCTGTACTTGATAGTTTTCTGAATAGAGGCTCGGTAATATTGTCTTGCATTTTACTTTGTATGGAGGAAGCTTGCAGTGAGAAGAACCACATGGTGCAATCTTAAAAGCAGTTTTGGATGGTTGATCAAAGCAAGTGATCACGAGAGAACAAATTATTTAGTATATTTTTGTCTTAAACTATTGTAACTTTATTTAATTATGCACTGCCTCAAAAGTATTACCCTCCAAGGACAGCTGCTAAAACCACTGATCGTAGCCAATGCACGTTCACAATGGGTTGCACTATGGGTTTCACCAAGACTACCAGAGCAGACATGCTCTTTGTAGTGTTTCTCAAAGACAGCAGAACAACAAAACCAGGTAGCAAAGCTGAAGGAAAAGCCAGAACTGGCAGTAATGCACTGACTGCTGAGGGTTTAAATAGCCAGGATCCCTGCCCATGGCTCCAGCAGAAAATTAATGAAGGTTAACCGATGAAGTACCAAACTAAATAGCGAACAGAAAGAGCACAAGTCCAACAGGCCTAGGATTTATCTGAGCAGCGCTTAAGCTGCCCAGCGGCAACCGAGGCCTTAACACCGCACCACCTAGTAGAGATAGCTGGTGTGGCTGGAGTGTGTTTACACATGGATGTTACAGTATCCCCCTTTTAAGAGGGCTTCTGGACCCTTAAAACCAGGCTTCACAGGAAATGATCAATGAAATTCCCTTATAAGCTGCGAGTGGTGCTGTAAGTGAGGTCACCTGAGTTCATCAGCTTTGAACTCCGATGAACTTTCTTACATCAGGTCAGCGCTACGAGCATCACTGATGTGACCGCTATCCAAATCATCCAGATCGTCCTGGGACAGCATGGATTATCAACACATTGAACAGGTGAGGAGTATGGTTGTTTTATTATTGTTCTTCTTTTCCAAGGGACATGGGCATCAGTGGATTAGGAAAGGTGAGTATATGGTTGTTTACTATTTTCTGTTAATTACAGGTGACATGGGCTTAAGTGGAATAGGCGTAAAGGTGAGATTAACTGCGCTTTTCTTTTTTTATTTCAAATTAAGGCGCCTATGTCATTATTTCAATTAAAGGATTTTATTCTGGTTGTGTTTTTTTTTACAATCTAACTATGGGGTTAGTAATGGAGGCATCTTATAGATGCCTTTCCATTAGTAACCAGTGGGTTTAATGTCAGCGTCCATAAAACAGCTGACATCAATCCCACAAATATTACCCAACTTGCCACCGCACCAAGACAAGTGGGAAGAGCCAGGAAAAGCATCAGAATTGGTGCATCTATTAGATCCGCCCTTCCTGGGGTGGCTATTTTTAAGGCTGGAGGAGCCAATATCCATGGCCCCTTACCAGTCTGAGAATATCAGCCCTCAGCTGTTTGCTTTAGCTTGGCTGCTTGTCAAGAATGGGGGGACCACATGCCATTTTTTAAAATTATTTATTTATAGTGTTACACCACATTTGAACTCGCTTTGCTGCCTCGATCAGTTGCTTCCATCCAGGACCGGCATTAGGGGCAGGCAGACCAAGCAGCCACCTAGGGCCCCTGCTCCTCCAGGGGCCCCTAGCTAGTGGCCGCTATGTGGCCCCTGAGTAAGAGGGGCCCGGCACCGCCCCCTCCCTGCATCGCGCATTTAACTTATCAGCATCATAGATGCCGATAAAGTTGAAAGCAGTGATGGATGAGAGAGCGTCATGTGACACTCCCTCTCCCATCACTCCCCCTCTGCCTCTGACTCAGGGTGTTTCAGCAGTGGAGCTGATGAGACACTGATATGCTCTGCATCTGTGTGGGGGGCTGCACTGTGTGTTGGGACTGCGCTATACTGTGTGTGTGGGGAGCTACATTATACTGTGTGTGGGGGCTGCACTAAACTGTGTGTGTTTGTGGGGGGTTATATTATACTGTGTGTAGGGCTGCATTATACTCTGATGGGGCTGCTATATACTCAGGGGGCTGCATTATACTCTGGGGGTTGCATTATACTGTGTGTGGGGCTGCATTATACTCTTAGGGAGCTGCATTATACTATGTGCAGAGGCTGCACTATACTGTGTTTGTGGGGGGCTGCATTATACTGTGTGGGGGGCTACCTTATACTGTGTGGGGGGGCTGCATTATACTGTGTGTGTGGGGCTGCATTATACTCTGAGGGGTCTGCTCTATACTCTGGTGGCTGCATTATACTGTGTGTGTGGGGTAGTTGCATTATACTGTGTGTGAAGGGTGCTGAATTATACTGTGTGGGGGTGGGGCCTGCATTATACTGTGTGTGTGTGGGGGATGCACTATGCTGTGTGTTTGTGGGGGTGGGGCCTGCATTATACTGTGTGTGTGTGTGTGTGTGGGGCTGCATTATACTCTGAGGGGGCTGCATTAAACTGTGTTTGGGGGGCTGCATTATACTCTGAGGGGGCTGCAATATACTTTGAAGGGGCTGCATTATACTTTGAGGGGGCTGCATTATACTTTGAGGGGGCTGCATTATACTTTATGAGGGGGCTGCAGTATACTCTATGAGGGGGCTGCAGTATACTCTGAGTTGGCTGCAGTATATTCTGAGGGGGGCTGCAGTATACTCTGAGGGGGCTGCATTGTATTCTACCAAGGACCATGGGGAGTGCATTTTACTCTATGTACTATATGGAACCTGCATTATACTGTATCGAGTACTATCTGTACTAATCATTATTCCTCAGCCGGGTAGGTGCACAAAGTCAGTAAACGATGCAGGGTTGGACGTTGCATACTTGCGTTACAGCTTAGTGGATGGGATTTCAAGAAATCTCATGCAAACTATATATGCACAGATGCCTTCAGCTCACCCACGGAGACAGACATTCGGCGCGTCTTTCCATATCGCAGCATGTCAATTTGTCTTTATTTGTCTCCCCAAGATGAATTTCACTCGTACAATGTATAGGATGCAGTGAATCTGCACAGTTCAATGAACACATGCAGAGTCACCTGTGTTCAATAGCTGGCAGCGCTTTGGACGCAGCGGACATGTGCTGCGTCCAAAGTGCTGCCAATTACTGAACGTGTGCACCTACCCTAAGGAGGCCGGGAAACAAGCATCGAACATTGTCGATCGCACTCATTTAGTGGCCTGAACTCAGATTATAAATACAACAGAAATGTTTCTGTGTGATGGTGCGATATGTTAGCATTTGGGGCCCCACTTTAAACTTTTGCCCAGGGCCGCACTTTGTCTAAAACCAGCCCTGCTTCCATCTTAAGCCCAAAAGAACAGAATACAAGCGAAACCTAGACTTGTGGAGTTGTCTGATACCTATAATATCCTTTGTAAATATCTATATTTAAGCCCTAAGAACTTTAACCATTTATTTTATTACAAATACATTATCTACTATTCTCACTATACAGCCATTCACTGTGACATTGGGTTAATTCTCAAAGCTAAGCCATGAGGCATGATAGTCAAGAGGCCGAGGTCAAAAGCCAGGAGGGTACATCATAAATAGAAGGAAGAGACAAAGACGGAGACAGGTAATGTTCCAAGGTCAGAATACCAGGAGGATAGCGGATCAGAGAAGAAAGAGGTTAACAGTTGGATGGTCAGAACATGTTTCAAGGTCAAGCAACAAAAGATCTGCAAACAACGCAAGGCATAGAGAGACAAACTACACAGTAGCTGAATGTACATCTGGCAGAGGTCTGGGAGTAGCTTGGTAATTACCTGGTATAATGAACACCTGGAGACTGCCAGCACCTCCCTGTCTCACATTGGACTTCAAAGCTGTCAATCAACACACTGACAGCTCAGCATGCCCCTGCATTAGACTGGATGGCTGAGCTGTCAATCAAAGGACTGACAGCCTAAGCTCGCCACTGTACCAGATTGGATGGCTGATCTGTAAGTAACTGCATCCCAGACAGACAGAGGGGTGGAACTGTGACTACACTACTGTAGATGTGCTTTTTTTTTTTTTTTACTTCATGTGGCATTTAATTTGAGGTGAGTCTAAAACCTGAAGTCATAAGAGGATGGCCCTGCATTCACTTTTCTGCAGCATCTATTGCTTCTTCTGTAACAGAACGACATCAGGTGGCTGCACTCATGTCACTTAACACTGTATCTCTCACCGCCATTCCCTGATGACATCCTGTTTCGGTGAGGTGGGAGGATGGAGCAGTGACCGCAGCTTCTGTCCTTGCCACCCACCTCTTCAGTTGCTGCTGCTAATATCTTCAGTCACCATTGCCACATTTCTTTCAATGTTGCCATCATAGTCCCTACTTCTGACACTGCCACTTCTTTCCCTGAAACTATTCAGTGTCGGGAGCGATTTTAGAAGCAGGAAGAGTTATAGCAGTGCCACCCCGCAACTTCTATCACTGCCCTGAAATGATTCGTCATCAACCCCAATGATGATTCTTATCAGCGAAAAATGCAGCGCGGTCAGATACAGGGACTGTGATGGCAGTGACCAAAGTGTGTCGGTGACTTAAGATATGGGCAGTGGCGACTGAAAATGCATTTGCTGACAAAACAATCTGCTGTCATTTCTCCATCACACCCCATGAAACAAGACATGATCAGAGAACAACGGTGACAGAAGCTGTGGTAAAGGACCGCAGCACTGCCCTCTGTCTGATCGCCTAATGCCTTATACCACAAGGAATGGCGTAAAAAATAAATAAAACCAATTCTGAATCTTCACATGCTGTTAATTTTTTCATTCTGCCTCCCAAAGATCGCAATAAGGCTGGGCACACATTTATCCTGCGCTCTGCGCTGAATGCTTACATCGGGGTTTCCGTGTAAACCTCTGAAATACTTGGCTCAGACAGAACTCCCGGCAGAAAATTCCCTATATTGAGGCAGATGGAGGCACTGTGGACACCATAGGACCTGTGATCCGGCGGTGTCCGTCTTTTTAGGAGTGCATAAAAGTGTCATCAGCCACAGTTTTGTGCACTTCTGAAAATGATACCGCTGAACAAAGGCCAGACAGAGTCCAGAATAACTCTGCTGCCTCATTATAGTGAATGGATACCTCGAGGGTTTCATCTGTCATGTCACTCTGAGATTTAGATGAAAACCCCAAAGTAAGTGCTCAGCGTAGAGTGCCAGATAAATGTGATCCCAAACATTACATAAAATGTTCCCAATGTTCAACTCAATCTAAAAAAAAAGCAAGTCCTAACTCAAATCTGTCATCTGTTAATGGAAATATAGGCGGCATCCATGTTACTAGCATTACAAAGGCTCTGGAAAAGCTAAATGGTTTCTCGCTCCCCAAAAGAAATTCAGCATATTCTCCGCTCCCAATTCCAAATGCCTCCCTCCCTTCTGAGCCCCAGTGTACTTAAAAAACATTTAGCGCCCATGTTTGGAATTTCTGTAGTGATGAGAGCCCTCCTAATTTATTGATGCGTGTCTCCAGAAGAATGAGCTGGGCATAATGTACTGGTGACTGCAACGTACTGGTCACTACAACGGCAGTTTGCAAATTTCACTCAGCAATATCCACTGCTGCCTGTTTCTGGAAAACACCCATGGAGTCAAAATAGTCACTACATCTGTAGATAAATTCCCAAAGGGTTATAATTTCCAATATGGGGTCACTTATGGGGAGTTCTGCTGTTCTGGCACCTCAGGGGCTTTGCCAATGTAACATGGCACCCTCAAACAAGTGCAGCAAAATCTGCACTGTAATATGGCGCTACTTCCCTTCTGAGCATTGCAATCAAAAGTAGTTTTTGACAACATATGGTGTTTCAGTGAACTCAGGAGAAATTGCACAACAAACTTTGGGGTCCATTTTCTCCTTTTGCCCTTGTGAAAATACAAAATTTGTAGCTAAAAAAGATTTTTGTGGGAAAATTTTGATTTTATTTTATTTTCACGGCTTAACATTATAAACTTCTGTGAAGCATCTGGGGGTTCAGGGTGCTCAATACACATCTAGATAAGGTCCCAAAGGGGTCTAGATTCCAAAATGATGTCACTTGTGGGAGGTTTCCACTGTTTAGGCACATCAGGGGCTCTTCAAAGGCGACATGGCGTCTGTTAATTATTCCAGCAAATTTTGCATTCAAAAAGTCAAATGGCGCTCCTTCCAAGTCCTGCCGTATGCCCAAACAGTAGTATTCCCCCACATATGGGGTATCGTGTACTCAAGAGAAATTGCACAACAAATTGTATGGAGCAATTTCTCCTGTTACCATTATGAAAATGCTAAATATGGAGCTAAAAAATATTTATTTGACAAAAATGTGATTTTTTTCTTATTTCCACGGCTCTATGTTATAAATTTCTGTGAAGCACCTGTGGGTTCAAGGTGCTCAATACACATCTAGATAAGTTCCATAAGGGGTTTAGTTTCCAAAATGGTTTCATTGCTGGGGGGTTTCCACTGTTTAGGCACATCAGGGGCTCTCCAAACGCGACATGGCAAACGCTAATTATTCCAGCATATTATACATTCAAAAAGTCAAATGGCACTCCTTCCCTTCCGAGCCCTGCCGTGTGCCCAAACAGTAGATCCCCCCCCCCAAGCAGTAGATTTCCCCCACATATGGGATATTGGCATGCTCAGGAGAAACTGCAACAAAATGTATTTTCCATTTTCTCCTGTTACCCTTTCAAAAGTAAAAAAAATAGGTCCAAAGGAAAATTTTTGTGAAAAGAAAAGTAAATGTTCATTTTTTTCTTCCACATTCCAAAAATTCTTGTGAAGCACCTGAAGGGTTAATAAACTTCTTGAATGTGGTTTTGAGTACCTTGAGGAGTGCAGAGTTTAGAATGGTGTCATTTTGGGGTATTTTCTGTCATATACAGTAGACCCCTGAAGCTCAAAGTCACTTCAAATGTGAGGTCCCTAAAAAAATTGGTTTTGCAAATTTTGTTGTAAAAATTAGAAATCGCTGGTCAACTTTTAACCCTTATAACTTCCTAACCTAAAAAATTATTTTTCCAAAATTGTGTTGATGTAAAGTAAACATGTGGTAAATGTTATTTATTAACTATTTTGTGCGATATAACTCTCTGATTTAAGGGCATAAAAATTAAAAGTTTGAAAAATGCTAAATTTTCACAATTTTTGTCAAATTTCCGTTTTTCCACAAATAAACACAAGTCATATCAAAGAAATTTTACCACTATCATAAAGTACAATATGTCATGAGAAAACTGTCTCAGAATCACCGGGATCCGTTGAAGCGTTCCAGAGTTATGACCTCAAAAAGTGACAGTGGCCTGGTCATGAAGGTGAAAACAGGCTTCGGGGTTAAGGTCTGCATCTTTGAATTCCATTTGACCTTTTTTTTACCAATGTCTTTATTTTATGACAGACACAATAGTGCTTTAGACAATACTACTCTATCCAATGTAAAATATGTTCACTGCTGGAAAAAAAAAATCAGAGTTCCATGGTGCAGTATCAATGGCTGTGTCGAAGTTCCATCGAAATCCCATTTTTCTGGGTTTTAGATGGAAGCTCCTCTAGTAAACAGCAAAGGAGGATCAATCGTGGTCAGAACCTAGCCTCAGACTGCGTAAAAATATATAATGAAAGCAAATCTTTATTCTAAACTTTTTTTTCTGAATTAATTCCCCCTGCAAAAAATCTAAAATGCATTTTCTGACTTTCATACTAAGAATATAAAGTCTTCAATTACCAGTAGACTGTGGAATGACTGCTTGAATTTATAATATAATCTCTCTTCTACCTGGTAGAATACTAAAATATAACTTTTATTATTAATGCTATGAATATTTATTCCTCGAGCAATATTGATCGCATAAAATATTTCAAAAAGCTAGATTTTAATGGCAGAGAGAATTTTTTGTCCAATGGACAATATGTTGTTAATATGCATACGTGTCAAGCTAGCTTCTACGGGTTGGTTTTTTTCTTTATTTGGAATTTCTAAAACTTACCACTAGATGTCTCTGATGCTGGTGAATGTAAATGAATCTGTAGCGATGAGCTCATTTTTTCTTGCTCTGATTACAAACCTTGTACACCTCTTTGGTGAAATGCAACATATGATCATGGTTTTGGTCAGGAATTCTCTATCTTCTTCTCCTTGAACCTCACCAGCCATAACATAATGAATCCTGGACTTTAAGCAATCTTGAAGTCCATGACATAATTTTAAACTCATCTCAGCCTTGATGTATTTCATATATTTCCTGAGCCGAGTCTAACAATATGATAGCAGAAATAGAGTAAACCATATTGCTAAACCAGAGATGCGGCCAGATAATGTCTATACTGCATAGGATGCCTTCTTTCAAAATTGAGTCATTAGCTGCACCAAACCAAAAATAGGTTTTTGCACACGTGGAAAATAACTGGTTAACTTGAATGTTTAGACCCATATTTCTTGACTAAACCTGGAGTCACACTAGCGTAGAATACGGACGAGTGCTATGTGAGAAAACAGCGCATAGCACTCTGACCACTGTTAATCTATGGGGCAGCTCCCAACACCATTTTTTTTCTCAGGCGTATTCAGCGTGCCAGTGAAATCGCAGCATGCTGCGATTTTACTCATATATCGGCCAAGTCTCGCCAATGCAAGTCTATGGGTGCAAGAAAAAATCGGACACCACACGGGCCATCTGTGTGACTTGCGAGATATACGCACATTCCTCATTTCAGCCCATTGAGCCATTAAATTCAATGGGGAAAAGCAATAAAAAATGTAAAACCATACGGATGTCATACGGATGCATAGGTGCCAGAAAATCGCATCATCGCATTGCAAACACATTACACACGGATGACCATACGGAAAATACTCGTGCAACTCTCGGCCGAGAGACTTGGACCGATTTTTCATCTCCAGAAAACTAGATAAGTCTCTCTCGTGTAGGGTGTAAGCCCTTATGGTCAGCAGTGTTCTCTCTCTCGTGTAGTGTGTAAGCTCTTATAATCAGAAGGGTTCTCTCTCTGTCTCCTCTCGTTTTACTCTTCTATAGATAAAGTGCAAGCCCTTATGGTCAGTGGAGACCTCTTTCTCTGTCTCATGTAGAGTGTAAGCTTTTATGGTTAGCAAGATCCTCTATCTCCTGTAGAGTGTAAGATCTTAAGATAAGCAGGGTTCTCTATCTCCTCTCCCCCATTTCTATTTTCAGAGAAATTAGCTTTCCAGTATTGAGATTTGCACTAAATTTGTCACAAATCGATTTTTGGGATAAAATTTGGCGATCATGCTACATATGGCAGGTTTGTAGTCTGGTTACATGGATACACGTAGGACTGTTTAGCAGCTCTAGATCAGCAATGGCAAACTTTTTAGAGACCAGGTGCCAAAACTGCAATTCAAAATCAAATTATTTATCGCAAAGTGCCAACACAGCAATTTAACCTGAATATTGATGTTTTTGTCCCCATTCTGGTATATTGTCCTACATCCTGATATAATGTCCACCATCCTGGTATAATGTTCCCATTTTGGTATAAAGATCCACATTCTAGTATAATGTTCCCGGTTATGGTATAAGTAGACTGTGGCCCGATTCTAACGCATCGGGTATTCTAGAATATGCATGTCCCCGTAGTATATGGACAATGATGATTCCAGAATTCGCGGCAGACTGTGCCCGTCGTTGATTGGTCAAGGCAACCTTTATGACATCATCGTCGCCATGGCAACCATTATGACATCTACGTCGATACTGTGCCCGTCGCTGATTGGTCGAGGCCTGGCGGCCTCGACTAATCAGAGACGCGGGATTTCCAGGACAGACAGACAGACAGACAGACAGACAGACAGACGGAAAAACCCTTAGACAATTATATATATAGATGTTTCCTGTCCTGGTATAATGTACCCCAATTCTGTTATAATGTCACCCATTCTGGTATAATGTCCCCAATTCTGCTACAATGTTTCCATCCTGGTATAATGTCCCCATTCTATTATAATATCCCCAATCATGGTATTATATTCCCAGTCTGATGTAATGTTCCCCATCCTGGAATATGAGTCGCCCACCAGGGCATCGGGGTACTCGGTACCGGGTCCGGTACTTAAAAGGGATGTCATGGTGGCTGCGACCCGGTCCGTGGCCCTGGGTGCTCAATTAAAGGGGAAAGGTCTTTTAAGGGGTATTGTGAATAAGGTTTATTGTTCGTGACACCACCTGTGGTGTTCGGTCAGTGGATGGTGATGCTTCCCACAGGTGAAGCGGGGTTCCCAGGGCTTCCCAGATGTAGGGCACTGATGGTGTGGTGGATGGTATAGTAAAGAACGAGGACACAGGTTTGCAGTCTTTACCTGGTTTACTGATGATAGCAGTCCTCAGTCCAGGGTACCAAGTGCAGGGTAGCTGTGGTCCGGCCGGCTTGGAGGCAATAGGGGATCCCTCTCCCAGGTGAGGTCCGTAAGCCTTTCCTACTTGTGCTACTTTAGTTGCCGAGGTCCCTGCCGCTTGAAGCTGCATTGCAAGTCCCCTCTCTACTGTCCTAAGACAGATGTCTGTACGATAGGCAGTGCAAGCCTATTTATAGGGTCTCTATCATGACCCGGGCTCTCAGGTTATTGCTTCACCTCAGACTTGATGCGGGCAATTGACATACAGTCCTATGCCCTCCGGTTCTGTCATCCTGGAGAACAACACGACCTCGGGTTCCCGGTACCCGGTCTCTGCGCTCCGGCTCCTAGAGTGTCCTTCTGCTGTTCCCCTCCTGAGTCTCTTCCTCCTCTGTGCTTCTTCCCTCTAAGTTCCTCCACTATTCAACTCCTTCAAGTTATCACTCTTTCCAGGGGTTGCAGCTCCCTCGTGGCTGCTCGGCCCCTCTGTCTGTTCCAGACGTCCTACTCCTCTCCTCTCTCAGACTGCCTGACTCCTCCTCCAGACCAGGATACATAAAGTCTAAGGAAGCTCCCCTGAATCCGGGTCCTGAGCTCCCCCTCCTGGCCTAGATTCAGATGTGTTGAATGTGAGTGCCTTACCTGATAGAAGAAATCTCCCTTGCCTCCAAGCGTGACATCACCCTCGACGAAAGGAAGGCAACATCACTGTAACAACTGGTTACCTGGGGTGTTACACCCCCCTCCGTTAACTCCAGTACTCCCAGACTGGGAAAAAGATAACATAAACAGCAGGTTACAATAAGACATGCAAAAACATTTTTGGAATGCTTAAGAACAGGTATAACAAATTAATATGAACTTTGACTTCCCTTTATGGGAGGAATTAATATTTGAACGTTACAAACATATCTTAAACCAATATATTAATTTTCAAAAATATATAACCATACGTACTATCACAGACTATGCAGTGCAATTACCCTCTAAGGGTATACTATCTTTAGGATCAAAGTGCAGAATCTTCCTATAAACGGCAATTACCCTGTCGGGTATACTATATCTCAATTCAAAAGTGCAACACTTTAACTGGTCAAAAAGTGCAAAGTCAAATCTATCAAACTTTCTAACATATCAAAATTAATTCTAACTTTCTAACTTTTCTCAACTGTTAGGTACTGCAATTGTATTATTCAAATTAATATTCAAGTCTATCAATATCATTCTTGAACAGCAGCAATGATGCGAGGGACCAGTTATCAACCCCCAATGTAGGCCTTGGGCGGGCTACAAGGCATATCTGGACCCGGTGTTCTTCCACGCCAACGAGTTTTTCTTCAGGTCTCTATGTAAACAGATCAACAATTAAAGATGAAACCAACATAAATGGTAACTAGGGTATATTGGAAATAAACTAAACCACAGAAAAACAAAACCCTAAAAGCATTTTTTATTCATAAATATTTAAAAAGACCAAATGATCAACACTAGACAAATACATAAATTACCATCACCAAACTGAAATTGGGTATTGGTACAAGGGTACTAATCTGGAAAGTACCAGATTAAAGATAATGGAACACAAACCTCATGTGGCCCTAATAAAGTCCTACACATGCTATACCTTCCTGACAGTGGAGGTTGGCACCCTAAGTTCGACATGGCACCCCCACTTAGCGACCGCTGTCCCTTCTATCCCTGAAGGCCCTGTCAGCTACCCAACCCAAAACCCACCACCATGCACACAAATAGCTAATTCCTTTGGCTATAAAATGTATAAAATAGCCTCTCCTCAGATAGAAATAGAAATAAACCCTCTAGTATTTACTAGGGTTTATTGGGAGTTGCCAAACAGTGTCCATTCAAAGGACTACAAATTGCCCTCATATTAAAGGCTCATGCTGTAACTGTGATTAGCATGACTAAAAAAAGAGCAAATCCAAAATGACTATGTATATATTGTCCTCTAATTTCAAATTAACATCCAGATCTACTCTTTAGTAAATTGTGAGCCAAAGGAATAGAAATAGTTTCATAGCAAGCTCTGGTACAATCCAATAGATATATGCATTCAGTTCTCCTGGTACCACTATGCCACATATAGTATCAAATCTATTGCCATAAATGTTTGTGGCCAGCAAGCTATGGAAACTAAAACAAGTTACTTATCTGAGTCACGTAAATTGTTTAATAGTCCACGTCCCTACGCGTTTCACCCCTTCCTGATATAGGGGCTCATCAGGGGTCCATCAATAGGCAAAGCCATAGTGGCCTAAAGTGCTTGTGGAGAAATGGAGATCGCCTCATCCAATTTAATCTCTCTGTTACCATATTTAACCAAAAAAGGTGCACCTCTCACAGATACTTGGCTCCCTATATTGCTCCACTAGCCATATAGGCATTTGCACATATGCTATAGAGATTACGGTACTCTCACTTTTCCCATTCAGTGGAAAGCACCTGTATTCAGACCTCCTTCCCTGTCTCTGCCCTCCCATGCTGCATTTCAGTGGGTCAGCGAAGTGTCATAGAGCTCCAATCTGTTACCACATTGACTCAAAAAGGTGCGCCTCTCACAGATACTTGGCTCCCTATATTGCCCCATTGGCCATATAGGCTTTTGCACATATACTATAGAGATTACGGTACTCTACCTTTTCCCATTCAGTGAAGCACACACTGTAATCAGACCTCATTCCCTGTCTCTGACATCCCATCCTGCATTTCCATGCAGTGGGTCAGTGATACGCCATAGAGCTCCTGGCATGCGCACTGTAGTCTTTGCACTCCTCAGGTTTAGTGCGGCGCTGACTACCATCCGACCACAGTGGGTCAGCGATATGTCGTGACTCTCGTGAGGCTCCGGGCATGCGCACTGTAATCCTTACACTCCTGCATATCGTAGGCTAAGTGCTGTGCTAGCTACCCTCCAGCCACAGCTACGTATGGCCACCCGGACATGTGCAGTGTTACCGTATTTTTCTCTTTGAAGGACAATATATTGAAGACATTGTTTCCCCATAGTTCACCAGAACATATCATGGCCTAGATATATATATATATATTTCTGCCATATCTATTGGATGATTACGAGGCTCCATTTCTACATCCACATTAACTCTAACAGATAAGACATCTGCATGTTCAGTCCTAGAAAGGAGGGTATTGGCCCATACACATGTATACCCTCCCTACTTAACATGGTATAGGTAACTCTGCATGAATTCAATTAAACTGCAGTAATTTCAAACTATAAATCAGTTTTCAATCTGGACTAAAAGGGTACTCTGTCACAATAAATCATAAACACATATAGGTCTTATATGAAGCAGGTATAGGGTAGTTGTTCATTTTTACCTCCAGGGCTCATGCTCTCCATCCAGAAAATCCAACAGACAGGATTACGTTAAAATGTGTATGGACATACTATCAGACAAGACTACTTATGAAACTCTGCGTCAGGACCCTTCCCCCACCTATAAGAAAAAGTTGAATGATATTCTAACACGGGCCAAAGAGGCCCTTCTGATTTCAAAAAATGAATTTGACTATCTTTTACCTAAAAATCCAGTTATCGCTACATTCTACGCGGTCCCAAAAATTCATAAGGGCTATCCACCTTTAAGAGGGAGACCAATTGTTTCGGGGATAGACGCCCTGGCCCAGAATAGTAGCGTCTACCTTGATCAAATTCTGAGACCTTTTGTTGTGTCCTTGCCGTCATATATAAGGGATACTACAGACTTGCTAACCAAGCTAGATGGAATTATAGTAGAACCTGGTACAACATTGTTTTCCATTGATGTGGAGGCTCTGTATTCTAGCATACATCATGATGCAGGCCTCAAAGCAGTCGAGTATTTCATCAGTACAAGAGGGAACCATATGTTTCCACACAATGACTTTGTGGTGGAACTATTGGAATATGTCCTACGGCATAACTTGCTTTCTGTTTAACGGCAGGTACTACCACCAGCTCAGGGGCATCGCAACGGGTAGCCCTTGTGCACCCACTTATGCATATTTGCTCCTGGGCTGGTGGGAGGACACCGTGGTCTTTGGGGATGGGGATGTAGTCTGGAGCCCCTATATTCAATTCTGGGGCCGCTATATAGATGACATCCCCGTCCTCTGGATGGGTGACACAACTGCAGCACCCCAGAGTCCTGGTCGTTGCAGTACTGTGGCTCCGCCGCTAAGGGGTGCTATGGTACGTCTAATGGCACTGAAGGAGTTCATCTGACCAGGTATCACAGACACCAATACATTTCACAGCCGGGCCACCAGGGGGAGCTAAGGGTTCTATTCATTAGGCCACTCCTCACATACTGGTAAAACTGGGGGTCAGGCAGGAAGTTAGAAAGAAAGCTGACTGGGTTGGAACCAGGCAACACCTTGTGGCAGAGGGTGTTGCAGGGGAAGATTCGGTAGGGTCCCTGTCAGGGGTGGGATCCTGACAGAGACTTGGCAACTTGAGCGAACATAACGGGGCCGTGCCTGCTCAGCATAGCGGCGGTGCCCAAGGAGGGATTGGAAGCGAGATAGATTGTGCTGAGTGAGAAACGAGATCAAAGCAAGAAGGAGAATACCAGTAGGAGTCGTGCTGTAAGACCGAGGCAACATCCTACTGAGGCGCATAACCGGCGGCCGGAACGCCGAGGGAGTATTACAATATTCAGCTTCAAGCAATACTCTAAGCCAACGGCAGGACAGTCAGTCAAAGGCGGGCTGTCTCATCTAAATCACCTATGCAGTCTTGGGGGGCAACTTGTGGAGATGGGCGACTCTAGGGTCCCGGAAGAGCTCCGAGCCTACCCGTCATACGGGTGCCGTCCTAACCGTAACATCAGGGAGGGACGGAGGATTAGCAGAACATCATCTAATCGAGTTGTGAGGGAACTTAAGAAACAGACACAACAGTTGTGGGGACTTTCCGTAAGCACAGCAGGGAAGGACCGCAACACATAGCGCAAGAAGGAAGGCACAGATTTCCACCTGTTAAGAGAACTCTGGAGGTGCCATTGGACCGGCCGGACTTGCGAAGCCTGGTTATCCGGACTCCGGACTGAGGACCCAGAGATCTTCAGTAAAGAGGTAAAGAGACTGCAACCTGGTGTCCTCGTTATTTACTGCACCGCACCACCACATCCACCTATCATCATTATCCGATACTGTGCGCCCCTCGGCAGGGTCACGGACCGGGGCCTAGCCACCGTGACAACCCCAGAGCAGAGACTCAGAGGCCCGGTATCGGGTACCCCTCGGCCCTGCGGCGGTGGGGGCGCTACAAACTTGGCTTCACGAACAGGATCTACTTAAGCCTGAAGAATCAGGTCATGTGTGCCTTGGAACTGTGATTTACTGTGCTTAGACTGTACTTTATTAGAAGGACTGTGGATTGCCACTTGCCGCCAAAAGTTCCCGCCAAAACCGCCGCCATTGCAGCGCCACAGGGAGCGCAGAGGGAGAAGAAGGGAGTGCCATGGGAGGAGACTACCAGAGTGGCGCCAGAAGTAGCGACCGCCCCCTCCGACTCCTGCAGCGAGAGGACGACCTACCCAGCAACCGAGGAGAACCTCCCCCTGATTTGCAACGGCGGGAAGCGGGTGACGGAGAAGCTCGGCCCCGGAGAAATGGCGGGGTCAGGTGCATGCACTGCCACCGACTATCAGACAGCGATGATGAACAGCAAGTGCCTGAACGAGGAAGGAGCAATCCCGGCTTACTCACATCAACCGCAGCGGAAGGGCCTGGATTCCTTGGAACCGGCAACGGAGCTGAGCCTACCCATCTCGACCTCGGAGCCAGCGGAGGAGGAACCATGGAGGGCGGAGCCGCATCCGGGTACCGCAATGGAGGAGCCGCGGTCCGGGCTGCAGCCGACTCCAGTGTCCTCGTTGGAGGACCAGATCGACATCGGTGGAATCACATCAGGCGCAGGTATGGAAGACGCCCCTGCTCCCCCGCTCGATCCCGCTCTCGCGACCGACCCTTACCCCAGTAAAAGCCGCCTCCTCTCGGCAGAGTTAGTGGTGTTACCCCCCGACGCAATGGGGAAGCTGGTACCACCGCTGCCGACCAGGATGGGAGAACCCATAGACGTGGGCCCAGACGGGGTGATTCTCCAGTGGGACACCCCCCGGATTGGGCCAGATGGAGCTCGGGAGGAAGGTTCCACCCTTGCTGTGCTTATCTGGGAACAATACAAACAATGTTTGATTCTACATTGGAAAAGACAAAAAGAGGCAGAATTAACTGACCCACCGAGAGTACAACAACCGCCTCTTGCGCATGGTAGGGAAGACGTGGTAAAGTGGGGAACTGTGTTGGCCTTCCACCCGAAGAGGGGATGGGGCTCCATACAGGAACCGGGGCTACCAACTGACGTCTTCGTTGCCAGCTGCAACGTGAAGACTCCCTGCTGCAGCCGAGATGGTGACCCATTGCAAAAGGGGGATCAGGTGACCTACACCCGTCATCGGAATGCATACGGATGGTACGCCCGGAACGTTCGCCGCTGTGAACTTGGGAGAGTGTCATCTGTTGCTTCAACCATGATGGAACCGGACGTGACAGATCTTACCAACATTGCTGCCGTACGTCTCATTGCAGCGACTGAATTGGCGGCTAGAGTCCGCCTTCAGGTTCAGACATCAGGTGGTCTGACCGCACCAAGGAAATCCACCAGTGACACTGGTGCGACATCGGCCGTGGAGCGAGGATTGAAGCCTGCGCAGTCAGAAGGGGTTCACTTTCGGCTGATGTCTTGTGATCTACTATGAGAGTAAACCTCGGAAACCTGAAACTGTACATAGTTAACTGTTTGTTTCTCTGCTTTTTGCTACTTTAAACCTGACCTGGATTACTCTTAAAGGGATCCCTTTGTTGACCCGGGATCCCTATTGCTCTTTGGTTATTTTCTATCTTTTCTATGTTATCAAGAACTGCCGCAATCATGAACAGTGCATGATACAAACTGCTTGTAAATAGTTTGCACCTTCTTAAAGGTGCACCCTACTGGTTTTACTTAAAGAAGGACTTTTTGCGAAGATACCGCACCGGAGCCTTTGCTGAGTATGGACTGGTAGCTTGAGAAGACGTGCTACCTCATAAAGACTTGGTTACTTCTTAAAGGGGACATCCACTTGTTGCATTTAAAGAATGGTATTGCTTTAAGACTGAGAGATAGCAATAATGTCTTAAAAGAGAAAGTGATGATGATGCTTACTTGAAAGAGAGTACTAATGTAGGCATGAAGAAGTTAAATGTAGAAAACTGGTCTATTGTAAAGAAAGTGTTTAATAATGTGTTACAAATAGAGGACAGGAAGTGAACCCGTAGGGGTTAGTGGTGAGTCCTCCTAGGAGCCATATAGAGATGGTTCAGTGCTCTTAAACTGAAAGTATGTTATGTTCTATACTGTGTATAGTAGTTGAAAAGGCAGTAGGCCCGGGCTGAAAGGGGCGGTCCTGTAAAGAAAGGAGAGGCAGTAGGTCTGGTGCCGTTAGGACATGCGGTCCTGCAGATATAACGAAGGAGAATGTAGCACAGTTGCTCAAGCCTTATAATGTGTTATAAGAAGGTCTTTAGTGGATTTAGAGTGTACATCCTTAAAGGCAATGTTAAATTATTGTTCAAGAATTTGCACTAAGTAGAATACCCGATTGGGTAACAGGAGTTGTTTATAGCCTGTAATTTATAATATTTAACCATGTTTGTAACGTTCAAGTGTCCTCACCTCCCATAAAGGGAAGCTCTGTTCAAGTATACTTATTGTTATTGCACTCAACAAAATTGTATGTCTTTTTGCTAACCTGTATTGTTGTTTTCTTCCCAGTCCAGGAGTACTGGATTTAACCGGGGGGGAGTGCAGCGCCCCAGAGTCCTGGTCGTTGCAGTACTGTGGCTCCGCCGCTAAGGGGAGCTATGGTACGTCTGATGGCACTGAAGGAGTTCATCTGACCAGGTATCACAGACACCAATACATTTCACAGCCGGGCCACCAGGGGGAGCTAAGGGTTCTATTCATTAGGCCACTCCTCACATACTGGTAAAACTGGGGGTCAGGCAGGAAGTTAGAAAGAAAGCTGACTGGGTTGGAACCAGGCAACACCTTGTGGCAGAGTGTGTTGCAGGGGAAGATTCGGTAGGGTCCCTGTCAGGGGTGGGATCCTGACAGAGACTTGGCAACTTGAGCGAACGTAACGGGGCCGTGCCTGCTCAGCATAGCGGCGGTGCCCAAGGAGGGATTGGAAGCGAGATAGATTGTTCTGAGTGAGAAACGAGATCAAAGCAAGAAGGAGAATACCAGTAGGAGTCGTGCTGTAAGACCGAGGCAACATCCTACTGAGGCGCATAACCGGCGGCCGGAACGCCGAGGGAGTATTACAATATTCAGCTTCAAGCAATACTCTAAACCAACGGCAGGACAGTCAGTCAAAGGCGGGCTGTCTCATCTAAATCACCTATGCAGTCTTGGGGGGCAACTTGTGGAGAGGGGCGACTCTAGGGTCCCGGAAGAGCTCCGAGCCTACCCGTCATACGGGTGCCGTCCTAACCGTAACATCAGGGAGGGACGGAGGATTAGCAGAACATCATCTAATCGAGTTGTGAGGGAACTTAAGAAACAGACACAACAGTTGTGGGGACTTTCCGTAAGCACAGCAGGGAAGGACCGCAACACATAGCGCAAGAAGGAAGGCACAGATTTCCACCTGTTAAGAGAACTCTGGAGGTGCCATTGGACCGGCCGGACTTGCGAAGCCTGGTTATCCGGACTCCGGACTGAGGACCCAGAGATCTTCAGTAAAGAGGTAAAGAGACTGCAACCTGGTGTCCTCGTTATTTACTGCACCGCACCACCACATCCACCTATCATCATTATCCGATACTGTGCGCCCCTCGGCAGGGTCACGGACCGGGGCCTAGCCACCGTGACAACCCCAGAGCAGAGACTCAGAGGCCCGGTACCGGGTACCCCTCGGCCCTGCGGCGGTGGGGGCGCTACACAACCACCATTGGCTCCTTCATGGAATTTTTGAATGAGAACTGCTTGGGTCTAAAGTTCACATATGAAATGGGGAGCAATGATATAGCCTTTTTGGATGTGAGAATTGCCATAGAGGAGAATGGCTCTTTGAAAACTACTCTCTACCGAAAGCCCAAGGCAGCAAATGGCTTATTTAGATGGGAGAGTTATCACCCTACTCCCCTTAAACGCGGTATAACCAAGGGGCAGTTCCTAAGGCTAAGAAGGAACTGCTCCATGGGCACAGATTACAACAACAAAGCCAGGGACCTCAAGAAGTGGTTCTCCGACCGAGGATATCCTAGAGCCCTGCTAGATGAGGCATGCAGTAATGCAAGAATGACTGACAGAGCCACATTGCTTCACCCACGTCAGAGGGAGAATGAAAAATCACAGACCAGATTAATAGATACCTTTGATGACCAGCAATCGAAAATAATGGGTATCCTAAGAAAACACTGGGGTATCCTAAAAACAGACCCAGATCTAGTTAAATGGATCTCCCCTTATCCCTCGGTAACATACAGGAAGGGGAGATCTATTAAGGACCATGTAGTGAGGAGTCACTACAAACCCCCCCCCAGAAAGGGGAAACATGGCTGACCAATAGGGTGTTGGGTACCTTTAAATGTGGCCACTGTAGCTTTTGTAAGTGTGTCATACCATCTAACACATTTCAAAGCTCAGTAACAAAACGTATATACAAGAACATGCACTTTGGGAACTGTAAGACGGATTGGGTAATCTATGTATGTAGGTGTCCCTGCCCCATGGACTACATGGGGAAAACAAAACGGCAGCTACCAGTAAGGATAGGGGAACACCTAGGTGACATAAGAAATAAGAGGGATACCCCCCTAGCGAGACATGCTAACACTGTGCATAAAGGCGATATGGACAGCATAAAATTCAAAATCATTGAAGTAGTGAAACCCCCGATAAGACAGGGAGACTGGGACAAAAAAATCCTTCAGCGGGAATGCAGATGGATTTCCTGGATGGAGAGCATGAGCCCTGGAGGTATAAATGAACAACTACCCTATACATGCTTCATATAAGACCTATATGTGTTTATGATTTATTGTGACAGAGTACCCTTTTAGTCCAGATTGAAAACTGATTTATAGTTTGCAATTACTATTTGATACTATATGTGGCACAGCGGTACCAGGAGAACTTGGTGAATGCATATATCTATTGGATTGTACCAGAGCTTGCTATGAAACTATTTCTATTCCTTTGGCTCACAATTTACTAAAGAGTAGATCTGGATGTTAATTTGAAATTAGAGGACAATATATACCGTACATAGTCATTTTGGATTTGCTCATATTTTTAGTCATGCTAATGACAGTTACAGCATGAGCCTTTAATATGAGGGCAATTTGTAGTCCTTTGAATGGACACCTTTTGGCAACTCCCAATAAACCCTAGTAAATACTAGAGGGTTTATTTCTTTTTCTATCTTAGGAGAGGCTATTTTATACATTTTTATAGCCAAAGGAATTAGCTATTTGTGTGCATGGTGGTGGGTTTTGGGTTGGGTAGCTGACAGGGCCTTCAGGGATAGAAGGGACAGCCGTCGCGGAGTGGGGGCGCCGTGTCGAACTTAGGGTGCCAACCTCCACTGTCAGGAAGGTACAGCGTGTGTAGGACTTTATTTGGGCCACATGAGGTTTGTGTACCATCATCTTTAATCTGGTACTTTCCAGATTAGCACCCTTGTACCAATACCCAATTTCAGTTTGGTGATGGTAATTTATGTATTTGTCTAGTGTTGATTATTTGGTCTTTTAAAATACAGTGGGGCAAAAAAGTATTTAGTCAGTCAGCAATAGTGCAAGTTCCACCACTTAAAAAGATGAGAGGCGTCTGTAATTTACATCATAGGTAGACCTCAACTATGGGAGACAAACTGAGAAAAAAAAATCCAGAAAATCACATTGTCTGTTTTTTAATCATTTTATTTGCATTTTATGGTGGAAAATAAGTATTTGGTCAGAAACAAAAAATCAAGATTTCTGGCTCTCACAGACCTGTAACTTCTTCTTTAAGGGTCTCCTCTTTCCTCCACTCATTACCTGTAGTAATGGCACCTGTTTAAACTTGTTATCAGTATAAAAAGACACCTGTGCACACCCTCAAACAGTCTGACTCCAAACTCCACGATGGTGAAGACCAAAGAGCTGTCAAAGGACACCAGAAACAAAATTGTAGCCCTGCACCAGGCTGGGAAGACTGAATCTGCAATAGCCAACCAGCTTGGAGTGAAGAAATCAACAGTGGGAGCAATAATTAGAAAATGGAAGACATACAAGACCACTGATAATCTCCCTCGATCTGGGGCTCCACGCAAAATCCCACCCCGTGGGGTCAGAATGATCACAAGAACGGTGAGCAAAAATCCCAGAACCACGCGGGGGGACCTAGTGAATGAACTGCAGAGAGCAGGGACCAATGTAACAAGGCCTACCATAAGTAACACACTACGCCACCATGGACTCAGATCCTGCAGTGCCAGACGTGTCCCACTGCTTAAGCCAGTACATGTCCGGGCCCGTCTGAAGTTTGCTAGAGAGCATTTGGATGATCCAGAGGAGTTTTGGGAGAATGTCCTATGGTCTGATGAAACCAAACTGGAACTGTTTGGTAGAAACACAACTTGTCGTGTTTGGAGGAAAAAGAATACTGAGTTGCATCCATCAAACACCATACCTACTGTAAAGCATGGTGGTGGAAACATCATGTTTTGGGGCTGTTTCTCTGCAAAGGGGCCAGGACGACTGATCCGGGTACATGAAAGAATGAATGGGGCCATGTATCGTGAGATTTTGAGTGCAAACCTCCTTCCATCAGCAAGGGCATTGAAGTTGAAACGTGGCTGGGTCTTTCAACATGACAATGATCCAAAGCACACCACCAGGGCAACGAAGGAGTGGCTTCGTAAGAAGCATTTCAAGGTCCTGGAGTGGCCTAGCCAGTCTCCAGATCTCAACCCTATAGAAAACCTTTGGAGGGAGTTGAAAGTCCGTGTTGCCAAGCGAAAAGCCAAAAACATCACTGCTCTAGAGGAGATCTGCTTGGAGGAATGGGCCAAAATACCAACAACAGTGTGTGGCAACCTTGTGAAGACTTACAGAAAACGTTTAACCTCTGTCATTGCCAACAAAGGATTTATTACAAAGTATTGAGATGAAATTTTGTTTCTGACCAAATACTTATTTTCCACCGTAAAATGCAAATAAAATGATAAAAAAACAGACAATGTGATTTTCTGGATTTTTTTTTCTCAGTTTGTCTCCCATATTTGAGGTCTACCTATGATGTAAATTACAGACGCCTCTCATCTTTTTAAGTGGTGGAACTTGCACTATTGCTGACTGACTAAATACTTTTTTGCCCCACTGTATTTATGAATAAAGAATGCTTTTAGGGTTTTGTTTTTCTGTGGTTTAGTTCAACAATTAAAGGCAACTTTGGAACAGTCTCTTTAAGGGTTCCACGTTAATTCAGTAGAAAGCACCTAAGGAGGTGCCAACTATTTACAGGACAGTCTGTGAACCATTCACCGTCCATGATTCTATTGTCTTTTAATGATCAACTAAACTTTCAAAACTGAAACCTGATCGGGTTTAACGAAACATTCCAACTAGAAAAATAAAGGTTGAACTTTCTGCAGTCATAATCAAACTTTGAAAAACTGTTTACTTCCGTTTCCATGGTAACTGGGAAGGACTGCTACTCCCTGGCCGGGAATATTCTGGATCATGTTTTTCCATGGGTACTGCACACTAGGGCCTGCTGGCTGTTTCCACTACTGGTGTCTAAGTGGATTGGTCACATTTGGGCCTTGGCCTGGCCTGGGCTGCTACGTTTACAGGGACTGAGTGTGGTATACGTCTTTTGCCGTCTAAAGCATACCACCCCTTTTCCCCAATGTGACGGGTGTAGGTTACACGGTCTCCAGCATTTAGGTCCCTGTCAGGATGTCCCTCCATTAGATGGGATTCTATACCCATCCGGTTGACATAGATCCCGTTTATCATAGCTGTTTCTTTTATGAAGCTTCAGCCTCTCCACTGGTTGAAGACCACTACTTCCCCCTGTCACAGTGGTCCCCTTTCTGCCCAAGGGAGTTTGCGCATTCGGGCCTTCCCTTCTAAGTTCTTTTCCTCAAATGCTGCTTTGCGGGCCGGGGACTCCTGTCTCTCTTTCTCCTCCCACCGTCTGCAATGCTCTCTCCAGGTTATCATAGGGAATTCCACTTGGAGCGCAACCATGCACTCCCCCATGGGCCTCAGCATCGGTGGGTCGGTAAGGGGCCCAGCAGGGTGTCATCTAGCCCAGGGATTGCTGCGAGGCTGGTAGCATGATTGGGGGTGTACCGCGGTGGTGGTGACTCAGGCCTAGCTGTCAGGCCTTCCGCTCGCGGGGTCAGGGTCATGCCCCTTACCTTCTCTTCCGGATCTTCTTTCCCGCTCCAGACCAGATGAGGCTGCAGACGAATGTCTGGTAAGGCTCGCGATGAAGCCTCCTTCCACCCGGTCACGGTGCTCAGCTGCGTCCGCACGAGCTTCCAGGTGAGTTCTTCTACCTCTCTCCGCAGGAGGTCCGGATCCAGCATTGGTGATGGGTGCAGTTCTTGCAGGTCCTGGCTGGGAGAGTCTTCTTGCTCCATCCCACGCTCCGGCATCCACTCACTTCCCCCTGCCATGTTGCTTTCCGGCACTTCCTCCTTCCTCATCATCTCTTTTCCCGCGGTTTCGCTGTACCACTCCCATCTTCATGGGCAGTTCCTTTTCTTCTCTCCACTATCCCAGATCAGGAGGCAGACCTCTCTAGTTGATGGGAATATTTCTCTCACATAGTAATACTGATGAGGGGCGGCCATGGTTTTCGCACCATTCCTCTAGGTGCTGCCAACGACAACGCGCCCATTTCCTCCTGCACGCCACATGGTGCTATAATGGTGGCGGTTTTGGTGCAATTTATAGTGCACAGTCTCTAAGCCAGTGTTCCCCAACTCCGGTCCTCAAGAGCCACCAACAGGTCATGTTTTGAGGATATCCTTAGTATTGCACAGGTTATTGAATGCTTGCCTGTCCATGTGATGCAATTATCACCTGTGCAATACTAAGGAAATCCTGAAAAGACCTGTTGGTGGCTCTTGAGCACTGGAGTTGGGGAACACTGCTCTAAGCAAATCACAGTCTCTAAGGCGCACATGACTCAGTTCTCTGTGTCGGTCCATCCTGTTCGTGACGCCAAAAAATTGAGTCACCCACCAGGGCATCGGGGTACTCGGTATCGGGTCCGGTACTTAAAGGGGATGTCACGGTGGCTGCAACCCGGTCCATGGTCCTGAGTGCCCAATTAAAGGAATTAAAGGGGAAAGGTCTTTTAAGGGATATTGTGACTAAAGTTTATTGTTCGTGAGTCGTGACACCACCTGTGGTGTTCGGTCAGTGGGGACTGACGCGCTGCTTAAAGGGGTCCTTTGGGGTGATGGTATGCAGCAAGATGGTGACGCTTCGACAGGTGAAGCGGGGTCCCCAGGGCTTCCCAGGTGTAGGGCACCGATGGTGTGGTGGATGGTAAAGTAAAGAATGAGGACACAGGTTTGCAGTCTTTACCTGGTTTACTGATGATAGCAGTCCTCAGTCCAGGGTACCAAGTGCAGGGTAGCTGTGGTCCAGCCAGCTTGGAGGCAATAGGGGATCCCTCTCCCAGGTGAGGTCCGTAAGCCTTTCCTACTTGCGCTACTTGGCAAGGTCCCTGCCGCTTGAAGCTTGGTTGCAAAGTCCCCTCTCCCCTGTCCTAAGACAGATGTCTGTACGATGGCAGTGCAAGCCTGTTTATTGGGTCTCTATCATGACCCGGGCTCTCAGGTTACTGCTTCACCTCAGACTTGATGTGGGCAATTGACATACAGTCCTATGCCCTCCGGTTCTGTCGCGCTTTCTGGAGAACAACACGACCTTGGTACCTAGCTTCTGCGCTCCCTCTCCAAGGGTGTCCTTGCGCTGTTCCCCTCCTGAGCCTCTTCCTCCTCTGTGCTTCTTCCCTCTAAGCTCCTCCACTATTCAACTCCTTCAAGTCATCACACTTTCCAGGGGTTGCAGCTCCCTCATGGCTGCTCGGCCCCTCCGTCTGTTCAAGACATCCTACTACTCTCCTCTCTCAGACTGCCTGACTCCTCCTCCAGACCAGGATACATTAAGTCTAAGAAAGCTCCCCTGAATCCGGGTTCTGAGCTCCCCCTCCTGGCCTAGATTCTGATGTGTTGAATGTGAGTGCCTTACCTGATAGAAAGAATCTCCCTTGCTTCCAAGCGTGACATCACCCTTCCTAAAAGGAAGGCAACATCACTGTAACAACCGGTTACCTGGGGTGTTACAAATAATGTCCCCATTCTGGTATAATGGCCCCAATTCTGGTATAATGGCCCCAAATAAGGTATATATTGGCCCTGTTCTGGTATAATCCTCTCCATCTTGCTTTCCTTCTGTTCTTCTCCAGCACAATTTAAAAAGAAACAAATGATTTTACTCACCTTCCTCTGCTCCAATGCCATACGGTGTCTTATTCTGTAGCTCATTTCATCTTTATTTACTCCCCCCCAACCCCAGTGCCAATTCATCACCATTTGTTGTACCCGCCCCAGTCTCAATTCGTAATGATTTGCTGTCTGTTCTCTATCCCCAGTCTCAATTAATCATTATTTACTGTCCCCACCACCCAGTCTCAATTCATCATCATTCACTCTACCCCATCCCCCAGTCTTAATTCATGCTCATTCCGCCCCAATTCCCAAACTCTTTTAATTAATTTTATTAAAAGAAACAAGTTTTTCATACTCAACTCTCAGACATCCCCCTGCAAGCGCAGCTCTATTTCTGCTGTCCTCTTGTCGAATGGTGCACGTAAATCCCTGCACATATGCGATGAAGTCATCGCATACACTCCATCAATAGCACATCACAGAAGAGGCGAATGGAGCCCTGGAGTTGCATGGCTGTTCTGCATTGATGGCTGTGCAGCAAGCTTCCCCTGTGCCCAGATGTGCTCTGACATAAGGGCTGTGAGGGGTTGACTCACTCATCTGCTTTCAAAGGTAGACACAGGAACGTTTCTTGCGGTAAATGACCTGCTGGATAATTATGGAACAGGATAAACCATAGCATGGTCCAGCAAAGTAAACGTGGTACTGGTATAATGGCAAAACAAAAGATAACGTATAGAAAACGTCATATATCTGAGGGGTTCGCCTGCTCAGATCACCATGTGTCTGCCGCTCCACCTGGAACCACATCTGGAGTTTCTCATCTCCAAAGACAACACAGTGGAAAAAACAGTGGCTGTACATTAAGGCTATGTGCACACGTTCAGGATTTCTTTCAGAAATTTCCTGAGAAAAACCTGAAATTTTCTGCAAGAAATCTGCATGCGTTTTTTGCGCGGTTTTTGCGCATTTTTGGTGCGTTTTTGGTGCATTTTTTTGCGGATTTTCCCGGACATTTCCCAATGCATTATATAGTGGGAAATCCGCAAAAAATCCGCAAAATTAATGAACATGCTGCGTTTTTTACAGCGATGCTTCTTTTTGCGGAAAAAACGCATCATGTGTACAAAAATTGTGGAATTCATTCTAAATTATGGGATGCATAATGTATGCTGGGTTTTTTTGCGGTTTTATAGCGTTTTATAGCGAAAAAACGTGAAAAAACGCCAAAAATCAGCAAAGTGTGCACACAGCCTTAGGCTATGTGCACACGTTCCGGATTATTCGCGGATTTTTCGCATTTTTTGCTCGCATTTTCTGTGGTATTCCGCAGCAAAAACACATTAAAACGCATACATTATGCATCCCATCATTTCCAATGAATTCTGCAATTTTTGTGCACATGTTGCGTATTTTTCCGCAAAAAAACGCATGCGAAAAAATACGCAGCATGTTCATTAATTTTGTGCATTTTTTGAGGATTTCCCACTATATTATTGATTTGGGAAGCTCCGGAAAAAAATGCAAAAAATCCGCACAGAATCCGAGCAAAAAACGCGCAAAGAACGTGACAAAACCGCAAGAAAAACGCATGCAGATTTTATGCGGAAAATCTCCGGTTTTGCTCAGGAAATTTCTGCATAAAATCCTGTCGTGTGCACATAGCCTTAAAATTCCAGCCACACTCTTGAGGTGGAGATATGGTGAGTAGGCTTCCCCCACATTTCTTATCTACTCACCTACAAACCCGTCCCATAACATGGCTGACTAACTCCTTCAGCATGCTGAAGAGAAACTTATGGGTTTCTAGATCACGGAAGAAAGCAATCTTCATGACTCATATCTCCCCTCGTACTGTGCCATTGACCCTGTCACAGGGCCCGGTGAGCAGAAGCACAAGAGTATACAGCAGTAAGGGCAGCAATGCCTTGATGGCGGTCCTGGATGTTTCTATAGGTCATGTAAGGGAAGGACTTCCTGATCAATGAAGTATATATACATCATGGCAATCACGTGCACAGGAGCTGTGCACACACAATCGCCGCCGGGTGCTCAGTTAACATGATAGCTGACACCTGGCTCTCATTGCCAGGAGTAGTGCCCGCATAGTTTAATCCCCCTAAATGCTGCAATCGATATTGATCGCAGCATTTAGAAGGCAGGGAAAGGGAATCGGCTCCCTCTGCCCTCCAATTGGCACCCCAGCAACATCATTAAATCAACTCTTGACCTGCTATTGATTTGTTCATTCTGCCTCCCAAAGATCACAGTAAGGCTCAGCTCACATTTATCCTGTGCTCTATGCTGAGCGCTACACTTTAAATCTTTGAAATGCGTGATTCAGACAGAACTCCCAGCAGAAGATTCCCTATAACGAGGCATATGGAGACACTGTGAGTGTTGTCTGGCCTGTCATCCGGCGGTGTCCATCTTTTTAGGCTTGCATAAAAGCACTGTCCGCCTCAGTTTTGTGAACTTCTGGAAAGAAGGACACCACTGAACAGAGGCCAAACGGAGTCCAGAGTAACTCTGCAGCCTCATTATAGTGAATGAATCCTTCAAGGGTTGCATCTGAATCATGTCATTTGGAGATTTAGATGGAAACTCTGATGTAGGTGCTCAGCGTAGAGCGCAGGATAAATGTGATACCAAATGTTATGTAAAGTGTTTTCAATAAAAACTTCAACTCAATCCACAAAAAAGTAAGTCCCCACTCTGGTCTGTAATCTGTTAATGAAAATATAGGGGGCTTCCATGTTATGGGTAACACAAAAGCTCTTGAAAAGCACTATGGCTCCTCGCACGCCGAAAGAAATTTAGCTAACTCTGAGCTCCCAAATTGAAATGCCCCTCTCCATTCTGAGCCCCACAGTGTGCCTAAACCACATTTAGTGTCCACATATTTGGCATTTCTGAAACAATGAGAGTCCCCCTAATTTATCTCTCCAGAAGAACGAGCTTTGCACTACAACTTCTAAACTCTGTGACTAAAACAAAAATTTTGTGGTAAAAATGTAATTATTTTTTCTTCACTACCCAATGGTATAAAATTATGTGACACACCTGTGGTGTCAATATCATCACTGTACCCCTAGATGAATTCACTGGGAGTTATAGTTTGTAGACTAGGGTCACCTATGGGGGGGTTCTGCTGTTCTGGCACCTCTGATGCTAAAACCAAAACACCCGCAAACCATAAAAGTAAAATCTGGACTATAAGGCCGGCATCACACTTAGCGTAGGGAAATACGGTCCGTTTTTCACAGGCGTAATACGAAGAAAAGTTCCTGAACAGTGATCCGTATGTCATCCGTAGGCAGGGTGTGGCTGCGTATTTTGCGCATGTAAACCTCCGTATGTAATCCGTATGACATCCGTACAGCGAGATTTTCTCGCCGGCTTGCAAAATGGACATAGAATGGATCCATGGGCTCAAATATTCATGAAAACATATATACAGTCTATATATACAGTATATATATATGTCAGTGAGACACATATACAGTAGATATATATATATTTATATTTAATACAGCGCAAGATAGCTTAACCCCTTCCCGACCTGTGACGCCACGTAGGCATCATGAAAGTCGGTGCCAATCCGAACTGTGACGCCTATGTGGCGTCATGGAGGGATCGCGTCCCTGCAGATCGGGTGAAAGGGTTAACTCCAATTTCACCCTATCTGCAGGGACAGAGGGAGTGGTACTTCAGCCCAGGGGGGTGGCTTCACCCCCTCGTGGCTACGATCGCTCTGATTGGCTGTTGAAAGTGCAACAGCCAATCAGAGCAATTCGTAATATTTCACCTATAAAAAGTGGTGAAATATTACAATCCAGCCATGGCCGATGCTGCAATATCATCGGCCATGGCTGGAAACCCTGATGTGCCCCCCCCCATAGCCACCGATCGCCTCCCCAGTCCTCCGTTCTGTCCCGTAGTCCCCTGTCTGCTTGTCCGCTCCCCCGTCCTCCTGCCCGCTCCCCCGTGCTCCAATCCCCCCCCCCCGTGCTCTGATCCACCCCCCAGTGCTCCTATCCCCCCTCATACTTACCGAGCCTCCCGGAGTCCGTCCGTCTTCTCCATGGGCGCCGCCATCTTCCAAAATGGCGGGCGCATGCGCAGTGCACCCGCCGAATCTGCCGGCCAGCAGATTCGTTCCAGGTACATTTTGATCACTATGATAAAACTTATCACAGTGATCAAAATAAAAAAATCGTAAATGACCCCCCCTTTATCACCCCCATAGGTAGGGACAATAATAAAATAAAGAAAATATATATTTTTTTCTGCACTAGGGTTAGGGTTAGGGTTGGGGCTAGGGTTAGCATTAGGGTTAGCATTAGGGTTAGGGTTAGGGCTAGGGTTAGGGCTAGGGTTAGGGCTAGGGTTAGGGCTAGGGTTAGGGTTAGAACTAGGGTTAGGGTTAGAATTAGGCTATGTGCACACGGTGCGGATTTGGCTGCGGATCCACAGCGGATTGGCCGCTGCGGATTCATAGCAGTTTTCCATCAGGTTTACAGTACCATGTACCAATACCAAATCCGCTGTGCCTATGGTGCGAAAAATACCGCGCGGAAACGCTGTGTTGTATTTTCCGCAGCATGTCAATTCTTTGTGCGGATTCCGCAGCGTTTTACACCTGTTCTTCAATAGGAATCCGCAGCTGAAATCCGCACAAAAAACACTGGAAATCCACGGTAAATCCACAGGTAAAACGCAGTGCCTTTTACCTGCGGATTTTTCATAAATTGTGCAGAAAAATCTCACACAAGTCCGCAACGTGGGCACATAGCCTTAGGGTTAGGGTTGGAATTAGATTAGGGTTGGAATTAGGGCTAGGATTGGAAATAGGGTTAAGATTAGGCCTGTGGTTAGGGTTATGGTTAGGGGTGTGTTGGGGTTAGGGTTGTGGTTAGGTTTGGGATTAGGGTTGGGATTAGGGTTAGGATTAGGGTTAGGGTTGGGATTAGGGTTATGGGTGTGTCGGGGTTAGGGTTGTGGTTAGGGGTGTGTTAGGGTTAGGGTTGTGATTAGGGTCATGGCTAGAGTTGGGATTAGGGTTAGGGGTGTGTTGGGGTTAGTGTTGGAGTTAGAATTGAAGGGTTTCCACTGTTTAGGCACATCAGGGGGTCTCCAAACGCAACATGGCGCCACCATTGATTCCAGCCAATCTTGCGTTCAAAAAGTCAAATGGTGCTCCCTCCCTTCCGAGCCCCGACGTGCACCCAATCAGTGGTTTACCCCCACATATGGGGTAACAGCATACTCAGGACAAACTGGGCAACAATTATTGCGGTCCAATTTCTCCTGTTACTCTTGCAAAAATAAAAAATTGCTTGCTAAAACATAATTTTAGAGGAATGAAAAATTATTTTTTATTTTCACTGCTCTGCGTCATAAACTTCTGTGAAGCACTTGGGGGTTCAAAGTGCTCACCAGACATCTAGATAAGTTCCTTGGGGGGTCTAGTTTCCAAAATGGGGTCACTTGTGGGGTGTTTCTACTGTTTAGGCACATCAGGGGCTCTGCAAATGCAATGTGACGCCCGCAGACCATTTCATCAAAGTCTGCATTTCAAAAGTCACTACTTCCCTTCCGAGCCCCAACGTGTGCCCAAATAGTTGATTACCCCCACATATGGGGTATCAGCGTACTCCGGACAAACTGGGCAACAACTATTGGTGTCCAATTTCTCCTGTAACCCTTGTGAAAATAAAAAATTGCTTGCTAAAACATCATTTTTGAGGAAAGAAAAATGATTTTTTATTTTCACGGCTCTGCGTTGTAAATTTCTGTGAAGCCCTTGGGGGTTCAAAGTGCTCACTACATATCTAGATAAGTTCCTTGGGGGGTCTAGTTTCCAAAATGGGGTCACTTGTGGGGGGTTTCTACCATTTAGGCACATCAGGGGCTCTGCAAACGCAACGTGACGCCCGCAGACCATTCTGTTGTGAAATTGGATTTTGGGCTCCCCCGGTGGCCACTGGTGGAATTGAACTGGTGTGCATCATCCCCTCTGTTCACCTGTTTCCATCAGGATGTGGGAGTCGCTATTTAACCTTGCTCCTCTGTCACTTCCATGCCGGTCAACATTGTAATCAGAAGCCTTTCTGTGCATGTTCCTGCTGCTAGACAACTCCCAGCTAAGTTGGACTTAGTCCTTGTTTGTTTTTGCATTTTGTACCAGTTCACAGCTGTAGTTTCGTTTCTGTGTCTGGAAAGCTCTTGTGATCTGAAATTGCCACTCTGATGTTATGAGTTAATACTAGAGTCTTAAAGTAATTTCAGGATGGTATTTTGATAGGGTTTTCAGCTGACCATGAAAGTGCCCTTTCTGTCTTCCTGCTATCTAGTAAGCGGACCTCAATTTTGCTAAACCTATTTTCATACTACGTTTGTCATTTCATCTAAAATCACCGCCAATATATGTGGGGGCCTCTGTCTGCCTATCGGGGAAACTTCTCTAGAGGTGAGCCAGGACTATATTTTCCTCTGCCAGGATTAGTTAGTCCTCCGGCCGGCGCTGGGCGTCTAGGGATAAAAAACGTAGGCAACGCTACCGGGCTACTGTTAGTTGTGCGGCAGGTTTAGTTCATGGTCAGTTTAGTTTCCATCCTTCCAAGAGCTAGTACTTATGTTTGCTGGGTTATGTTCTCTTGCCATTGAGAACCATAACAGTTTGACCGGCCCAAAAAAGGGTTAAATTAATTGACAGAGAAAGGAGAGAAAAGAGAAGTCTGCTGAAGATTTTTTTTTTTTTTTCCCCTTCCCTTCAGTTCTGAGTGTGCTTGTAATTGAATCTCTTGCAAGTCTGCCTATATTGCAGCCTTTCTCTCTCTCTCTCTCCTTCTAATCCTGGAATGGCTCTGTGTTCACCTGTTTAAAATGGATATTCAGAGTTTAGCTGCAGGTTTGAATAATCTCACCACGAAAGTTCAAAATTTACAAGATTTTGTTGTTCATGTTCCTATATCTGAACCTAGAATTCCTTTGCCTGAATTTTTCTCGGGGAATAGATCTTGCTTTCAAAATTTCAAAAATAATTGCAAGTTGTTTTTGTCCCTGAAATCTCGCTCTGCTGGAGATCCTGCTCAGCAGGTCAGGATTGTGATTTCCTTGCTCCGGGGCGACCCTCAGGATTGGGCTTTTGCATTGGCTCCGGGGGATCCTGCGTTGCTCAATGTGGATGCGTTTTTTCTGGCCTTGGGGTTGCTTTATGAGGAACCTCAGTTAGAGCTTCAGGCGGAAAAGGCCTTGATGTCCCTATCTCAGGGGCAAGACGAAGCTGAAATATACTGCCAGAAATTCCGTAAATGGGCTGTGCTTACTCAGTGGAATGAGTGCGCCCTGGCGGTGAATTTCAGAGAGGGTCTCTCTGATGCCATTAAGGATGTTATGGTGGGGTTCCCTGTGCCTGCGGGTCTGAATGAGTCCATGACAATGGCTATCCAGATCGATAGGCATCTGCGGGAGCGCAAACCTGTGCACCATTTGGCGGTGTCTACTGAGAAGACGCCAGAGAATATGCAATGTGATAGAATTCTGTCCAGAAGTGAACGGCAGAATTTAAGACGAAAAAATGGGTTGTGCTTCTATTGCGGTGATTCAACTCATGTTATATCAGCATGCTCTAAGCGTACTAAGAAGCTTGATAAGTCTGTTTCAATTGGCGCTTTACAGTCTAAGTTTATTCTATCTGTGACCCTGATTTGTTCTTTATCATCTATTACCGCGGATGCCTATGTCGACTCTGGCGCCGCTTTGAGTCTTATGGATTGGTCCTTTGCCAAACGCTGTGGGTATGATTTGGAGCCTCTTGAAACTCCTATACCCCTGAAGGGGATTGACTCCACCCCATTGGCTAGTAATAAACCACAATACTGGACACAAGTAACTATGCGGATTAATCCGGATCATCAGGAGATTATTCGCTTTCTTGTGCTGTATAACCTACATGATGTGTTGGTGCTTGGATTGCCATGGCTGCAATCTCATAACCCAGTCCTTGACTGGAAAGCTATGTCTGTGTTAAGCTGGGGATGTAAGGGGAAGCATGGGGACGTACCTGTGGTTTCCATTTCATCATCTATTCCCTCTGAGATTCCTGAATTCTTGACTGAATATCGTGACGTTTTTGAAGAACCTAAGCTTGGTTCATTACCTCCGCACCGGGAGTGCGATTGTGCCATAGATTTGATTCCGGGTAGTAAATACCCTAAGGGTCGTTTATTTAATCTGTCTGTGCCTGAACATGCTGCTATGCGAGAATATATAAAGGAGTCCTTGGAAAAGGGACATATTCATCCTTCGTCATCTCCCTTAGGAGCCGGTTTTTTCTTTGTGGCTAAGAAAGATGGCTCTTTGAGACCGTGTATTGATTATCGGCTTTTGAATAAAATCACGGTTAAATATCAATATCCGTTGCCACTGCTGACTGATTTGTTTGCTCGCATAAAGGGGGCCAAGTGGTTCTCTAAGATAGATCTCCGTGGGGCGTATAATTTGGTGCGAATTAAGCAGGGGGATGAGTGGAAGACCGCATTTAATACGCCCGAGGGCCACTTTGAGTATTTGGTGATGCCTTTTGGTCTTTCAAATGCCCCTTCAGTCTTTCAGTCCTTTATGCATGACATTTTCCGTGATTATTTGGATAAATTTATGATTGTGTATCTGGATGATATTTTGATTTTTTCGGATGACTGGGACTCTCATGTCCAGCAGGTCAGGAGGGTTTTTCAGGTTTTGCGGTCTAATTCCTTGTGTTTGAAGGGTTCTAAGTGCGTTTTTGGGGTTCAAAAGATTTCCTTTTTGGGATATATTTTTTCCCCCTCTTCCATCGAGATGGATCCTGTCAAGGTTCAGGCTATTTGTGATTGGACGCAACCCTCTTCTCTTAAGAGTCTTCAGAAATTTTTGGGCTTTGCTAACTTTTATCGTCGATTTATTGCTGGTTTTTCTGATGTTGTTAAACCATTGACTGATTTGACTAAGAAGGGTGCTGATGTTGCTGATTGGTCCCCTGCTGCTGTGGAGGCCTTTCGGGAGCTTAAGCGCCTCTTTTCTTCCGCCCCTGTGTTGCGTCAGCCTGATGTTGCTCTTCCTTTTCAGGTTGAGGTCGACGCTTCTGAAATCGGAGCTGGGGCAGTTTTGTCGCAGAGAAGTTCCGATTGTTCCGTGATGAGACCTTGTGCCTTTTTCTCGCGTAAATTTTCGCCCGCCGAGCGGAATTATGATGTTGGGAATCGGGAGCTTTTGGCCATGAAGTGGGCTTTTGAGGAGTGGCGTCATTGGCTTGAGGGGGCTAGACATCAGGTGGTGGTATTGACTGACCACAAAAATCTGATTTATCTTGAGTCCGCCAGACGCCTGAATCCTAGACAGGCGCGCTGGTCATTGTTTTTCTCTCGGTTTAATTTTGTGGTGTCCTACCTGCCGGGTTCTAAGAATGTTAAGGCGGATGCCCTTTCTAGGAGTTTTGAGCCTGACTCCCCTGGTAACTCTGAACCTACAGGTATCCTTAAGGATGGAGTGATATTGTCTGCCGTTTCTCCGGACCTGCGGCGGGCCTTGCAGGAGTTTCAGGCGGATAGACCTGATCGTTGCCCACCTGGTAGACTGTTTGTTCCTGATGATTGGACCAGTAAAGTCATTTCTGAGGTTCATTCTTCTGCGTTGACAGGTCATCCTGGAATCTTTGGTACCAGGGATTTGGTGGCAAGGTCCTTCTGGTGGCCTTCCCTGTCTCGAGATGTGCGAGGCTTTGTGCAGTCTTGTGACGTTTGTGCTCGGGCCAAGCCTTGTTGTTCTCGGGCTAGTGGATTGTTGTTGCCCTTGCCTATCCCGAAGAGGCCCTGGACGCACATCTCGATGGATTTTATTTCGGATCTTCCTGTTTCTCAGAAGATGTCTGTCATCTGGGTGGTGTGTGACCGTTTCTCTAAGATGGTCCATTTGGTTCCCCTGCCTAAGTTGCCTTCTTCTTCCGAGTTGGTTCCTCTGTTTTTTCAAAATGTGGTCCGTTTGCATGGTATTCCGGAGAATATCGTTTCTGACAGAGGAACCCAATTCGTGTCTAGATTTTGGCGAGCATTCTGTGCTAGGATGGGCATAGATTTGTCTTTCTCGTCTGCTTTCCATCCTCAGACTAATGGCCAGACCGAGCGGACGAATCAGACCTTGGAGACATATTTGAGGTGTTTTGTGTCTGCAGATCAGGATGATTGGGTTACTTTTTTGCCTTTAGCGGAGTTTGCCCTCAATAATCGGGCCAGCTCTGCCACCTTGGTGTCTCCTTTTTTCTGTAATTCGGGGTTTCATCCTCGATTTTCTTCTGGTCAGGTGGAATCTTCGGATTGTCCTGGAGTGGATGCTGTGGTGGAGAGGTTGCATCAGATTTGGGGGCAGGTAGTGGACAATTTGAAGTTGTCCCAGGAGAAGACTCAGCTTTTTGCCAACCGCCGGCGTCGGGTTGGTCCTCGGCTTTGTGTTGGGGACTTGGTGTGGTTGTCTTCTCGTTTTGTCCCTATGAGGGTTTCTTCTCTTAAGTTTAAGCCTCGGTTCATCGGCCCGTACAGGATATTGGAGATTCTTAACCCTGTGTCCTTCCGTTTGGACCTCCCTGCATCTTTTTCTATTCATAATGTTTTTCATCGGTCATTGTTGCGCAGGTATGAGGTACCGGTTGTGCCTTCCGTTGAGCCTCCTGCTCCGGTGTTGGTTGAGGGCGAGTTGGAGTACGTTGTGGAAAAAATCTTGGACTCCCGTGTTTCCAGACGGAAACTCCAGTATCTGGTCAAATGGAAGGGATACGGTCAGGAGGATAATTCTTGGGTGACTGCCTCTGATGTTCATGCCTCCGATCTGGTCCGTGCCTTTCATAGGGCTCATCCTGATCGCCCTGGTGGTTCTGGTGAGGGTTCGGTGCCCCCTCCTTGAGGGGGGGTACTGTTGTGAAATTGGATTTTGGGCTCCCCCGGTGGCCACTGGTGGAATTGAACTGGTGTGCATCATCCCCTCTGTTCACCTGTTTCCATCAGGATGTGGGAGTCGCTATTTAACCTTGCTCCTCTGTCACTTCCATGCCGGTCAACATTGTAATCAGAAGCCTTTCTGTGCATGTTCCTGCTGCTAGACAACTCCCAGCTAAGTTGGACTTTAGTCCTCGTTTGTTTTTGCATTTTGTTCCAGTTCACTGCTGTAGTTTCGTTTCTGTGTCTGGAAAGCTCTTGTGATCTGAAATTGCCACTCTGATGTTATGAGTTAATACTAGAGTCTTAAAGTAATTTCAGGATGGTATTTTGATAGGGTTTTCAGCTGACCATGAAAGTGCCCTTTCTGTCTTCCTGCTATCTAGTAAGCGGACCTCAATTTTGCTAAACCTATTTTCATACTACGTTTGTCATTTCATCTAAAATCACCGCCAATATATGTGGGGGCCTCTGTCTGCCTATCGGGGAAACTTCTCTAGAGGTGAGCCAGGACTATATTTTCCTCTGCCAGGATTAGTTAGTCCTCCGGCCGGCGCTGGGCGTCTAGGGATAAAAAACGTAGGCAACGCTACCCGGCTACTGTTAGTTGTGCGGCAGGTTTAGTTCATGGTCAGTTTAGTTTCCATCCTTCCAAGAGCTAGTACTTATGTTTGCTGGGTTATGTTCTCTTGCCATTGAGAACCATAACACCATTCCATCAAAGTCTGCATTCCAAAACGTCACTACTTCCCTTCCGAGCCCCGACGTGTGCCCAAACAGTAGTTCCCCCCCACATATGGGGTATCAGCTTACTCAGGAAAAACTGGACAACAACTTTTGGGGTCCAATTTCTCCTGCTACCCTTGTCCCTTGTGAAACTAAACAATTGCTTGCTAAAACTTTAAAATTTCAGAGGAAAGAAAAATGATTTTTTATTTTCATGGCTCTGCATTGTAAACTTTTGCTAAGCAGTTTGGGGTCCAATTTCTCCTGTAACCCTTGTGAAAATAAAAAATTGCTTGCTAAAACATCATTTTTGAGGAAAGAAAAATGATTTTTTATTTTCACGGCTCTGCGTTGTAAATTTCTGTGAAGCCCTTGGGGGTTCAAAGTGCTCACTACATATCTAGATAAGTTCCTTGGGGGGTCTAGTTTCCAAAATGGGGTCACTTGTGGGGGGTTTCTACCGTTTAGGCACATCAGAGGCTCTGCAAACGCAACGTGACGCCCGCGGACCATTCCATCAAAGTCTGCATTTCAAAAGTCACTACTTCCCTTCCGAGCCTCGACGTGTGCCCAAGCAGTGGTTTACCCCCACATATGGGGTATTAGTGTACTCAGGACAAACTGGACAACAACTTTTGGGGTTCAATTTCTTCTGTTACTCTTGTGAAAATAAAAAACTGCGGGCTAAAAAATAATTTTTGAGGAAGGAAAAATGATTTTTTATTTTCACAGCTCTGCGTTATAATCTTCTGTGAAGCACTTGGGGGTTTAAAGTGGTCACCGCACATCTAGATTAGTTCCATGGGAGGTCTAGTTTCCAAAATGGGGTCACATGTGGGGGAGCTCCAATGTTTAGGCACACAGGGGCTCTCCAAACGCGACATGCTGTCCGCTAACGATTGAAGCTAATTTTTAATTCAAAAAGTCAAATGGCGCTCCTTCCCTTCCGAGCCCTGTCGTGTCCCCAAACAGTGGTTTACCCCCACATGTGAGGTATCAGTGTACTCAGGAGAAATTGTCCAACAAATTTTAGGATCCATTTTATCCTGTTGCCCATGTGGAAATGAATAAATTGAGGCTAAAAGAAATTTATGAAAAAAAAGTACTTTTTCATTTTTACGGATCAATTTGTGAAGCACCTGGGGATTCAAAGTGCTCACTATGCATCTAGATAAGTTCCTTGGGGGGTCTAGTTTCCAAAATGGGGTCACTTGTGAGGGATCTCCAATGTTTAGGCACACAGGGGCTCTCCAAACGCAACATGGTGTCCGCTAGCGATTGGAGCTAATTTTTCATTCAAAAGTAAAATGGCGCTCCTTCCATTCCGAGCCTTGCCGTGTGCACAAACAGTGGTTTGTTACCACATATGAGGTATCGGTGTACTCTGGAGCAATTGCCCAACACATTTTAGGATCCATTTTATCCTGTTGCCCATGTGAAAATGAAAAAATTGAGGATAAAAGACATTTTTTGTGAAAAAAAAGTACTTTTTCATTTTTATGGATCAATTTGTGAAGCACCTGGGGGTTCAAAGTGCTCACTATGCATCTAGATAAGCTCCTTGGGGGGTCTAGTTTCCAAAATGGGGTCAGTTGTGGGGGAGCTCCAATGTTTAGGCACACAGGGGCTCTCCAAACACGACATGGTGTCCGCTAAAGATAGGAGCCAATTTTTCATTGAAAAAGTCAAATGGCGCTCCTTCCCTTCCGAGCCCTGTCGTGCACCCAAACAGTTGTTCCCCCCCACATATGGGGTATCGGCGTACTCTGGACAAATTGTACAATAACTTTTGGGGTCCAGTTTCTCTTTTTACCCTTGGGAAAATAAAAAAATTGTTGCTAAAATAACATCTTTGTGACTAAAAAGTTAAATGTTCATTTTTTCCTTCCATGTTGCTTCTGCTGCTGTGAAACACCTGAAGGGTTAATAAACTTCTTGAATGCAGTTTTTAGAATGGTGTCACTTTTGGGTATTTTCAGCCATATAGACCCCTCAAACTGACTTCAAATGTGAGGTGGTCCCTAAAAAAAATGGTTTTGTAAATTTCGTTGTAAAAATGAGAAATTTCTGGTCAAATTTTAACCCTTATAACTTCCTAGCAAAAAAAAATTTTGTTTCCAAAATTGTGCTGATGTAAAGTAGACATGTGGGTAATGTTATTTATTAACTATTTTGTGTCACATAACTCTCTTGTTTAACAGAATACAAATTCTAAATTTAAAAATTGCAAAATTTTCAAAATTTTAGCCAAATTTGCATTTGTTTCACAAATAAATGCAAAAACTATCGACCTAAATATACCACTAACATGAAGCCCAATATGTCACGAAAAAACATTCTCAGAACCACTAGGATCCGTTGAAGCGTTCCTGAGTTATTACCTCATAAAGGGACACTGGTCAGAATTGCAAAAAACGGCCAGGTCATTAAGGTCAAAATAGGCTGGGTCATGAAGGGGTTAAAAGATGGTAATTCAATTGCCTGCTTTTGCTATCTCCTTATCATACCCGACAGGATATGAGACATGGTTTTCATACAGTAAACCATTTCATATCCCTTATTTTTGTACATACTCCTCACTAATAATGTAAGAAGTGTCTGTGTGCAAAATTTGGGGGCTCTAGGTGTTAAAATGAACGGTTAAATCACAGAAAAAAACTGACGTGGGCTCCCACGCAATTTTCTCCGCCAGAGGGGGAAAGCCAGTGACTGAGGGAAGATATTAATAGACTAGAGAGGGAAAATGGTTATTACCCCCCCGTCTAAAAACATCTGCCCCCAGCCACCCCAGAAAAGGCACATCTGTAAGATGCGCCTATTCTGGCACTTAGCCTCTATCTTCCCACTCCCCTGTAGTGGTGGGAAATGGGGTAATGTCACCTTGCTAATGTAAGGTGACCTTAAGCCTGGTTAATAATGGAGAGATGTCAATAAGACACCTATCCATTATTGATCCAATAGTAGTAAAGGGTTAATAATACACACACATTATGAATAAAGTGTCGTACAGTCATGTTCCACGCTGTTTGTAAATCCATCTGAAGGGGTTGGAAAAATTAGCTCCAATCGTTACAGACACCATGTCACGTTTGGAGAGCCCCTGTGTGCCTAAACATTGAAGCTCCCCCACAAGTTACCCCATTTTGGAAACCAGACTCCCCAAGGAACTTATCTAGATTTATAGTGAGCACTTTGAACCCCCAGGTGCTTCACAAATTGATCCGTAAAAATGAAAAAGTACTTTTTTTTCACAAAAATGTTCTTTTAGCCTCAATTTTTTCATTTTCACATGGTCAACAGGATAAAATGGATCTTAAAATTTGTTGGGCAATTTCTGCTGAGTACACTGATACCTTATATGTGGTCATAAACCACTGTTTGGAAGCAAGGCAGGGCTTGAAAGGGAAGGAGCGCCATTTGACTTTTTGAATGGAATATTAGCTCCAATCGTTTGGAGAGCCCCTGTGTGCCTAAATATCGGAGCTCCCCCACAAGTGACCCCATTTTGGAAGCTAGACCCCCCAATCAACTTATCTAAATGTGTGATGAGCACTTTGAACCCCCAAGTGCTTCACAAGTTTATAATGCAGAGCAGTGAAAATTAAAAAATCATTTTTTTCCTCAAAAATGATTTTTTACCTTGCAATTTTTTATTTTCACAAGAGTAACAGGAGAATTTGGACCCCAAAAGTTGTCCAGTTTGTCCTGAGTATGCTGGTACCCCATATGTGGGGGGGGACCACTGTTTGGGCACACGTCAGGGCTCGGAAGGGAAGAAGTGACATTTTGGAATGCAGTCTTTGATGGAATAGTCCGCGGGCGTCATGTCGCGTTTAGAGAGCCCCTGATGTGCCTAAACAGTGGAAACCCCCCAATTCTAACTCTAACCCTAACCCAACACACCCCTAACCCTAATCCCAACCCTACCCCTAACCCTACCCCTAATCCCAATCCTAACTTTAGCCCCAATCCTAACCCTAACTTTAGTCCCAACCCTAACTTTACCCCAACCCTAACCCTAATGTTAGCCCCAACTCACTTTAGCCCAACTCTAACCCTAATGGCAAAACTGGTGTGGGAGGGGGAGATCACTGGGGCAGGGGGGTGATCACTGGGGCAGGGGGTGATCACCGGGCAGGGGGGAATCAGTGGGGCAGGGGCAATCACTCAACGGGGCAGATGAGCGGGGCAGGCGGCAGATCAGCGGGCAGATCAGCGGGGCAGGGGGCGATAACTGGGGCAGGGGGGCGATCACCATTATACTTCCTCTGAGATAATATAACTTGAGGAATATCTACACCACTGAACAAGTTTGTTCTGATGAAGGCCCAGTGGTGGTCTGAAAACGTTTAACTATTCATTGCCTGGATGCACAATAAATGAACAGAAAATCATATTTTCCAAGTTTTGAGTGCCAAGTTTTTTCTGATCATTTAGACCCTGGAGAGCATGATTCAGGGCGGTTTTTACCTTCCCCTTACTCATGATCACCGTTATTCACAGAATAACAGCAATCGCAAGAAAAAAGTCCGGTTTTCCATTCATTTTTCTCTCCTCTGATATGATCTAGCATATCAGAGAAAAGATAAATCAGGTCCCACGAGCCCCCCGGATCCTCCTGTTCCATCCCCTGGCCCTCCACGTCATTTTCCTGGAAGAAAATTGCGGGCACATGCACAGTGCACCTGCCCAGATTTTTACTATTGGTTCTTTTTGATCACTGTGATAGACCCTATCACAGTGATCAAAATAAAAAAAATTAGTAAAGCAACCCCCTTTGTCAACCCCTTAGGTAAGAAAAGTCTTATTTGTTCAATTCTTTGCAGTTAGGGTTAGGGTTGGGGTTAGAGTTGGAGTTAGAGCAGGGTTTAGGGTTGTGTTAGGGCTGTGTTGGGGTTAGGGTTGGATTGGGGTTAGGGTTGTGGTTAGGGTTGCGTTAGAGTAGGGGTTAGGGTTGCATTGCGGTTAGGGTTGTGTTGGGGTTATGGTTGTGGTTAGGGTTGTGGTTAGGGTTGTGATTGGTGTTAAGGTTGTGTTGAAGTTAGGGTTAGGGTTGGGGTTAGAGTTGTTAGTGTTAGGGTTGTTTTGGGGTTGTGGTTAGGGTTAGAGTTGTTGTTATGGTTAGGGTTGTGGTTACGGTTAGGGGTGTGTTGAGGTTGGGGTTGGGTTTAGGGATGTGTTAAGATTGGAGTTACAATTGGGAGATTTCCACTGTTTAGGCACAACAGTGGGTCTCTAAACGCGACATGGTGCCCAACATAGATTCCAATTTTGCGTTCAAAAAGTCAAACGGTGCCCCCTCCTTTCTGAGCCCTGCCATGCCCGAAACAGTGGATTTTCCCCTCAAATGGTATATTGGTGTACTGAGGAGAAATTGTACAACAAAATTTGTAGCCCATTTTTTCCTGATACCCTTGTGAAGATAGAAAAAACTTTGGGTCTAAATGAAATTTTTAGTGAAAAAAGTGAAATGTTAATTTTTTCCTTCCACATTGCTGTAGTTTTCGTGAAGCACCTGAAGGGTTAATAAACTTCTTGATTGTTGTTTTGTGCTCCTTGAAGGGTGCAGTTTTTAAAATGGTGTCACTTCTTGTGTCATATTAACCCCTCAAAGTCACTTCAAATGTGATGTGGTCCCTAAACAAAATGGTTCATGAAAAAAAATTATGTTTCCAAAATTGTGCTGAAGTAAGTTTGACATGTGAGAAATGTTATTTATTAACTATTTTGTATGACATGACAACGGGTATCCGTGACTCCTGTGAGCTCCAATGTAAACCTTTTACCTTACCTTGTAATACCCCGGGATAACCACCTCCCCCTTTTCTTGCGGCAAAGAACACCCCCTATTAAAACACATGACAAATAGGTTGGATTAATTGGCCACAGCAGCCGTTTATTAACATTTAACATATAACAATAATATACAATAAACCCTGGAAGTGGATGATCCTCGAAGCCCGAAACCTGTATTAAACATTTAGCCAACCGTCCCACCTATTTTGGCCTTATATCTGCCTTACCCCCAGCCGCTATGCACCAGCTCGGAGGCAAACTCCACCCGCCAGGCCAAAACCGCACACCTGTTTGTGGGTCCCCTAATAATCCCCTCCACGGGATTATCGATACCACTTTACGATTTCAAATCACCCTGGGGAGTCCAGGACCTATTGAGATCCCCCCCCATCAATCCGCCATTTTCCACCTCCACCAACTTCGAGGACCACCACCCCCTGCCATGCTGCCGCGACATAACATCTTCCATAGAAAAGTAAACATACATAAATACATTCATAATGTCAAGAAACCTAGCTCAAACCTTATAACAACCGCCGATTCTAATTTTAAAACAGTAATTACAAAGGGAGGGTGGGTGGGAGCTTCTCTTCTCTGGCTGGTGAATACCCAAATGGTTGCCCCCCTCACGTGGCCACTGCCTTTTATAACGTCCCTCCCCTTGCCCTCTATTCGAACCCTCATTCCTCTTCAATTCAAAAAACTCCGTCCCTCCCCTCAGCTACTGTTAACCCTATAACCCTCCAACCTTCCTGTGAGCTCCCTAATGTCCCACGTCACCCTGTCATGGCGGCCTCCCCTGAGTGCCAGGGGCCCAGTACGGCCTTTCTTGACTCTCTGTGTACACCTATCCCTACATCCATAGCTTCGTCACTATTCTATGTGGATGTGAATAGTTTATTAATATAAGTAAGTGCTGCAATTAGAGCTGTATTCTTTTGCTTTCTGCATTGATTTCCGGATGGTCTGGTCACAGAGTGAAAGTACTATGAATATTAAACAGCTTAGAAATGGGAATTAGAACAATATTTCTAATTTGTATAGCCTCTTATCAACAGTTCTCTAATCATCTATGCCTTTAGATGTCTTATTTTAAGTTGGAGAAAATACCGGCAGTTAATTGTTAATTCTTTACCAGAATTATCGTAGATGAATGCTGAATGTACTGTATGTATTGTACAGAAAAATTCATTTTCAATGGCAGTGATGGTGCTGCTGAATTACCAAATATCATATCTGTCATGTGAGTGTGTAAGGTGGGGGAAAGTGGAACAGGATATCTCTGCACCCTCTGTAACATGTACCAAGTATACACAGGCTCCTGGACTAGAAGCAAAATGGTAGAAACAGTACAAAGTGACTTTATTTACAGTCATCCAATATGGAGACTTTTAATATTGTTCAACAGCAGTACTTTTCCAAAAACACAGATAGTTTCTCAGCATCAGACTGGGGTGCCTATGGCTCACTAGTGTAATCAACTCTAGGGGCTCACACTAAAGCATTAGAAATATCACCTGTTTGCTGTTATCTCCAGTCTTGACCCATAAAGTGGGATGTCAGCTATAACACAGCTAGCTCCTGAATGAGATGCAGGAATAGCTCTTGTGCACGCACCATTACTGCAATGTACTGTTATGGAGGTTTACGTTAAGTGCGTTGGTGCTTTAACATATCATGATACATGGTGGTTAGAAGTTTAACTTTAGAGTAGTCAATCCCCAAGAAACCTAAAAAATGTTCTCTTTACTGATAAAAGTGAAAGTAAATAATCCCCATACACAACACAATTGTCACGGTTCCACCTCTCAGTGTGTCTGGGATGCAGCTACTAACAGCTAAGCCGCCCAGTCTGGTATAGGGGTATGCTGAAAATATCAGTACTTTGATTGACAGCTTGGCCATCCAATCTTGTATAAGGGCATGCTGAGCTGTCAGTATGTTGATTGATAGCTCGACTATCCAATCTGAGACTGTGAGGCATCCGCTGTCTCCAAGTGTTCATTATTCCAGGTAATTGCCATGCTTCTCATCTAAGCTGTGTCTCCCTGAACTCTGCCAGACATACATTCAGTTTTTGAGGTTTGTTCTCCTGTGCCTTGAGTTCTGTATGCTTGATCTGTTGCCTGATCTTGGACTTCGTTCTGACCATCCACCTGTTTAAGCCCTTCAGCTCTTATCCATTATCCACCCGGTACTCTGACCTCAGAATTTGACCTGACTATGCTTTTGTATCTTCCTTATGTTTATAACTTACCCTCCTGGCTTCTGACCTTGGAATCCTTGATCACTCTGTTTCATAGCTTGGCTGTGAAAAGTGACTAGCGTCACATTACATCTGGCCGATTCGTTTTTCTTTTTCGCCAGTATGGATCCTGTTCAAATGCTTTGTGACTAGGTGGAGAATTTGATGCAGATGACTCAGGATCTGGCAAAGGATTGCCAGAGTCTAGAGTCATCGCAATATCCGTTGCAGAGTCAGATAAATAACTTGATAAAGACCCCCATAGCCCCACACTGCTGGCAGTGGCTGTGACATCAGTACCCTATGATGTACAGTTGATCTCTCCCAAACCTGTGATATCCCTCCTTGATACATTTTCGGGAGAAGAAGACCAGTTTAGGGTATTCAGGGAGAGCTGTAAGTTATTTTTTTACCCTGCGCCCCCGGTCGTCAGGGGAGAGGCTCCAGCGGGTGGGAATAATCATGTCCTTACTGCGAGCGGGTTCACAGACCTGGACATTTTCTTTGCCCCCACAAGCCCCAGAATGGTTTTCTGTTGATGCCTTTTTTGACAGTTTAGTTGTGATATATGACAGAGTACAGGTCGCTGAGGCTAAGATCATGGACCTGGCACAGGGGGGCTGCGTAGCTGAGGATTACTGTACTGAGTTCTGGAAGTGGTCCACCGACATTCTGTGGAATAATACTTCTCTGAGGCACCAGTTCCAAAGATCTCTCAGGCGCCAGTTCCAAAGAGACCTTTCCGAGACAGTCAGCGATGCTCTAGTCCTCCACGATGCCCCTTGAGCAGGTATATTTACCCATGATTAGAGTTGCCAGTCTTCATGTTGAGGAGAGAAGACTGAGACAAGATATTGGACTCTGTCCATACTGTGGTCTCTTTGGTCATTTTCTTAAGAATTGCCCAACTCATCCTCAGGCTATCAAACCATTGGGAGAGCGTCTGAGTCTGTGTGATGGCCGAAGAAGTCACCCAGACTACCAGGTACCTTTTCCTTCCTCTGATAAAGTACTGATAAATATGATGATTTCCTTCAAGAATCAGGTGTTATCAACATTGGTGTTCATTGACTGCGGGACTGCTGGTAACTTTATTGACTCAGGACTGGTTCTGAAGTTAGGATCAGGGACAGTTAGTTTAAGAAGACCCATTCAAGTCATCGCCCTTGACAAAACACTGTTAGCTCACAATTTGGTCAAGAGAGCAACGGTGGATTTCACTCTCCAAGTGGGAGCACTCCACTCTGAATCCATCTCCTGTTTTGTGTTGGATAATTTACATGCTGGATTGGTACTGGGGTTTCCATGGTTGCAGATTCACAATCCAGTTATTGATTGCTGTCAGAAGAAGATTGTGAAATGGAGCCCCAATTGTTACAAGAAATGTCTAAAAAATGTACAAATATGCTCCTCTAGTCTGGATGGTCTTCTGGGGTACCTGAAGGACTTCGGAGATGTGTTCTCGGAAAAAGAAGTGGAGATACTACCTCTCCATCATCCTTATGATTGTGCTATTGATCTTATTCCTAGCCCCAAGCTGCAATTTGTTGGGGCCTGAATGGGCCGCCATGAAAGAATATGTTAACGAAAGTTTACAGAAGGGTCATATCCATCCTTCTTCCACCCCTTTAGTTGCTGAATTTTTCTTTGTTAAAAAAAAGATGGAGGTCACTGTCCTTGCCTTGATTTCCAAGATCTAAACAAGATCACGGATAAAAATACTTACATTCGGGGTGGAGGAGGGAGCAGAAAGTGATGGCGGGAACTTTGCCAGCGAGAAGGAGGAAGATGAAGGGGAAGGTGGAGGGACTGAGAAGTGCACTACAATATGCATAGAGGGGCTTCAAATCCCTGAGGAGCCTTTGAAAGATGTGTTTAAGGTGGTCCTTCACAGTCATACTCCTATCACCAATGTGGCTGCACAACTGGGGGTCATGCAGGCGGACATTTCTAAACTGCAACATTCAATGCATGTAACTAAGGAAAGAATGGGAGAGGCTGAAAAGTGCACCAGTAGTGCTGAGGACTATATAGCAAAAGCTGATAAGGCTACTAAACGCATGAGTGATGTGATTTCTGCCATGCAAGCAAAAACGGATGACCTTGAAAATAGGTCCAGGCTCAATAATGTGTGGCTGATTGGGGTGCCAGAAAAGACGGAAGGAGCGGCGCTGACAGAGTTTTTTGAAAAATGGCTACTAAACATTATTGGCTCTGACAAGTTGTTCCATATGTATGCAATTGAAAGAGCACATCATGTTCCTACACATCCCCTCCCCCTTGGATGCCCTCCTAGACAAGTGCTGGTTAAGGTCCTGCATTACAGAGACAGAGATGCAATTCTTAGACACGCCAGAGAACACAAGGCTCTTAAGCTAAATGGCTCCAGGATATCCATATTTCCGGACTTTTCCATAGAAGTTCAGAAACAGAGAGCCAGATTTGTTAATATCAAGACGAGACTAAGGGAGCTGGGTGTCATTTACTTGATGTTGTATCCAGCCAAATTGAGAGTGGTTGCTGAAGGGGCAGTACAATTTTTTATGGAAGATAAGGAAGCTCTAAGATGGCTGGACAGTAGCGAGCAACATTTGCGTCAAGCAAAATCAAATTATTCAGCAGGTTGACGGGACCGTTCTTTTCTCCGGTTGCATTCTTTGGAGGTATCCGTTAACTCTTTTTTCCTCCTTGGTATTTGTATTCTTATTTTCAGGTTTTTGGGATTGAGTTTCTAGATCTCCGTTGGTCATGAGTCTTTTTTGGAAAAATTGAAAACTGTTGTAATCTACCTGGCTGCAATCTACAAGTCATGTGGCAGTCCCAATGGATTGGGACAGATGGTGGGACTGTTGGATAAAGTGCGCTCTCCCCTCCATGTTAGGAGGGGATGGAAAGATGGAATTGGGATTTGTTGGGGGAGGTTTTTTGTTGTTTGGGGAGAATGGGGTGGGGAGGAAGGGGGTAAAGCATTTACATAATGTACGTCACTCTGATCACTATAGGTATGGCTACAGTTGCAATTGGATGAAAAAATGAGGGGCAATATGTTCTAAGGAGGGAAAATGTCTGGAAGAATGAGAGTTGTGAGTTGGAATGTCAGGGGTTTGGCGTCTAGTGTGAAACGACAAGCTGTGTTTAAATTTTTGTGTGATGCCAAGCCGTCAGTGATTTGCTGGCAGGAAACTCCTATGGTAAAAGAGTAAAAGAGAGAATACATTTTCTAACCAAAATATGGATACAAGCAGGATATCATGCTACATATTCAACATATTCCAGGGGGGTTAGTATTCTCATTTGTGTTGGGGTACCTTTTGAATAACAAAGTCATTGTAGACCAGACGTGTAGATTTATATGCTTACTTTAAATTATATGGATCCTTGATATGACTGGTCTCAATATATATTCCACCGCACCATATTGTGGGAGACTGCTCATTGGGACAGGGGTAGACATGAGTCATTGAGACCGGGAGGTAACTGTACACCATTTGGAGCGGTCCAGAAGGAAACTGTTTTGCACGATTTATGGAGGATTTCTCATCCTGGCGTCTGTAAGTATTCCTGTTTCTCATCTTCCTTTGCATCTTTGTCGAGAAGTGACCTGGCATTGGGCAACACTCAGATGTTGGGCCTTGTTGGGGAAGTAACTTATCTGGCTAGAACAATATCGGATCATTCCCGCTATGAGTGTGATACTTGAGGGAGTGGGATCTGCGCTTGCTAGAGGGTGCATGTGGAGGTTGAACCCTTTCTGGTTACAACTTATTGACCTGGATGGACATGTAGGGGGTGATATTAGAGAATATTTTAAAATTAATGCTGGGACGGCTTTGGTTTTAATGGTATGGGAAGCTATGAAGGCTTATTTTAGAGGACTCTGCATTAAAGAGATATTCCGGGTAAAGGCAGAAACTGGCAGGAAGGATCAGATGTTGATTAGAAAATTGGAGGAAGCAGAGTAGGCATTAATCAACGATCAGTCCCCGGAGGCACAGGGAAGGTTGAAAGAGGCGCAGACTAGAGTAGATGGCAATGAAAGCGGTGGAACGTAAGAGAATGTTTTAGAACATTAAATATTTTGAGAAGGGGAAGAGAGCTGACCATCTCCTTTCTAGGATAGTAGCAGCACAGAGGGATTCCACACATATAGCTGCTCTGAAGGGAAGGGATAGGCATGAGCATACTGGTAGCAAGGCTATTTTAAAGGTGATGACGAAGTATTATTCGGATCTTTATAAATCACATGTGCGGCCAACGGTGGAGGAGATGGATGATTATTTGGCAGAAATGCAGCTCCCCAAGCTCTCGGCGACTGATCAGGGGCTTTTTGAGGAGCCATTTAATCTGGAGGAACTTGACGCCACTTTGGCCTCTATGCCTAATGATAAAGCCCCTGGGGTGGATGGGATCCCGGGGGAGGTGTACAAAAAATATAAAGAGATACTTCTTCCTGCTTTGCTGGAGATGTATCGTGTTGGTTTGGTGGAGGGGGAGTTGCCACGGTCCATGCGAGAGGCAATAATTGTTGCGTTGCCAAAGCAGAGAAAGGATCTGATAGATCCAGCCTCTTATCGTCCAATTTCGCTATTGACAACAGATGTCAAAATCCTGGCTAAGATGTTGGCCAACCGCCTTAATAAGGTAACGACAATAATACATTGTGATCAATCCGGATTTATGCCCAAAAGCTCTGCCTCACATAATTTCAGGGTGGCGGTATTTGTGAGCGGTCATGAAGGCTATGGGTTTTGATGTGAAATTTATAAGTTGGATGCAGTTGCTGTATGCACCTCCAAGATCTAGGGTACGGGTCAGGGCCGGCGTCAGCACCCGGCGTACCCGGGCAAGTGCTGGGGCCCCGGTGAGACAGGGGGGCCCATTCAGGGCCGGCGTTAGGGGCAGGCAGCTGCCAGTGCCTAGGGCCCCTGCTCCCCCAGGGGTCCTCAGCTAGTGGCACATCACGCAGCTGCTATGGGGCCCCTGTGAGGCAGGGGGGCCCACCTGTCACAAGCGCCAATTCCCCCGCTGCTGCTTTGAACTTTACCGGCATCTGCCGGTAAAGTTCAAAACAAATGATGGAGGAGAGAGCGTCACCTGACGCTCCCTCTCCCATCATTCCCCACTCTGCCGCATCTGACACTGCCGCTGCGGGTGCGCGATGATGTCATCGCGCACTCGCTGTGTGTCAGGCAGTGCAGCGGCAGCAGCCGAGACCGGAGCAGGGAGGGAGCGGCGCGGGAACGTTGAGAGGTGAGGAGTGTTTTTTTTGTGTGACTATAACAGTGAGTACTGGACTATGGGGCCATTCTTAGGGGGAGGGGGGCTGTGCTGTATACTACATGTCTGTGCTATATACTACATGTCTGTGCTATAGACTAAATGTCTGTGCTATATACTACATGGCTGTTCTATATGCTACATGGCTGTGCTATACTACATGGGCCGTGTTATATACTACGTGGGCTGTTATATGCTACGTGGGCTGTGCTACAGTATATACTACATGGCTGTTCTATATACTACATGGGCTGTGTTATATAATATGTGGCTATGCTATATACTATATGGGTTGTTATATGCTACTTGGGCTGTGCTATACACTACATGGCTGTTCTATATACTACGTGGGCCGTGTTATATACTATGTGGCTGTGCTATATACTATATGGGCTGTTATATACTACGTGGGCTGTGATATATACTACATGGCTGTTCTATATACTACGTGGGCTGTGTTATATACTACGTGGGCTGTTATATGCTACGTGGACTGTGCCTGTGCTATATACTACGTGGCTGTGTTATATGCTACGTGGGCTGTTATATACTACATGGCTGTGTTATATGCTACAGTGGCTGTGCTATATACTACGTGGGCTGTGTTATATACTACATGCTGTGTTATATGCGATCATCAATCGTGGTATGTGTTAAAGGGGGAGCCCACTGAGACTCTTTCGCCCGGGGCCCTCAAAAACCTGGAGCCGGCCCTGGTACGGGTGAATGGTCTTTTGTCTGAAGATTTTCCTTTGTATAGGGGAAAGTGGCAGGGCTGGCCTTTGTCTTCTCTGTTGTTTGCGATTGCTATAGAGCCTTTGGCGGCGGCAATATGGAGAGATAGGTGTATAAAGGGATATAGATATGGAAGTCATGAAGAGAAGATAGCCCTGTACACGGAAGATGTGCTATTGTTTCTGGAGGATGCGCAGGAGTCTTTGACAGTGGCTATGCATAGCATTACTAACTTTGGGGCTCTATTGGGATTATCTATTAACTGGGACAAGTCTATTTTGCTGCCCCTGGACGTGGCGACTCCTCTGACACTAGACCCTGTGATTCCCTTACAGGTGGTTCATGCGTTTAAATATTTGGGCATTGTGATTTTGGCTAAGATAGAGGACTATGTGCGGCTCAACCCAACTCCTTTGCTTGGAAAATTTCAGCAGAAGATTGGGGCCTGGAAGAGGCTGTTTCTGTTGGTCGCAGGTGAAGTTAATCTGATTAAAATGATACTTATGCCTCAGCTCCTATTATTTTGCGCTTCCATGCTGGCGACGCACATCTCAAATCGCCGCATGCGGACACATCTGCATAAAATGCATGTCCCTGCATACCCAATGTTAAAGATAGGTACGCAGGGAAATGCAGGACACAGGTGGCAGTAGGCGGAGCTACACAGAGGAAGCAAGGAGGAAGTACGCTGCCATCCGCAGCGCACAGGAACGCAAGTCTGAAACCAGCCTTAGTCAGTCTACCGGAACCTCACGTTCTTCTGTAATTATGGTTTTCATCCCCAATTTGGGGAATTTTCTGGGATTAATTCTGAATGCCCTGGGGTGGAGGTCGCCGTGCAGAGACTTGTGGATGTCTGGAGGGAGGTTCAAAAGAATATTGGGACTGCACAGATTCACCAAAAACAAAAGACCAATAGATGACATTTGGTGGGTCCAGTCTTTAAGATTGGGGATAAGGTTTGGTTGTCTTCAAGGAAGATTAAAATTAAAGTGCCGTCGGCAAAGTTAGGTCCAAAATTATTGGTCCATATGTGATCCTAAAGGTGGTCAATTCTGTGGCATTTAGATTAAACCTTCCTTCATCTCTTCGCATCCCTAATTTATTCCATAAATCCCTATTAAAGGAATATGTCCCTTCTGCATTGTCTCCCTCATCCCTGCCTCCACTTTCAGTAGACAGTGGCCTCGAGTATGAGATTCAGAGGGTTGTGGATTCTCGGAGGGTCTGTAATTCCCTACAGTACCTCATTCACTGGAGGGGATACGGACCAGAGGAGAGATCCTGGGTCCCTTCTCAAGATGTGAAGGCCGATCAGTAAGTCAGGGCCTTCCATCTAAAATTTCCTGGGAAGCCCCAGTGTGTTTGGGATGCAGCTACTGACAGCTCGGCCGTCCAATCTGGTATAGGAGTGTGCTGACGCTGTTGGTACTTTGATTGACAGCTTGGCCATCCAATCTGGTACAGGGGAGTGTTGAGCTGTTAGTATGTTGATTGACAGCTAGACTATCCAATTTTAGACTGTGAGGCATCAGCTGGCTCCAAGAGTTCATTATTCCAGGTAATTGCCATACTTGATATCTGTGCTGTGTCTCCCAGAACTCTGCCAGATGTACATTCAGCTTGTGAGGTTTGTTCTCCTGTGACTTGAGTTCTGTATGCTTGATCTGTTGCCTGACCTTGGACTTCATTCTGACCATCTGCCTGTTTTACCAATTCAGCTCTGGTCCGTTATCCTCCCGGTACTCTGACCTCGGAACATTACCTGACTACGCTTTTGCCTCTTCCTTCTGTTTATAACTTACCCTCCTGGCTTCTGATCTTGGACTCGTTGACCACTCTGACTCACAGCTTGGCCATGAGAAGTGACTAGGGTCACAATAGCCATTACTAATGTTAGGACCGATTCTAGCTGTATTCCTATTGTACATGAGAACTGCAATGGCGCCCAACACCAAATATCACTGCTGTACAGCAAAAGAAAAATACCACCATACAGGGGCTTAATAACAATGCTATGATTACCAGCAACTAAATAACACCACTGCGTAGTGCCCACCTAAAAATACTGTCATACAGTGACTGAAAATATCTGCCAGCTACTAAAAACTCCCAAAGATAGTTGCTAAATAGCACTGTCGCATTTATTAAATTCTCTTGTCTTACCTTGGTTGTACAATGTCATCAATGTATGTGCACACTAAGTTTTTTCCAGGCAGGCATACTTGTCATCGTTTGCAGGCGATTCAGGAGATATAAGCATTTTTTTTACTGAAGCATTTTCTTTAATAAGTTTTTGTTGTTTCTGAGCAATTTTTCAATGTTTTGAAAGACTGTGAGTTTTTTTAACATAGTTCCAGTGTATTGTAAAGTCTTTTAACTCCATTTAACAATGAAAAAATGCTAGTGAGTTTTTAAGCATTTTCGCTCAAACTATGTTCAAAACATCTAAAGAAGCAAGAAAAACAGCAGCAGCACTTCAAATAATGGTGAAAAAACAACCTTAGTCCTTTATTGCATAATAAAAATCATGGACAAGGTATTGCGGGTAAACAAGTGCAGATTATGCAGGCAAATGAAACAGGACGACGGCCGTTTAGCGCAATAAGCGCTTCCACGGGTCCAGATGTTCAAAACAAGACTGAGCGTCTTTCAAGAATCTTTTCAACCTCAGCATTGACTTCTAGGATAAAGTACAGAGTGCATTGATGGTGCATCAGTGTGATCACATACAGCTCACAGCCAGAACCACTATGGTCCTTACTTCACTCTTACAGCTTGCAGTCAGTAGACTATCATTTCTGTGGCAAGCTACTTCATTGTAAGTACCGTATTTACCATATAAGACGCATCAGACCATAAGATGCACCCCACATTTTGGGGTGGAAAATAGCAGAAAAAAAGATTTTTATAATATGAGGTTCAATCTTATTGTCCGATTTTAAGGTATTTTACCTGAGGGCCAGCGGTGGTAATGCAGGGAAGCCGGCGGCGGCAGAAGTGGGGCAGTGCTGCAGTCCCAGGGTATCCTATCGGTGCGATGCTGTGGGTCCGGTATCGGTGGTGAGGCAGAGTCCCTTCCTCAGGATGCCAGCAGCAATGTGGTGACGCCTCGGCCTGGTGTTCAAGGCGAGCAGAGCTGAGTGCATCACCGGTTTCTCGGTGGCCATCTTCCTGGTGCCGCGTGTGTGCAGACTGAGATCTTGGCGGCCCCCGGCTTCAGAAAAATGGCTGCCGAGATCTCAATCTGTGGACGTACCGCCTCCAGCTTCAAGAAGATGGCCGCAGTGAAACTAACGATGTACTCCGCACCGCCCACCGCTGACACCGAGCCTCAGCATCACCACACCTCTGCCACCGCTGGTTCCCTGAGGAAAGGACGCTGCTACAACACTGCCGCAACCCCCCAGTAAGCCTGCATTTGGACTATAAGACACCCCCCATTTTCCTCCCAAATTTTTTAGGGAAAAGTGCATCTTATAGTCTGAAAAATACGGTAGCTTTGGCAATGTATGATATTGCGACATTTGAACATCAGTTATAATTTTTTCCCAAAACATTGCGTGTGAAGTGATGTTAGGTAACATTTTGTTATAGTAATTGCAAATACATAATTTGTCAAAATAAATCTTTTAGGCACTGTATATTTAAACAACATTTTCTCTTTTTTTCTGGGCTCACTACAGATTATACAGAATAATACATAACCTTGTGTCTCACATAAAGCACGCAGAGTGAGATAAATAGTCAATAGTAGGTAATCACTACAAGAGCTCTTGCTGCTCCTTCCCCAGGTATCGGTTCCCTACGCCATTGACCATTTGTCAAATTTCTCTTCTCATTATTTTATTTAGATTCATAAGGCTGGCATCAAGGAACATTTATACAGTATGCTGGATGGCGCACATTTCCGGATTATCTTTTGTATTCTAGGCAGGACTCTTCTCTGTTGAAGAGCCAGGTTCACCACATACATACTTGCAAAGCCGTGCTCCAGTATCTGACCTGGCAGCTTTTCCATTACTGACCTAGTTGGCTTTTTGAATTTGCTGCTCATCTTCAATTTCCTTGCAATGAGCCTGAACCATGGTTGACCATTATTGGAAACGATTACTGCCTACCTTAATGTACTACCACTCTGAATACAGTTTTGCTTACTGATTTTTTACTGTATTCCTTATTTCCTAGGCTATTCTCTGTAATCTGCTGGTTAAGTAGATTATTCAAGCATATATGATTTTAATATTTTTGCGATATGAATTATAACATAATTTGTGATGTGATAGAAAAGTTCATACGTTGTGTGTGTTGTGGGAGAAAGAGAGGTGTGTGAATCCCTTAGATTTTACATTAGCATCAAGTAGATATGATCAAATCAATATGCTGCAAATCAACTTTGAGTCTAATTTCAGGAAATTCGCAGGTCTCAGAGAATTAGAACAATTTGTGATTTCTTTCACATGGATAGTTAAAAAATATCTAGCGTTGTTTCAGACATTGCTGAAGATTGCATTGCAGAAAGTGGTTTCACATGAAATCAGGCACAGCTGCCAGGGTTTCCTCATAATACCTTTTAGCTAATACAACATAATCTAGCCCAGCTAATCATGGGGATTGTCATAGCCACTAAAAGATGAAGCAGGGAAGACAGTGGCCATTTTAGGGTTTTACAGCCTATGGATAGAAGGTCAAAGTTTACAGCTTTATCATTATACATAGAGATAAAAGGCTTAAGTTAAAACAGAGTTTGGCATGCTACTGCAGAAAATAGAAAAACAGAGTTGTGGTCTTAGTCTATGAATAAAAATAATACCTAGCAACATAGCTTGTTTTTGTTTATGGCCTTTGTTTAGAGTTTAAGAATTAAAAAATAACTAAAAAAACACTTTTTTTTTAATTTAACAGTTAGCATACCTGTTTTACTAGTCCAATTTTACAACCAGTCCATATGCACCTCAGCAATACTGTGGACTGTTCTTGCAGTTTCCTTTCTGTTCATTTCCCTACCAATCAATGTCACAGTTTTGAAGCCTTGGTCATGACTTTTTGTTGATCGGGAGGGGGAAAATAGTGTTAAAAATAAAAAATAAATAAAAAAAATATTACACACATTTTACTTTTTGCATACTTGGTTTACTAGTCTATTTTAGCAACTGTATGCTCTATTATAAAACTCCAAGCTTTTTTTTTTTCCAGAGGTTTATGTACCAACATTACATTCTTAGTTAGGGCTTTTTTCTAGAGGTAAGGAAAGGGAGAAAATGGTGTTTAAAAAAATAATAATAAAGAATAATGCTTTTTACTTTTTGAATACCTATTTTACTAGTCTAATTTGGCAACCATATATCTCAGAAGTATACTGCTGGCTGCTAATGCATTTGGAAGCTTTATACCAACCTGGCATTTGTTGTTATGGCATCTTTTTTGCATAGAGAGCAATAATCTGCTTACCAAAAATTTTAAAGAAATTACACTAAATCTAGATACTTAACTATGAAGGTCTGTTTTGGCACACCTGTTTAAGTTTGAAAATAGGAGACGTGTACATATCACACCAGTATTACAAAAAGTAGCCATTGTTACAGTACCCTTTTTAGCCATTGCATGTCCCCAGTTTTCATTTCTGGTGAATCCAAATTTGCCAGGGGTGGATAAATATGGTCAAACTTTTTGTAAACTTTAAACTTGTGTCCAAAATGTATGGTAAAAAAAAGTGGCACTGGCAATGTACATGATTTTTTGGTCCGACCATTAGAAACTGCACTGATCAGTAGAATTGGGAAGTTTTATCACTGATAGGACACCTATCCCCATTTTAAAAAGGACCTGCAGGTGGGATGTCAGACCGCAGCTCCATTCATTCTCTTTGGGGCTTTCAAAAAAACAAGTGCAGTGCTTGCAGCCACTGAGAGAATGAATGGATCAGTGGTCGCACATGCCGCTACAGTCTAATGGGGATAAAAGTTACACTTCTGTACATTGAGTCCAAGCAGTCAGACCCCCGCCAATCAATATGTTATCACGTATCCTGTGGAGAGGTGATTACTTTTTGTCACAGGAGAACCCCTGTAAGAGCATCTCTGCTGCTGTGTTCCAAGTATTCAGTCTAATGAAAATAAAGAATCTTCTCCTAATTAATATCAGAGAGAACAAATGACTTTCATACAGAACACAATCCACTACACCAAGAACAATACTACCACACACAGGGAAGAAATACAACCACACCATGACCAGACCACATAGTGACCAAATAATACCACATACAAGGAACAAATACTGCCACACCATAAACAGGCCACATATTACCACCACATAGTGACAGAATAATACCACATACATTGAACAAATACCACTATACCATGACCAGAACACATATTACCAGCATATAACGACTAAATAATACCACATACAATGAGACATACTGTCACACCATGACTGGACTGCATATTCCACTACATAGTGACAGAATAGTACCACATGCAAGGGAAAAATACTGCTACCCCATGACCAGACCACAAATTAACACCACATAGTGACTAAATACTACAATACTGATCATGAATACAAACCACAATACTAACAACACTGTTATTACCACCAGTGACATTATACGCAAGAGCTCTGCATATAGTATACAGTGTATAGTGTAAGTGTACAGGTAATGCAGTGATCACCAGTGACATTAAACATAGGAGCTCTGTACATAGTGTCAGTGTACAGGTAATACAGTGATCACCAGTGACATTATACACAGGAGCTCTGTATATAGTGTAAGCATACAGTGATCACCAGCGACATTATGCACAGGAGTTCTGGACATAGTGTCAGTAAACAGGTAATACAGTGAGCATCAGTGACATTATACACAGGAGCTCTGTATATAGTATATAGTGTATAGTGTGCATGTACATGTACAACATTGACTCAACAATAGTGTTGAGCATTCCGATACCGCAAGTATCGGGTATCGGCCGATATTTGCTGTATCGGAATTCCGATACCGAGATCCGATATTTTTGTGGTATCGGGTATCGGTATCGAAACAACATTAATGTGTAAAATAAAGAATTAAAATAAAAAATATTGCTATACTCACCTCTCCGACGCAGCCTGGACCTCACCGAGGGAACCGGCAGCGTTGTTTGCTTAAAATTCGCGCGTTTCCTTCCTTACGTGAAGTCCCGGCTTGTGATTGGTCGCGTGCCGCCCATGTGGCCGCGACGCGACCAATCACAGCAAGCCGTGACGTAATTTAGGTCCTTCAGGATTTTAAAATTACGTTCCGGCTTTGTGATTGGTCGCGTCGCGGTCACATGGGCGACGCGACCAATCACAAGCCGTGACGTCACGGGAGGCTGGACAAGCGCGCATTTTAAAATGAGAGTCTGTCATTCCAAAACACAAGTTAAATTCAGCATATAGTCATATGGCTTTTTGTTCAAATATGCTAATTAGAGAACTCTGTGCATCCTTGGAGTGGCTGAGCAGCTCCAGTGCCCAATTTTGCCCTCCTCCCCCAACTCCCCGCCCTGAGTTTAGATTCCCCGCCTCTCTCCCTCTGGTTATTGACAGTGCTGGATTGCCCTGAGCCTGTGCTAACTCAGGAGAAAGCTGATGTCTGCACTCACTTACTATACTGTCGGAGTTTCCAGATCATAGTATGCGCTCATACAGCTCTCTCCTCTCTCCTGCATTTGAATACTACAGTAGTGAAGCAGCAGTCTATATGACACTGTCAAAGCTAGGCCTGGACTGGCCCATAGGAGAACCAGAGAATCCTCCAGTGGGCCCCTGTGCAGAGAATAGGCCACCCCCCTCTATGAGCAGTACTTGGCACAATATACTGGAATCACTATGTACAGACAAAGGCAGCATCTTATTCATTTAACAATCTACAGAGTTAATTGTTATATAAATTTGTTGTTGAGGATAATGTCACATTGTATGTATGTGAATAGTGGGGCCCTGGAGTTGGTTACTGAAGGTCCCTTGGCACCCCAGACCGACACTGGCTGACACAGCTGTTACCAACCCAGACAGATATATATTTTTATAGGTATAGTAAATAAAACTTCAGATTCCAGACCAAGTAGCACGTTGCAAAAAATATTCAATTAGCGGACTGCAAATGTCACAAGTGATGCATAGTATGTAATGTAAAAACCTCCAGCTCCTCAACGTATAATTCTAGAGACCATTGCAAAATACGGCCACTATTACCGTCATGTGAAACCAAAGACATTCTCATTTGTTTATAAGAAAGTTTGTGGACATAACGCCTACAACATTCAGTGCCTTACGAAAGTATTCGGCCCCCTGGAACTTTTCAACTTTTTCCCACATATCATGCTCCAAACATAAAGATACCAAATGTAAATTTTTGGTGAAGAATCAACAACAAGTGTAACACATCTGTGAAGTTGAATGAAATGTATTGGTTATTTTTAATTTTTGTGGAAATTCAAAAACTGAAAAGTGGGGCGTGCAATATTATTCGGCCCCTTTAACTTAATACTTTGTTACGCCACTTTTTGTTGCGATTACAGATGCAAGTCGCTTGGGGTATGTCTCTATCAGTTTTGTACATAAAGAGACTGAAATTCTTGCCCATTCTTCCTTGGCAAACAGCTCAAGATCAGTGAGGTTTGATGGAGATCGTTTGTGAACAGCAGTTTTCAGCTCTTTCCACAGATTCTCGATTGGATTGAGGTCTGGACCTTGACTTGGCCATTCTAACACCTGGATATGTTTATTTGTGAACCATTCCATTGTAGATGTTGCTTTATGTTTGGTATCTTTGTCTTGTTGGAAGACAAATCTCCGTCCCAGTCTCAGGTCTTTTGCAGACTCCAACAGGTTGTCTCCAAGAATGATCCTGTATTTGGCTCCATCCATCTTCCCATCAATTTTAACCATCTTCCCTGTCACTGCTGAAGAAAAGCAGGCCCAAACCATGATGCTGCCACCACCATGTTTGACAGTGGGGATGGTGTGTTCAGGATGATGAGCTGTGTTTGCCTTTATGCCAAACATATCTTTTGGCCTTGTTGACAAAAAGTTTGATTTTGGTTTAATCTGACCAGAGCACCTTCTTCCCCATGTTTGGTGTGTCTCCCAGGTGGTTTGTTACAAACTTTAAATGACACTTTTTATGGATATCATTGAGAAATGGCTTTCTTCTTGCCACTCTTCCATAAAGGCCAGATTTGTGCAGTGTACGACTGATTGTTGTCCTATGGACATACTGTCCCACCTCAGCTGTAGATCTTTGCAGTTAATCCAGAGTGAACATGGGCCTCTTACCTGCATCTCTGATCAGTCTTCTCCTTTTTTGAGATAAAAGTTTAGAGGGACGGCCGGGTGTTGGTAGATTTGCAGTGGTATGATACTCCTTCCATTTCAATATGATCGCTTGCGCAGTGCTCCTTAGGATGTTTAAAGCTTTGGAAATCATTTTGTATCCAAATCCGGCTTTAAACTTCTCCACAAGAGTATCACGGACCTCTCTGTTGTGTTCCTTGGTCTTCATGATGCTCTCTGTGCTTCAAACAGAACCCTGAGACTATCACAGAGCAGGTGCATTTATACGGAGACTTGATTACACACAGGTGGTTTATACTTATCATTTAGGACAACATTGGATCATACAGAGATCCACAATGAACTTCTGGACTGAGTTTGCTGCACTGAAAGTAAAGGGGTTGAATAATATTGCACGCCCCACTTTTCAGTTTTTGAATTTCCACAAAAATTTTAAATAACCAATAAATTTCGTTCAACTTCACAATTGTGTTCCACTTGTTATTGATTCTTCACAAAAAATTTACATTTGGTATCTCTATGTTTGAAGCATGATATGTGGGAAAAGATTGAAAAGTTCCAGGGGGACGAATACTTTCGCAAGGCACTGTAAGTATATTATTTAATTTGATTCTGAGGCAATCTACTCCACTGTGCAACGATAAAGCTTGTAATGTGCCAAGCACCTTTGTTCATTGTGATGAGAAAGATTTTTCATTAGCGCAAAGTGAATTAAAAGCAAAAAATTATTTATTGTCTCTTCATTAAAATAGTAGCATGGGCATTGAAAAATATCTGACTTTTCAAGTTTGTCTAACTCTTAAACCTAGACACTATGATTAATAGTCAGCCAGACTCAAGAAGACTCAAAGTATTCTATGCCCATGCTGCTATATTAAGGAAGTCACAATAAAGAATTTTTTGCTTTTACTTTGCTTTTCTTTTTTGTGACTGAGAGTACTCTATTTGACCTAATTGCTAAAAGAAAATCAAATAAAATTAAAACACTTTTAATCATGACAAATCCATTTTCCTAGATAATTCTACAAAAAATGAAAAATGGAAAAACGTTTACTTTTGAAGCCAACAAGTGGCTGCCAAAAAATCATGGAAACAGGGATCTGATGTGCGAGCTTCCACTTGTTGAAGATGGAGACATGATTTATCCAGGTAAGTGATTGCAACTTGATGATTTGACTGTATGTTAGGGGTTCACCAGGTGAGGTTGATACTTTAAGCCATAGGTCAGGGTGAGGCCAAGTGTGATGACAGCAGAGTTTCACTTTATATATGAAAACTGGATCAGTAAGGACCAGTATAGCAAGATGTGCAAGATGGCAAACAGACATGTGCAACAGAAAACACCAGAAGACATTGAGCTAGGGTTGTGGAAACATTCAAGAATAAAATATGTATATTGAAATAAAGACAATGCAAAATAATGGTTATTGGCAGACTTGTATGCTATGGACCGACTGATGGTCAATGGCAGAAACATGTGCAATCAACAGATAACTGGTCAACCACAAGACAGCTTTGATGAACAGGCAAACTGGATACTTGCTTGCAGAAAAACATATTTGCAGCAGCGTTATAAGAACAACAAGAGTATTAGCAGAAAAAAGTTTTTCATGCTTACAGCAGATGAATGATTAACTGCAGGTCTGAGCTATGAAGTGAAATAGAGAGTTTATAAACAAGCTTGCTGAAAAGATGATTAGCCGAAATGAGTGAAGGGGATAGTGAAGCAACCTCCTCAGGTACACGTGATAGCTGAATGCTATGCTTACTAAATACTCAGACAGCACAGTGATGTCCGAGTCATCCTTAAACGGCTTTGGGTGATGATGTCAAAGGTTACCATTTTACCACAGTAACTCACTGCAGATTTGAACAAAAGTAATTGGTCCTAGGGGAAGGAACCAGAAGCTGGTGCCTGAGCTAGGACAGATATGTAATACTGTACTAATACATAAAAACATAGGGATGTTTTGTCTTTCCCATCACAGTCTCAGTACAGAACATCAGGAAACCACTAGTTGATATGATTTAATATTCTACATATGCTTTATCTTATATTGTTCACACAACCATAACAGTTCCTCTACAATAAAGTGTTTTCATTTTATTTTTAATTTGCTTATTAAATGCTCAAAACTTGTTTATGAGCCTTATAAAAATTTCTGCTCACTCCAATTGCTAATTTTTCTTTAAAGAACTGCATTTAAATGTTCTCAGTCTTTACATTAACAGCACAGTAACATTATATGTGCTACCATTAAACAAAAACCTTCCAAATTCTTACTAGTTTGTTCTAGATTTTTTATACGTATTTCCCTTTATTTCTTTGCTAAAAATTTCTAAACAAAAGTGAAAATCTGAAAGTTTGTTGGTTTGTTCTTATCAGAGACTTTGAGGAGATCTATCATGGAAAAATCATATGGGTTTGCATTTTTATTACAAAAATCAATAGTCCTTTACTATAAGACAGTTTTAATGTAAGCTATCTGAAACGTACAAAGAAAAGCACACAAGGGAAACAGAGGAATGTTTTTTCGGAACCTGCACTGCATATGTTAAAGGGAATCTATCAGTAGGAATAACTCTCCTAAGCCATCTACTGTATATGGAAATGTAGGTCATAGGAACCTGAATAAAATGATATCTTGATATTTGCGACATGATGATTTAGTCCAGAAAAATGCATGAATTTCTCATATGTAAATGGGCTGCTCCAGGATATGACCTGGACACTGATCCTCATGACAATCTGCCTCCAGAGATTATTTTTAACTATATAGTGGCCCGATTCTAACGCATCGGGTATTCTAGAATATGTATGTATGTATATAGCAGCCATATAGTATATAGCACAGGCCACGACATATTGTAGAATACCCGATGCGTTAATACAGGCCACGCAGTATATAACAGTGGCCACACAGTATATAGCACAGCCCAAACAGTATATAACATTTCCCACGTAGTATATAACACTGCCCACGTAGTATATAACATTACCCACTTAGTATATAGCAGCCACGCAGTATATAACACAGCCCACATAGTCTATAACACAGCTCAAACAGTATAACACAGCCCACATAGTATATAACATTGCCCACATAGTATATAACACTGCCCATGTAGTATATAGCAGCCATATAGTATATAACAGCCCACGCAGTATATAACACAGCCCACATAGTATACAACACTGCCCGCGTAGTATATAGCAGCCTGTTATGACCTGGTGGTTAAGAGGCCACACCGATATGACCTGGTGGCTAAAACGCAACATGGGACGAGCTCTGAGGAGGTGGTATCTCTACTGACCGCAATCCCTAATCCTAACAACAACACTAGTAATAGCCGTGGGATGTTCCTGACTCTCCCTAGACACCTCTTCACAGCCTAAGAATTAACTACCCCTAAAGAAGGAAATAGAAAGCTATCTTGCCTCAGAGAAAACCCCAAAAGGAAAGATAGCCCCCCACAAATATTGGCTGTGAGTGGAGAGGGAAATGACATACACAGAAATGAAATCAGTTTTCAGCAAAGGAGGCCAATACTAAACTTGATAGACAGAGAGAAAAGGATACTGTGCGGTCAGTATTAAAAACTACAAAATTCCACGCAGAGTTTACAAAAAATGAACTCCACACCGACTCACGGTGTGGAGGGGCAAATCTGCTTCCCAGAGCTTCCAGCTAGCCTGAATATGACATAGTGACAAGCTGGACAAAAAGAGACATATTTGCAAAGCAATAATATCCAAAGCAAATGGACGAACAAGAACTAGCAGAACTTATCTTTTGCTGACAAGGACAGGCCATATGAGAAATGCAAGGAGAGAACAAAATCCAACCTAAGACATTGACAGCTGGCATGAACTAATGCCCAGAGCAGGTTTAAATAACAAACTCAGGCAAGGCGATCAGTGATGGCAGCTGCTACAGCTACCTAACGGAGCAGCAGTTCCACTCGAAACCACCAGAGGGAGCCCAAGGGCAGAACTCACAAAAATTCCATTAACAACCACAGGAGGGAGCTCCAGAACGGAATTCACAACAGCAGCCATGTAGTATATAACGCAGCCCACGCAGTATATAACACAGCACACATAGTATATAACACTGCCCATGTAGTATATAGCAGCCATGTAGAATATAACACTGCCCATGTAGTATATAGCAGCCATGTAGTATATAACACAGCCCACGCAGTATATAACACAGCCCACATAGTATACAACACTGCCCACGTAGTATATAGCAGCCATGTAGTATATAACGCAGCCCATGCAGTATATAACACAGCCCACATAGTATTTAGCAGTGTGGGCACCATATCCCTGTTAAAAAAAATAATTTAAATAAAAAATTGTTCTATACTCACCCTCCGTCATCCAGCAAAGCTCTGTCGATGCGCGCGCGGCTGCCACCAGCTTCCGATCCCAGGATGCATTGCGAAATTGCCCAGATGACGTAGCGGTCTCGCGAGACCGCTAAGTCTTCTCGGTAATTTCACAATGCATCTCTGGGAACGGAAGCTGGTGGCAGCCGCGCGCGCCTCAGCGGACGACGGATGGTGAGAATAGCAGGTTTTTTGTTTTTATATTATTTTTAACATTAGATCTTTCTACTATTGATGCTGCATAGGCAGCATCAATAGTAAAAAGTTGGTCACACAGGGTTAATACCAGCGTTAACGGAGTGCGTTACCCGTGGCATAACGCGGTCCGTTAACGCTGTCATTAACCCTGTGTGAGCGCTGACTGGAGGGGAATATGGAGCGGGCGCCAGGCACTGACTGGAGTAGGGAGGGACTAATTCTCGGCCGGACTGTGCCCATCGCTGATTGGTCGCGGCAGCCAGGACAGGCAGCTGGTGAGACCAGTCAGCGACGCAGCATTTCCATGACGGAAGTTGCAGACAGAAAGACGGAAGTTCCCCTTAGACAATTATATAGTAGATAAAAAGGGCGTTAATAGTATGAGACAAGTAACTAACACAGAACAGTACAACTGAACTATGTTTTCTAACAAGCATGGTAGCATCTGCAGCTCTCTGAGCTCTGCTGTATTGCAACAATATTACAAACCTGTCTGCCTGTAAGATGGATGCTGAGAGGAATCGGCAGATGTGTCAGGTATAGTGATGGGCGAGCACTAAAATGCTCTTGTGCTCGTTGCTTGGGTCGAGCAAATTGGAATGCACGGGTGCTCGACCCAAGCAACGAGCCCAATGTAAGTCTATGGGAAACTCGAGTATTTTCCTGGCAGCCCCTCATCGGTCTTCAGAGGGACTAGAAATTGTGGAAATCTATGGGAACAGTGCTCAAATAGTATGAGAACAGCATTGGGAAGACCCCTGGAAGTATTTCTGACTCCCAGGTCACTGCTGTGAACAATGTTGTCAGAGTCACTTTTACAGACTCACAATAAAACATACAAAAATGAAACCAAAATGGATTTTCCTGGAAAATATGTTGAGGAACATCCTTTTCAGGGTAATGACTTGTATATAAGACAAAATAAATAACCAATAACAAAAATGCTCCTCCACATCTTGGGCTATGTTGACACATAGCGTTTTTGATGTGTTTTTGAACTTTAGCATTGCTTTCAACCAAGACAAATGCATTCACTAGGAAATGTCATTTTAACATTTTACAACCTTATCTGGCCATGTAGTGTGTGACACATCATCAGACTCATCCTGTTTAATTTATGAAGGAGGGACTCTAAAAGTCACAAAACCTATTTTTATAGGGCCATCATGCGGCCTTTACTATTCTTAAAGGGCCAGCAGTCAGCCCTCACTATTCTTAGAGATCCATCAGCCGGCTATGCTTTGTTGCTCCCCTTATTAAACAGTGGGTCTCCTATACTGTTATGGCATATGCAGTAAATGGCAGGGTTGCCCAAAATGTTGATGCACCCCAATACCCCTTTAAAGAGATGGGGAGGAGGGACTCATGAAAAAATGTTCCCATAATTAGGAAGTGGGTCTTCCATAGTGTTTGCCTATGCAGTGAATGCAAGGGCTGACAAAAATTTAGATGCACTCCAATGCCCCTTGTTCCATTAGAAAGGAGAAGGTCTCCTATAGTTGTAATGCCCATGCACTAAGTTAATGGGCTGACAAACATTTACCCCAGGGAGGTATACATGAACATACTGTCTAACAAATTGTTTTTAAGGGCATCCTCAATACCCTTTAAAAAAATGATGTGGTTTTGCATCACGGACCACGGTCACCCTGGTGATATGGTGGTGGACGATGAGAAGAAGGAGGAGGACAACAGCAAATAGCCAAAATCAAGAAGCATATACCCATGTGTGGGTGTGAAGAGTTGCATGGGAATAGACCTCCCAAAAAAAGACACTGGATTTGATTTTATGTTACGCTGCTATCATTCGGTGGTGTTGAGAAGTCTGGCTCAATCCAGCCCTTTTGTTCATTTTTATAAGAGTCAGCCTGTCAGCATTTTCAGTTGACAGGTGGATGCGCTTATCAGCTATACAGTAATTCCACCAGTGGCACAAAAAATGCACTCTGACAAATTGCTATTGGCAGAGCAGACCAGGACCTCCAAGGCATAGAGAGCCAGTTCATGCCACATGTCCAGCTTGGATATCAAATAATTATAAGGCACAGAGGAATCATTGAGGATGTTGGTACGGTCAGCACGATACTCTTTCAGCATCTTCCCAAACTTTGCACTCCTTGTGAGAGTACCCCGCGCCTCATGGCTTGTGCGATTGAAGGGTCTGAGAAAACTCTCCCAGAAGCTTGACAGTGTTCCCCTGCCTCTGCTGAATTTGAGTTGCATCTCTCTCGCCTGTACTCCTTGGTTGTCCAACAAACTGTGATCTCTGCTGCAAGCGTTTTCAGATGGGAATTTTGTCGGGGTCGTAACGACAAATACCCTTCCTTCACCAGTCATTCCAAATTAAACTATAAGCATGTGGTACCGGGTAAGAATGAGTCAGACAGGTAGCTGGTTCAATCTTAGTGCATGCTCGTGGATCCACACACGTGTGTAACCGTCACAGCAACTGACTTTATTCTAAAATACACAATACTAAAAAGGGAATGCAATAGGCGGGGTTTCAGCAGCATACGTCCAGTGCTCAATCTCCTCCTGATTCGCTGGACGTCTTCTGGTGGATTCCTCCTCTTCTTTACTTCTCTAAGTTTCGATTTCCAAAGAAATGAATCTTACCCTTCGGTCACTAAACTGAAACGAAACTGAACACTGGCGGCCATCTTTAAATACAATTACATTTGCATTAGCAAGGAATTAGGAAAAACTTATTGTTTCACAGTATAAGAGTATAAAAGTACAAAAGTATATAAGAAAGTATATTTTCACCTTGACAATCCCCCCTAAACACTAAGTTTTTCCCTTAAAGAAAGATCCTTCGAGACTGTCCATGTGATGGGAAAAGGGGAGGTGGATTTCTTCATCCAGACACCTCAGAAACTCTCCCCTAGCGAGAGGCCTCCAGGCAGCTGAACCCTTCACTAACCTCTCATGGAGTTCTCCCACTGTCCCTAAACTAAATCTCTTAGCATCATCTGAGAATGGGGGGTTTTGTCTACTCTCTTGAGGGGGACATACTTAGGGATCTCCCTTGGATCAGTACCATCGTACTCTGGTGGGTCTACTTCTTGATTGAGGAAGGTGCCAGTCAGAGTTGCTTTGGCAATAACCTTTTTATACAAGGGAATAACACAACAGAGAATTATCGATCCAATTACAAGGAGGGCAATCAGTACTAAACAAGCTTGTTGAAGGAATCCCTCGATCCCACCTAACCAACTGGAGAAGAAAGATGTATCTATTCCAGCATACATGACACATCGTCTTATTGTCCTAATTCGTTCAACTTCTTTAGAAACCTTCAGGTCTTTTGGATCTTCATTTCGCCATTCTGGCTGTCTATATTTCGTATCGTAAGTCTTTGGTCATACCGTCAATGAATGTATTTACCAATACTCTAACATCAAGTGGGTTTATGGGACTGTACTCCATGTCTTCCCATTTCAGCTGTAACCGTCCAAAGTATAGCTCTACACTCCCCTTTGTCACATTTGTAGAAAATCTTAATTTGCGTCCTAGCTCGTCACCTGTTTTTGTGCTCACTAACTACCTAGGCCTGCCTAGGTGCACTTATACGTCCATCATATTATCTTTATCTGAAAATGGGAAAGGTTGGTTCTCAGGGTCAGCCAACTGCTTTAGTGTAGCTAGCTAGTCAGAGGGCCTCCAGGGATAATACTCCTGTTTATGTCTTACCCTACCTGATGTGGTTGGTTCTCTGGTGGTGGGGGCGACATGACATGCTGGTCTACAGCTCCTTCCCAAAAGGATTACTGTCAGCCTACTCCTAAAAGTTAATGTCCCCACTATCCACCAACCACAATCCTGTGTCAGCTTCTTATATCACTATTCACTACATGTGATCTTGTCTGGACAGGATTCAGTGTAATTCTCTTAGGTCGGGTTGCAGCACGGGTCATACAAGTGTTAGGGCCCAAGTCCTCAACTATACCCTGGAAGGCATCACAGCTATAATTAACAAATCTTTGTTCACTGTAATATATATATATATTTGATCCATTCAACATTTTTATTAATCTGCACCTGTGGGATTATAGAAACAATGCCGGCATAAATCTGGTTCTGGGCTTTAAACTGGTCAGACACCCCCCTTGGCATTCCAATGGCATCAATATATACTAGTGGATCTTCTTCATAACTCATGTGGAGCTGATCAAAACTTCTCCTCTTTCTGGTAGGTTCATCAGGTATCTTTGGTGTACATGAAGCGCCCCCACACCGCCGCAGGGCCGAGGGGTACCCGGAGCCGGGCCTCTAGGTCTCAGTCCTGGGGTTGTCACGGTGGCTAGACCCGGTCCGTGGCCCTGTCTGTCAGTGGGGGACGTCCGGTGCAATAAGTGGTGTTGTAACGGTGCAGTTGTGGGGTGCAGGTCGCGGTAAATAATGAGGGCGCCAGGTTGCAGTCTCTTTACCTCTTTACTGAAGATCTCTGAGTCCTCAATCCAGAATACGGCTCACCAGGCTGCGCAAGTCAGGCCGGTCCAATGACACTTCCAGAGTTCTCTTCACAGGAGGAAATCTGTGCCTTCCCCCTAGCGCTATGTGTTGTAGTCCTTCCCTGCTGTGCTTACGGAAAGTACCCCACAACTGTTGTGTCTGTTTCTGATGTTCCCTCACAACTCGACTAGATGATGTTCTGCTAATCTTCCGTCCCTCCCTGAGGTTCGGGTAGGAACGGCACCCGTTTGACGGGTAGGCCTGGAGTTCTTCCGGGACCCTAGAGACGCCCCTCTCCCGCAATTGCCTCCCAAGACTTCATAGGTGATTTGAGTTAGACAGCCCGCCTGAGACTGACTGTCCTGACGCTGTTTGGAGTAGTGCTTGAAGCTGAATGTTATTCTACTCCCTCGGCGTTCCGGCCACCGGTAGTGCGCCTCAGTAGGATGTTGCTTCGGTCTTACAGCACGACTCCTACTGGTATTTCTCCTTTGCGTGATCCCGTTTCTCACTCAGCACAATCTATCTCTCTTCTAATCCTTTCCTGGGCACCGCCGCTACCCGGAGCAGGCGCGGTCCCGTTACGTTCGTTCTCGTTGCCAAGCCTCTGTCAGGATCCCACCCCTGACAGAGACCCTACTGTATCTTCCCCTGCAACACCCTCTGCCACAAGGTGTTGCCTGGTTCCAACCCAGTCAGCTTTCTGATCTAACTTCCTGCCTGACCCCCAGTTTACCCACTATGGTGGGGAGTGGCCTAATGAATAGCACCCTTAGCTCCCCCCGGAGGCCCGGCTGTGAAATGTATTGGTGTCTGTGATACCTGATCAGATGAACTCCTTCAGTGCCATCGGACGCACCATAGCTCCCCATAGTGGCGGAGCCACAGTACTGCAACGACCAGGACTCTGGGGCGCTGCATACATATATTGTGTATGTTTAATTAGCAAATCAGTATCTAGAGAACTGTTCTCTTTGCAGAAACTTGTCTTGAAGATCCCTACTGGTGTACCTGCGGTGTCTTGGGAATTATAGCAGGTGTAATTGTCAGCTAATATGGTTACTTCTCCTGGGACCTTTAGTCTGGGTTCCTTATGAATTAGTGGGACATAATCTGGGCAGTCAGTGGTCTTCAGACCTTTCAACAGATTCATGACACAGGCAGTGGTGTTGTCATCAGGAAAAAGCAATGCATGTGTGTAGAGATGTGTATTCGCAGCAGCACAAGCAATACATCCTACAGAGATATTCTGGACTCTTACATTGTATCTCACCCATTCTAACCATAGGTTTTTCCTTGGGGCTGTTTGTGTTTCTATGGAGAAAACCTCTTGCCAACTGAGACCTGGAATGGGGATTACTTCATTAACTACATTTTGCAAACGCTCACCTGGGCTTGTTTTAGCTGTACTGGTAACAGGGGCCTTGGTTGGTCTGAAGCTAATATCCTGGAGCTGTACATGGCCTAAATTCCCATGGTATCCACTACTAAATACATAATTATAATGCCTTCCCAGTACATACGTCTGTAGGTCAGCAGATTGGGGGCTTTCGAGATTTAGGAGGAGGGGGTGACAACTTTTACCCCATTTACAGCCTCTAGGTGGTTGCAGAAAGGCTGTTAGATGCATTCTCTCACGAAGACTCCTACCCGTCCCATCCTTGGGAACATGGCTTCACTAGGTTTATATCCCCAATCATCTCCTGTATTCCAGGCAGCATCTGTCCAATAATAACAATTATTGTTGTCATTTCTGGTAACACACATATAAAACTGGATGATTCCCTCTACCACCCGTTCAGTCTCGAGGCACTTGACTACATCACAGAAATCAAATCACCAGATATTCACCGGGGCTGTCAGGTTTACCCAGAGAATAGTGGGACCAGAATTCTTATTTTTACAATAGGGGCCGAAGAGGTAGGGGCGAGGATGGCCCCCAGTCCCAAGATCAAAAACAACAGCAACATTTCCCTTCAGTCACTACTGTGACTAAACACTGGTTCAATCTCTTTTACAATATGAGGCGTGGATCCAGGTGCTCTTTCCTTCAAGTTTTACTGCAGTGGGGGGTGACCAGGATCACTGTGTGGGGTCCTTCAAATCTTGTCTGGAGACAATCTCTGCGCACAAACTTTTTCACATACACCAGGTCTCCTGGCACAAAGGGATGGTGTCCAGGAACCTTGTCTGGGTCTGGAAGAGAACTGAAAACGGTTAAATGCACTTTGGCAAGGTGTCCATGTAAGGCCTGCACATAGCTAGTCAAGTCCTGGTACTTGGGTTGCAACTGTTATGGAAAGAAACATTCAAAATTGGGGCTCCTGCCAAACAGAATCTCATACGGTGACAGTCCTGTCTTCCTGTTTGGGGTATATCTTACTGAAAACAAAGCTAGAGGAAGGCATTCTGTTCATGGTTTACCAGTCTCTGCCATTGCCTTCTGGATTTTAAGCTTAAGAGTTCCATTTAGTCTCTCCACTTTTCCACTGCTCTGCGGATGGTATGGAGTATGCAATGCTTGACTTACCCCCAGTGCTGCCATTACCTCTGACATGATCTCTCCAGTAAAATGGGAACCCTGATCGCTTTCGATGACTTCAGGAACTCCATACCTGCATATGATCTCAGCCATCAGTTTCTTCGCCGTTGTCTTAGCCGTAGCTTTGGCAACTGGGTAGGCTTCTGGCCAACCTAAAAATAAATCAATGCAGACCAACACATACTCATACGTCCCTACCCTGAGTAACTGAATATAATCAATCTGCAGTCTCTGGAATGGGTAAAGGGGCCGGGGAGTGTGTTTGGATGGAGTTTTCACTGTCCTACCCTGATTATGTGTGGCACATATCATGCAGCTCTGTACCTGCCTTTCTGCGCAGGTGGAAAACCCGTGGGCAATCCATTGTTTCTGTAGGGTGTCACACATGGCCGTCTTCGAGTGGTGCACATTCCCCCGTGCAGAACCTGTGCCATCATTGGGTACAGTACCTGTGGCAGGCAGACCTTTTCACCCCTCCCCCATAGTCCAGTGACGGTATCAGAGCAAGCCCCTGTCTTTTGCCACCTATTTTTCTCCTCCTTACTTGCCTGTTCTTGTAACCGGGCTAAGATGTCTTTCAACACAAGTGGAGATGGTGGGGTGTCTAGGTGATGTACTCGAGAGGCCACAGGAGTGCTTGCTGCTTTCTTGGCAGCCTGGTCTGCCAGTGCGTTACCCTTTGTCCGTCCATCAGTGCCTTTGGTATGTGCCTTTACCTTTATGATGCCTGCTTGGGTGGGAATCTGTAGTGCATTCATAAGTTGCTGGACTGCCTCAGCATGTTTAAAGGGGTGGCCATTTGCTGTCAGGAAAGCCCTGGCTCTCCAGATAGGCCCATAATCGTGTGCAATGCCAAAAGCATACCTGGAGTCAGTGTAGATATTTACAGTCTTACCTTCTGCTAGTTTGCACGCTTCTTGTGCAGACATATGAGCTGGCATTGACTCTGCCTTGATTACCTCATGTTCTGAGACCACAGCATATCTGGTACAGCAGCGTCCTTGGTCATCTTGGTGACGGGATCCATCTACAAAAAGCTCAAAATCAGCATTAGAATAGGCACACTAGAGACCAGCCGTTTCCTAAGACATTAATTCCGGACAATCGTGTGGTTTGGAAACCTAATCTTGTTCCTCTGGATCCATTCTAGAAAGAAAAAGAGTGTCCTTGCTCATGTCACCTACTCCTCCCCCCTTTGGATCCAGGGGAACTAGGAGAAAAGTAGCAGGGTTTAGGACAGTGCACCTTTTCAAAGTCACATTAGTAGGCATGAGAATAGCACACCAAAGTCGCAGCTGTCCAGCCATGGACATGTGGCTAGGTTGTAACTGGAAAGGGGAACTTGAGGGTAGCATCTGTCAGCAGGGGTGTGACAATTTCTTTGAAAGTGACCGGGCCGGCCATAGCGCCAACACTGCAAGTGAGAACTGGTGCGGCGGGGCTGGGGAGCAATACCTCCAGACATAGGGTTAAAAGAAATATTTGAGTAGGGGACTGAATTGTATAAGGTGGGAGGGCTGGAGTTAGAGTTTGCTGCTGGGCAGCCCACTGATAAGGAGCCAGCTGCATGCCTGTACCTGGGGTGGGGGCTGAAATTGGAGCAGAGACTGCTGTGGCTGGTTTTAACCCTTGATCTTACTGTTGATGCAGAACGTGCTAAATTCTTTTGAAAACTTTTAATTACTTTTAATACATCATCTGGAGTGGAAATCTCAATATCGGGTCTGACCGACATTATTGCCTCCTTCAATTCAGATTTAAGGCCGGACATTAAAGCTGCCACAAAAAGGTGTGAATGGGCTTTATTATACAATGAGAATCCCAAATCTTTAAACACTACCATAAGACGCCCATAAAACTTCTCGGCAGTCTCCCCCTTGTCCTGTGTGACATCTGTGAGGGAGGTAGCTTGGTCCGCTAATCTATCTTGTGCCCATACTTTTAAAGCATTACAGAAATCAACCCCACGCTCATATGTTCCCCCATCCAGGTTCACATTATACATTATGCCACCCTCAATGATTGGAAAATATTCCTCCCCAGCCTTCACTTGGAGTAAGTGTAACAGATCTCTCCGGGGAGTAGAATAAATCTCTCGATTCGCTGCTATTTGTCTATAGAAGGCCATGGGGGAGGTTTCTGGATCGGGTAATTGGTTACAAAGGGTGTCTATCTGGGATGGAGAAAAGGGGGTATACTTTGGCCTGTCAGGAGTAGCTTTCACATCATCTTCTTCAAACTCTGATATTACTGACTCGAGGGCGGGAGAAGATGGCGGTAATACGGGCACAAGAGGCATCTGCTGCGGAAGCGGGGCAGGAGGCTCTATTACAGTTAGAGATAGTATTGCCTGATGGGCCGTTAGGCGGCTATCAAGGGCAAATCGGACCTCCTCCAATTTTATGGGGTTTTCCTGTATACAGCGCTCTATTGCTGATACTATAACCATGGCGGCATCCTTCCTGTTATATTGGAAGATACCGGCAGAGATTAATGGTATGGCTATTGTACGTTGAGGCATCGTACCGGGGGGAACGGAGGAGGCATACAGGATTGCGTTCTAGCAGTGGCCGATAATAGGTGCCGTCAGCGTTTAGCAAGGGAAAGGTGGGGGCTACAGCCCCGGATCTTCTCACTCCACAATTATAACAGACCTCTCTACACTGAGAATTAGTAACTCCGCATACATCACAGATCCACGCAGCCGGATCATAGGATGGAGGTGCACTAAGTTTTGGCAACCCAGTATATTGGTGCTTTGGGATTGAGAGGCACAGAGCTTACAGTCGGGAGAAGAGGCTTAATTTCCTGGGGAGGGACCATATTATCTAACAGGGAGCCCCCCTGTTGATCTTCAATTTGCTATATATATCAATCACTCAACTTGATACAGGTAATTACCAATCTTTCAATTACTTACAAGTTTTCCTCTAAGACTAGACACAGATCTATTTCACTTCCAATTTCATACAGTACTTATTGCTTTAAACATAAATCTCTCAGCGTGTACTAAACCAAGGACAGAGAAAACTTAGAATGCAATACATGGTTCCCCGTCCCTCTAGCCCGCAGCACCGAGGGGAGGAATTGCAAGCAGGTCGCGCAGGGATTCACTCACCCCCTCCCATCTAGTAACACGTAGATAAGAAAAATCACTGCATTCCACAGCGCACAAGGGAGAATACAAAAGCCCAGCTGTATGCCCCCCTCTTTCTCCGGCACGTAGCGTAGATAAGGAGAAAAGAGGAGAACTGACAAAGAAATCTCGCAGCGGTCCGCTCCGCCCCTCCCATCTCCTACAAAGTAACAAATTGCAGCAGTTTTCAGACTTAATTTCTACAAAACTTTCCTATGATCCTCCGTGGTCTGGGCGGAGCCCCAAAAACGGCCCGTACACACACACACGGCAGGTTTCCACCCAGGTTGGATTCTGCACAACACAAACAGGACACACCTACGCTTCTGGAGATCTCTTTCCGCCGCCATTACAGGGCAATGGCTGGGACTGCATTTTCATCATCAGTGGCACGGCGGCCATTTTACAATCTGTAAGATCACAGTTCACAGGCATTTTATAACCAAACACGGGCTCTACATTGTCTGATCCTTCCTCTCCATCAACCTATTTTCATCCTTTGTTCTTTAAGCCTCGCGCAACTCGCAGATAAGCTTCTTGACTGTCTCTTGCCCTCCCGTGACCATTGTCTTGACTTCCACAGCATCCTCATCTAACTTGTGGGGCACAGACTTCTGCTTTAAGATACGCAGCTTGGCTCACTGAATACTGTGATTTTCTGCAGTAAAACCACTGGCAGCGATATCAACACTGATATTCTAAAAACACGGAGCCTCTCGCTCAACGTATAAGAAAAAGAGCCTCGCGCTCAATATTTCCTGTCCCTAACCTGAACACCAGTGATTACAGACTATCCTGCCACGATATTCCAACCATTGGGAGGCAGCCTCCTAATGAGACCCCTCCACAAAAAATATAGGTGGTCCCCTCACGGAACGTCTTAAGTTACCTATCAGCACAGGTGGTCCCCTCTCGGAACGCCTTAGTTACCTGTCTGGACAGGTGGTCCCCTCTCGGAACGTCTTAGTTACCTATCAGCACAGGTGGTCCCCTCTCGGAACGCCTTAGTTACCTGTCTGGACAGGTGGTCCCCTCTCGGAACGTCTTAGTTACCTGTCAGCACAATATCACAGAGGCTGCGTCTCCTATCCCTTTCTCTAAGCTGCCCCACAATCTACAACTAGCTCAATTTATCACTCCACTTCACTACTAGACAATAGTCACGGGTAGGGTGGTTGAACGGAGTACAATGACCGGTGGAGGAGGTGTGGTGTACAGAGGACGCACAGAATGCGACGTCTCTCAGTTGCTGGTTCAGAGCATGGCACAGGATCGCGTTCGATCTCACCACTCGACCGGTCACCTCCCGGACCCAAGGAGACCACAGACAAACCAATAACGGCTGAGACACTAGCAAGTGTGACACATACAGTGTATATGATCACCACTTACCGTGTGCGGAGGGTGATCAGTCCTCGAGGTCAGCCACTACGGGTATCATCCACAGACATCCAGGCATGGGTCCAGGGGGCCTCGGATCGCTGGCCACGCCCCACGTTGGTCGCGCCAATTGTCGGGGTCATAACGACAAATACCCTTCCTTCACCAGTCATTCCAAATTAAACTATAAGCATGTGGTACCGGGTAAGAATGAGTCAGACAGGTAGCTGGTTCAATCTTAGTGCATGCTCGTGGATCCACACACATGTGTGTAACCGTCACAGCAACTGACTTTATTCTAAAATACACAATACTAAAAAGGGAATGCAATAGGCGGGGTTTCAGCAGCATACGTCCAGTGCTCAATCTCCTCCTGATTCGCTGGACGTCTTCTGGTGGATTCCTCCTCTTCTTTACTTCTCTAAGTTTCGATTTCCAAAGAAATGAATCTTACCCTTCGTTCACTAAACTGAAACGAAACTGAACACTCGCGGCCATCTTTAAATACAATTACATTTGCATTAGCAAGGAATTAGGAAAAACTTATTGTTTCACAGTATAAGAGTATAAAAGTACAAAAGTATATAAGAAAGTATATTTTCACCTTGACAATTTTTTTTTAATAATTCCGCAACAAGGGCCTTCTGGTACTGCCCCATTTCAGTAGACCTGTCTGCCTTGGAAATAAGAGATAGAAAGTTCTCCTAGTAATGTGGACCTAGAAGTGTCACCAACCAGTAATGACTGTCACCCAAAAGATTGAGAATGCATGGGTCACGGGAAAGGCAGCGTAACATAAACTCAGCCATGTGTGCCAGACTGCTAACAGGCAAGACTTACATGTCCTCACCAAGAAGATGACTGACCATGCTCTCCTCCTTCTCCCTATCCTCAGGCCATCCACCCTGGTATGACAGTTGTGCAGGTAGTACCGTCTATAGCGCATGAAATTAGCTCCTGTTCTTCCTCCTCCTCTTCCTCCTCCTCTTCCTCATTGTTACCCAATCCACATTGGGATGAGATGAGGCTGGGCTGTGTGTAATCACCCTGTATGGTTCCTTGCTCCATCTCATAGTGCTCCGCCTGCAATGCATCCTCTTTGATTGTGCGTAGAGAGAAGCAGGATGGTGATGCTAATTATGGCATCATCGCCACTCACCATCTTGTTGGTCATCAAAGTTTTGGAGAATGGTACATATGTCTGACATCCATGTCCACTCCTGAGGTCTTATGTGTGGAGTCTGAACTCAAGACCGATGGCCTTGTTGATGCTGGTAGTCAACAACTGCCCTCTACTGCTCACAAATCCTTTCCAACATCTGCAGTGTAGAGGTCCAATGCGTGGGGACATCACACACCAATCAGTGAGCCAGAAGCTGCAAACGCTGCTGAAGCACAGCAAGGGAGGCAGAAGCTGTAGCTGACTTTCTAAAATGGTCACACAGGTAGCGTACTTTGACAAGCAGATCTGGCAGTTCTGGGTACATTTTGAGAAATCGCTGAACCACAAGGTTAAGCACATGGGCCAGGCATGGTATGTGTGTGAGCTCACCTCACCTGAGAGCTGCCACCAAGTTCCAGCCATTGTCACACACGACCATGCCTGGCTGTATGTTCAGCGGTGTCAGCCACAGATCTGCCTGTTCTTTCAGAGCTGTCCACAAGTCTTCAGCATTGTTCGGTTTGTCACCTAAGCATATTAGCTTCAGCACAGCCTGTTACCGCTTCCTGCTTGCGACTGATGTGGTCATTTCGGAGATGGAGGCTAAAGAGGAGGAGTAAGAGGATGAGGTGCAGGAGCTGTAGTCTGTGGGGGCAACCCTGATTGACCTAGGTCCTGCAATCCACGGCATCAGCAGGATGTGTTCCATCCCACGGTCCAACTGGGTCCTGGCTTCCACTGTGTTAACCCAGTGTGCTATCAGAGAGATGTACCGTCCCTGCCCACAAGCACTTGTCCACGTGTCCGTGGTTAGGTGGACTTTCCCAGTAACTGCATTGTTGAGGGCATGGCTAATGTTGTGGGACACGTGCTTGTGTAGTGCGGGGACGGCACACCAGGAGAAATAGTGGCAGCTGGGGACCAAGTACCAAGGGACTGCCGCCGCCATCAGGTTGTGGAAAGCTTCCGTCTCCACCAGCCTAAAAGCAACATTTTGAGCGTAAGCAGTCACGAAATGTTGGAATTTAGTAGTGTGGCCTGAGGAATATGCGGTCCAGACTCATGGCTATTGAGACTTTACTGTGTGGAAGACAGTGTGGTGGTGGTGGTGGAAAAGTGACTGGAAGCATTAGCCACTATCCAACCAACAACCTTTTGACACTGCTCTGGGTTCAATAGTGGTGTACTGTGGTACCCTAGTAATTCGTACAGGAGGGTCGGGCGAGAAAATCTGGGTGTTTGTTGTGGCACAATTTCAGCTTACCCATGGCCACAGCCTCTGCCTCAGCCTCTGCATGCACCATAACCATCACCATCATCATCACCATCATGTCCAGTTCCCCATCCCTTGCCATGCACCTTGCCCATTTTAAATGGAGGACAATATTTTCCACATTCTCTACAAATGGCTGACTTTGGAGCGAACATAACTTATATGTGATCCGTGTGACGGACAAACCACAGTTTTAAATAGCTGGCCTGTAGGTAACTATTTTTACCAGCAAACTGGTGTCAATAACTTCGATAACATACTGCAACAAAATTTAAAGGGAGGCCAGAAATGGCAGAATTTTGACCACACTTTTGATCTCTGATCCGCGTGTGACGGACAAACCAAAGTTTTAAATACCTGGCATGTAGGTAACTATTTTTACCAGCAAACTGGTGTCAATAACTTCAATAACACACTGCAACAAAATTTAAAGGGAGGCCAGAAATGGCAGAATTTTGAGCGAACAGTTTATCTCTGATCTGTATGTGATGAACAAACCACAGTTTTAAATAACTGGCCTGTAGGTAACTATATAAACTGTGGTTTGTCTGTCACACACGGATCAGAGATAAAAAGTTCACTCAAAATTCTGCCATTTCTGGCCTCCCTTTAAATTTTGTTGCAGTATGTTATCGAAGTTATTGTTTGGTTTCAACGTTCTACATATTAATTTATTTTATTCCGTAGAGCATGGTGCGGCCGCTACCACTACTCTCATTAGGAGTTTATACACACTCCACAGGCTAGCTTCTAAAACCAACTCCTAGATCTCCCTGACATGTTTCACCAGTCAAACTGGCTTCATAAGAGTTTGCGGCTAGGGACTGCACCATGCTCTACAGAATAAAATAAATTAATAGGTAGGATATTGAAAATCCAGAGGATGATATAGTGCATTTAATAATATCCTGATAGTTGACACCCACTAGCTTAGAAAATTTTAGCTTTATTTTTTAAAAGTAGAATTAAAAGTTTTGTTTAACCTTGACCTTTAGCTAGGGTTTAGTTGGCTTTTTGGTGAATTGTAATTATAATAACTTAGCTAACACACTGGAACAAAATTTAAAGGTAGGCCAGAAATGGCAGAATTTGGAGTGCACTTTTTTTTATCTCTGATCCGTGTGATGGACAAACCACAGTTTTAAATAGCTGGCCTGTAAAAAAAATTATTCCTGGCCCCTGATACCTGTGACTATGTCTAGAAATATCTGTAGTAGCAGCAGCAGCAGACAGAACTGAAATGGACCCTCTTGCTACTGTATATGCATTGCAGTCTGCCACATGCCCTGCCTGCCTAGCACTGATATCTATGCAGCTTTATTAGTGCTCAGAAGGACTGTTAGTTGAGATAGATATGTGTACAATATATGGTATACCCACACTAAGTAAGAACCAAGCAAATATTTCCCTACCTTAGCAGCAACTCTCCCTACACTGCCTGATTCAGTAGTAGACTGTGAAGAGTATAGCGGTGCCAGGTCTGATATAGACCTTATGACGCTGTGCGGCCAACCAATCACTGTAATGCCACAACCAACATGGCTGCGGCATTAAAGTATGTGGCAGACAGTCCCCGCATGCTCATTGGCTCTCTAAAGAGCGCCAAACATGCAGGGCGGGGACCTGAGCTCCCGCCGAGCAACCCCGGAAATACTTGGCGAGCTCCGAGTATCTAGAGCAGTGAGATGCTCGGGCAAGTAACAAGTAATGGCGAGCATGCTCGCTCATCACTAGTCAGGTATAATCACACACAGCTCTAAAATGAGAGAGAGAAGAGCAGTCATTACACCGGTAATGCGTCATTTCATTTACAATAATGTCTGGATACAGATTCTTATGTACAGTAGATCAGTGTCCGACCTATAGATCTTAACATCTTGTGTACATATAAGAGAAATGTGGATTTCTCTGGAATAAGGCATCAGATCGCAGATATCAATGTATCATTTAATTCAGCTTTCTATAACCTCAATGCCCTTATAGACGGCTTGGGACGGACGACCCTACTGACAGATTAACTTTAACATGGGGCAGTGGCATTTTTCTTACCTTTTAGCAATCTCTACCTTAGGATCTACTGTATAGTGCTAGAGTGCAATAAAGTGCAAAAATTAATCTACATCAGTATTGATATTTTGTATCTTTTCGGAGAGTCTATAAATGACGGCTCTCAATATGGAGTACTTTCTGTGGCAACAATCAGACAGAAAGATCCAGTTTAGTTTATAGCAGAAAGTATCCTAAAGAACACAAGAGTGATTTGGGTAGAGAATACCAATAGTAGACCAGAGTTAGATAACCGACCCAATACAATTTCAGATTCACCAATTACCAGTAATGGGTTCCTTACTGATAAAAAATCAACATGATGGCTAGTTTGCAACACCAAAATTACACGTGAATATGGGTAAAAAGAAACCCGTTAAAGCATGTGTAAAGATTGATACAGACAATAATAATAATTAGCCCATAGATTTCATGGCATTTGTCTAAAGTAGACAATAATAGAGGATGTACTCGATTGCAGTGGGTCTGCACTACTAGATCGGATGTGTACATGCTCTATTGTTGTACATTTTATGCAGCCTCCAAACTTTTTGGGAATTGTGGTCATATTCCACTGGTGTATTTATTTATGCACATGCATTTTTAGTATGTCTGTGTGAGTCGCCCGTCAGGGCAGTGGGGATACTCGGTACCGGGTCCGGTACTTTAAAGGGACGTGTCACGGCGGCTGCAACCCGGTCTGTGGCCCATGTTAAAGGGACAGTCTTTAAAGGGGTTTTTGAAATAAAGGAATGTTCATGACACCACCTGTGGTATTCGGTCAGGTATGACCAACGCTGCTTAAAGGGGTCCTCTGGGGTGATGTTATTGTAGCCAGATTGTATAACTTCCCACAAGTGCAGTAGGTCCCCAGGGCTCCTGGTGAATAGATGGAAGATGGTGAGTGGTGCAGTAAAGAACGAAGGACACAGATGTGCAGTCTTTTTACCTGGTTTACTGATGGTAGCAGGCAGCCACAGTCCAGGTCACCAGATCACTGGTACAGGCAGGGTCTGGCTGGCTTGGAAGCGAGTTCAGAGTCCAGCTTTATCAGGTGGAGTTAAAAGCCTTCCTCTAGCGCTGTGTTATTATAGTCCCTTACTGCCTATGGCTTTGTAGCAAGGTCCTCCCAGTTATCTCTGTCCTTTGTTAAACTGGGACACAAACCCGTAAGACAGGTGACTCGAGCCTTTTTACAGGGTCTCTATTACGACCCGGGCTCTATGTGTCACTGTGTCTCCTGGATGTTAGGGCGAACAGGTGATTCAGCTGTCCTGCCGGTCTCTGCTATGTGTCTTAGAGTCCCACAAAAGCCTCGGTCTTCCGGCTACCGATGTCTGCGCTCAATCAGGGATGTAGCCCAGTCCCAGCTATTCTCCCCTGTTGTCACTCTCCTGTGTTTTGCTCTCTGGCATGTTCGCCCTACAAGCTGTTCTTCCCTCTGTCTCTCGCTATCTAGGAGCTACAGCACTTCAGGCTGTACGGCTCCTCATCCGTCCTTCTGCCTCAGACTGCTCCAGTCTGCTGTCCGGCACCAACTGCTAACTCTTCCTAACTGCCTAGCAACTAACTCCTCCTCTCGACCAGAGAGAGCAGTTCCCGTGAAGTCAGGTGTAGAGCTCCCCCCTCTGGCCTTGAGTCAGAGCGGTGTTGTATGTGCTAATTACCAATTAAGAGGAATCTTCCATCCCTTCCAAGCATGACATCACTCTCCCCATGAGGAAAGCAATGCCACTGTGACAACCAGGACCCTGGGGAGTCACACTTGTGCAGTCGTAGCATTATTGTATATGAGTGGATGAGTGACCATACATGTACAGTAACTTCCATGCAGAGTGATCCCAAAGGAAACAACACTTTGTGCATTATACAGTTTATGCATTCTCTACTTTGAAAAAACTAAAAAGTGGTTTTATAAGGGTTTTGAATGTAATCCTTCTTGTTTTACTCAATTCTTATACTGTATACTATTCAATTTCCTATTAGCTACATTTTGCCTATATCCAGCAGTCCTAATAAACTTACAAAACCCATTAAAATTCATAAAATGAATCCTGATCCTGCATTATCTGATTATTACATTGTGAGTTACAGTGTAGAACTGACTTTCCCTTTTTCATTTAATTTGAGCTTCTTCTCTTAATATCTGTTTTAGAATAGAAATGACTGAATGTATTCCGAATCAGCTAGTATCAGAACAATTGTATTTCTTCATATTGATTTTATGGCTGTGGTGCTGCCTGCTGAGTACTAATTTGAGGGATAGGACTTTTTTATTTCCATGTCTATGACCACATCAGAAATAATGAGAACACAAATAATGCAGAAACATGTGCACAACCAGTCCTGTCCATATGTTTAGCATAAGTTTGTTCTAATAACCTGGCCTAATCCATGGAGAGATGTTATATAGAAAAGTTTTCTGGGCAAAGACTAGGGGAAAGTTCGAACCCTCATTTGTTTTTTACTGTGTCAGCATTGCCCATCAGATTTTAAGAAATTTCTTGCACTTTATGCAAAGTACCGGTATATGTCCAGTGTGAATTTACAAGATGTCAATGTTGGTGTGAACGTCACCATTTGATGTACAAGGGGTGAAATGTGTAGCTCCTAAAGTCCTGCCTTGCAATGATATCTATGGTGTAAAATGCTCCTGTGGATATCACTGCAGGAGATCATCATCATTACCAGGGAAACTAATGGATCCTAAGCAAAACTGGAGACATAGAAAGTAAAGACTAATGAATAGGTGATAAATGCTTGAATGTTTGGTGCCCCACCACTGGGCCATTCACCAAACACTAGTGCAGCGCCCCAGAGTCCTGGTCGTTGCAGTACTGTGGCTCCGCCACTATGGGGAGCTATGGTACGTCTGATGGCACTGAAGGAGTTCATCTGACCAGGTATCACAGACACCAATACATTTCACAGCCGGGCCTCCGGGGGGAGCTAAGGGTTCTATTCACTAGGCCACTCCCTACCATAGTGGGTAAACTGGGGGTCAGGTAGGAAGTTAGATCAGAAAGCTGACTGGGTTGGAACCCGGCAACACCTTGTGGCAGAGGGTGTTGTGGGGGAAGATACAGTAGGGTCTCTGTCAGGGGTGGGATCCTGACAGAGGCTTGGCAAGAAGAACGAACGTAACGGGACCGTGCCTGCTCCGGGTAGCGGCGGTGCCCAAGAAAGGATTAGAAGAGAGATAGATTGTGCTGAGTGAGAAACGGGATCACGCAAAGGAGAAATACCAGTAGGAGTCATGCTGTAAGACCGAAGCAACATCCTACTGAGGCGCACTACCGGTGGCCGGAACGCCGAGGGAGTAGAATAACATTCAGCTTCAAGCAATACTCCAAACAGCGGCAGGACAGTCAGTCTTAGGCGTGCTGTCTAACTCAAATCACCTATGAAGTCTTGGGAGGCAATTGTGGGAGAGGGGCGTCTCTAGGGTCCCGGAAGAACTCCAGGCCTACCCGTCAAACGGGTGCCGTTCCTACCCGAACCTCAGGGAGGGACGGAGGATTAGCAGAACATCATCTAGTCGAGTTGTGAGGGAACTTAAGAAACAGACACAACAGTTGTGGGGTACTTTCCGTAAGCACAGCAGGGAAGGACTACAACACATAGCGCTAGGGGGAAGGCACAGATTTCCTTCTGTGAAGAGAACTCTGGAAGTGTCATTGGACCGGCCGGACTTGCGCAGCCTGGTGAGCCGTATTCTGGACTGAGGACCCAGAGATCTTCAGTAAAGAGGTAAAGAGACTGCAACCTGGTGTCCTTGTTATTTATCGCGACCTGCACCCCACAACTGCACCGTTACAACACCACTTATTGCACCGGACGTCCCCCACTGACAGACAGGGCCACGGACCGGGTCTAGCCACCGTGACAACCCCAGGACTGAGACCCAGAGGCCCGGCTCCGGGTACCCCTCGGCCCTGCGGCGGTGTGGGGGCGCTCCAACTTGGCGTCACGAACAGGATCTACTTAAGCCTGAAGAATCAGGTCATGTGTGCCTTGGAACTGTGATTTATCGTGCTTGGACTGTGCTTTATTACAAGGACTGTGTGTTGCCACTTGCCGCCAGAAGTTCCCGCCAAAACCGCCGCCATTACAGCGCTAAGGAGAGCGCAGGAGAAGAAGAAGGGCGTGGAAGTGGGCGTGAACAAGCTGAAGAGCGCGAAAGACAATGGCCGCCCAGTCTAAATATCTCGGCCCCTTGAGGATGTGTCCGTCAGCAGCCGAGATCCGCCTCCTGATCCTTAATGGTGGGCAGAGACAATGAAAACGAAACCGCCCACGAAGAAGAGAGCGGGAAAAGGACCAGGAAGAAGAAGCGAGCAACATGGAGGACGCCATGGCCAGCCGCCCGGAGCCGGAGCGTGGGGTCGGAGCCGAGGACTCCCCCAGCTACCCGGAGAGGCACCGCAGCCAGACCTCCACAGTTGACGCTGACCTCCTGCAGACCGGAGCGGACGAGCTGATCCACCAACCCCGGCGGATGCAGCTGAGCACTGAGGCCGGGTGGAAGAAGACCATCATCGGGAGCCTTGCCAGACGTCTGTCGGCAGCCTCGTCTGGTCCGGAGCAAGAAAGAAGTTCCAGCGCTCCAAAGCCAGAAAGCAAGGCCCTGCCGGAAAGCGAGGTGCTGCAAGCAGAGATGACAACGTCGCAGCACAAGGCCCTGCAACCAGCGTTCCAGACCCCAGCGCAGACGGAGCAGACCGGCACCGGAGGGACCGCATCTGAAGCAGGTATGAAGGACGACCCTGCCCTGATGACTGACACCACTCCCGTGACTGCTGGTGCCACAGCTGCTGACTCCGTTCCAGTGACTGATCTTGCAGCATCCACTGCCTCTGCTGCCGCAAATGCCCATACTCAAGCTGCGCAGACCTCCATCGCTGCGCATGATTTAACCGTACATGAGAGACGGATTAATGGCGTTTGTCCAGCACTGGGTGCAACCCTGGACCTCACTTTGCCCAGGCCAAGAGGGGTTAAGTGCCAGGTGCAGCCCTGGAAGCCGTCCAACTAAGCCTCGGAAACCTGAAACTGTAAATAGTTAACTGTTTATTTCCTTGCTGTTTTGCTGCTAAAACCCGTCCTGGGTTAACTCTTAAAGGGATCCCTTTGTTTACCCGGGATCCCTATTGCTTTTTATTTTTGCTTTCACTTTCATTTTTGCTTTTTTGTTCCACAATGTTATAAAAACTGCTGAATCATGAACAATGCATGATACAAACGTCCTGTATATAGTTTGCACCTTCTTAAAGGCGCTTCCTACTGGTCTTACTTGGAAAGAGACTCTTTGCGAAGATACCATACCGGAGCCTTTGCTGAGTAAGGACTGGTAGCCTGAGGAGATACGCTACCTCATAAAGACTCGATCCTCTCTTAAAGGGGATGCTCAACTGTGTACTTATGAGTGATACTGTTTTAGAACAGTAACGTGATGATAATGCTTATATGTTGAAGTTACTTGTATTGAACTAGTTGGCTGTAAGACAAAGAAATGTTGATAATGTCCTTTAGAAGAAAGAATGAGAGCTAGAAGAAAGATGCAGTAGGCCCGTAGGGGTAGACACAGTGTCCTGCATAGTCGGTAGTAAGAAGAGTAAAGATGGAAGTTCGATATTTAATAATGTTGATAGAAAACGGGGATAGAAGGTAAACCCTGAGTCCTCCGTGGAAAGCTAGTTTATTGAAAGAAAGAGTTAATAATGTGTTACCGAGGACAGAAAGTGAACCTGTAGGGGTTAGGTAGTGAGTCCTCTTAGGAGCCATCTGAAGAAGGCTCAGTAGTCCTAAACTGAAAGAATGTTATGTTCTATACTGTGTATAGTAGTGGAAAAGACAGAAGGCTCGGGCTGAAAGGAGCAGTCCTGTAAGAAAGGAGAGGCAGTAGGTCTGGTGCCGATAGGACAGGCGGTCCTGCAGATTTAAAGAAGGAGAATGAAAAAGTTAAATTACCTTATAATGTGATTATAGGAAGGTCTTTAATGGATGCCGAGTGTACGTCCTTAAAGGCGACGTTAAATTATTGTTCAAAGAATTGCACTAAGTAGAATACCCGGTTGGGTAACAGAAGTTATTTATAGCATGTTGCTATGATATTTAACCATGTTTGTAACGTTCAAGTTTCCTTACCTCCCATAAAGGGAAGCTCTGTTCAAGATTACTTATTGTTATTGCACTCAACAAAACTGTATGTCTTTTTGCTAACTTGTATTGTTGTTTTCTTCCCAGTCCCGGAGTACTGTGTTTAACCAGGGGGGAGTGCAGCACCCCAGAGTCCTGGTCATTGCAGTACTGTGGCTCCGCCACTATGGGGAGCTATGGTACGTCTGATGGCACTGAAGGAGTTCATCTGACCAGGTATCACAGACACCAATACATTTCACAGCCGGGCCTCCGGGGGGAGCTAAGGGTTCTATTCACTAGGCCACTCCCCACCATAGTGGGTAAACTGGGGGTCAGGCAGGAAGTTAGATCAGAAAGCTGACTGGGTTGGAACCCGGCAACACCTTGTGGCAGAGGGTGTTGTGGGGGAAGATACAGTAGGGTCTCTGTCAGGGGTGGGATCCTGACAGAGGCTTGGCAAGAAGAACGAACGTAACGGGACCGTGCCTGCTCCGGGTAGCGGCGGTGCCCAAGAAAGGATTAGAAGAGAGATAGATTGTGCTGAGTGAGAAACGGGATCACGCAAAGGAGAAATACCAGTAGGAGTCGTGCTGTAAGACCGAAGCAACATCCTACTGAGGCGCACTACCGGTGGCCGGAACGCCGAGGGAGTAGAATAACATTCAGCTTCAAGCAATACTCCAAACAGCGGCAGGACAGTCAGTCTTAGGCGGGCTGTCTAACTCAAATCACCTATGAAGTCTTGGGAGGCAATTGTGGGAGAGGGGCGTCTCTAGGGTCCCGGAAGAACTCCAGGCCTACCCGTCAAACGGGTGCCGTTCCTACCCGAACCTCAGGGAGGGACGGAGGATTAGCAGAACATCATCTAGTCGAGTTGTGAGGGAACTTAAGAAACAGACACAACAGTTGTGGGGTACTTTCCGTAAGCACAGCAGGGAAGGACTACAACACATAGCGCTAGGGGGAAGGCACAGATTTCCTCCTGTGAAGAGAACTCTGGAAGTGTCATTGGACCGGCCGGACTTGCGCAGCCTGGTGAGCCGTATTCCGGACTGAGGACCCAGAGATCTTCAGTAAAGAGGTAAAGAGACTGCAACCTGGTGTCCTTGTTATTTATCGCGACCTGCACCCCACAACTGCACCGTTACAACACCACTTATTGCACCGGACGTCCCCCACTGACAGACAGGGCCACGGACCGGGTCTAGCCATCGTGACAACCCCAGGACTGAGACCCAGAGGCCCGGCTCCGGGTACCCCTCGGCCCTGCGGCGGTGTGGGGGCGCTCCACTAGTATGGGACCAGTTCCATGGACCTTGAATGGAATAGTTGGGCACATGCTTGACCACTTCTCTATTCAATCTCCTCTGTAACTGAGACTCAGGACCCCCTATTTTGTGAATGCTGTGGTCTCAGTGGTGAGGGCTATCAGCGATCTTATAATTATCATCTATCCTGTGATAAATTTTCTCTTGCTTCTCTTGGTCTGCTCTATTTTCATTTTTTAGTTTTTTTTGTATAGTCCATATGGATTATTTGGTTTTTAGACCCTTTCCTTTATATGGATTGTCATATGTATTTTCTTAACGACATAGGCTAGGGCTACTGTACCCTGGGACCCAAGTCACACAACATGAATTCACAGACAAGCCACATCACCAAAAACGTTTCTTTAACTTGATTGTGACTTTCTGTCTCACAACTATTATAGAGCCACAATATGACTGTGAAAAATAACTCACAGAAGAATTATATTATATTGATACCTTGAAGTCTGTGGGGGCAAAGTCACATGCGACTTACGAGGTTGGTCATTAGTGGTAATGTCATTGGTGACCACTCTGACTTTAAGTGTATATTTTGAAAGCTAATGTTATATAACTAATGACTGTACCAACTTGTATCACTGATATGTTTCTTTTCTAGTGTACTTATACTTAGCAACAAAGGATTAATAAATTGTGAAGGACTGAACTCTTGATCTATGTTCTAGTAATTCCTTGATTCTGTCTTCTCCTTCTTGTAATTTCAGTCTTCAATCAGAGCAGCTAAATGTGTATATGACAGCATATCAAGTACCTTGGATTGTATACTGATGATATTTGCTTGTCTGCCCTCCAGTTGTGAAATACAAGATCAATGTCTACACAGGACATTTAGAACAAGCAGGAACCAAGGCTCCAATTCATATCTGCTTGTATGGAGAACATGGAGATTCAGGAAAAAGAATTTTGTTTACATCAGACTTGTCCAGTCCTTTCCAACAAGGGCAGGTAAAATAAGTTTTTTTAAATACATAATTTCCATGATTTATGTCAAGTATTACAAGTTTTATTAACATATTAGATGGAATACTTTTTAAAGATGTTGTAGTCATTGGACAACCTTTGCCAATATAGAGCGGTTTGCTCTAGAAACGCTTTGTTTTAATAAAAACATTGTTTTTTAATAATTAATTTGAGTGACTGCACCACTGGATCGTCATTCTTTTTTTTTTTTTTTACCTTTGTCAATATGTCCCATTATATCAGTCCCCCAGTCAGCATGCCTTTTGTAGGCCAGAACCAGGAGCTGCTTTGTTGATTTGACTTTGTTTCAATGGCCTTCATGCAGTGGCAGGGAAATGTTTTGCTGACTCAGTTGTTTGCAAAGGGTGTTATATATACCTTTTGGACTCTTTATTTTGGTTTGTTTCCTTTGCATATATTTAGAGTTTCACGGATAGGTCTTGATTTAACTACACACACATGTGGTGGTGATTTTCGACTACTATACTTTTGTGTTATTCCTTGAGATTCGTTATGTACTGTGATGTATAAAGGTTAAGAAACTAAACGTTCCAAAAGTTTTACGGAAACCCTATTGAAAAAAGTATTTTTAGGCAAAAATACATGTATTTAGGTAGCAAAGTTATCTCCAAAGAACTCCAGCAATTTAAGATAATATTCTTAGAATTACTTAAAAAAATGGAAAGTAGAAACGCATTTTCATTTCTAGGGTGGAAAAGGGTTGGTGGGACAGAAAAGTCGATTGATCAGCAACAGTTAATGAGTGGACTGAGCAAAGTGGTCCCCTATTGCATTAGTTGTTTAGGGGCCCATCACTGGTAGTTTAGCATTGGTCCAATGTTTTCTTAAAGTGGTCCTAACCAGACAAATAATGGTTAAAAAGAGCTTATCAAGCTCTATTCATAAATTGTTGCCAAGCAGGTCTTGATTTAGTGCAGTATCATAGAAGAAGAAATCTGACGTTGATGTTCCTTTTTCACAAACAGACATGTAGAAAAAAAATCAATTTTCTCATAGAACGACATAGCCGTATAATACAGCCGCAATAGTAGTACAAGAAAATGAGCAGTGGATGTATTATGCAGTGGTTCCTCACATTTGCCTTTGCTCTTGCTCCTTAGGTTGATGTGTTTGAAATTGAAGCTGTGTCACTTGGGAAGCTACAGAGAGTGCTCCTAGGCTGCGGGGCCAATCACAAGTCACAGTACTGGTATTGTGAGAAAGTAATCATCAGGGAACAGGGCGAACTCGCAGAATATATCTTCAATTGTGAAAGGTAGCATTATTCATGCCATCACAATCCCACTTCGTGCATTTTTAAATGCTGTATATCTGTGTTCCCTCAAGGATACTTATATGTTTGATGTCAGTTTTATGGAATCTGAGTCCACCAATATTCCAGGGCCTGTGTGTCACAATAAGGGTTTTCGGTAATATTTGCTCTTTCATTTCCTTAAGATCTTACTACCTGTCATATGGGCATTTATTCTTTCAGCACATTTATTTTTTAAGTTCAGAGTAAAATGAGAAATAACCCTTCCGAGACCAACAATGTAATACATAATACAAGCAAACTCCAGCAGTAAGTCCTGGGAGATGTAATGTCATCTCTGCTGATGGGTTTATTAGACATTTTATTACATACTTAATTGACTATTCACCATTAAATAGGTTAGCTGATCTGTTCAATGAGAGAATGACCATAAGTTTCTGGTTTGCATAAGTTGAACGCAAATACTCATAGTCAATCTTCCCAAATTAAGTCCTTTTTATAACTGTTGCAATTTTGATTGCTATGACACTTTACTAGCTTCTCAATGACTGTATATTTAAAATTAAATAAATAATAATAATCACATCTGCTAACAGATATCAAATAAGATGCTCAATCATTTTAAGGAATATAGATGCTTTTAAGACTAATTATTTCCATAATGCATTCCTTGAAAACATCATTGAGGCCTTGTGAGCATGGCCGGTATCTGGCTCCAATATCGAGCTCAATACTGGAAAAGTGTACCTGGAGACAGATGTTTTCTGGTGGACGGGATGGCACAGGGATGGTTGTGAAGGTGCTTGACTGCAGGTCAGAGTCATGTGAAATGGCACTGATAAAGTTGAATGAAGACCAGCAGATAATCAGGCTATGTGCCCACGATGCGGAAGTAGCAGCATTTTGGATGCAGTGTATTTTCACTGGGTCCAAAATGCTGTGTTCTATTGAACACAGATAAATCTGCAAGTGTTCACTGAACCGTGCGGACTTACCACGTCCAATGCATTCTATTGATGATAATTCTGTAGTGGAAACACGCATCTCTGCAAGAGAAATTGACATGCTCCGGTTCTGAAAGACGCACTGTATGTGAGTCTCCGCGAGTGATCCGCAGGCACACATACATGCATAGTGGACATGGGATTTCTAGAAGTCCAATCCACTATGCTGAAACATCTGGCCACTATGGTTTTGATGCTACATAAATATGCAACGTCAAAACCACAGCAATTCCTGATCGTGGACATGTAACCTAAGGCTACCGCCGAGATGCTGGTTGATGCAAGGCATGGGGTCCATGAAGAACCCCTTTTTAAATACTGTGTCTCCTCAAGGTAGTTTTGACTTTGTTGCAAGGGAACTTCCAACTTGTGACCACCAAGATGGCCTCTAGAAGACAGAAATTAGGAAGAATTTTGTCAGCCAAGTCTGGTCAATTTATTGTGAACAATCAACTATATCAGATGAGTTGAAAAAAACTTTAATTCAGAAATCATAAACTATTGGGAGTGGATAATGATAAGAAAGGGCAGACATATGCACAGTCCATGAAACAGACTTCAGTCAAGCACAAAAGAACATACAGAGCTTAGGAAGTTCTACTGAATCTGCAACAGTGACAAGATAAGCAAGCAATTTCCTGCAAGCAGAGAACTCTTTTTTTAAAGCCCTAGTGATGTTATCAGGCTATGACCCATCTCCTTTATAGGTGTTAGCATTTTGTAGGCAATACCAAAATTGATGTTACACCTGCATGTTCACTACTGGAGAGTATGAGAAGAGCGGCCATCTCGTCCAGTAGAACAGAACCTTAACAGCACACATTGAAGGTTTTTTTGGGTGCATATCTATATGTCTGATTACCTATAGAGGCATTATGGCATGCTCTATGGGTTACTATAGTATGGAACATGTTCCTATAATGTGCCACAGTGTGCCAACTTATAGCCTGGACATTAGGCATTAGAGATTTGACTTCTTTCAGAAAAGCATAGAAATTGGAAAGCTAAAAACGCTAAAACATCATTACTCTGACAACCCAAGTGATCTCCCATTCCAATGGGACGGAACAATAAGTTTGTGACCATAAGAATGATTTGTCTTGATGCATCCTCAATTTGTGTATTATGCACTGCTACATGGGAAATATGCCTTACTTTATTACTTTACGCATTTTACAGGTGGCTCCCATATATGTCTGAGGGATCTCTCCATTCAGAAATAGAACTACGGAAGCAAGGTACAAATTATTTATTTGATTCTAAGTGGTGTACTCTAAAGGGGTTATCACACGAGTATTTATCACTAGTGATGAGCGAGTGTACTCGGTACTCTGGTTTTTCGAGCATGCTCGGGTGTTCTCATAGTATTTTGGGCATTCTCAAAGATTATGTTTGAGTCCCCGCAGCTGCATGATTTGCGGCTGCTAGACAGCCTGAATACATGTGGGAATTCCCTAACAAACAGGCAACCCTCTAATGTATTCAGGCTGTCTAACAACCGCAAATCATGCAGCTGTGAGGACATAAACATAATCTATGAGCACGCCCAAGATACTCGGAGAACACCTGAGCATGCTCTGAAAACTCGAGTAACGAGCACACTCGCTCATCACTATTTATCAACTATCCACAGGCAGGGTTCTGTTTGATGGGACCCCTTTTGATTATTAGAACAATAACCCGAATTTTTCTGTCTGAATGGAGTAGTATTGAGACTGTGAGACTATTACTCCATTTTCTGCTTATAGGGGTGGTGGTCGCTCATGCTCACTAATTTCTCTGTTCCTACAGGGAATTTTGGCCCCTGTTCGCAGGATCATAGATATTTCTACGGCTGAACCAACATAAATTATATATTTATCATATATTCATTTAACCGCTTTTTATTTGTAGTTTGATTTCATTATGTAGAGATTTTGTCCAGTCATTAACATGCTTTGTAAAAATTGCTTATAAAGATAACAAAAAGGACCCCAAACCAAATGTCAATGGTGTACAATCCTGACAGAAGCGGATACATATTATGTTCTCTAATATATCATGTAAAAGGATGTATTTGGTTTATAACCACACACAATTACTGCAGAAAGCCTTGCTCTGTATATACTGAATTTAGAGTAATACTTTCAGATTATTAGATAGTACTTAGATGTTATATCCACTCTAATTTGTCTTCTATGTTATAACAAACATATACAATAGATATATATGTTGTATAATATACAGTACATGTTCTCCATAAATGAATCTTCATACCATCTGTTTAAAGTTCCTCTTTGTTTTACTGAACAGAGACCTATACAGGTTAAGAAGTGCAATGCCAACATGTACTATATACTGAGTCATTACACTAATAACCTCACAATGTATCCAGGAATACTGACTTATACGAATAAAAGCAGATAATTATTGTTATTGGTTACAGTATATGTATTGTTTTATTTGTAGAAATGGAACCTACTTCGGAAGAGAGACATCCCACTAAAACCAATGGTAATTTCCAAAAGTTCACACTTCAACTTAACTAATACTTAGTATTTTCATTGCAAACGCAAAATCATTATTTTGCACAGTAGATACACATCTGTCTACTTTCACGTCAATTTAAACATATTATAAACTCTTTCTTTTTGTCTAGTTTTTCTATATGACACTAAGGTGTATGGTAATAGTTTAATGAATGTAATAGCAGGAACGTTGCTGGGTTGGGTTGGTGCGCTGGGGCTGAGGCAGTGGGATGATCGACCATGTCAACCAGTGACATTGACTAGAGTATTTCAATACAAGGCTATGATACTGAACCGAATGTGTATTCTTTGCTAAGGCTGAAGAAAAAAAGAAGAAATCCAGCTACACTAACGTAAAATCTTCTGTTATTGATGCAGAATTAAAATAGTGATAACATCCACAGTAGACTTCAAGTATGAAACATCGACACATTTCTGGTGTGTTCAGCACCTTTAATCATGGATTCCATGAAACGCGTCAGTGTTTCATACTTGAAGCCTACAGCAGATGTTATCACGATTTTAATTCTGCATCAATGAAAGGAGATTTTATGTCCGTCCAGGTGGATTTCTTCTCATTACTTCCATTTTGCTGGTGTCTTTGGCAGAGACACTTGCCACATTCTGGACTGGATCAAGGCGATGTGTGGTGAGCTGGATGTTTTTGTCCTATTATCAGTAAAAAAAAAACTGCCCTTGGGTCCCTCCATCAACAACGGTAGATGATGATACTATCTGTGACTAGAGGCCGAACCGGTTGCTCCATTCTCCAAGTGCCAACTTCCATTCCTCTTTTGTGACAAATGGATCTTGTCTGACTGTTCCCACACTGTCCTTGAGGGGTAGCTATAATGGTGTTATGTCCTGACTCTTGGTCTAGAACAGATATGACTGTTATTATTTATGTGGGAAAATTGTGTGCATGGCAAAAAACATTCCAGAGTCTTGTATGATCCATATGTCGAAACCTGTCTTTCTAAGTAGAATAGGTATAAAGTGAACACCAATGTTAATTTATTTAATATCTGTATGGGAACTAAGAGCTGTGCAAATTGAACACAATTTGGCCAACGTTGTAAAGATTCCACTGAACTTTGATAACCACAGTATATGGTAAATATTAAATATGCCACCAGTCCAAGAACAGATTTATGGGGAAATGATCAGAACTTGGTTTCAAGCTCCAGTTTCCCAGTTTTTTGAACCAGTAGTCTATTTGTGAGCCAGAAAATGAAATCTATGCCAAGTATGATGTAGCATAGATTTTCCGTACAACCTCTACCACTTTTCGGCATGCATTATAGCTATTTTGTGGCTGTGGATATCCCGAATTGCTAAGCACTGGTCACTTTTAGATACATTTTTGGGGCAGAAGGTCATAAATGTCTATGCTAAACTCATGTGAAACAAATTTTGCAACTTTTCAATGCAGAAATCTGGAGCAACAAAAATAATAACTCCTCCCCTCTATATTTATTTTCAGTAATTTTTATCTTATTTGACAGATTAGTTAAAACAGGACTATGTTTTTTCTTTACAGAGGGGGATTGGAAGATCACACTTGTAACTGGCAATTCACCCAATGCTGGCACTGATGCCACAGTATTCCTTCATGTCTACAGCACAGGAGCAAGTTCTGGCCCCATAACGTTGGGATCGGGGAGTCATCAACTGTTTAATGTGAACAGTGCAGATACGTTCCAGGTATGTGGATAATATTGCGGCTGTTTACAATGCTGTAATTACCAGATTTACATAAACAGATGGTTATCATTCAGCCTGGATAAAAGTGAAGAGATAATTATTAAAATTCTCAAACTTCAATAAACAAGCTGCAGGCTATTTGCATAGTGGTGAGATTCGTCCTCAATTCATCTGTCATCCATGCTGTTCAAAAAAATCTGGACCATTTGTTGATAAATATATGGGGCAATTTTATAAATTATTAACATTATACTTTGTCATAAGAAACACAATGTACACAGCCAGGACCAGTGTCAAACAACATGGTAGAGACCACAATTCTTTCCTTAAGACCCGTAGCTCCTCTCTTTGTTTTTTTGTGTGTGAGTATGGTATTTAGGCAGGTCAGCCGAAAATATGTCAGGGAATCAGAACTGTAGGGCACACTGAGCTGGCTACTACAGTACATGTGTAGTGAAATATATATAACCTAAAGATTATCTATTTTACCTACTTAGCGCCATTAATTCCACAGCGCTATACAGACATCATCGCTGTCTCCATTGGGGCTCACTATCTTAATTCCCTATCAGTAGGTCTTTGGAGCGTGGATGGAAACCAGAGAACCTGGAGGAAACCCATAAGGAGAATATGCAGACTCCTTGCAGATGTTGTCCTTGGTGGAATTTAATCCGAGGGGTTAGATTTGATTCCCAGTGCTGCAAAGCAACAGTGTTAACCACCGAGCCACTATGCTGCCCAAGAGAATATCAGACCCCACAAGTACCTTTTAATCAAGCCAGGGAGAGATTTTTGGCATAGTCATTACATAATTACCCTTTCATACGTCTTTGACTTAAAATACTTGCTTTAGACAAAATGTAAAGGTTAGTATCCTGAATACAGAAAATAGTCAGTGGTCAAGATGTCACTTCGGTCACATAACATTAACATTACAAACTGCACTACAAAAAAATAATACATGCAAAATATAAAAATGTATAAAAAATAGGTACAAAATAGTATTTACTAGATAGCAGAAATACAGTAAATTGACTGAAGCAAAAAGTTGAACTTTTTGTTTCTCACTGCTTAAATCAACCATGATACAAATTCTTCTTATTACTCCTATAAATATTTTGTAGGACAACCCCTTCTATATGTCCTACTTTGTTACATAAATGTCAAATAGACATATCCCCCAAAAGTGATCCTTTTTACTTCCCAATGTCAGCTTAGATCGAGCGACTTTCTATATACAGGTTTGCAACTGTCCACAGCTTTGTCAGAATATGGTGGTTTGCCATTGTATTTTAGCTGCCAGATTCATGACAATTAGCTAATTGCCAGCACTCTATAGAAAGCTGATGCCCCAACGCTAACCCCTTTAATAGGGTTGTGCCAAGTTTGAAAGCGACTTCCCTATCACTCCAACTGTTGGGACTCCCATTGATCTCGAGAACGGGGCTCTGATGAAGCTGAACATGCTCATCTCCACTCCATTTATTCGCAATGACACTTGGTTAAAACAAAACTGCACGTGTACAGCTTTTCTATGTTTAGACCAATTGGACAATGGCCTTGATTTCAGCATACATTTGAGATAAATGTGGTACATAGTAAGAATGCTTTAAAAAACAGCCGCTGAGTTCACACGTAGCAGAATTGCCGTGGAAATATCCGCGGCAATTCTGCGCCTCCTGCCGCGGGTATATCGCATGCAGAATTTGCATGCATATACCCGCAGAAAACTAGCGTTTTGCAAGCATAATTAGCTTGCAGAATGCTAGCGTTTTCCAAGCGATCTGTAGCATTGCTTGGAAAACTGTTTGACAGGTTGGTCACACTTGTCAAACATAGTGTTTGACAAGTGTGACCAACTTTTTACTATAGATGCAGCCTATGCAGCATCTATAGTAAAAGATAAAATGTTAAAAATAATAAAAAAAATAAAAAAAAAGTTATACTCCGTTCCTAATGCTGTGTGTTCAGGACCTTCCATTGACGTAGCGGTCACGTCACAGGTCCTTCACACACACCACGGAAGCCGCTAAGAAGGTCGGGCCGCCAGAAGGTGAGAATATCGCTATTTTTAATTTTAATTCTTTTTTTTTTACCACTTATATGGTGCCCAGTCCGTGGAGGAGAGTCTCCTCTCCTCCACCCTGGGTACCAACCGCACTTGATCTGCTTACTTCCCACATGGTGTGCACAGCCCCGTGCGGGAAGTAAGCAGATCAATGCATTCCTATGTGTGCAGAATCGCCATGATTCCGCAATTTTAATGAACATGCTGCGTTTTTTTCTGGATTGCGATTCCGCTCAGGAAAAAAATGCAGCATGTGCACAAAAAATGCGGATTGCATTCTGTTACATATGATGCTTAATGTTAGCCTTTTTTTGCGGTTTTATAGCGTTTTATAGCGAAAAAACGCAAAAAAAACGCAAAAAATCTGCTACGTGTGCACACAGCCTCAAGGTACCTTCACACTGACCAACTTTCCAACGAGAACGACAGCGATCCGTGACGTTGCAGCGTCCTGGATAGCGATCTCGTTGTGTTTGACACGCAGCAGTGATCTGGATCCTGCTGTGATATCGCTGGTCGGAGCTATAAGTCCAGAACTTTATTTGGTCATCAGATCGGCGTGTATCGTTGTGTTTGACAGCAAAAGCAACGATGCCAGCAATGTTTTACAATGGTAACCAGGGTAAATATCGGGTTACTAAGCGCAGGGCCGCGCTTAGTAAACCGATATTTACCCTGGTTACCATTGTAAAAGTAAAAAAAAAAAAACAGTACATACTCACATTCTGATGTCTGTCACGTCCCCCACTGGCGTCCACAGGGTTAAACTGCTTTCGGCAGGAGCGCTTGCTAATGCTGCGCTGCTGCCGAGAGCTTCCCTGCACTGACTGTCAGTGCCGGCCGTAAAGCAGAGCACAGCGGTGACGTCACCGCTGTTACTGCCGGCGCTCAGGGTGCTGACACATTCAGTGCAGGGAAGCTCTCGGCAGCAGTGCAGCATTAGCAAGCGCTCCTGCCGAAAGCAGTTTAACCCTGTGGATGCTGGCGGGGGACGTGACAGACATCAGAATGTGAGTATGTAGTATTTTTTTTTACTTTTACAATGGTAACCAGGGTAAATATCGGGTTACTAAGCGCGGCCCTGCGCTTAGTAACCCGATGTTTACCCTGGTTACCCGGGTGCTGCAGGGGGACTTCGGCATCGTTGAAGACAGTTTCAACGATGCCGAAGTCGTTCCCCTGATCGTTGGTCGCTGGAGAGAGCTGTCTGTGTGACAGCTCCCCAGCGACCACACAGCGACTTACCAACGATCGCATCGCTGGTCGTGATCATTGGTAAGTCGTTTAGTGTAATGGTACCTCTAATAGTTTAGTTTATCAGTTAGCAAAATGCAAAGTGAATGAACAAAAGGAACAAATGAAAAATCTAAATCAAATCAATATTCAATGTGACCAATTTAGCCTTTCAAACAGAATCAAAGCATCAATTCTTCTAGGTTCACTTGCATGCAGTTTTTGAAGGAACTTGGCAGGAAGGTTGTTCCAAACATCTTGGAGAACTAACCACAAATATAGATGTAGACTTTGTGCAAGTTTATCATGTAATCCCAAACAGACTCGATGATGTTGAGATCCGTGCTCTTCGGGGGCCATACCGGCACTTCCAGAGCTCCTTGTTCTTCTTTACGCTGAAGATAGTTTGTGTATTTCTGGTCACACTACAGTATTGATGTGATCTAGATTTATATTTTGTGCATTAACTTTGAATTTTGTTAGTTGATAAAAAATAAACTATTAACGATTCCATTTTTTGAAAGCACTCTGAAGTATTTTCTCCACACATGCATAAAACTTTTGCACAGTACTGTACATTTTGCAGAAATCCAGATAATATTAATTTGTTACAAATTCTCTTTTTGTAGTCACCCCCATGGATCATATTGCAATATGTAATCTCACATGATAAACCATGCTTGTGTAAAAGAAATGTTTGCATGTTTTTGTCTAAAGAACAGACTATTGCTGGGTTTCTATGGTTTTATTTATATTTTGTCACCTTTGTTAGATAATGAGTTAGAATTCAACCAGCCTCAGTTAAAACTGAAATCAGATATAACACATTGCCTAAAATGAAATATTTCCGGAAAGTAATTGAGAAGACTGGATTCCTGTCTTTTTATGCGTGGCCTCAGCTATTGCTGCCAATGCAGTCACTTAAGATACGATTCCCTTAGGAGGTTCTTTCTTTGTATTTTCGTTGCTGTCTCTACCAATGTTCATCAATCTTGGAAGCTGCTTCTTTACTATACACCTAGAAGTTATAGATCAACTTTTGTGGCTCAGATAAACTGAGTTTCCTATTATAATTCAAGGCTCAGTATTTTATAATGAATAACCCAGCTCACAAAGATCTCATTATTAGTTGTAGTATTATACTTCAACTAACAATAGGAGAAAACTAGCAACTTAAAAAAAATTGTTTTACAAATTAGAAAGCTGCAGATAATAGCTTCTACTAGGAATACACAGCTAGTCATAAAATTCAATGAGGCTATGATAAAAGCTAAACATTCCTCTATGGACTCTTATGGGACCTAAAATAGATGTCAATAGTGTCTGAAAAGTCAAGCAGAAGACGTGATCAGGCTCAGTCTGGCCCACGGTGGGACAGGTGAATCCCCTGGTAGGCCCACAAATGAGCATTGGTGTGATTTCATCATTCATTTAAAAAGCAACATAGTTTATTATGTAGAGGCACAGGCAAATTCCTGAAAGAGTCCGGTAATATTGCATATAGATGAACGCTGGTTACTGGTGTGCCCTTGCCCCTTGGCACCCCAGGCCAACAATGACCATGATATTTGCATAATCTCCATTTAATAAAAGGATCAGTAGAGTATACAAAATACCAGGTCAGGTGGTCCCAGTAGTTTCAAATGTGCTTGTGTTTTAAGGTGTGGTTTTTGCTTCTTGACAATTTCTTCTTAAAACATTTATTAATGGAAATCAGACAAAGCCAATAACAGCTCATAATATGGGACTTTCTATTATGGATTAGCTTTTTTAGCAATAATCTGCATTAATCTTAGATGAACAACTTACAACTTCAAATAGGATATAAGGGACCGATACAAAGTCTCTATGGTCAGTGCTCACTGAGTAGACTCCCAGACTGGGCATGTCAAATTGGAAGAATATATACGCTACACCAATAATGGCAGGCTACAGTTGTATTAGCCTTTTTTGGCCATTATGTGAACCCTGCCTTGAGATTGTGGTTGATTGCATAGTTTCTCAGGATTGGTTACGTGTGGTAACAGATCTTGGTAAAGACTTGAAACATTATATTTGAGTCCAAAATGTGTGTTAAACTAAAACATGGCAATGAAAATGGATGTGGTGTCTTGAGAGAAAATTACCCAAACCATGGCAAAAAAAAAATGTGGGAGCCGCAGCATCACCTACACTTTAGCAAACATCTTGGCTGTAGTAGTTAGGGGCACAGGCACTATTGGCCTACTTTATCTCTGACAAGGGTATCTGCGTGGCGCAAGTGAGAGGCGGAAAGGAATATATGTCACATCACTCATCCCAATCACTACAAGATGATGTAACTTCTGATAGCGACACCATCAGCTCGAGTCAGTGTTCTGCTAAGCCCACCTCCTTCTGCCACCCTAACAATTAAGGTTGTACATAGTGAATTTCCATTATATCAATGGCACCTGTTTCTGTTTCTTAAGCTGTGTTGCTTGCTAAGTGAAGCTTTTGCTGAGTGGACAGCTGCATGCCTCACAGTCCCCTAACCTACAGCACCCACATAGGTTAAGGAACCTATGAGTCAGGTGAATTAGCATATTTCCAGGATAAACTGTGTTCCTTGCTAAGTGAAGCTTTTGCAGAGTGGACAGCTGCATACCACATGTTGTATCCTCTCCACTCTCTGCAGAGTGATACTAGACTCAAAAAAATTTTAAATTATCCAACCAAAATTCCTGAATTTCTGTAATGCAATTCCCTTTAACAAAATGTTTAATTTTTGGAAAGAATGTGAATGACTTTGTGAGGTGTCTTTCCCCCGACACCAGCTACAACAAATAACCAAGACAACAGCAGCAATTACAGTATATATCACATGATGGACTAGATATTTTTTCTGCCCTAGTACCAATAAGCAAACAGTCCCACCGTTTGAAGAGCCAGGTTCAATCATACCTGCATTGTGTTTTTTGTCTGGCAGTTACCCTGAGCCCCAATACCATGGACTTCTGGCTCAGCAGATTGAACCAGTAGCAAGACCAAGACCGTTTTGCAATGGCTTTACTATAATGTCCAGCCTCCAGTATACAGTAGTGTCAGAGAGGGAATTCAACACGGACCAGGTGATCTGCCGTTAGCACAGAAAACCTTACATTTGTCAAAATTAATCAAGCATAGATCCGTGCCAACTTTCATTCTCCTATGGCTGGTGCCAGTATTTAAACTGGCCATAGCATCTGATTGTCTGCACAGCCATGCAATAAATAAATCTCCTGGCTGCACATTGTGTTCTATAGTGAATGACTGTACTACTAATGCAAAACGTACTGTTTTGAGAATAAACAAAAATTAAACAGCTAACAAAATAGGGCTTCTGTTTTGAAAGGCTTGCTCACAACAAAAAGGAGCTTAGTTGACCTGTTTTCATGCCCTGAATCTAAGGATAATTTTTGAAATCCTTGTGAAAAAACAATTGTTTCTTTTCTTATTAAAGAAAATTGCTCTTGAGACTTCCCAAACAGGGATCATTTTTCACCACCCCATGTAAAAAAAAAAGCCACAGCTTCTTCCATTTCCACTGCCTATCTATAATCATCATTGAGGCAGGCATCTGCCCCCAAAAGGGATAATTTTTGGATAGTTTCTACAATTTAAATAGCCTAACAAGACTGATAATGCAGTGTGTTATTAAACAGTCTGTTAGAGCAACATGGTTGCTGGATAGCAGTGTTGCTTTGAAGTGCTGCGGACCTAGGATCAAATCCGATTTTTAACACCTAGCATCCGATTTACATCCGAATGCAGTGCGATTGCTATCCGACTACAATGTGATTTTATCATGAGCTTTTACATAGAGAAATTCTCTATGACATTTACACATAGTTTTCAAAGGAAATATTCTTTAAAGCACACACACACACACACACACACACACACACACACACACACACACACACACATATGTATAGAAATAGAAAAGAATAAGAGCAGCACTAAGGGTATGTGCACACGTTGCAGATTTGTCTGGGGAATTTTCCCCACAGAATCCGCATCTCTTGGCAGAAAACGCAGGCCAATATGGTTGCGGATTTAATGCGGAATTGATTTGGATTTCTTGTGGATTACTTGCAGATTTGTTGCAGATTGTCTTGCGTTTTTTGATGTGCGGATTTGCCTTACTCAATGTATAGTCAATGGGTGCAGAAATGCTGCATTTCCACACAAACAATTGTAATGCTGCGGAAAACAAACCGCTGCGTTTCTGCACGGAATTTTCCACAACGTGCACAGCGGGTTTTGTTTTCCATAGGTTTGCATGGTACTGTACACCGCATGGAAAACTGCTGCGGATCCGCAGGTCCAAATCTGTTGCAGATCCGCAGCCAAATCTGCAACGTATGCACATACTCTTAAAAATCGCGAGTTGGTTGCAAAGCACCCCAGGCGAAGACTAAACCTTATGTATAGATTCAAAAATTGAAGGCAGCACACCATTCAGAGTGAAATAAGGAGCTTCTGTTTAATAACCCATCATGGCAACGTTTCGGTTCTAGAGTGAAAAAGGTTCTCTCTCTTGAACCAAAATGTCGCCATGTTGGGCTATTAAACAGAAGCTCCTTTTTTCACCATAATAATCTACTATATAATTGTCTAAGGGTCACTTCTGTCTGTCTGTCCTTCTGTCTGTGTGTCGTGGTTATTCGTTCGCTGATTGGTCTCGCCAGCTTCCTGTCATGGCTGCCGTGACCAATCAGCGACACGCACAGTCCGGAAGGAAATGGCCGCTCCTTACTCCCCGCACTCACTGCCCTGCGCCCGCATACACCCCTCCGCTCACCGCTCACACAGGGTTAATGCCGGTGGTAATGGACCGCGTTATGCCGCGGGTAACGCACTCCGTTACCGCTGCTATTAACCCTGTGTGACCAAGTTTTTTACTATTTACGCAGCCTATGCAGTGCCAATAGTAAAAACATCTAATGTTAAAAACAGTAAAAAAAATAAAAAATGATTATATACTCACCTACGCCGCCTTTCCCGCTCCTCGCGATGCAACCGGCACGTTCCGTTGGCACGGATGGTCTGGCAGAAGGACCTGCCATGACATCACTGTCATGTGACCGCGACGTCATCGCAAGTCCTACGCGCCTGCGCGAACAGGACCTGCCATGACGTCACGGTCATGTGACCGTGACGTCATCACAGGCCCTGCGCGCCTGGGCGAGCAGGACCTGCCGTGACGTCACAGTCATGTGACCGTGACGTCATCACAGGCCCTGCGCGAGCAGGCTGGGACCGGAAGCTGCCGCCTGTATCTCGCACAGGCGACAGAACATACTACTAAGTATGGTGAGTATGTTAGAACTACAAGGGGCCCTCGGATCGGAAGGTGAGTATGTTTATTTTTTATTTTTTAACCTGTGACATACATGGCTAGGCAATATACTACGTGGCTGGGCAATATACTACGTGGCTCTGTGCTGTATACTACATCACTGTGCAATATACTACGTCACTGGGCAATATACTACGTGGCTCTGTGCAATATACTACGTCACTGGGCAATATACTACGTGGCTGGGCTATATACTACGTGGCTGGGCTATATACTACGTGGCTGGGCAATATACTACGTCGCTGGGCAATATACTACGTCACTGGGCAATATACTACATGGCTGGGCAATATACTACGTGGACATGCATATTCTAGAATACCCGATGAGTTAGAATCGGGCCACCATCTAGTAATAATAATAATCTTTATATAGCGCCACAGCGCTTTACAGAATAACAGTTTCAAACACAACAGTCATAAGTAATAACGTTAGCAATACAATAATTAAAGCAAAATAAGATGACCCTGCTCGTAAGAGCTTACAATCTACAATGAGGTGCGGGAGATACAAAGTACAGGTGTGTATTTACAATTATGTATTTACAATGATGGTCCAGCCATCTTCAGGGGGTGGGGGATAGATGGAGATAGTGAATGGGCTACACACACACAAACATAAAATGACTTTGATTAGGAAATGTGATAGGCCGCTCTGAACAAATTTGTTTTGAGGGAGGGCCTAAAACTATGTAAATTGTGGATGGTCCTAATATCTTGGGGTAGAGCATTCCAGAGGATTGGCGCTGCGCGGAAGAAGTCTTGGAGTTGGGAGTGGGAGCTATGGATTAGTGCAGAGCTTAGTCTAAAGTTATTTGCAGAGCGCAGAGGTCGGTTAGGCCGATAGACAGAAATGAGGGAGGAGATGTAAGGGGGTGCCGCACTGTGGAGAGCTTTGTGGGTGAGAGCAAGTACTTTGAATTGTATCCTATAATGAATGGGCAGCCAGTGTAACGACTGGCGAAGAGCGGACGTGTCTGAGTAACGATTAGCTAGATAGACAACCCTGGCTGCTGCATTAAGGATAGACTGGAGAGGGGAAAGTCGAGTGAGGGGGAGGCCAATTAGTAGAGCATTGCAGTAGTCCAGGCGGAAGTGGATCAAGGCGACAGTGAAGGTTTTTGTTGTTTCCATAGTGAGAAAAGGGCAGATTCTAGAGATGTTCTTTAGGTGTAAGAGGCAAGAGCGGGCAAGAGATTGTATATGGAATGTGAAGGAGAGATTGGAGTCAAACATAACACCCAGACAGTGTAGATAGATAAAAAGCTGGCAATTCAGCAGCTGAGTACAGTAAAATCACAGCTTGACCCTACAGTATATAATAGCTAGATTACACACAGTATATACACAGAGAATATAAAGATATAAAGATGTCAGTGACATATACACTTAGTACAGTGCGTGTGCAGCATAGTGTACATGTATTTAATTAATAAATGATTATTTTTCTGAAAAAAATGGTGTGGGCTCCCCCGTAACTTTTTTAACCAGCAGAGGGAAAGTTGATGGCTGGGGCAGATGTTTATAGCCTGAGAATGTGGTAATACCCATGAAGCTTCCTGGGCTATTAATATCAGCTCACAGCTGTATACTTAGCCTTTACTGGCTATTAATTAGGGGACCCTACCAAAAAGTGATGTTGGATCCCCCTATAATTAATAACCAGCAAAGGCTAGGCAGACAGGTGCAGGCTGATATTAATAGCCTAGGAAGGGGCCATAGATCTTGCCCCCATGGCTAAAAACATAATCTCTCAGCCACCCCAGAAAAGGCATATCTATAAGATGTGCCAATTCTGGCACTTAGCCTCGCTCTTCCCACTTGCCCTGGTGCAGTGGCAAGTGGGGTAATAGTTGGGGGGTTGATGTCACCTTTGTATTGTTAGGTGACATCAAGCCCAGAGGTTAGTAATGAATAGGCATCTATAAGAAGCCCCATTACTAACCCCATAGTTAGTTACAGGAAGCGACTAGAGGCTGTTATTTTTGCAAAAGGAGGATCTACTAAATATTATTGTCACTTTTCTGGTGAGGGGCCCATACTTATGCACCTGTCAAATTTTGTTTGAATGCAGATTGCACATTTTCTGTTAGCACAATAAACCTCACTTCAAGGCAGAAACATTACTGTGTCCAACAGTTATTAGATATATGAAACTGAAATAGCTGTTGCAAAAAAAACAATTTTCATAAAACATTAAGCTTAAGATTAATAGGGGTGCCCAAACTTTTTCATATAACTGTATATTGTACAAAAACACACCCCCTGAATAAAGTCCTTTCATTGAAAGAATGACACAGACTCCTTTAATCAATCTTTATTAAACCATACTTACGGCATCGCCCATTCCAGTGAAGCCATTGTCCCCTGTAAGAGAATTAAAATAATAAACAATATTTCTCACCTATTCTGTAAGAAGATAATAATCAATTTGTCCCATAATGGGTCTAGCTCTGCTACATCTAGCTGGCAGGCTGCATGATTGCATGATGCAACTATACAGTCTGCCAATGTAATTTAAGTAGAGAGGAAGAACAATTTAAGGTATAGTTTTGATACTTCGTATAATACCTAGTGCTGAGTTTGAATGCATAATGTCGAGCTTCAGTTTTTTCCTGAAGTGCTCTTTTAACTATTGTGTATTACTTTGCAGATTAATTTAAAAATATTGTGCAAGCCATATAAAATACGCATTGGGCATGACAACTCAGGAGACAACCCAGACTGGTATCTAGAGGAGGTGAAACTGTGTGATCTGTCATCTGATCAAGAATTCCACCTACCAGTAAATCGATGGCTTGGAGAGAATCATGATGATGGAGACACATGGATAGAGCTGCCTCTGTCAACAGATGCAAGTGATCCATTAGAGTGTATGTATCTTCAATAATAGTGTATGTTGCAATGTTCACGAGAACTTTCAGGTGTTTCAGTATATACTACATGTATGAATGTCTTAGAATATAGTCTATATAATGGAGACTTATAGGGATGTTCAATTTTTAAAAAATGCCTCAAAGAAAAAAATTTGCTAAAATAACAAAAAAAAAACATTACTAGTGAGGACAGAGTTGGAGCTGTCACGTGTGCGTGTAAGGCACAGCATCAATGTAGGACAAGTCAACAAGAATCATCCACAGTAATAGTTCTTTGTTTTTTGTCTTTTTTATCACATTTCTTACTTTAAGGTAACTTAATAAAAGGCCTGAATACCTCATGACTGACTAATATGTGCTTCAGTTAATCAGTAAAGAGACAATTAGCAGGTTAACATTAAGTATATTAAAGGGGTTTTCTAGGCTGAAAAGAAAAATCTGCAGTCACCCTGTGTGACTTTAGACTGCTGAATTTGACAATGTGCAATGATTATCAAGTACTAGGAGTAGAGCACAGATAGCTAATACCCTTGAGCAAAGGTTTTTATATGGGTAGAACTGGCTGTTATTACATGTCTCACACAGAAGTAGCCTTCTCTGCTCTCACTACAGAGCGATTACAGGTTGCAGCATACATAAATGTGACACTGACATCTCTGAGCTCATCCCGCAGGGGCGCTCATAGAAATCAGGTAGTCCAATGGCAGATGTTCTAACTGCCCCCAAAAAAAATAAATAAATAAATAATTTCTGGGTCACAGAAGGGAATATCTCACAACTTTCCAAGCTTTTACATAGTAATTTTCCTCCTTCTGAAGTCCTAGATTCCTCTTTCATTGCCCTAATAGAGTATGATGGCAACAAAAGTGCCCCCCAAACACAGTATAATACCCCAATGTTGAAGTCCTCCACATTAGCCTCTACAAGCACATTATAATGATCCTACTGTGCACCAGCCCTCCACACAGTATGATGGACCCCACACACACCTTCACACTGTAAAATTGCTTGCATACAATATAATAGTTCTCCAAATATTATAACGGCCCCACATAACCTTTCACATAGTATAATGCACCCTCTATAACAGTGGTCCCCAACCTTTTTGATTAAGAGAGCCAAATTCAGCACTGAGAGAGGGTCGCAAGCCACATTCAGCTCTGAGAGCGGGTCACGAGATACATAATGCTCCTGTCCCCCTCATTGTAGTGTCAACCAAAGCCCCCATTACGCGTATAATGATAACCAAAGCTTTTTGACAGAAATCATTCCAAAGCAGTACACTGAGATCCAGGGGTTACCACAATGCCCCAATTCAGTATTCTCCCATCAAGGACTCCCAACACAGTCACATCCAGATTCAAGAACCTTCTCTGACAGATAATATCATCCTCCATACCTAAAACATCTCTAAACCCCTAAGACCAGTATATGTGCATCCAAATCTGCTCTTCTCTGCAGGGCTACTCGAAAAGTCACCATTTTCAGATGTACTCTTCATACCTGTTTGCTAGACCTGGAGCTAATGCACCAAGCTGGCAGACAGTCGCGAGCCACAATTCATGGGCTTGCGAGCCAGATGTGGCTCCCGAGCTACAGATTGGGGACCCCTGCTCTATAATCTTCCATATAGTATAATGTGCCCCATAATCCACCATATAGTATAATGTGCCCTTTATAATCCTCCATTTGGTATAACGCGCTCCCCATGGTCCTCCATAGAATATAATGCACTCACCATGGTCCTCCATAGAATGTAATGCACTCACCATGGTCCTCCATTCGATATAGTGCACTCGCTATGGTTCCCCATACAATATAATGCATTCACCATGGTCCTCTATACAGTATAATGCACTCGCCATGGTCCTCCATACAATATAATGCACTCGCCATCGTCCTCCATACAATATAATGCATTCACCATGGTCCTCCATATAATATATAATGCACCCCCCATGGTCCTCCATACAATATAATGGACCCCCTCCATGGACCTCCATACAATATAATGCACCCCTCCATGGTCCTCCATGCAATATAATGCATATAGTGCTGCCCATCTTCCAATGTTGAAGTGAGCAGAGCTGGAATAGCCTTTTAAAACAAGAATGAGTCCCACGTGGAGGGATCAGGTGTAGTTGGCCATTGCACCTTGAGAAAAGTTTAGGTAATTCAAACATTTCCCTCTATATTTGTTTTAATCTGTAAGGCTAGTTTCACATTTGCGTTTAAAAATGCAGCGTTTAAAACGCAAATGCAGGTGGTGTAAAAAACGCATGTAAACGCATGCAAACGCTGCGTTTTTTAGACGCATGCGTTTTTTAGACGCATGCGTTTTCTCATGCGGTAAAAAAACGCGGCGTTTTGATGCGTTTACATGCGTTTTTTCTTGCGTTTTTGAAACGCATGCTGAGAAGTGTGTGACAGCTGCCAATCATCAAAATCATCTAGAAAACCCACTATAAATAGAAATAGCTAGGGTTGGGGTTAGGGTTAGGGTTAGGATCCCTAGGGTTAGGGTTAGGGTTTGGATCCCTTTATCACCTTGATGGTGGGGGGTGGCTTATCAGTGTGTATTCTTGTTTTTTTCTATTGAAACGCATGCGTTTAAAACGCAACCAAACGCATGTGCTTAAAAACGCATGCGTTTACATAGACAGCAATACGTTTTTTTGCCGCAAAAAAACGCATGCGTTTTTTTGCGGCAAAAAAACACCTCTAGAAATTACTACATGTTGCATTTCTGCAACAAAACGCAAGCATAGAAACGACGCATGCGTCGTCAAACGCGGCAAAACGCATACAAAAAAAAACGCATGCGGCAAAAAACGCAAATGTGAAACCAGCCTAAGTAATGTCTTGTTCTGAAAGATCTGGACTCGTTTGCTAAATTAAAGTACTGTATTTTCTTAGAGGCATCTCTTGTGATAATTCCATTCAGATGTTTGATTGCTTATTTCTTCATTTTACTATATTTAGTCAGGACTTTCATATAGACTAGTTCATAACTTAACAAATGTATATGATCCCTGCACATCACAGTAAGGACAGGTTCACACTTTCAGTATTTGGTCAGTATTTTACCTCAGTATTTAGAAGCCAAAACCAGGAGTGGGTGATAAATACAGAAGTGGTGACGTGTTTCTATTATATGTTTCCTCTGCTTGTTCCTCTCCTGGTTCTGGCTTACAAATACTGAGGTAAAATACTGACCAAATACTGAACATGTGAACGTGTTGGGTCTTAGTGTTATAAATGCAATTACAAGCAACCCAAATAGAGGCTGGACAGTCATCTGTCTGGGATGATTTAGTGAATCCTGCTATGAGCAGGGGGTTGGACCAGATGACCCAGGAGGTCCCTTCCATCTCTACCATTCTAAATAGGCCATAAGTATCCGCTAGAATGTAGCAGATCGTCCTTCCCTTTTAGTCTTTAGCAGTCTCCAGAACTAATTACAAAACGTCAGCATTCTCCAAAATCAGACTTCTTTATTCAAAGCATTGCAAAAAGGCTTGTGAATGAGATAAGCCAAAATATTACACAGTATTGCTGTATTGTATGGAGCTTTGAATAAAGAAACCTGATTTTGGAGAATGCTGACATCTTGTTGAAATTTGTTAGCACAGTAAGAATATTGGTGCAGTATTTCAGGATTGCTGTATTGCACATGGTACCACCATAATACAGATGCGTGAATGCCCTGTTTGTGGTGTCAGGAAATTCTCCCAATATATACAGCTCTGTGCCCATACACTATAAAGAAGCACTCCCATGAAGATTTTTCTTAATAGATATGTGTATGTAGTGTACTGTGTTGGTTAATGAACTCACCTACTGCCGCCTTCTCCGGGATCCAGCACTGTTTTGCTCCTTTTTTCAGCGTCGTAACCGCAATTCAGACTCTTCTGGTCATGCTGCATAGAGCATAGAGTGAGCCGGAGAGTCTGAAGAGCGGTGACGTCACTGAGAAGAGGAGAACGATGCTGGATTACGGAGAAGACGGTGGTACGGGAGTATATTAAACACATACACTTTACATTCCATGCATATATACATACATACACACACATTTAAAAAACATTATTTAGAGAGTGCTTCTATAATAGGCATTTTTCTTCCTAAAGGGGTGTTACTTTGTAGTATGTTTGGCTGGCCTACTTCGAGATTCCACAACCTCATATGTGATAGAGAAACATGGTTGACTTCTTTTTATAATCCAACTGTGTGGAAAGCATTAATTTACATATATTTAGTGATACATTTCACCACTGTAATAAAGTAAACACTTCTATCAAATACATTTAAAAAAAATGTAATTCATCTTTTTGTTTTAAGTGTTGGACTATGAGATTCAGGTTTACACTGGAGGCATATCGGATGCTGATGCTGAATCCAACATTTACATCAATGTCTTTGGGACCAGAGGAGATTCTGGGAAGCGGAAGTTACATAAATCCAAGTCCCAAACTGGGAAATTTCAGAAAGGGCAGGTAAAAAATTTTCAACATCAGCTTTTTGACATTTCATTGGGAATTATCAGAAGAAAACATTGGAGCTGTAAAAGTGCACAGTCCTAGTGAATTCAATGGGAGTCCTGTCAGTATACCTTTGGGATAAGGTAAAGGCGTGTGGCTCTCCATGGAGATCTCTGTATCCCCGAGATAATAGGGTCCAGATCACAGACAAATGATGCCATCTCAAAGGCAAGTGAGAGGAAATCCAATGAAATAGTTTCCAATTATATGATCTGATCTAAAAAACATCTACATCTAGGAAAAAGTCAAGAGTATAGTCAAGACCAACAAAGGAAATGTTGTATTCCATTTATTTACCGAACCCTAGAGGTGTGTGCATCAGATCCGCAATGAGCGTCTTCAAACACCGCAAATACCATGACCTTGTAATGTGTATATTATGTCATGTAAAACAATTTTCTAATGTAATAACTTATTTTGTATAGAAATAGAAAATTGTATATCTCATTTATCATTCTTTTTCTAGGTTGATGTATTTTGCATTCAAGCGGTTTCATTGGGGGAACTGCAGAAAATCCAGATGAGCTGTGATGGAAGCAAAAATGGTACTGCATGCCGACATATGGGCGCATATAAACTTACAATAGTATATAGTACTGGTATAGAAATGAGAGTACTAGGTCATAGCAATACACAGATATGTAGAAAATTCTGCAAATGTATTAAAAAAAGCTTCAAGTTTCCCATTGGTTGCGTTTGTTATTGTAGGATCCACTTCACTGAAGTGAAAAGAGCAGAGGTGCAATACTACTCAAAAACCTGTAGGCAGCTATGGGGCTGTTCCTGAAAGATACCAGTAATGTGTTTATTATTAAGTACAGCCCCTTTAATGTAAAAAAAACAGTTGTTAGTTTATTAGATTTGTTAGTGAGCACACTGTTTAAGAGGTTGTTGGGGCATATAATATTGATGATCTATTCTTAGGATCAATCTATAATATCAGATCAGTAGGGGTCTGGCACTCGGGCTTTGCTGTCATTAGCTCCAGCAGCGTATGGATGTCAACATTGGACAGAGCTGTACAGCACAGCTGTATTCACTGTGCAGGGCTGCAAGCGAGAACTGCAGATCAGCGCCTGTTCTAAATAGTAGCTGGTGCGCAGTATCCAAGAGTGGCTGCTAAACAATAAGCGGAGCGCTGCTATTTTACATCTAGTTGCCATCGGAGCCATCGGTAGGCGTGCCAGGTGTTAGTCCGCCACTGAGCTATTCATGACCCAGACTAAGGATAAGTCATTGATGTTTTATGCTCTGACACCCCATATAACTTAGAAAGGTCTTCATGTCATTGGTTGATTAAAAATGAAGTGCTATACTACAATAAAATCCTCAGACATTACACGTATGTATGCAAATAATTAAAAGTTACAAACTTATTAATTGAAATCACATTTACAACTTGAATTCAAAATTCATGGTCAATCTGAAGGATCGGCAGAGCCAAGATCTCCATGTTTTCCATGTATATGTAGACTCCATGTTTTTCAGTAAGTGATCAGGCACCCATTATGGTCTATAGGTATGTTCAGAAGTCCAGATTTGTTGAGAAGAATTGATTGTCTCCAAAAAATCATTTTCTTAGCTTAAAAATGAAGTTTTAATTTTATCTATTTGAAAATAAAATTCAATTTTTTTTTAAGAATTAGATACAGGCTATGTTTTTCCTGAGAAAAAGATTCTTACTTTAAGGACGCAGTCAGACAGACATATCACACGAGTGATGATTGCATCGCAGTGCACGGACTGGCTGGCACCTCTCCTGACCCGAGCATTACAGCTGCATAGAAATACATAGAATCATAGAATGTTAGCGTTGGAAGGGACCTCCTTGGTCATCGTGTCCAAACTCCTGCTCAATGCAGGATTTACTAAACCATCTCAGACAGATGTTTGTCCAGCCTCTGTTTGAAGACTTCCATTGAAGGAGAACTCATCACCTCTCGTGGCAGCCTGTTCCACTCATTGATCACCCTCACTGTCAAAAAGTTTTTTCTAAGATCTAATCTGTATCTTCTCCCTTTCAGTTTTATTCCATTGCTTCTCATGTTTCCATGTGAATAAGGATGATGCCTCTACATTGTGACATTCCTTCACGCTCTCATGATCAGGTCAGGAGAGTCGATGTTTTATACATCCATCTGACTGCTCCCTAATGGGATGAGTCATAGGGCTATGGTAGACACAGCCGTATTCACACATAGCCTTCATTTTTCTGACTGGTGGAAGCACTAGAAATTGGACTAATAACATATTTTTTACTTATTATAAGGACCGATTCACAAATCCATGCAAGAAATGCCCACAAGTTAGATGACTCAAACTCAACAGCTATATGTATGCCTATGAGGTTGTCAAATTTGGGTCAAGAGACCTGTGGCCAGTCCATGCATTGTGGTTCGAGTATGGGCCATGAAACACAGATAAGTGAATGTGACCTTAGGGTGAGGCATTCATTTTCAATTCTAGATGCTAGAAAAAGTTGAAAGTTGAGAAGGATAATTATTCTATAGAAAAATTCGGAACCCAACAACCACTGCTAAAGATTTTCCTGCTTGTTTTATCTTTCTTTTTCCACCACAGGGAAAGGCTGGTTCTTGGATAAAGTTCTTATACAATACAATGAAGATGAAAGTATTCACAAAGTTCTGTTTCCGTGCAGCAGGTATGTTATATGACAATAGGCCGAATATAACAAAAAAGATATAACAATATTACAGTATAAATGTAATATATCAAACAAATCTCTGCCAGCAACATATCAACTACCAGCGTTCCCCATGAATGTGAGTGTCTAAGAGAAATCTAGAGAATGCCAATAGATTATGGCCAGTGTCGTTAAAAAAAAAAAAAAGAAAAAAAGTACCGTAATATCTCAACTGCTTTTCTTCTTTTTTTTTTTTTTTATAAAAGTCTAAAGTGACTTACTTGCTTTACTTGAAGACACCTTAATGTTTTCTTATTATTGGAATCTCCAGTTTCCTTTGGATATCCCGAGAAATTAGCTGCAGAAATCTGCTGATGAAATTTAAATTTACAATTCCCATTAGTTTATTGCAGCTAATTCAGCTATGAACTTGTACCATGGTCATTATCTCACATAACATTTTTATCAGATTGTAAATGAAGCATTAAATGCCACATTCACATGTAATGCCCTCAGAATTGCAGCAGATCTGGTCAAGATTCAGGCACAGAGGACTTGATCCATCAAAGCTTTCCCACCAGAATTCTGGCATGAAAGCTTTGAAAAGTCCCAAAATTTAGGTGCAACTCAAAGTTGCAGCAAAATGTTGCAACATTTGACGTTTCTCCAGCGCTCAAAAAATTGGCAGAGGCGGGACATGACAGGAAGTAGCAGGAGTGTAAAACCTGTCTTATTAATAACGAGCAGGGGTGTTCTCTACACCAGAAATCTCACTCCAGTACCTGACTGGAGTAAGCTCCACATGCATTTTTTCATGATTCAGGAGCATCTGACTCCAACACTACCCCTCATCAAGACTTTGAAGAATAGGCCACAGAATCTGTAAATCCAGGTCCAACCCACAATGTGTGAACATAACCTAATACAGCACATAATTGATAGACGGTAAAGTCAGCATATACTGTTAGTATAATTGGTAAATTAGCAAAATTGCATAAAAAAATGAGCTATTTCTATGATGTGATTTATCATAATTCCTAATTTTCCTATTCCTAAAATGTCCAATGTTGGGAGAGTAGGAGATGTCATTAGCAGTGCTCAGTACTCAGCATACCGAAATTTATGAATGTCAGTTTTCTAAAGGATTTACAATTACCTCTTTCACTGATTGATGTTTATACGTCGAGTTTCACTCCCTTCATCTAACTGCACTGATGTCTCCTAATAAAATGTGACATTGCCATTCATCTGCTATGCCGTGTCATTGAGTGAGCATTATATTGTGATCAGGGCTGAAGCACATTGCACTTCGTTAACAAAGGATGAAGCAAGAAAATAAATAATATTATTCCATTGTTGCTGTTATTATATACTTAATCAGTTTAACCCTTCACCAACTTGGGTTTTTCCATTTTCCAATTTCCGTTTTTTGTTCCCCTTCTTCCCAAACCCATAACTTTTTTTTTCCCGTCAATATGACCTTGTGACTGCTTGTTTTTGCAGGACAAGTTGGAAAACAAGAACAAAATTCAAAGTGCTGTGAAATTGCAAAAAAAAAGTGCAATTCCACAATTTTTTTGCCATGTTTGATAAATGTTAAAACTGGCCTGCCATTATGATTCTCCAGGTCAGCACAAGTCCGTAGGAACTAAACATGTATTGGTTCTTTTTAATTTAAGTGGTGAAAAAAAATATCCACAGTTTATTAAAAAAAGAAGGCACCATTTTCCCAGGGCCGCAGAGTGTCCATTTCTCACGATCTGAGGCTGTGTGAGGGTTTATTTTTTGTGCGCTGAGCTGATGTTTTTATTGATACCATTTTGGTGTAGATGCGATCTTTTGATCACACATTATTGCATTTTAATGCAATGTTGCAGCAACCAAAAAACCGCAATTCTGGCATTTTGATTTTTTTCTAGCTATGCCATTTAACGATCTGATTATTTATTTTGATATAATGATAGATTGGGAGATACTAAATAGTGTATTTCTTTTTATTGCTTTATTTTGAATGGTGCGAATGGGGGGGTGATCTAAACCTTATATATTTCTTTTTACTTTTTAAAAAAAACTTTTTTTTTTACTTTACACTTGCTTCAATAGTCTCCATGGGAGATTAGAAGCTGCGATCATGTGATCGCTTGTGCTACACAAAGCAGAGCTTCAGCCCTGTTTAGCATAAATGCTCACTTGATATAAGCGCTGACTGCGGCTGTTAGTGGCACATGTAAGTAATGAAATCAGCTGACATGTGCTGGAAAAGTTGCGGGTTCTTCCCTGGAGCCTGCAGCAAACAAGGGGAGGCAACCTTAGATGAATTTAAATGAATTTTCCCATCACCCACAAACATTTTTGACACAAATGTTTGACAGAGAGGTCAACAGCTGGAATCCCCATCAATCTCAAGATCAGGGGGTCCTCACTCCTGTGTGCCTGATCTGCAGAGCAAGAGTATATGCAAAGAGAATATAGACTGCCTTGTCAGGATTTAGAAATGAGAAAATGAATGGAATTCAGTGCAAATACAGTAGAATTTGTGTGGAATTTTTAGAAATGCACTGAATCCAGCATATTTCAACAATTTGCGATTTGTTTCTCATCAGTCGCCTAAAGTGGCCGCCATTTTACACATTGTGGATGATTACGTCAGCCAGTGAAGTAATGCATTACCTTGGGTAGGGTTCCGCATGATGCCCTGAAGCTGTCAAATCATATGGCATAGTGCAGTCACTCACGGTATAAAAGCAGAAGTAGGAAATGCAGCATCCATTTTGTGGTAAATCTGGATAGTGAGAGGACATCACAGATTAGCCATAGAGATAGGGCTTAATAGCCATAAAACACTGAAGAAACTATACAGATAGTGTGTGACTGCACAGTAGTAAAGAAGATTAGTATGTTAGGAATAAAGAATAGTATTACACATGTTTTTAAGGGCAGTTGGATGCTTTGGAGTACTTTGAATCACGATTTCCTGCAAAATTTATTCAAATCTGATTAATTTACATTTAAAAAGATTTGCTTATCTTTACCAGGATTTGTGTGTTTCGCTGGGTGTATATATATATACACACACACACACACACACACACACACACTAAGGGACTGTGCTATACATAAGTGAGTACACTTTGTACTAAGGGACTGGGTTAGGCATAATAATCGACAATAACGTCTTCCTCCACCTTCCCCTGTTCCTAAATCCATTATAAATCCCCCTTCCTCCCATCCCAATCCCCCACACCCCTCATTGTCCTCCTCCCCTTCGCATCCCATTATTACCCTCTCCCCCACCCCCATTATTGCTTTCTCTTCACCACCCGATTATTGCCCATTCCACCACCTCCATCATTGCCTCCTCCCCATCACCCCATCATTGTCCTTTCCACTGCCACCATCATTGCCTTCTCCCCCACCACGCCATCATTACCCATTCCACCAACTCCATCATTTCCTCCTCCCCCACCACCCCCATTATTGCCCATTCACAACCTCCATCATTTCCTCCTCCCTCACCAACCCTATCATTGCCCTCTCTGTCAACCCAATCATTGCCTTCTGCCCCATCATTGCCCTCAACCCAATCACTGCCTTCTGCCCCATCACCCCCATCATTGCCCTCTCCTCCACCTACACACAGACACACACAGCACCATTCACCTCTCTGCACACACACACAGCACCATTCACCTCTGCATACACACACACACCACCATTCACCTCTCTGCACACACACACACACACACACACACAGCACCCTTCACCTCTCTGCACACACACAGCACCAGTCACCTCTCTGCATACACACACCACCATTCACCTCTCTGCACACACACACAGCACCAGTCACCTCTCTGCACACACACACACAGCACCATTCACCTCTCTGCATATACACACACACCACCATTCACCTCTCTGCACACACACACAGCACCAGTCACCTCTCTGCACACACACACCACCATTCACATCTCTGCACACATACACACACACAGCACCAGTCACCTCTCTGCACATACACACCACCATTCACCTCTCTGCACACACACACACACAGCACCAGTCACCTCTCTGCATACACACACCTCACCACACGGTATCCCAAATCGCACCATCGCCGGCAGCTTCCTGTCTCGCACAGCCTCGGTGCTGAATGATGATGTCATTCAGCCACTGCTGTGCGAGTCATAACTCCAGATCCAACCTGGCGGGCATGCTTTGACTTCTGCTCCCTCGGTTATATGGCGCCAGCTTGTGCTCTGTCCCCCAGTTATACAGCAGACATCCCGTCCTCGTTGCTTTATATCCGTACACCTCCCACCTCGGGGACGGACGCTGCTCCTCACCAGCACCGGACTGCGTGGCTGGCCCCTGGGGGCCCCAGTTGTGCTTGTGGTTGCCATGGTGTCGGGAGCAGCCACGCAAATGGGCCTCTGAATTTTCTGGGATCTTGTGGCCCCACCCCCCACAATGTGCAGAGGATTGTGGGAGGATCGTTCAGTCAGCACTCACACTGCACCAAGAAAGGCAGGAAGTGAGAGTGAAATGGATCAATTCCCTGCAGCTCCGCTCCCATTTTCTGTTGCAGGCAGCGGAGTGCAGGGATTGCTCCCTAGCCACCGCACATGAGAGCAATCTGGCCAGGGGCCCCTCGGGGCTGGATAAACTGGCCAGATTGCCCTCATTATTAGCTGCCCTGCAGGGGCCCCTGTTGTGAATTTACTTTTTGGCTCCCTCTAGTGGCTACTAGTGATTTGACTCTGGGTATGTCAGTCATTCCTTTTATGCTCACCTGGGTCGTTAGGTCAGGGGTGTTGCTATATAAGCTCCCTGGACCTTCAGTTCAATGCCTGGCAACGTTGATATCAGAGCTAATCTGTAGTGCTCTTGTCTACTGATCCTGGTTCCTGCTTGATTAAGCTAAGTCTGTTTTTTTGCTTTTTGCTATTCGTTTTTGTTTGCATTTTTGTCCAGCTTGTATATAATCTGTATCCTGACCTTGCTGGAAGCTCTAGGGCGGCTGGTGTTCTCCCCCCGGGCCGTTAGACGGTTCGGGGGTTCTTGAATCTCCAGCGTGGATTTTTTGATAGGGTTTTTGTTGACCATATAAGTTATCTTACTATATTCTGCTATTAGTAAGTGGGCCTCTCTTTGCTAAACCTAGTTCATCTCTGTGTTTGTCATTTCCTCTTTCCTCACCGTTATTATTTGTGGGGGGCTTGTATCCTACTTTTGGGGTCTTTTCTCTGGAGGCAAGAGAGGTCTTGTTTTCCTCTTCTAGGGGTAGTTAGCTCTCCGGCTGGCGCGAGACATCTAGCGACCAACGTAGGCATGTTCCCCGGCTACTTCTAGGGTTGGCGTTAGGAGTAGATATATGGTCAACCCAGTTACCACTGCCCTATGAGCTGGATTTTTGTACTTCGCAGACTTGCTGATATCTCTGAGACCCTCGCCATTGGGGTCATAACAGTTTGCCAGGCCAGTATTAAATGTTAAATGCATTGCAGAAGCGGGATTATAGGAAAGAAAGTTCTGAGTTGTTTTTTTTTTTTCTTTCTCATTTTTTTTCCTTTCCCCTTTACCTCTGAGTGGCTTGTGATTGCTGCAGACATGAATGTCCAGACCTTGATTACAAGTGTGGACCAGCTTGCTGCTCGTGTGCAGGGCATACAAGATTATGTTACCAGAAATCCTATGTCAGAACCTAAGATACCGATTCCTGAACTGTTTTCCGGAGACCGATTTAAGTTTAGAAATTTCAGGAATAATTGTAAATTGTTTTTGTCCCTGAGACCCCGTTCCTCTGGAGACTCCGCTCAGCAAGTGAAAATTGTTATTTCTTTTTTACGGGGCGACCCTCAGGATTGGGCTTTCTCGCTGGCGCCAGGAGATCCGGCATTGGCTGATATTGATGCGTTTTTTCTGGCGCTCGGTTTGCTTTATGAGGAACCCAATCTTGAGATTCAGGCAGAAAAAGCCTTGCTGGCTATGTCTCAGGGCCAGGACGAGGCTGAGGTGTATTGCCAAAAATTTCGGAAGTGGTCCGTGCTGACCCAGTGGAACGAGTGTGCATTGGCTGCAAATTTTAGAAATGGCCTTTCTGAAGCCATTAAGAATGTGATGGTGGGTTTTCCCATTCCCACAGGTCTGAATGATTCCATGGCCCTGGCAATTCAAATTGACCGGCGGTTGCGGGAGCGCAAAACCGCAAATTCCCTCATGGTGTTATCTGAACAGGCACCTGATTTAATGCAATGTGATAGAATCCTGACTAGAAATGAGCGGAAAATTCATAGACGCCAGAATGGCTTGTGTTACTACTGTGGTGATTCTGCACATGTTATCTCAGCATGCTCTAAGCGTCTTACTAAGGTTGTTAGTCCTGTCGCCATTGGTAATTTGCAACCTAAGTTTATTTTATCTGTAACTTTGATTTGCTCACTGTCATCGTATCCTGTCATGGCGTTTGTAGATTCAGGTGCTGCCCTGAGTCTTATGGATCTGTCATTTGCCAAGCGCTGCGGTTTTGTTCTTGAGCCATTAGAAAATCCTATCCCTCTTAGGGGTATTGATGCTACGCCATTGGCAGAAAATAAACCGCAGTTTTGGACACAGGTTACCATGTGCATGACTCCTGAACATCGGGAGGTGATACGTTTTCTGGTTCTGCATAAGATGCATGATTTGGTTGTTTTGGGTTTGCCATGGTTGCAGACCCATAATCCAGTCTTGGACTGGAAGGCAATGTCAGTGTCAAGTTGGGGCTGTCATGGAATTCATGGAGATTCCCTGCCCGTGTCTATTGCTACTTCTACGCCTTCGGAAGTTCCGGCGTATTTGTCTGATTATCAGGATGTCTTCAGCGAGTCTAGGTCAAGTGCATTGCCTCCTCATAGGGAATGTGACTGTGCAATAGATTTGATTCCAGGCAGTAAGTTTCCTAAGGGAAGACTGTTTAATCTGTCGGTACCTGAACATACTGCGATGCGTTCATATATCAAGGAGTCTCTGGAGAAGGGGCATATCCGTCCTTCTTCTTCTCCCCTTGGTGCGGGATTCTTTTTTGTGGCCAAAAAGGACGGATCTTTGAGGCCTTGTATTGACTATCGGCTTTTAAATAAGATCACTGTCAAATTTCAGTATCCTTTGCCGTTGTTGTCAGACTTGTTTGCCCGGATTAAAGGTGCCAAGTGGTTCACCAAGATAGACCTTCGCGGTGCGTACAACCTTGTGCGCATTAAGCAAGGAGATGAATGGAAAACCGCATTCAATACGCCCGAAGGTCACTTTGAGTACTTGGTGATGCCATTTGGGCTCTCTAATGCACCTTCAGTTTTTCAGTCCTTTATGCATGACATTTTCCGGAAGTATCTGGATAAATTTCTGATCGTTTATCTGGATGATATTCTGTTTTTTTCTGATGATTGGGACTCGCATGTGGAGCAGGTCAGGATGGTTTTCAAGATTTTGCGTGAAAATTCTTTGTTTGTTAAAGGCTCAAAGTGTCTCTTTGGTGTACAGAAGGTTCCCTTTTTAGGGTTCATTTTTTCTCCTTCTGCTGTGGAGATGGACCCAGTCAAGGTTCGAGCTATTCATGATTGGACTCAACCCTCGTCAGTTAAGAGTCTTCAGAAGTTCTTGGGTTTTGCTAACTTCTACCGTCGTTTTATCGCTAATTTTTCTAGCGTTGTTAAACCGTTGACGGATATGACCAAGAAAGGCTCTGATGTGGCTAACTGGGCTCCTGCTGCCGTGGAGGCTTTCCAGGAGTTGAAGCGCCGGTTTACTTCAGCGCCTGTTTTGTGCCAGCCTGATGTCTCACTTCCCTTTCAGGTTGAAGTGGATGCTTCGGAGATTGGGGCAGGGGCCGTTTTGTCGCAGAGAGGCCCTGGTTGCTCTACTATGAGACCTTGTGCCTTTTTCTCTAGGAAGTTTTCGCCGGCAGAGCGAAATTATGATGTGGGCAATCGGGAGTTGTTGGCCATGAAGTGGGCATTTGAGGAGTGGTGTCATTGGCTCGAGGGTGCTAAGCATCGTGTGGTGGTCTTGACTGATCACAAAAATCTGATGTACCTCGAGTCTGCTAAACGCCTGAATCCTAGACAGGCCCGCTGGTCATTGTTTTTCTCCCGTTTTGACTTTGTGGTCTCGTATTTGCCAGGTTCTAAGAATGTGAAGGCCGATGCTCTGTCTAGGAGCTTTGTGCCTGATGCTCCTGGAGTCGCTGAACTTGTGGGTATTCTTAAGGAAGGAGTTATCTTGTCAGCTATTTCTCCAGATCTGCGACGTGTGTTGCAGAGATTTCAGGCTGGTAGGCCTGACTCTTGTCCACCTGACAGATTGTTTGTGCCTGCTAAATGGACCAGCAGAGTCATTTCCGAGGTTCATTCCTCAGTGTTAGCAGGGCACCCGGGAATTTTTGGCACCAGAGATCTGGTGGCCAGGTCCTTTTGGTGGCCTTCCTTGTCAAGGGATGTGCGGTCATTTGTGCAGTCCTGTGGTACTTGTGCTCGAGCTAAGCCTTGCTGTTCTCGTGCCAGCGGGTTGCTCTTGCCCTTGCCTGTCCCGAAGAGACCTTGGACACACATCTCTATGGATTTCATTTCAGATCTTCCGGTGTCTCAGGGCATGTCTGTCATCTGGGTGATATGTGATCGTTTCTCCAAGATGGTCCATCTGGTTCCTTTGCCTAAGCTGCCTTCCTCTTCTGATCTGGTTCCTGTGTTCTTCCAGAATGTGGTTCGTTTGCACGGCATTCCTGAGAATATTGTGTCGGACAGAGGATCCCAGTTTGTTTCCAGGTTCTGGCGATCCTTTTGTGGTAGGATGGGCATTGAATTGTCGTTTTCATCCGCTTTTCATCCACAGACTAACGGACAAACGGAGCGAACTAATCAGACTCTGGAGGCGTATTTGAGGTGTTTTGTCTCTTCTGATCAGGATGATTGGGTGACCTTCTTGCCGTTGGCTGAATTTGCCCTTAATAATCGGGCTAGTTCTGCCACCTTGGTTTCGCCATTTTTCTGCAACTCTGGTTTCCACCCTCGTTTTTTCTCGGGACATGTGGAGCCTTCTGACTGTCCTGGGGTGGATTCTGTGGTGGATAGGTTGCAGCGGATCTGGAATCATGTGGTGGACAACTTGAAGTTGTCACAGGAGAAGGCTCAGCGTTTTGCCAACCGCCGCCGCGGTGTGGGTCCCCGACTTCGCGTTGGGGATTTGGTATGGCTGTCTTCTCGATTTGTTCCTATGAAGGTCTCCTCTCCCAAATTTAAGCCTCGATTCATTGGTCCTTACAAGATATTGGAGATCCTTAATCCTGTATCCTTTCGCCTGGATCTTCCGGTGTCGTTTGCCATTCACAACGTATTTCATAGGTCCTTGTTGCGGCGGTACGTTGTGCCTGTGGTTCCTTCTGCTGAGCCTCCTGCTCCGGTGTTGGTTGAGGGCGAGTTGGAGTACGTGGTGGAGAAGATCTTAGATTCTCGTCTCTCCCGGCGGAGGCTTCAGTACCTGGTCAAGTGGAAGGGCTATGGTCAGGAGGATAATTCCTGGGTGGTCGCCTCTGATGTGCATGCGGCCGATTTAGTTCGTGCCTTTCACGCCGCTCATCCTGATCGCCCTGGTGGTCTTGGTGAGGGTTCGGTGACCCCTCACTAAGGGGGGGGTACTGTTGTGAATTTACTTTTTGGCTCCCTCTAGTGGCTACTAGTGATTTGACTCTGGGTATGTCAGTCATTCCTTTTATGCTCACCTGGGTCGTTAGGTCAGGGGTGTTGCTATATAAGCTCCCTGGACCTTCAGTTCAATGCCTGGCAACGTTGATATCAGAGCTAATCTGTAGTGCTCTTGTCTACTGATCCTGGTTCCTGCTTGATTAAGCTAAGTCTGTTTTTTTGCTTTTTGCTATTCGTTTTTGTTTGCATTTTTGTCCAGCTTGTATATAATCTGTATCCTGACCTTGCTGGAAGCTCTAGGGCGGCTGGTGTTCTCCCCCCGGGCCGTTAGACGGTTCGGGGGTTCTTGAATCTCCAGCGTGGATTTTTTGATAGGGTTTTTGTTGACCATATAAGTTATCTTACTATATTCTGCTATTAGTAAGTGGGCCTCTCTTTGCTAAACCTAGTTCATCTCTGTGTTTGTCATTTCCTCTTTCCTCACCGTTATTATTTGTGGGGGGCTTGTATCCTACTTTTGGGGTCTTTTCTCTGGAGGCAAGAGAGGTCTTGTTTTCCTCTTCTAGGGGTAGTTAGCTCTCCGGCTGGCGCGAGACATCTAGCGACCAACGTAGGCATGTTCCCCGGCTACTTCTAGGGTTGGCGTTAGGAGTAGATATATGGTCAACCCAGTTACCACTGCCCTATGAGCTGGATTTTTGTACTTCGCAGACTTGCTGATATCTCTGAGACCCTCGCCATTGGGGTCATAACAGGCCCCCTGGAGCCTCTGGGCCCCGGTGCAGGCGCACCGGTTGAACCGGCGTTATGTCCGCCCATGTTCATAACGCTATTAACCTTCAAATTAACTCTATATCTGAAACTGGGGTAATAGCTTTATCGGACTTGACAGGTTCCCTTTAAGCCCAAAATAAGCTTGGTAGGCATGCTGAGGAATTAACATATGCATAAAAAATCAATACAAAGCGGGCTCTTTGACTTCTCAAGCTCAGTCTCTATGCTACTGTTTATAGCTCTTAAATTGTCTTGTAATGACCTCTGCAGTCTCACCTGAGATTTGTAAGGTTTATTGGAGGTGGAAGAATGGAGGTCCCACTACCAACCTACCCAACCATTCCATAGAAGTCCAGGTCCAGAAGAAAATATTTTGCAAACTAAGTTTGCTGAGAAAACCCAACAGCTCATGATTTTTTTTGCATCTTACTCATCTTAAAACACTATAAGATATACAGTGAAGCCTCCTTCACACATCCTGGGAATTCCTCTACAAGAAAAAGACAGTACTGGTGAGATCCGTGGTCTGTGTGTACTTATGAGACAACCGTTTGCAGTCCGTGTTTGCTGTACGTATGTCCATGTGTTAAATCCGTCTACCTTCCGTGTGTCCGTGTGACAGTTACCGACGCCTGGGAAGAAGTGGCACAGTTCGCCCTGATCCCAGCACCGGTGGCTGCTGAAGGTAGCTCTCATCATTATCTCGCTGAAGAGACAATTATGGGAGTTGTATTCAGCTCCGCTGTGTGCCTCCTGTGTAAAATAATTAAATTAAAAAAAACTGTGGGTTCCCGCGCATTTTTGATAACTAGCAGAGGGAAAGTCCACGGCTGGGGGCTGATGTTAATAACCTGGCAAAGCAGGCTTACACTGCTTCCTTATCCACCTCATCTTAATTGAAACTTCAATTCAAAGCTCTAACTACTGGCTTAGACACTGATACCTCATGCAAGGCCCATGGCTGACTGCTGTTGTGCCATTATCAAATTTCTACTGTGAGTCAATTGATGCCACTTGGTGTCTGCCCCTAATTTTTGGAAATGTTAGGACTCCAAGTTGGGTCTCCTTCATGTGTGTTGCCTGAATTTGGCAGACCTCTCATAGCACCAGGTCTACACCTGTCACTCATCCACCTGTTACTAATCAATGTTTCAGCTAGAAATGCTGGTCCAAGCCCTGTCCCATGCATCCATGCTGTGCAATTATACTATTTGCATCCTGGGTCAATTGATGCCAATTTTCCAGGTGTCTGCCCCTAATTTGAGCTGTTTGGGAAGGTTTTTGCCCCCTCCTTAAAGGGAACCTGTCACCCCCAAAATCGAGGGTGAGCTAAGCCCACCAGCCTCAGGGGCTTATCTACAGCATTCAGTAATGCTGTAGATAAGCCCCCAATGTATCCTAAAAGATAAGAAAAAGAGGTTAGATTATACTCACCCAGGGGCGTTCCCGGTCCGGTCCAATGGGTGTCGCGGTCCGGTCCGGCGCCTTCCATCTTCATCAGATGACATCCTCTTCTGGTCTTCATGCTGCTGCTGTGGCACAGGCGTACTTTGTCTGCCCTGTTGAGGGCAGAGCAAAGTACTGCAGTGCGCAGGTGCCGGGCCTCTCTGACCTTTCCTGGCGCCTGCGCACTGCAATACTTTGCTCTGCCCTCAACAGGGCAGACAAAGTACGCCTGCGCCAGATCCGCAGCATGAAGACCAGAAGAGGAAGTCATTCTATGAAGATGGGAGGCCCCGGACCGGACCATGACGCCCACCGGATCGGACCGCCCGCTCAGGTGAGTAGAATCTAACCTCTTTTTCTCATCTTTTAGGATACATCGGGGGCTTATCCACAGCATTACAGAATGCTGTAGATAAGCCCATGATGCCGGTGGGCTTAGCTCACCCTCGATTTTGGGGGTGACAGGTTCCCTTTAAGGTGTTGTCTAGGCCAGGCAATGGAAAGAGAGGGTACATTTGAGCCAGACCTAAGTTGCTCACAAGGAATTCTAGATTGCTAGGCATGGGAAGTGGACTGCAGGCAGAATAATAAAAGTATTGAAAATATAAGGGTTCAAAGCCAGGTAACTTATGTTACTGTTAAACACCACATAACAAATGTACCACCACATGCATCTCAAGAGTATATACCTATATATAATGCAAAAGTTATGTCTTCAAAGTCTTTCTACCTGCTCTATCCTGTGTACAGATGTTACGTCAAGCTCCACAGGAAAAATAGAATTATTTTTGTAAGGTTGACTGACTCGTTCCATATCTATACTAAGAAATCAAGGTTCCTCTGCTATTGTTAGGTTTTAAGCCAAAACAGGAACTGTGCAGAGAACAAACAATCATGCATATCATGAAGAACCCGCTTTATTAGTGTTTGGGGTCACACAAGTACCCATCGTCCTGAGTGACCCTTACACTGCCGAAAGCTTACAACATAGCCTTAAGGGAGTGCCCTTTTTATCCCGCAGCTATGATGCCGAATATTAGTGGTTTATTCGCTGCTTTGCCTTTCATCTACTTCTTGGTTCTGGTGCACAAATTAATTGACAAGTAAGTGCTCTTAGCTCTACATTATATGATTAGACAGAAATATTAGATTTCAGGCTTAATCAACTAGGCTTAATAACACACTTTTCGCTACAGCTACAGAGCTTATTCACTCTGTTCTTCCCTTCTAAATGTGCAGTACACTTCTGCGCATGCGCAATCGGCACAGACGCGGTCACATGACCACTGTGACATCATCACAGGCCGGGATTTATACCAGGAAGTGCCGCTGCATTACAGCGTTCCCCCTGCTGCACGGCGCACTCGCATACTGGGACACAACGCTGTTCTTTTGCAATAGATTTGCCTTACCCGTTGCGCTGTCCCTGGCTTATGATGCCAAGCTGGTCCACAGCACATACCCGCTGCAGCAGGCTCATATAATTTGGACGCTCATGACCGCTTACAGAGCATCCCTTCACATCCAGTTCATGTTAAAGAATGTTCTGATGAAGGTCCTGTGACGGACCAAAAACGTTCTTAACCATTTTTGTCTGGATAAAAGAAAGCTCTATTTTTTTCAAATACCGAGTGCCAAATTTATTACTACACTTTTCGATACACCAGCCTAAGGCTGTGTTCACATGTGGCCATGGTGCATTTTTGTCACAATGTTTTTTAAAACATTGCAGCAAAAAATGAGCGTAACTGAAGACATATGATTACAACCTCAAACTGTTTCCATATCAGTTTTGGATTTAGACTATGGCAGATTTGACATGAATAATGGCTCTTCCTGTAAATTATTTCTCCTTTTTAGTAGAGCAAAAAATACAGTAGAAACTAATAGACCTCATTACAAGTCAGTGGGGTCCTATTCATGTCTAATATTCCATTGATCTACCAACATTCTGGTTTTAATTATCTAACAAAATCCTCACTGCATGCATGAACAAATACTACAAATTTTGCACCATGTTTGCTTTTCCAGGCCACGTTGTCCCTCCTTCTCCCTTGTTCTCATTCTTACCTCCTGCTCCCTTGTTCTCATTCTTACTATTCCTAGCAACACCTCCTTCGTTCAATTCCAGTTCAAGTACACTTGTCTACACATTTTCAAAAGTATTCTGGTTCATAAATGAAATGTGCCATTTCTTAATGATTATGATGTGCTGAACTCAAATATAATGAAAACTGACAATAGCTCTTCTTTCTATGATATCGAAGAGCTTTCTTTTAACTACTATGTAAATTGTCTTGACAATACATAGAAATGTAATTGTTACTTTAAAGCATTATTACTTCTGCATATATAATGATGCACATATAGGAAAATTAGCTGTAATTAAATTCACTTTTAGGGATGAGCAAATGTGGTTGGCGATACTCGGTCATCACTTGAGTATCACAGTGCTCGGATGTGCTCGTTACTTGGCGAGTAATAGGCGGTGCTTGATGTAAAGCTCAAATCCCCGCCCGACATCTTTGGTGCCTGTTAAGCAGCCAAAAAGCATACGGGGATTGCCTTTGAGTCACTAATGCTGTAACCATCTTGGTTGTGGCATTAATGTGATTAGCTGGCCATCTGAAATCATCAGAGATTATAAAAGGACAGGCACTGCCCGACTTGCACAGTGACACATTGCACAGCTCTGTGACACTTCGTATTGGAGGGAGAGAGTGCTTGTCTAGGCCTGTGTGCACAGTATAACAAATCAGAGGCCTGTAGTGTTGACACTGGAGCTGAAGCTGAGCCATCATACTAAGAGCCCTTCTAAGCGCTAATTGTTTGTATCACATACAATCTGTATTTAGCCTGGGGATGGAGAGGGAAAGAGTCGCAGGAGCAGGGAGACTGAGCGAACCCATTATGTAGACAGCAATTAGGCCTGTGTAGCCCGTTGGCAAATATATAGCTGCAGTTTTTTTGTGGGGGCTGAAAAAATGTAATACATTTTGTTCCATCAAATGTTCTGTGCTTTGAAGTCCTTTGTGTTATATAACACACCCCAGCATCATTGAAACATTTTCCTGGGCTATATTTCTCAGCCATACACTACTCCGTAGCATGGAGTACATTTCTGTGATCTCTAAAACTGAGAAAAAGCTTTTAAAAAATTTGCAGTGTTCCATTTCTCAGACATACAATACAGTGTTACGTGGTCTGTGAACATTTCTGTGATCTCTAAAACTGGGAAAAAGCAGAGAAACATTTTTCTGAATTGAATTTGATTGTCATACATACACTTTTGCATTCTCTCTGTTACATTACGGTGGCGTAAACTCACAAAATCCTCTTTGATTGCTGCAGGTGAACTATTTTTTTCTTAATTAAAAATAAACTTGGTTTCAAGAGACCCAGCAATTACAAAATATGTAAGGCATCCGTTAAGGGATGGGGCAGTGAAAGTGCTGATGATGGTGCACGCAGATGCCGAGTGTGACTATGCCTGTTGCTGGAGCGCAAGAAACACACCCATCCACGACACATAGGTTCCTGTCCCACTTTGCAGGGAGGTACGGTATACCACTTCTGAAGCAAGAGCTGTGCAAACAGATGGTCTGCTAGATAGCAGATGAAGCTTACAGCAGGCTTGACAGCACAACACAGTCTTCCACGTGGTCTAGTCTCACCAGCCAAAGTCTGGATCACTTAATCCTAAACTCTGATCCTCCTTCCTCTCACCATGTTTAGTCCCAGGAGACTAGTGATCCCACACTAGGACTCTCTGAGGAGCACTTTATAACATTTGATTGTGCCCCCTCAAACTGCATGCTCCAAGAGGGACAGGAGTGTTGCATAGTTTGGTCACAGAAGAAACTTGTGAGAGTAGATTATATGGGGTAATTCAACTTTTATCTACACAGTACATGAGGTACATGCATCAGCTTCTTAATACAGCATAACAGGCAGTCTAAAAGACCTTTTACCAGAGAGAAAGTGAAACCAAAGTACAACAAGTATATGCATTGCATTCAACTAAGCATATAACAGTAACAAGATCGCCATCTACTGTCAGAAAAGTGTAAACTCCTCCTGCACACAAATAAGTCTGTATCTGTTGCATATCTGCCAACATCCTTTCTCAACAGTAAGAACTTATTCAGTTAAGCCTAATTTCTTCATCAGTCTCTGATGTCTTTCAGCATTCAATGCCTTTGTAAAAATATCTGCTGTCATATCTTCAGTTGGGCAGTACTCTAAATTTAGGATTCCTTGTTCCTGGTGATCTCTCAAGAAGTGAAACTTAACATCAATGTGTTGAGTTCTTGGATTAACTCTTTCCATCTGAGCAAGAACTAGACTTCCTTGAGTGTCCTCATACATCTTTGTTGATCCCAATTCTTGTTGTCCTAAGTCTGTTAGCAGTTGTCTTAACCATAGAACTTCTTGACTTGCATGTGCTGCGGCGACATATTCTTCTTCTGTCGACGACAGTGTTACTATAGATTGTTTCTTACTAGTTCAAGTAATTGGTCTGCCTGAGAGCAAAAAAGACAGCCACTGGTAGATTTCCTGTCAGTTGGATCTGCAGCCCAGTCTGCATCAACGTATCCAATTAAAATGCATTTCTCATTTGCAGGTAGTTTCAGTTTAACACTGCTAGTCCCTTTCAAATAATGGATTACTCTTTTCACTGCATTCCAATCCATTTTGTTTAGCTTTGACACATTCCTGCTCAAAATTCCCACTGCTGCTGCAATGTCTGGCCTTGTAACAGTCGCACAATATAATAATTTTCCCATTGCCTTTCTGTATTGTTCATTATTCGGTAACAGATTCTGTTCACTATTTATTTCCTTCAGATAGTTGGTTTCCATTGGAGACTTTGCTGGTTTTGCATCTTTCAATCCAAATGTTTTGATTATGTCTTGAATCATGTGATTTTGATTAAGAAGGAAACTCCCGTCTTCTTCTCTTTCTATCTGTATTCCTAGGTACTGTTTCATATTTGTCAGATCTTTGATCTCGAAGTATTCACTATCTCTGCTTCATCCCTTTCTTTTTCAAAACAATGTAAAATATCGTCCACATACTGTATATCAGCACATAGATCCATCTGTCTGTTAGTCTCTTTGTATACAGACAAGAATCCGCTTTGCTTCTTTGAAAATGTTCATTTATGAGTACTTCTGTGATTTTATCATTCCATGCTTTAGCGGCTTGTTTTAAACCATATATACTTTTCTGTAGCTTACAAACCATGTTTGGTTTCCTTTTATCCTTAAATCCTGGGGGTTGCTTAATGTCAATATCTTCTGTTAAGTCTCCATTCGGAAATGCTGCCTTTGCATCCAGATGTTTCAACTGCATTTGTTTTGTTGTTGCAACTGCAAACAAATTTCTGATTGTGGTGTGTTTGACAACTGGAGCAAATGTCTCATCATAGTCTTCTCCATATTTCTGAGAATAGCCTTTAGCTACGAGTTTTGCTCAGTATCGATCAGCTGTGCCATCTGTTTGGTATTTTACTTTAAAAACCCATTTACATCCTATAGCCTTTTTGCATTGGTAGTTCTGTCAGTGTCCATGTCTTTGAATCATGCATGGATTTTATTTCTGTTTATGCAGCCTTTATCCATTTGTTGGCCTCTTCTTCTGAAAGTTAAGATATGTCCTCCCAAGATGTAGGTTCATAAATTTTATTTGTACTTGCCTTGTAAGAAAGACTGAGTGTCTTGGTTCTGTGTCTGTATGGAGCTGTATCTCTTGACTTTCAGTTTTTTGATTTTCATCGATTTCCACTTCTTTCTCATCAGCTGTTTCTGCAGTTATATCACTGTTGTTTCTCTCATTTTTCGTTTCCAGTGATGTCATTATGTCCTCATTTAGATCTTCAATGAATGTTACACTATTACTTTACTGTGATACTGTCTGTGTTGGGATCTAGGATTCTGTATCCTTTGCAATTGTGACTATATCAGACTAGGGTTGAGCGAAACGGGTCGACCATTTTCAGAAGTCGCCGACTTTTGGCAAAGTCGGGTTTCATGAAACCCGACCCGACCTCTGTGTGGGGTCGGCCATGAGGTCGGTGATCTTCTGAATCTGGTATCGGAATTCCGATACCGAGTTCCGATATGTTTGCGATATCGAAACTCGGTATCGGAATCCACATTTAAGTGTAAAATAAAGAATTAAAATACAAAATATTGATATGCTCACCTCTCCGACGAGCCCTGGTAGTAATCGGCATCTTCCGTTCCTAAGAATGAGAGCGTTCAGGGCCTTAGAAGACATCACGGCTTTGTGATTGGTCGCGGCGGCCCACGTGACCGCTCAGCGACCAATCACAAGCCGTGACGTAATTCTCTCAGGTCCTAAATTCCTCATTCTAGGAATTTAGGCCATGAGAATTACATCACAGCTTGTGATTGGTCGCTGAGCGGTCACGTGGGCCGCCGCGACCAATCACAAAGCCGTGACGTCATCTAAGGCCCTGAACGCGCTCATTCTTAAGAAGAAAGGCTGCCGGAAAGAAGCCGAGGGTGAGTATATTCCTATTAGGTATATACTCACCCTCGTACGTGCCCTGCTTCTTTCCGGCAGCCTTCCTTCTTAAGAATGAGCGTGTTCAGGGCCTTAGATGACGTCACTGCTTTGTGATTGGTCGCGGCGGCCCACGTGACCGCTCAGCGACCAATCACAAGCCGTGACGTAATTCTCATGGCCTAAATTCCTAGAATGAGGAATTTAGGACCTGAGAGAATTACGTCACGGCTTGTGATTGGTCGCTGAGCGGTCACGTGGGCCGCCGCGACCAATCACAAAGCCGTGATGTCTTCTAAGGCCCTGAACGCGCTCATTCTTAGGAACGGAAGATGCCGATTACTACCAGGGCTCGTCAGAGGGTGAGTATATCAATATTTTTTATTTTAATTCTTTATTTTACACTTAAATATGGATCCCAGGGCCTGAAGGAGAGTTTCCTCTCCTTCAGACCCTGGGAACCATAGTATCCCATTGCACTGCATTGGGTTTCGCGTTTCGGCCGACCCCGACTTTTTTAAAGGATTGGCCGATTTCACTCGACCCGACTTTTGAGAAAGTCGGGTTTCGTGAAACCCGACCCGATCCTATAAAAATAAAAGTCGCTCAACCCTATATCAGACAAATATTCCTTCAAGGGCTCTGTTTTTAAGTTTGGAGCAATTTTTCTTCTGGAGGAAACACAAAAACTTTGCAACCAAAAACTCATAAATGATTCACACTTGGTTTCTTACCTTGCCACAGTTCATATGTTTTTTTTTTTCAGTTTTCTTGAAAAAAAAAATCTGTTTTGAAAATAAGTAGCTGTCATTGCTGCTTCACCCAGCATTTCTCTGGTAGTTTGGAGTCTGTTAGCATACATCTTATCATTTCAGTCACAGTTCTGTTTTTTCTTTCTGCCACCCCGTTCTGTTCAGGTGTGTATGAAACAGTCTTCTGATGCACTATTCCATTCTGTCTTAAGTAGTTTTCTATTTGGTGTCCTGTAAATTCACCTCCAATGGTCGCAGAAGAAACTTGTGAGAGTAGATTATATGGTGTAATTCAACTTTTATCTACACAGAACATGAGGTACACGCATCAGCCTCTTAATACAGCATAACAAGAAGTCTAAAAGACCTTTTACCAGAGAGAAAGCGAAACCAAAGTACAACAAGTATATGCATTGCATTCAACTAAGCATATAACAGTAACACTGCCATCTACTGTCAGAAAAGTGTAAACTCCTCCTGCACACAAATAAGTCTGTATCTGTTGAATATCTGCCAACAAGGAGGACATGTTGTTTAGTAACGCACAAACATTAGAGCAGCCATGGCCACAAGAACATGATGGTGGGGAACGGCAAATTTGGGATAATGAGGAAGATGATGAGACACAGTTGCCTCTAAGTTTTGTTGTTGTTGAGTCATGAAGTCATAAGGACCAGGGTGCGGTGGTGGGAGACGAGGTGGTAGATGACAAAGTCACTGACCCAACCTGGGAAGCTGGCATGTAGAACGAGACCACCTCAACATCTTTCATACAAGGCAAGTACAAATAAAATTTATGAACCTACATTTTGGGAGGACATATCTCAACTTTCAGAAGAAGAGTCCAACAAATGGATAAAGGCTGCAGACACAGAGGGCCAGCAGTGCTGAGGGGAGAGATCTGCAGCGCCAAAACAGACAGGAAGAAGCAGTGATGTGACCAGTGGGAGAAGGCGTGAATTTCTCCATCAAAGAGTTAGGTGTTTCTCAGTCTGGGACTTTAATAAAGAGAGTTCTGAGACAAACAAAATGGCCATTTACAACATGTGCCATACAAAGATCAGCAGGGGACTGACCACTAAGAACCTAACCACCACCAGCATGATCAGGCACATGTTATCTAAGTACCCGATTCGTTGGCTCAAATGTCTGGGTCCATAATTGGTGCCATCGGTCGCACCTGCTCCATGTCCTCAGCATCTGTGTGCACCATCATGAACACTTCCACTTCCCTTTCCCTTAATGCACGCCTTATGCATTTTGTAATTGCTGGGTCTCTTGAAACCAAGTTTATTGTTCATAATAGAAACAAATTGGTCACTTGCAGCAAACAAAGAGTTGCTTGTGAGTTTACTCCACCGTAATGTAGTAGAAAGAAAGCAAAATTGTATAGATAATCATATTCAATCCAGAATAATGTTTCAATGCTTTTTAGCAGTTTTAGAGATTACAGAAATTTTCACAGACCACGTAGCACTGTATGTCTGAGAAATGAAATCCTACAATTTTTTTAAAAAGCTTTTACTCACTTTTAGACCTCAGAAATATTCAGACAAAGTAGCACTATGTCTGAGAAATAGATGCTTACACAATTTTTAAAAGCTTTTTAGCAGGTTTAGAGATCAAATAAATGGTCACAGACCGTATAACACTGCTTTTCTGAGAAATGGATGCCTACAAAATTTTTTAAAGCTTCTATTCACATTTTTAGACCTCACAGAAATATTCACAAAGTAACACTGCATGGCTGCCAAATGGAGGCATACAAAAAAATGTAAAATCTTTTTAGCAGTTTTAGAAATCACAGAAATGTACTGCACAATACAGAATAGTAAAAACCACAAAAGGATGAAAAAAGAGGAAAAAAACCTCCACTATTCTAGAGAGAACACCAAAAAAAGGCAAGATGCTTACCTGTCTAGGCCTCAAATAAAATGCACTATCATGGTTTCTGCGGGCCTGAGTAAAGATGGCGACTACACAGGTGCGGTAATACCAAATGAGACAGCCAGCCTACAATCAGGGATTGGCAGTTTGGCACACCAGTGCAAACTGATAATCTGCATGCAGTAGTGTTCACGCAGAGAATGCAAAGCATCTGGATCACAGCCTCTTAATAATCGCCCTGTGGCGGGCTGCCCAGTGCTAGCTGTACTGTGTCCTGTGCGAACAGAGACCACTATTTACAAAGCCATCTGGGCCCAACTGCACCTCAAAAAGTAAAAATAAAGTGCACAAGAACATATCAAAATATGTAAGGTATTAGTTAATATTATGGCCACAATACGTAAGCTGGCAACTCACGTCAAGTGTCCTCTGCCAGTCCTACTCTAACAGCAAAAACCACAAAAGGAGGAAAAAAGAGGAAAAAACCTCTACTATTCTAGAGAGAACACCAAAAAAACAGGCAAAGATGCTTACCTGTCTAGGCCTCAAATCATGGTGCAGTGGGCCCGAGTAAAGATGGTGACTAAACAGGTGTTGCCAGCTTACGTATTGTGGCCATAATATTAAGTAATACCTTACATATTTTGATATGTTCTTGTGCACTTTATTTGTTTTTACTCTGTTCGCACAGGACGCAGTACAGCTATCACTGGGCAGCCCGCCACAGGGCAATTACAGTTATATGAAAAAGTTTGGGCACCCCTATTAATCTTAAGCTTAATGTTTTATAAAAAATGTTTTTTTTTGCAACAGCTATTTCAGTTTCATATATCTAATAACTGGTGGACACAGTAATGTTTCTGCCTTGAAATGAGGTTTATTGTACTAACAGAAAATGTGCAATCTGCATTCAAACAAAATTTGACAGGTGCATAAGTATGGGCACCTCACCAGAAAAGTGACATTAATATTTAGTAGATCCTCCTTTTGCAAAAATTACAGCCTCTAGTCGCTTCCTGTAGCTTTTAATGAGTTCCTGGATCCTGGATGAAGGTATTTTTGACCATTCCTCTTTACAAAACAATTCCAGTTCAGTTAAGTTTGATGGTCGCTGAGCATGGACAGCCCTCTTCAAATGATCCCACAGATGTTCAATGATATTCAGGTCTGGGGACTGGGATGGCCATTCCAGAACAGTGTAATTGTTCCTCTGCATGAATGCCTGAGTAGATTTGGAGCGGTGTTTTAGATCATTGTCTTGCTGAAAGATCCATCCCCTGCGTAACTTCAACTTTGTCACTGATTCATGAACATTATTGTCAAGAATCTGCTGATACTGAGAGGAATCCATGCGTCCCTCAACTTTAACAAGATTCCCGGTGCCGGCATTGGCCACACAGCCCCAAAGCATGATGGAACCTCCACCAAATTTTACTGTGGGTAGCAAGTGTTTTTCTTGGAATGCTGTGCTTTTTTGCCGCCATGCATAACGCCTTTTTGTATGACCAAACAACTCAATCTTGGTTTCATCAGTCCACAGGACCTTCTTCCAAAAAGAAATTGGCTTCTCCAAATGTGCTTTTGCATACCTCAGCCGACTCTGTTTGTGGCGTGCTTGCAGAAACAACTTCTTTCGCATCACTCTCCTATACAGCTTCTCCTTGTACAAAGTGCGTTGTATAGTTGACCGATGCACAGTGACACCATCTGCAGGTGTCACTGTGCAAGTTGATGCTGCGGCTCTCTGGAGGTGGTCTGAGGATTGTCCTTGACTGATCTCACCATTCTTCTTCTCTGCCTTTCTGATATTTTTCTTGGCCTGCCACTTCTGGCCTTAACAAGAACTGTACCTGTGTTCTTCCATTTCCTTACTATGTTCCTCACAGTGGAAATTGACAGGTTAAATCTCTTAGACAGCTTTTTGTATCCTTCCCCTGAACAACTATGTTGAATAATCTTTGTTTTCAGATCATTTGACAGTTGTTTTGAGGAGCCCATGATGCCACTCTTCAGAGGAGATTTAAACAGGAGAACAACTTGCAAGTGGCCACTTTAAGTAGCTTTTCTCATGATTGCATACACCTGGCTATGAAGTTCAAAGCTCAATGAGGTTACAAAACCAAAAAAAGTGCTTTAGTAAGTCAGTAAAAAGTAGGTAGGAGTATTTAAAACAAGAAAATGATAAGGGTGCCCATACTTATGCACCTGTCAAATTTTGTTTGAATGCAGATTGCACATTTTCTGTTAGTACAATTAACCTCATTTCAAGGCAGAAACGTTATTGTGTCCAACAGTTATCTATATATATAATTGTCTAAGGGTTTTTCTGTCTGTCTGTCTGTCTGTCCTGGAAATCCCGCGTCTCTGATTGGTCGAGGCCGCCAGGCCTCGACCAATCAGCGATGGGCACAGTATCGACGTAGATGTCATAATGGTTGCCATGGCGACGATGATGTCATAAAGCTTGCCTCGACCAATCAGCGACGGGCACAGTCTGCTGCGAATTCTGGAATCATCATTGTCCATATACTACGGGGACATGCATATTCTAGAATACCCGATGCGTTAGAATCGGGCCACAGTCCGCACAGTCTGCCGCGAATTCTGGAATCATCATTGTCCATATACTACGGGGACATGCATATTCTAGAATACCCGATGCATTAGAATCGGGCCACAATCTACCAATCAGCGATGGGCACAGTATCGACATAGATGTCATAATGGTTGCCATGGCAACGATGATGTCATAAAGGTTGCCTCGACCAATCAGCGACGGGCACAGTCTGCCGCGAATTCTGGAATCATCATTGTCCATATACTACGGGGGGTTCCCTGAAAAATGCACACAGGAAAATTGCACACAGGAAAATTGCCCACATGAAAAATGCACACAGGAAAAATGCCCACAGGAAAATTCCCCACACGGAAAATTCCCCACACGGAATATTCCCCACATGGAAAATTCCCCACATGGAAAATTCCCCACACGGAAAATTCCCCACATGGAAAATTCCCCACACGGAAAATTCCCCACGTGGAAAATTGTCAATTACAGCATCACAAAAGTTTCAGATCTATGATATTTCAGGTGCAAGGTGAGGATATTCACATGTGTGATCAACTTGTGATTTACAGTTGACCTAGTGCAAAACTGCAAAAATGATGATCTGTGATTTGCAGCAGTCTGACATTATCAGCAATAGATAGATCTAGTCTGCTCTCTTCTCTCACTGATTCTGCCTTACTCCTCCCACCAGCCCAAAACAGCAGCACATGCAGAACCAGCAGCAGTGTGATCCAGAGGAGCCATCACTGCTATCAGTACACACAAAAGAATCACTGCTGCTGTCAGAGATATTTGGTCCTGGAAGCCCAGTAGGCACCGCAGAAAGGTGAGATTCTGTCACTTGTACCACTTTGTGTTCTTGCTGAGAATGTATGATGTGCTTTTGCAGTGGAGTCTGATGGGCTCCAGTGTGAAATTTGACCCTTCGCCCCCCCACACACACATTGGTCAGATGTATGGGCCCCTGTAGTGTTCTAAATTCTATAAACACGTATGAATTGCCCCCCTTCCCCTTCATTATGTAGTAATGTCCCCCATACTGGTACATATGCCCATCATCCTGGTGAATATGTCTGCATCCTGGTATATATGTCCTAATGCTGGTATATATGGTCCCCATCCTACCGTGTTTCCCCGATAGTAAGACATTGGGACGGAGAAGCTGGAGCATTTGTCGGGGAGCAGCAGCTGGTCGTGCCCGAGGTGGCTTCCCTTTCTCATAGTACAGAGCCGCCGCCTTCTCCGCTCTCCTCCTTGTGACCCCAGTAATCCGCACTGCCCGGCCTGCACCCTACAAATAGCCGGGGCTGCAGTTAGAGCAGGTCCCCTCGGTGCTGAGGTGAGCTCGTCGGAGGGCTATCGAGCACCGGGGGAGGCGGATTGTACGGCTGTGTGTGCTCGGGCCCCAGCTCTGACCTCCCTGCCACCGCCGCGGCTGAAAAATGGCTCCAGGAAGCTGACAATGAATGAAGGGATGCGGTTTACGCGCAAAGGTCGGAGCTGGGGCCCCGAGCACACACAGCCGTACAATCCGCCTCACGAGGAGAGCGGAGAAGGCGGCGGCTCCGTACCATGAGAAAGGGAAGCCACCTCGGGCACGACCAGCTGCTGCTCCCCGACAAATGCTCCAGCTTCTCCGGGGGGTTCGTGGCCGGGGGCGGCGCTGTGGTTGGCGCAGGAGGCGGCGGATACCTGCACGTCCTGTCCTCCCCCGGCCCGGTGCACCATCCCCCGCACGGACTGTGCGCTCCGGAGCAGCAAGCAGCGGCCAGCTTCATCTACTCCACCCCGCATGGACCCGCCGCCAGAGCCGGCCTACTGCAGCCTGCACTGGGGCGCCCTCCGGCGAAGCGACGATTAGAACTTGGAGATGGAAGTCAACAGTATCTTTCTGAAGGATTAAAAACACCAAAAGGCAAAGGAAGAGCCACTGTATTCTGTCCCGACAGCCCAAAAACTCCAAAATCACCTCTGGAAAAAACAAGATATGACACCTCACTTTTTTTTTTTTTTTTTTTTTTTACATTTACACTGGTAACCAGGGTAAACATCGGGTTACTAAGCGCGGCCCTGCGCTTAGTAACCCGATGTTTACCCTGGTTACCAGTGAAGCCTTAGCTGAATTGTACGCATCCCGCAGCAAAAGGTACCGGTACGGCTTATATTTTTCCAACGTACAGTACTATGTCTTACTTTCGGGGGTGCGTCTTACATTAGCCGACCCCGCTAAAACCCCCAATACGTCTTACTATCGGGGGTGTCTTACTATCGGGGAAACACGGTAGGATGGGGACCATATATACCAGCATTAGGACATATATACCAGGATGCAGACATATTCACCAGGATGATGGGCATATGTACCAGTATGGGGGACATTACTATATAATGAAGGGGGAGGGGGGCAATTCATACGTGTTTATAGAATTTAGAACACTACAGGGGCCCATACATCTGACCAATGTGTGTGTGTGTGGGGGGGCGAAGGGTCAAATTTCGCACTGGGGCCCATTGGACTCCACTGCAAAAGCACATCATACATTCTCAGCAAGAACACAAAGTGGTACAAGTGACAGAATCTCACCTTTCTGCGGTGCCTTCTGGGCTTCCAGGACCAAATATCTCTGCCAGCAGCAGTGATTCTTTTGTGTGTACTGATAGCAGTGATGGCTCCTCTGGATCACACTGCTGCTGGTTCTGCATGTGCTGCTGTTTTGGGCTGGTGGGAGGAGTAAGGCAGAATCAGTGAGAGAAGAGCAGACTAGATCTATCTATTGCTGATAATGTCAGACTGCTGCAAACCACAGATCATCATTTTTGCAGTTTTGCACTAGGTCAACTGTAAATCACAAGTTGATCACATATTATGTGAACATCCTCACCTTGCACCTGAAATATCATAGATCTGAAACTTTTGTGATGCTGTAATTGACAATTTTCCATGTGGGGATTTTTCCGTGTGGGGAATTTTCCGTGTGGGGAATTTTCCTTGTGGGGAATTTTCCATGTGGGGAATTTTCCGTGTGGGGAATATTCCGTGTGGGGAATTTTCCTATGTGCATTTTTCCTGTGTGCATTTTTCATGTGGGCAATTTTCCTGTGTGCAATTTTCCTGTGTGCATTTTTCTGGTCACCACTACGGGGACTTGCATATTCTAGAATACCCGATGCGTTAGAATCGGGCCACTGTCTGTCTGTCTGTCCTGGAAATCCCACGTCTCTGATTGGTCGAGGCCGCCAGGCCTCGACCAATCAACGACGGGCACAGCATGGCGACGATGATGTCATAAAGGTTGCCTCGACCAATCAGCGACGGGTACAGTCTGCCGCGAATTCGCCTCGACCAATCAGCGACGGGCACAGTATCGACGTAGATGTCATAATTGTTGCCATGGCGACGATGATGTCATAAAGGTTGCCTCAACCAATCAGCGACGGGCACAGTCTGCTGCGAATTCTGGAATCATCATTGTCCATATACTGCGGGGACATGCATATTCTAGAATACCCGATGCGTTAGAATCGGGCCACAATCTAGTCTACTATATAATTGTCTAAGGGTCACTTCCGTCTGTCTGTCTGTCACGGTTATTCGTTCGCTGATTGGTCTCGCCAGCTGCCTGTCATGGCTGCCGCGACCAATCAGCGACGGGCACAGTCTGGAAGAAAATGGCCGCTCCTTCCTCCCCGCAGTCAGTGCCCGCTCCGTACTCCCCTCCAGTCAGCGCTCACACAGGGTTAATGGCAACGTTAACCGACCACGCTATGCCGCGGTCGGTTAACGCTGCTATTAACCCTGTGTGACCAACGTTTTACTATTGATGCTGCGGCGTCAATAGTAAAGGTATCTAATGTTAAAAATAATAATTAAAAAAAAATCGTTATATACTCACCGTCCGTCGGCCCCTCGGATCCACAACAGGCCTTCCCTGCTCGCGATGCTCCGGTAACCGGTCCATGCTGTGATCTCGCGAGATGATGACGTAGCGGTCTCGCGAGACCGCTATGTCATCATCTCGCGAGACCGCAATGCAATCTTCAGACCGGAGCGCGCGAGGAGCGGTAACCAGCTGCTTCGATCCTGAGGCTCCGGAAGGTGAGTATATAACTATTTTTTATTTTATTTCTTTTTTTTAACAGGGATATGATGCATACTACGTGGCTCGGCAATATACTACGTGACTGGGCAGTATACTATGTGGCTGGGCACTATACTGGCACTATACTACGTGACTGGGCAATATACTATGTGACTGGGCAGTATACTATGTGGCTGGGCACTGTACTGGCACTATACTACGTGACTGGGCAGTATACTATGTGGCTGGGCACTATACTGGCACTATACTACGTGACTGGGCAATATACTATGTGACTGGGCAGTATACTACATGGCTGGGCACTATACTACGTGGCTGGGCAATATACTATGTGGCTGTCCACTATACTACGTCACTGGGCAATATACTACGTGACTGGGCAGTATACTATGTGGCTGGGCAATATACTACGTACGTGACTGGGCAGTATACTACGTGGCTGGGCACTATACTATGTGGCTGGCCAATAAACTATGTGACTGGGCAGTATACTATGTGGCTGGGCAATATACTACGTCACTGGGCAGTATACTATGTGGCTGGGCAGTATACTATGTGGCTGGGCAGTATACTACGTGACTGGGCAATATACTATGTGGATGGGCAATATACTACGTGGCTGGGCAATATACTACGTGGCTGGGCAATATACTACGTGGCTGGGCAATATACTACGTGGCTGGGCAATAGCATATTCTAGAATACCCGATGTGTTAGAATCGGGCCACCATCTAGTTAGATATATGAAACTGAAATAGCTGTTGCAAAAAAAACAATTTTTATAAAACATTAAGCTTAAGATTAATAGGGGTGCCCAAACTTTTTCATATAACTGTATTATTAGGCTATGATCCAGATGCTTTGCATTCTCTGTGTGAACACTGCCGCATGCAGATTATCTGTTTGCACTGGTGTGCCAAACGACCAATCCCTGATTGTAGGCTGGCTGTCTCATTTGGTATTACCGCACCTGTGTAGTTGCCATCTTTACTCGGGCCCGCAGAAACCATGATAGTGCATTTAATTTGAGGCCTAGACAGGTAAGCATCAGTACAATACAGAATAGTGTATGGCTGGAGAATGTAGCCCAGAAAAATGTTTCAACGATTTTTGGGTGTGTTATATAACACAAAAAAGGGCCTCAGAGCACAGAATACTTGAAGGATCAAAATATATTCAATTTTTTGAGCCCCTACAAAAAAAACCTCAGCTATATATTTGCCAATGGACTGCACAGGCTTAATCCCTATCTACAGACTGGATTCTGAAATGTGACTCTCTCTCTCCCTCCATAGGCTAAATGCAAATTGTATGGGCTGCAAACGACGGCTCAGCTTCACGGATCATATTGGCAACAAAAATAGTACCTACTCAGGTGCAGCTAAGCATTTTACTACCATCCACAATAGTGACATAGCACATATTAAATTCTATGGTATAGAGAAGGTGGTCTGTCCGACCAGAGAGGGGATTGGATAAAACACTTGGCACTAAGGGAGGCTTTTCAGATTTTGAAATTAAATACAAAGTTCCCTAATGGGATGAACTACAAAAATGACTTATTTTATATTTATTACTTCAACTATTATTATATTTTACATCCATTTGTGACAATTTGCCTGCTATATAACACTCAATGATTTCCTGCTCAGGTTTTTATTTTATTCCTCTCTGGAATCACCATGGTTAATCAGTGTAGCACGCAGCTACTGTTTCTAAATGCAATTATCATATCTTGGCACGTGATTGGTATTTACCAGTATATATATACACTCACCGGCCACTTTATTAGGTACACCATGCTAGTAACGGGTTGGACCCCCTTTTGCCTTCAGAACTGCCTCAATTCTTCGTGGCATAGATTCAACAAGGTGCTGGAAGCATTCCTCAGAGATTTTGGTCCATATTGACATGATGGCATCACACTGTTGCCGCAGATTTGTCGGCTGCACATCCCAAAGATGCTCCATACAAGGCAGGATGGATCCATGCTTTCATGTTGTTTACGCCAAATTCTGACCCTACCATCCGAATGTCGCAGCAGAAATCGAGACTCATCAGACCAAGCAACGTTTTTCCAATCTTCTACTGTCCAATTTCGATGAGCTTGTACAAATTGTAGCCTCAGTTTCCTGTTCTTAGCTGAAAGGAGTGGTACCCGGTGTGGTCTTCTGCTGCTGTAGCCCATCTGCCTCAAAGTTCGACGCACTGTGCGTTCAGAGATGCTCTTAGGCCTACCTTGGTTGTAACGGGTGGTGATTTGAGTCACTGTTGCCTTTCTATCAGCTCGAACCAGTCTGCTCATTCTCCTCTGACCTCTGGCATCAACAAGGCATTTCCGCCCACAGAACTGCCGCTCACTGGATTTTTTTTCTTTTTCGGACCATTCTCTGTAAACCCTAGAGATGGTTGTGCGTGAAAATCCCAGTAGATCAGCAGTTTCTGAAATACTCAGACCAGCCCTTCTGGCACCAACAACCATGCCACGTTCAAAGGCACTCAAATCACCTTTCTTCCCCATACTGATGCTCGGTTTGAACTGCAGGAGATTGTCTTGACCATGTCTACATGCCTAAATGCACTGAGTTGCCGCCATGTGATTGGCTGATTAGAAATTAAGTGTTAACAAGAAGTTGGACAGGTGTACCTAATAAAGTGGCCAGTGAGTGTATATATTATGTGTGTATTGTAAACTAACAAGTGCGTCTCACAAAATTAGAATATCATGAAAAACTTAATTTATTTCAGTTCTTCAATACAAAAAGTGAAACATATATAGATTCATTATAAACAGAGAGATGTATTTCAAGTGTTTATTTCTGTTAATGTTGATGATTATGGCTTACAGCCAATGAAAACCCAAAAGTCATTATCTCAGTAAAGTATAATAACAAAAAAAACCTGCAAAGGTTTCCTAAGCATTTAAAAAGGTCCCTTAGTCTGTTTCAGTAGGCTTCACAATCATGGGGAAGACTCAGTAGCGTAGCTACCAGGGGGGCAGAGGGTGCGGTCGCCCCGGGCCCCGAGCTCAGAGGGGGCCCACCTGGAGCTACGCTACCCTTAACTATATTAGCCTACTTGCACGCCAATATAGTTGAGCTAGCCAGACAGACAGAATCTCCCTGCACTGCCGCGGTCTGTCCTGTAGAGGAGCATGTACCCGGGGATGCTGGGTGCCGGCACTGTACCTGCTGGAATAGGTTTAGGAATAGGTTCAGGTTCAGACTAGGCAAGTTCAGCAACAGGCAGGTTCAGGTTCTAACAGAATAGGTTCAGGAATAGGTTCAGACTAGGCTGGTCCAGAAACAGGTTCAGATTCTAACAGGATAAGTTCAGGAATTGGTTAAGGTTCAGACTACGCGGGTTCATCAACAGGTTCAGGTTCTAACGGAATATGTTCAGGAACAGGTAAAAGAATAGGTTCAAGGACCTGACAACTACTAGCAGGGATAAACTCAAACTAACACTAAAGAGGGTGTTGTACAGGCACCTCCTTACAGGGTAGTGTGTCTTAAATACTAGATGCCTCACAGCCATTGGCTGCGAGCAGATTCAATGTGTGCACACTACCTATTTAAGAGGTGGTGAAAGCGCGCCCACACACTAAGCACACCACCTGGAGACCCATGTGCCGTGCGCAGGCCCAGGAGCATGAGGCCTTGGCAGGAAATAAAGATGCCACCAAGAGACCGGGGCGATGAGTATGTTGGCATCCCTGCCAGGAGGAGGGTGGGGTAACATGCAGGTACGCTGACATTAGCGTGACATAGGCTTTCCAAACTATGGGAGTCAAAATACACTATTGTAATGCAAAAACCACTTTTCCTCATACATAGCAGAAATGATCTGCTTTGTTAATTTAAGAATCAGGCATCTCTGAATTTATTTTAATAGAAATAATGCATTGTGACTGATGGAGTAATGATAAAGCCAAGGGATGCCATTTTGCTTAGGATTACATCATCGAGGCTGAGGTGGCGGGTTCCTATTGATCCCTCTGAGATGATGCAATATTGATGTGATCAAACTTTTCTCTATCTTCTCTTTCTTCCTGACTTTGGAACTTTGCTATTTGAAGAAATAGTAAGAGAAATATATACTTATCAGCACAAGGTTAACAGAGTTTCTCAACGCTCTCAACCTTTAATGTAAATAAAAGGAAATATTTCCATTCCTAGGTGACTAGATTGTCAGTTTAATATCACCATTTTTTATTGCGTAGGGCAAAGACAAAGCAGCAAATCCAATCCAATCATTTTGACATTTGAAGCTTTTTCCTACAAGTGTGTCATAATTCTACAAGCATTTACATTTTGTTCCAGTACTTAATATTATACACTTCTGGATATCTTTCGGTTTTAGATTATTAGATTCATTAGGAAGTTATTTTAGCAATACCACTATATTTCCAATGGTTCAAACATCCCTTTATGAAGTGTGGAAATCACTGGGTTATATTTAGATATTAAACGGTCAGTTGAAGACGATTGCTTATCTTTTCTGCTGTCAGTTTTTGTAAGATGCATCACAAGAGATGTAAACCTAATGAAGTCAGTGGCGTTCAATGTAAATCTTCTTGTCGGAAGGAATTTATTCACCACTAACTGAAGACTTTAATTCTAGGACAGAGAATTGCATCATTTTTTGCCTCAAGGAAGTTGAGGGACCATGATTGATCAGGAATGAAAACATGAAGTTATATAGTACAACATGCAGACATGTATTTCTAGGAAAAAAGTGCTGAACGATCTTCACAATTCCTGATTATCTTTTTTTTCTTTCCTTAGTATAGCAGGAAAATACATATTAAAATGAATTTAGCTACTCTAGCAACACATATTTTGTGATGCTGATAAAATGCAATCCCCCAAATGGTTATCCTTAGGACTGTAACCCTCTAGGCTTAGATCTTTAGTCTAAATACTTTTGTCAATAATAGGATAAATGTATTGCATTTAGCATTTCTAATCCATGGTGGTCCATTAAGGTCACCTTGAAATCCATGGTTCAAAGGATTTAGAAGTCCTTGAAGGAATGTCATGAGTATCCGTAAAATCCATATTTTAGAGCTACTTACTAGTTCTTGACGAAACACCCTGTAAGACCAGACATTTCTTACACTGGTTGTAAATGATATAGCGATTATCTTTTCCGTTTCATGTCTTAAAAGGATTGTCCTCTTTCAGCAAATGTTTTCATATACCATATCTTCAATTATCTGTAAAAGCAAACCAAGCCTTACTTACCCTACCTGAGTAAAGCACTGTCTCCACTTCTTCTCTAGCTTCTGTTGTTTGGCTGTAGTGGTGACATCACGTCGACAGTGTTGCAGGACAACGCTGAGCTCAACAGCTATTCTGATGTAGATGGCACAAGGTGCTGAGCTTTGTGATTGACTGCAGCACTGTCAACGTGATAGATTTAAAGGGGTTGTCCCCTTTTAAAAAGTTTCTCAGTCATATGATTCTGTAGGTTGTTTCATGCCTTCCATGAGATTTCCTTTTGAGAATTTAGACTTTGATAAAGGATTAGTAGTTTGGTTAATAATGCAACGTGTTCCATCCTTTTATTAAACAAAACCACAAGGATGAAGCAGCACTTCAATTAATCAAGAGAAAAGAATGTGGGTTTATTCACCCATGTTTTACAAAGTTTCAGCTCCTTATTCAAAGCATTTTCTAAACAAAACGCTTAAATGGGGACTTAAAGAGCCTGTAACATGCCAATAAATCCACATTCTTTTCAGTTGAACGATTGCTGATACTTTTTCCTTCTTCAGGTTTTGTTATGTGGATAAGTCTAGTTTGTTTTGAAATGTGAAACATCGGATCAGAACAGCATCTGTAAATATTTTTATGGCATATGAACACTATTTAAAGGGGTTGTCCACTACCGGGACAAACCCTTCTCATACCCCAAGCTTGGCCCCAATAAAATAAAAGAGCCTATACTCACCTTCAGTGCCAGCACTGTTCCCGGGTTGTTGGCACCCACTCTCCCCAAGGGTCTCGTGCAGTTGTTGTGACATGTGACCTAGGGGCCCAATCAGCGCTGGAGTTACTGTCAACGCCTTCAGACAAATTGAACATGACGTCCTCTTCATATTCGATTTTTCCAAAGGCTGGGACAATGATGCCAGCACTAATTGGGCACAGGGGTCACATGTCACAACAATCGCATGAGAGTCCCGGGGAGGGTGAGTGCCGACACAGCAGGAATGATGCCAGCACAAGAGGTGAGTATAAGCATGGGTTATGACAAGGAGTTGTCCAAGTAGTGGACAACTTCTTTAAAAATATACCCCACTTGGGATTCCCATCAAAGAACAGAGATCTGCTAACCATCTGAACATCTGCCATGCAATTTTCTCTCTAAGATTTTGTAGCAAGTGAATAGGAAACTTACAGACCTGGGCACTTCCCTTTTTAAATTGGGAAATCCAAAACAGTGTCAAATATTACTATATGGTGCCAAACAACGTATGGTAAATTGCAGGCAATCAAGAGCAGACCAGGAATTAGTATGCATCTCTGGTATTGAAGAAGGTCAGCAGACCTGGTGGTTTTGGGAAAAAAGATGTTATTTTGTACCTCACTGGTGTTTAGAAGGAGCTACTTATGGTCTAGGGCACAAAAAAGGGTAATATTAAATTCCTGGTGTCCAGATTCTAGCATTCTCCTGTTACCAGGAAAGTTGTGACTAAAGTGGACAAAAACTAGTATCCACTGCATCTTGCATCGTGTTCAACCCCCTGCTCAATGCAGGATTCACTAAACCATGTCAGACAGATGTCTGTCGAGCCTCTGTTTGAAGACTTCCATTGAAGGAGAACTCCCCACCTCTCATGGCAGCCTGTTCCACTCATTGATCACCCTTACTCTCAAAGTTTTTTTCTAATATTTAATCTGTATCTTTTCCCTTTCAGTTTCATTCCATTGTTTTTTGTGCAAATGAAAATAAGGATGAACCCTCTGCACTGACACATTCCTTCAGATATTAGTAGACAGCTATCAAGTCTCCTCTTAGCCATCTTTTTTGCTAGCTAAACATTCCCAGATCCTTTAACTGTTCCTTGTAGGACATATTTTGTAGTTCGCTTATCATCCTGGAAGGTCTTCTCTAAATTTGCTCCAGTTTTTAAATGTCTTTTTTTAAATGTGGTGCCCAGAACTGGACACAGTATTCCAGATGAGGCCTGAACACAGAGGAAAAGAGGGGGATAATTACCGTATATACTTGTGTATAAGCTGAGATTTCCAGCACATCTTTTTGTGCTAAAAACGCCCCCCCTCGGCTTACACACGAGTCATGGTCCAGAAAGCACAGGGGGAGGGGGAGCGGGGAGCCAGCGGCTGTAGCACAATGACAGCTGAAAACGCTGGCTTCCAGAAGACATCAATACTCACTTGCTGCATCTTCGACCCTGCATCTCTGACCCAGTGCCAGCAGCTCTTTCCTGTTCCTGTGCTCAGTGCTCAGGTGGTACCGCTCAATAAGGTCATGAATATGGATGCGACTCCACTCCCATAGGCATGGAGTGCATATTCATGACCTTAATGAGCGGTACCTTGTGACCACTCAGCACAGGAAGAACTGCTGTGCCGGAGCAATGGAGATGCAGGGACATTCAGCGTCGGAGCGAGGAGGGTGAGTATGATGGGGGAGGATGGGGGGGCCATGCATACAAGGATGGGACTGGGGGAGCCAAGCATACAATGATGGGACCGTGAGAGCCGAGCATACAAGGATGGGACCGGGGGAGTCGAGCGATGCATACAAGGCTGGGACCGGGGGAGCCGAGCATACAAGAATGGGACTGGGGGAGCTGAGCCATGCACATAAGGTTGGGACCGGGGAGCCGAGCCATGCATACAAGGATGGGATTGGGGAGCAGAGCCATGCATACAAGGATGGGACGGGGAGCCATGCATACAACAGGGGGAGCCCCACAGAGCAGGACAGGATGGGGGGAAACCACGCATACCGGGATAGGAATGAGGGGACAATACATACATGGCTTATACTCGAGTCAATAAGCTTACCCAGTTTTCCATGGCAAAATTAGGTGCCTCGGCTTATACTCGGGTTGGCTTATACTCGATTATATACGGTACTTCACATGAGCTAGACTTTATGCTTTTCTTAATACATCCTAGAACTGCACTCCAGGACCACCATCCAGGTTCATACCATGACTGCAAGTATTTCATCAGTACTTGGGATACTTTATAGCCTACATATAGGATTATTGCTTGGCGGGTATTACTCCTATAATAAGTATATGCCACTGATACATTTGTACCATCATGCTAAATCTGTATGGCAGATGAAGTAACACACTATATGGCGCAACAAGCAATACCAGTGTGCTATAAGTAGACATAAGTATTATGGCTCAACCCTGATTGGGTATACTATCATGTTGTGAGAGATGCTAGTATTACTATCTACTTGGTAGGTTGATGAAATATTCCAACAAGAGTGATGTATACCTGGATGGTTTGACCCCATCGGTTATTTTTGATACACAGCCAGCCTTCTCCCCCCCTTTTCTTAGGTCATGATGCTCAATGTATAATCTTTAGAACTATCAATGTTAATGTTGTATATATTTAATAATTGATTTTGAAATTCTAATAAATTTGTACCTTTTTAAACATATGGTACCTTCATTGTCCTCTATGGGTCATCTGTGTTTGCCTTTTTTGCTCCTGCATCACACGGTTGATTCATGTGCAGTCTGTGATCTATTAGTATACCAAAGTCTTTTTCACACATGCTGATGCTTAGTTTTGTTCCTCGCATTCTATAGATGTAATTTTCGTTTTTCTTGCCCAGAAGTAGAATCTTGCATTTCTCCTTGTTAAATACCATTCTATTAGTCACTGCCCATTGTTCAAGCTTTTCTAGATCCTTCTGAAACCTTTCTCTGTCTTCTATAGTGTTAGCTATCCCTCCTACCTTTGCATTGTCTGCAAATTTGATTGGTTTATCTTCAGATCCCTTATCTAGATTATTTATAAAAATGTTGAACAACAACTGGGGCCAGAACAGAGCCTTGTGGTACCCCACTTGAAACACTTTTCCAATTGGATGTGCATCCATTTATTACCACTCTTTGAGAACGATCACTGAGCCAGTTATAAAGCCATCTAACCCTAGCCTTGTCAATCCTACAGTTGGTCATTTTTTCAATAAGGATAGTATGAGATAGTTTATCAAATGCATTTCCCTGATCCACCCAGTCAGTGATTCCATCATAGAAGGAAATTAGATTAGTCTGGCATGACTTGTTTGCTACAAACCCATGCTTGCTCTGGTTTATCTGGTATTGTTATCCAAGTACTTACATACATGTTGTTTAATAATTTGTTCAAATATCTTTCCTGGTATAGAAGTAAGGCTCACTGGCCTGTAATTTCTTGGTTCTGTCTTCTTTCCTTTTTTAAAGATTGGGACAACATTTGACCTTCTCCAATCATCTGGGACTTCTCCTGTTTTCAAGGATTCTTCAAAGATTATTGCTAGTGGTTCTGCAATTTCCTATGCTAACTCTTTCAGTACCCTAGGATGCAAGGGGTAACGTTTCTCCTTGCAGAGAGTGACATGTTAAGCATGCCGAGATGAGTAGACTTTTAATCTGCAATTCTGGGAAATATGCAAATTGTCTCTTCAGAGAGGAAGAGGGCTAGAACTCTAGTGCCACCTACAGAAAGTTACAATCCTAAAAGTCAATGTCATCCCTTTAACGAGACTTCTCACATGACTTAGGATAAAAGCCAAAACAAGAATCTCAATTTGCAGACAAATGTGATTCGGGGTACTGCCCCTCGCCAGTGCACAGTGTGAGATCTGCTTTGGCTGTGTGAGAGGCGTCTGACCGGGATCCAAGGAGTAACGTTTCTACTTGCGGAGAGTGACATGTTGGGTGCTTAGATTACACATGCCTGATAATGCTGGTGGTTGTTAGGTTCTTAATGGTCAGGCCCTGCTGATTTTGGAATGGCACGGGTTGCAAATTGCCATTTTTTTGTCTCAGAACAGTTGCTCGACTTTTTTCTCTGGTTTTCCCACTGCCTCTTCCTGCCTTTCTTGGTACTGCCAATCTGTCCTCCTCAGCACTGCAGGCCTTACTGCAGCTTCACGCGAGCTTCCCAGGTTGGGTCAACAACTTCGCCATCCACCACCTCGTTTTCCACCGCCGCACCCTGGTCCTCCTAACTTGGTGACTTAACAACAACCTAACTTATCAGCAACTGTGTGTCATCATCATCTACCTCCTTAGTCAAAATTAGCTGTACCCCACTGTCATCTTCTTATGACCATGGCTGTTCTAAGTTTTATGAATCACTAAACAGCATGTCCTTCTGTCCCTCTTGGAGCATGCAGGGTGAGAGGTCACAATCAAGAAATGATGATGTAAAGAGCTCCTCAGAGTGTCCAAGTGTGGGTCACTGGTCACCTTGGACTCAACATGGTAGGAGGAAAAAGGATCAGGGTGAGGATTAAGTTATCCAGACTCTTGGGTGGTGAGGCTGGACCATGTGGAAGACTGGGTGTTGCTGGCAAGCATGCTGGAAGCATTATCTGCTATTCAACCAAACACCTGTTTGCACTGGTGTAGCTTCAGGAGTGGTTTCCCATGCCTCCTTGCAAAGTGGGACAAGATGTTATGTGTCATGGATAGGCGTGTTGCTTGTGCTCCATCAACATGTGCAGTTGCACTTGGCCCACATCATCACCATCTGTGTGCACCATCATCCACTCTTCCACTTCCCCATCCCTTAACGCACGCCTTATACATTTTGTAATTGCTAGGTCTCTGAAAACAAAGTTTCATTGATAATTGAAGCTAAATTTTTTAATAAAAAAAAAATATTTGGTCACCTCTAGCAGTCCAAGCGATTTTTTTTTTTTAAATTTCAAACCACCGTAAGTTCACACAAAGCGTGTTAAACTGTATGGATGGCAATAGTCAATTTTTGGCATAAAAAAATGTGGTCATCTATAGTAGGCCAAGCGTTTTTTAATAATATTAAGCCACTGTAATTTTACACAAAGCAGGCTAGATTAGATGGTTGACAGTAGTCAGTTTTTGGAGCCAAAACAAATGTGGTCAACTGTAGCAGTCCAAGCAGATTTTCAAAATTTTAAACCACCGGAATTTTACACAAAGCAGATTAAACTGTAAGCATGACAATAGTCAGTTTTTGGAACCAAAAAAATGTGGTCACCTGTAGCAGGCCAAGCTATTTTTAAATATTTCAAACCACTGTAATTTCATACAAAGCATTGTTAAACTGTGTGGATGACAATGCAGTCAATTTTTTCACAAAAAAAATGTGGTTACCTGCAGCAGCTATATATTTAGCAACAGACTACATAGCCCTAAGCCTTGCCTAGAGCCGGTATTCAGCCACTCTCTCTGCTCCAGCTGTCCCTAGGCTAAATGCAGAATGGATCGCATAGAAACAGCAAAGCACAAGATTACCCTATGAAGGACTTTTAGTATGATTGTTCAGCAAAGTATTACGACTAGAGGACTCTGATTCCTAAAACTGTGCACACAGGCCTGGACAACTACTCTCTCCCTCCATTAAGAACTGTCTCTGAACTGTGTAATGACTTTAGAGAGCCGAGCATGGAGCCAGCCATTCACAGTAATGCCACTACCAAGATGGCTATGGCATTAGAGTGACTGACAGGCAATCTCCGCATGTTTATTGGCTGTGTAACAGGTGCCAAACATGCGGGACGGAGATTCGAGCATTCAATCCAAGCACCAGCCAATGCTTGAAGAGCGCAGGGCACATCCGAGCACCCAAATGCTCAAGTGATATCAGTGTATCAACGAGGATGTTCACTCATCACTAACAAGGACCCGATATTTTGCATTTTCTGAATTCGTTGTCATTTCAGTCAAATATTGAACTTCACTTAAAAGAAAAGTAAGCCATGGGCGCTCACTTCCTCTTGATTACTTATAGTTCCAAATGTGGGGACAGTGATGCCAGCGCTAATTGGGTGCAGGGCTTACGTGACATAACAACGTCACGTGAGCCCCATGAACACGATTTCTGACACCGCTGGAACAGTGATGGCACTGGAGGTGAGAATAGTTATTTTTATTTTAAAGGGGGCAAACACTTTAATTGAGAAAGGGCTGTCCTAGTAGTGGACAACCCCTTTAAAATAAATAGAAGATGTTTATAGCTTGCTGAGAGTGTTTGCCTGTCTACAGGATTTTTTTGTATGCTCTGTATAGTCTATAATAATAATAAAAGAACAGCGGAGATCATTTTCATGTTATCTCGATCTCTTATATTTTGGACATAGCCAAGGGGCAGGACTTTGCCAAGAGGTGGAGTTGATCATTTTTATCTCTTTCGTTGCAGACAGAGCAGTGGGGGATGACTTATTTGTAGCCAGTTGTCTGCTGTTCAGCTACATGCAAATATAACATTGCCCTTTTTCACTAATTACGTGTGCTTCTATATATTAATAAACTAGTATGCAAATTGCCTCTTCAGAGAAAAAGAGGACATGAACTCTATAGCGCCACCTGTTGGAAGTAGCAATCCAAAAGTCACAGTCAACCCTATTAATAAATTAGGTAATTTGTTGAATAAATGATGAGATGCCTACTTTGTCTGTATATAGAGACTCAAATGCATTGGGCCAACTACTGCTCATGTATGTAAGGCTGGTTTCACACGTCAGTGATTCCGGTACATGAGGTGTCAGTTTTCTCACGTACCGCAGACACTGACACAGGTAGACAGATTAAAATCAATGTGTCTCTGCACATGTCAGCGTGTTTTCGCGGACCGTGTGTCCGTGTGCAAAACACGGAAACATGTCAGTGTTCGCGGGAGTGCACGGATCACACGGACCCATTAAAGTCAATGGGTCCGTGTAAAACACGTACCGCACATGGATGCTGTCCGTGTGTAGTCCGTGTGCCGTGCAGGAGACAGCGCTACAGTAAGCGCTGTCCCCCCAGCGTGGTGCTGAAGCCCCCATTCATTTCTTCTCTCCAGCAGCGTTCGCTGGAGAGAAGAAATGAAAAATCATTGTATTTTGGTTTTTTTGTGGTAGAAATAAAGATCTTTGTTTCCCAGCCCCCCTCCCACCCCCTGTGCGCCCGCCCGCTGGAAAATACTCACCCGGCTCCCTCGAAGCGTCCTCTCCGTGCCGCAGCTTCTCCTGTATGAGCGGTCACGTGGTGCTGCCCATTACAGTCATGAATATGCTGCTCCACCCCTATGGATAGAAAGATCTTTATTTCTACCGCAAAAAACCCCAAAATACAATGATTTTTCATTTCTTCTCTCCAGCGAACGCTGCTGGAGAGAAGAAATGAATGGCGGCTTCAGCACCCAAAGCAGGGGACAGCGCTTACTGTAGCGCTGTCTCCTGCACGGTCCGTGTGGTACCCAGTCGGCACACGGGCGGCACATGGCTGTCGCACTTGTGCCACACTGATGTGCCACGTGAGCTCACGGACACGGATAACTCAGCTACCGATTTTTTCGGTACCGGAATTATCTGGACATGTGGGACAGGCCTAAGCGGCATTCTCCTGCACAGGGGCCCACCAGGTGATTCACCTGTTCTCATGTGGGCCAGTCCATGCCTGAGTATATTAACACACTGACATTACAGTACATACATACGCAGGAGTGCTGCTTTAAGGAAAAAAATCTATGTGAAACAGAGGATAGAAAAAACATTGATTTCCTCAGCCACATTGAAATCTAGAACTGTAGCTTGCTAGACCTTTGTATAGTATATAAAAATATTTGAAGATGCAAGCAATGTCTCAGTAAGACATCAGACCCTATAAAATGGAAGAAAGTAGAAAATATAGGTAGCTATAATTAAAGTCGAGTACTGCATTTTCCTACTATTGCAAGAGCCCCCAAACCATTTACCAGGCTGCTCACTTTCTGAGTGGGTGGAACAGAAATTGAAAATGTGTTTCTGCACAAGACTCTGAAATAGCATTGTTATTCTATCATGTTGAGCGCTGTTGGCTCTGGTAAGATTATTAAAGTACTATGAAAGGACATGGTTAATCTGCAAATTGGGTGAAATGTAGCAAATAATTAGTGCTTTCTACAAAGCTTTCAATAAATGCCATTGAAATCAATAGTGCTTATTGCCTGCTTGGAAGAAATAAACGATTACTTGGTATAGACTCACTTTTTGCCAGTAATACTTTTAATAACTTTTTACATTTGGATGATGTTTGAGTCATTTATTTATTTATTTGACTCTTAATTAGATGGCTTGATGAAAAGCAGGAAGATGGGAGCACAGAAATGGAACTCTTTGCCGCAGGTAAGTGGGTTATTGTTGTATTTCCTGGTTGTGCTTAAAGGGAACCTGTCTTGTAAAAAAATGAGACTGACCTGCAGATAGGGGGTTAATCTGCAGGTTAATAGCATTCTGATACTGCCCAGGGCTGGCTCTGAGAGTCCCGCTGCTGGGAGGAAATTAACTTTCTTCTTTCCGGCAGGCACTGGCTTTCAGTCATAGGCCGACATCACACTAAATGTATGGAATATTGGTCAGAGTCTCCCTGCGAGAGTCACACAAGTGTTCGCCGTATGGTCATCCGTGTGTAATGTGTTTGCAATGCGATGATGCGATTTTCTCCCACCTATGTATCTGTATGACAAGCGTATGGCTTTACATTTCTCACTGCTTTTCCCCATTGAATTTTATGGCTCAATGGGCTGAAATGAGGAAAATGTGTGCACATTTGTCGCAAATCACACTGTCTGATTTTTCCTCACACTCATAGGCTTGCATTGGCGAGTCTCAGACGATATACGCATGAAATCGCAGCATGTAAATGGACATGCAGCGTTCCTTTCCAGACCGCAGCATGTCTATTTATCTTACGGAGGTGCTCCGTCTCCGCAAGATAAATATCACCGTCCAATGTATAGGATGCGGTGTTCAAAAGCCGCCAGCACTTTGGACGGAGAGACATGTGCTTCGTCAAAAGCACATCCAGTTTCTGCCCATGGAAACATACCCTTATACTAAAGAAATCCACGTTTTTCTCAATATGTAAATAAGCTATTAAAACCTATGAACCATACATGGATCACCCTTAGAATCTGCCTCCAAAGCTTATTTTAAATGAAAGTGGGAATTACCAGTGTGAGACATGTAATGACTGACAGTCAGCTTTCTTGATCTACATGTCTCACAATGATAACGCCACCTTTCATTTAAGGTATCTGGAGGCAGATTTTAAAGGCAATCTATGGACGGGCCATATTAGCCTTTGATAGATCGGACTTTTTGAATGCGGTGATACTAAATATGTGTAGATCTTAAAAGCTTATTTACATATTAACCCCTTCACGACATGCACCGTACTAGTACGGCGCATGTCGTGTCTCCCCCTTTGATGTAGGGAGACATCAAAGTCGCAACACGTCTGTTTTGTACAGCTGACATGTGCGCGCAATAGCGGCCGGTGAAATCGCAATTCACCCGCCGCTATTTACCTGTTAAATGCCGCTGTCAAACGCTGACAGCAGCATTTAACTACCGCTGCCGGCCGCGCGGCCGGAAATGAGCGCATCGCCGACCTCCGTCACATGATCGGGGGTCAGCGATGCGTCAGGATGGTAACCATAGAGGTCCTTGAGACCTCTATGGTTACTGATGTTGGCCTACTGTGAGCGCCACCCTGTGGTCGGCGCTCATAGCAAGCCTGCAATTCAGCTACATAGCAGCGATCTGATGATCGCTGCTATGTAGCTGAGCCAATCGAGTTGTGCCAGCTTCTAGCCTCCCATGGAGGCTATTGAAGCATGGCAAAAGTAAAAAAAAAATGTTTTTAAAAATATGAAAAGAATAAAAAAAAAATATAAAAGTTTTAAATCACCCCCCTTTCGCCCCATCCAAAATAAAGCAATAAAAAAAAAAAAAATCAAACCTACACATATTTGGTATCGCCGCATTTAGAATCGCCCAATCTATAAAAAAAAGCATTAACCTGATCGCTAAATAGTGTCGCTAAAAAAAAATTTGAAACGCCAGAATTACGTTTTTTTGGTCGCCGTGACATTGCATTAAAATGCAATAACGGGCGATCAAAAGAACGTATCTGCGCAAAAGTGGTATCATTAAAAATGTCAGCTCGGCATGCAAAAAATAAGCCCTCACCCGACTCCAGATCACGAAAAATGGAGACGCTACGGGTATCGGAAAATTGCGCTTTTTTTTTTTTAGCAAATTTTTGAATTTTTTTCACCGCTTAGATAAAAAATAACCTAGATATGTTAGGTGTCTATGAACTCGCAATGACCTGGAGAATAATAATATCAGGTCAGTTTTAGCATTTAGTGAACCTAGCAAAAAAGCCAAACAAAAAACAAGTGTGGGATTGCACTTTTTTGCAATTTCACCACACTTGGAATTTTTTTCCCGTTTTCTAGTACAAGACATACCCCTTGAGAAAGGCATTCGCCGAAATGCGCGTTTGCCTACAGACTCTACGTCTCTACAGTTGGTCGGTATGTATACCTTTGTGGGTTTGTTCTTGCTGCATACATTCACCTCTAGCATACATTAATACGCAGACATATGAACTAGCCCACTACTATGAACTGTGTATGGTCCTTCTTTGTATGTATTGTTTTATACTAGAGGCACCTACCCCTGCCCTGTTTTGTACGTGCTATGGGTGGCACGGGGATTGTTCTTATCTGTCATTTTTCACCTGTTTGTGATTAATAAAATTTGTTTATTTTGCATTTACTCGGACTTATGACTGTGGCTTTCTTTGGATAGTATAGTACAAGACATGGTAAAACCAATGGTGTCATTCAAAAGTATAACTCGTCCCGCAAAAAATAAGCCCTCACATGACCATATTGACAGAAAAATTAAAAAGTTATGGCTCTGGGAAGGAGGGGAGCGAAAAACGAAAACGCAAAAACAAAATATGGTGTGCGGCGTGAAGGGGTTAAAAAAATGTGGATTTCTCAGGAATAAGACATCAGGTCACAGATATCAAAGTATCATTTTATTCAACTTTCTATGACCTACATACCCATAGAGAGGTGATCCTACTAACAGACTCTCTTTAACCCCTTCATGACCAGAGGTATTTCCGTTTTTGCGTTTTCATTTTTTGCTCCCTTTCTTCCCAGAGCCATAGCTTTTTTTTCTCTCAAAATAGCCATACGAGGGCTTGGTTTTTGTGGGACAAGTTTTACTCTTTAACGACACCATTGGTTTTAACATATTATGTACTGGAAAATGGGAAAGAAATTCCAAGTGCGGAGAAATTGCAAAAAAAAGTGCAATTCCACAGTTGTTTTTTGTTTTTTTTTGTTTTTTTTACCATGTTTACTAAATGCTAAAACTGACCTGCTATTATGATTTTCCAGGTCATTACGAGTTCATAGACACCAAACATGTTCTTTTTTATTTAAGTGGTTAAAAAAAATCCTAACTTTGGTAAAAAAAAAAAAATAGCGGCATTTTCTGAGACCTGTAGAGTCTCCTTTTTTTTGTGATCGCCTGTATGTGGCAGAAATGATGACTTGCTATGAACGCCATCAAATAAATAAGGCAGCACACTGCGGCGCTAAAACATGCAAACATGAAACATGAAAATTGAACTGCATTACTGCACTAGAAATATGAAAAAATTAAAGCGTTTAGCGCATAAATTGGCGAATTCATGTGTACCTGGTAGCCACATTAAGGCATCTCTCGTATAACAGGTCCTAAACTTTCCTTTCCTCGCTGAGAATAAACGTCTTCATCTGAATGGGTACCTGTGAAACCTCTTCTTAGACTAAATTTCTCTCTCTGTGGAGGGGTAATGGACCTGCTGCGATTAAAACACCTGTGGCTAAGAGGCGGAGTGCTCAGTCAGAAGGCTAATGAATACAGATTTCAAAGAACTGACCATCACATCCAAACTCCGCCTCTTACCCACAGGTGTTTTAATCGCAGCAGGTCCATTACCCCTCCACAGAGAGAGAGACCCGGGCGCCGATGGATGGGATTTCTGGAGCTTGCCAGAAGCGCGTGTTAAATGCCGCTGTCAGAGTTTGACAGTAGCATTTAACGGGTTAACAGCCACAGCTGTTGAGGGCACATGTCAGCTGTTCAAAACAGCTGACATGAACCAGAAAAATGTCTCTCTGCCGGAGCCCACATCAAAGGAAGGGTGTCCGACATCGGTGTACTATTACGTTTTGCCCATACAAAATTTTCTACAAAATCCGGACCCTCATAGCATCTATTCACACCCCTTCCATGCACCTAATATCCCTTTGGGACTATATTATACACATACTGGCTGGTGACCGGTTCACGCAGCGTTATGTGCATACCCTATTTAGTATATTACGGCTGTATTGCACAATATAAGCACATTTTATCATTTACCTTTCGTATCTCACCTATTTCTTCATATACTGTAAGCTTGTGAGCAGCAGGGCCCTTACTCCTCTTGGCATCTGAGTTATGTTTATTCTGGGTCTTTATTGTTTGTACAAGTCCCTTCTAAAATTGTAAAGTGCTGCGGAATATGTTGGCGCTATAAAATAAAAATCATTATTATTATTATTATTACAGGTGAGGAAAAAACGGAGAACTTAATTTATTCATCTTCTCCATTGTCTCTGTCCGCATATATTGGAATACACTCGGATGAGATCCAAGTGCAGTCCAATGTTTCACAAGCACCCATTGACCTGTATGGGTGTGCGTGATCCGAATTCCGGAGCCAATTGCAGCATACTGTGATTTCTCTCTCATGCCAAATCACACCCATTGTATATAATTGAGTTCTATCTGATAAAATATAGGATAGCACTGGGCCATGGTATAGGCTCATGAGAGACAGCCCTTAAACTGGCAAAGGCTCAATTCTGTATGATTACATAGGCCGCTGAGATGACATTCAAGTGGCCTGTAAGTGGTGGAGGAAGGATGAATGGATTATAATCCCGGGCACCTACAATAGAGAGTTATCATATAAAATAGAGACTGTTGCATCAACAGATGTCGGTCGCAACTATGAACTTGACAGCTGCTGCGCGTTTCATTGATAGGGTCGTGTACCTATTCTATCATCATAGTGTGCCACTTATTCAGGTGAATGAGAACAGTCATGCTATATCTGCTGCTACATATTGTAAACAGTTATGCCATATGTCACCTTTTAACAATACATCTTCACTATATACTCCAGTTCTAATCTGAATCAGAGAGCTAGCTCATCCTGGATCCCACTGTGTAACATGTCTCCACGCGTGTCATGTGCCATATATAATATTGGCATCTCCCTATGTGCCTTTTGGACAGACTTGGGCTCAAGGCTCAGATATGATTACTAGCTGCACACTCTCTATAGCTACTGATAGCTACGGTAATCTACTGTAAATCTGTTTTTTAAATTATTTTCTTAAATTGAATATTTTGGGAAGTGGGCAAAGAAAAAGGAATCAAGCCGTTGTGTGATAATAACATAAGTTAGTTCAATCATTGATGAACACTTCCACATGCATCCATGGATGGACTGAGAATGAGCATTTGAACACATTAGTTGAGGCAACGTGATGCAAATGTGAAATAAAATCGGAGAAAAATACAAATCCCCTGATTAGTGTTTCACAGCCATTGCTAAACTACAGGAGGACAAATTGATGTTTTATTGAAAGCTCCAAAGTGATAGTGGCTTGATGATTCAGCTCTAATGATAATGTAAAGTGTTGGGAATTCTCAGCTCATTATCTTCTTATTTATTTGGAGAACTAACTGATGATTAACTTCATCCATTTTGCTTGCAGGAAGAGATAATCCAGTAGAAGAAATTGAAGGTAAGAAATATAGCACCCAGATATGATACTTAGACAGAAGGAATTAGCATGTGTAAAGTCAAACTGAAGTAGAGAATAAAGGATACAAATCAATGATCAATGCAAAGTAGGATTATAAAATGTTGGGGAAAACATAAGCAAGAATATGTCCTGGAAAAGCCAAGAATTTAAGTATGAAGGTGAAGGCTTCCGCTTGAAGAAGACATATCGCCACAATAGTTATGATTATTATTAGTTCAGGAGCAATTACTCACAACCGGCAAGTACTCCCATGTATAGTCACAAGGATTGTAGAAATTTAACGTCAGCATCACTGGGCATGAGAGGAGCCCCTAAAGAAGAAGCACATGCTGACATAAAATGTGAAAGTCGGCATTTTGTATAATTTGTATGGTCCTGTGCGCTCCATTTACTCATTTATTTATTTATTTATTTTACATTTTTCTTGTCATGTTTACCAACATTTTTTTTTCTTTTTTCAAATTGCACATGCTTTGGAAATATTAAAAAAGGAACCTATGTGACAGACTTCTCCTAGATTACAGTATGAGAAAATCACACGCATATTACAAAAATGCATTTGTTTAACCCCTTCACGACGTGGCCAGTTTCCATTTTTTTGCGTTTTTTATTTTTCCTCCCCTTTTTCCCAGAGCCATATTTTTTTATTTTTCTGTCCACATAAACATACGGTGGGGGAAGAAAGTATTTAGTCAGCCACCAATTGTGCGAGTTCTGCCACTTAAAAAGATGAGAGAGGCCTGTAATTGACATCATAGGTAGACCACAACTATGAGAGTCAAAATTGAGAAAAATCCAGAAAATCACCTTGTCTGATTTGGCAAGATTTATTGTGCATATTATGGTAGAAAACCAGTATTTGGTCACCTAAAAACATGCAAGATTTCTGGCTTTCACGGACCTGTAACTTCTTCTTTTAAGGCTACTTTCACATTTCGGTCGGTAGTCGCCCATCACAAAGCGTCGGCGCGACGTACCGACGGAAGTTTGTCCTTTCACATTTCCGTCTGTAGTCCCGGGGAGGAAAGAGAGTGAGTGCGAGATTTCCTGCTGGGCATGCGCAGTCAGAAACACTGGATACAACGTACAGAAAAACGTTCCCTTGAACGTTTTTTGCAAAAGACAGGCCGTCACATTTCGCAGGATCCTGTTGTGAACTCTGTTTTCGGGCTCCCTCTTGTGGTCACACGTGGTATTGTGTGACTTTTGTTTTTGGGCTCCCCCTGGTGGCTTTGTTTGTTATCCTGCGGATCTGTGGCTGAATCAGCTGCCTCGTTATGCACTAGGGAGTTTCCTATTTAGCTCTGCTTCACCTCCACTTGTTTCCGGCTGTCGATGTATTCAGTGCTTTTCTGATCTTCCCTGGTTATCTTCGTTTTCGGTCTCTTCTGGAGAAGCTAAGTTTCTGTTTGATTATTTTTTGCTCATCAGTCTGCAATATGATTTCAGTGTATGATGAGTTTAGTCCAGCTTGCTAATATGTAGTTCTTGCTGCTGGTAAGCTCTGGGGTACGGAGTTGCTTCCCCCGCACCGTTAGTTGGTGCGGGGGCTCGAGCAATCTCTGCGTGGATATTTTGCTTAGGATTTTCTATTGACCGCACAGCTCCCTTCCTATTTTCTGCTATCTAGTGTTAGCGGGCCTCATTTGCTAAATCTATTTCATCTCTGCGTTTGTGCTTTCCCCTTAACTCACCGTTAATATTTGTGGGGGGCTTTTCTATATCTTTGGGGTCATTTCTCTGAGGCAAGTAAGGACTTTACTTTCCCTCTAGGAATAGGTAGTTTCTCAGGCCGTGAAGAGACGTCTAGGATTTTCAGGTAACGTTCCACGGCTGCCTATGGTTGTTTGCGGATAGGATCAGGTTGCGGTCAATCCAGATAACACTTCCCCAGAGCTGGTCGTCGGTTTAGTTACTTAGCTAGTCAAACTTGCGATCCTTGCCACTAGGATCATAACAGTACAGCCGGCCAGTAAAGTGTTAATTGCATGGCAGAAGCAGGAGAAGAGAAGCCTTGAGGATTTTTTTTTTTTTTTGCTGCCGTGTGTCTAGCTGCTGTGTGTCTAGCTTCTCTCCTACTCTTAATCTTGGTGTGGCTCTGAGTTCAGCTGCTGACATGGATATCCAGAGTTTGGCCTCCAGTGTAGATTATCTTGCTGCAAGGGTACAAAGTATTCAGGATTTTGTTGTTCACAGTCCTATGTCAGAGCCTAGAATACCTATTCCGGAGTTGTTTTCTGGAGATAGATCTAGGTTCCTGAATTTTAAGAACAATTGTAAATTGTTTCTTTCTTTGAAACCTCATTCCTCTGGTGATTCCGTTCAGCAAGTTAAGATTATTATTTCTTTCTTGCGCGGCGACCCTCAAGATTGGGCCTTCGCATTGGCGCCAGGGGATCCTGCATTGCTCAGTGTGGATGCGTTTTTTCTGGCCCTTGGATTGCTCTATGAGGAACCTAATCTTGAGAACCAGGCTGAAAAAGCTTTGTTGGCCCTCTCTCAGGGGCAAGATGAAGCAGAGGTGTATTGCCAGAAATTTCGGAAATGGTCGGTGCTTACTCAGTGGAATGAGTGTGCCCTGGCTGCAAATTTCAGAAAGGCAGGAAAGGAGAAAACTAGGAGCAAATAGGTGTTCATATGATGCAAAATACTTTATTAAATAACACACAAGTTACAGGCCATGTGCTGTGCTGGCTAAGATATATAGACGATGTTCTTTTCTTGTGGGGGGGTACGGCGCGGCAGCTCGGGGATTTCATGGGTCAGCTCAATGATAATTCTCTTAATATTAAATTGACATATGACTGTGATTCGGAGCGCATTGACTTTCTGGACGTCAGACTGGAGATTGACAATACCCGTCGGATCCAGACTGACATCTTCAGAAAGTCCACGGCAGTTAATGCTTTGCTGCATGCTGACTCCGCCCACAACCCTACCACCATTGGGGCCATCCCGGTTGGACAGTTCTTAAGGGTGAGGCGGATATGCTCCACAGATGACAGATTTTTTGCACAGGCGGCTGACCTTGAAGGGCGCTTCAGAGACCGCGGCTATAGTGGCAGGAGTATTAGGCGGGGCTTTGACAGAGCGAGAAGAACGCCCCGTAGGGATCTTCTGCACACGAGCCCTAATAATTGTAGCAGTAGGACAGATGGAGGTAAAATTAGGTACATCACCACTTACAATCATGAATGGTCCAACATGAGAGGCATATTGAAAAAACATTGGCCTGTTCTGATGACTGAGCCTATATTGGCTCAGACCCTGGGCGAATTTCCACTTATGACGGCCAAAAGGTCCCCCAACCTGAGTAATTTGTTAGTTCGCAGCCATTATGTGCCATCCGTAATGAACCCTTTTAGCACGAGAGGCCCATTGCTGGGGTCTTACCAGTGTGGTCATTGTATGGCATGTAATAACATCATACGGGCTACTACTTTTAAATCTTCTGATGGTAGAAAAGAATTCTCTATCAGGCAGCGCATCACATGTGGTACATCCAATGTGGTGTATTACGCCACATGTGGGTGCTCCCTGATCTACATCGGTCTTACGTCCAGGGAGTTGCGCGTACGTGTCCGTGAACATGTCAGGGACATAGAGGCTGCCAAAACTACAGACGATGACTCTGAGCTGAAGACTATCCCGCGCCATTTTAAACTATTTCATGGCTGTGATGCGGGCACTCTCCGGATCAGGGGTATCGAGAGTATTCATCTCGGAGTACGGGGGGGCAATTACAAAAAAGTGCTCGCCCAGCGTGAAGCTGGTTGGATTGTTCGTATTGACACAATGGTACCCAAGGGATTGAATGAACACCTTAGTTTCTCCTCTTTTCTCTAAGTACACCTATATGGGTGTCCTGTGGCGGCACCATCCAGTATATCTTTCAATACCCCTCTTCATTAGGATACTTAATGATTTTCCCTTTGACTCAGTGTTCTCTTTCTGCTTTTGCATATATTGTATTATATTTTAATAGTTTTCAGTATGTTCACCCTTTACCCTCTAGCTGTAACATCTTCCCCTCGGAGTGGATACCCATCTGGGATCCTATTGTTTATTGTTTTTATTGTATTTTAATATTTTTCTTTTTTTCCTTTTGTATATTTCCTTATCACAACATTAGGGCTGATGTCCTGATGCCCTTCATCTCATATGATCCGAATTCATCCAATCGTCTTCCACCATTGACCACAGTATCACCATCGTCTCAATTAACAATTGATGGACTATTTGGTCTTATTCCGTTTTGCTGAGCTGTTCAGAGTTTCTTGTATTTAGCATTTATCTATTTATGCATAATGTTTTTGTCTTTATGATACATCATACTCGGCATAGTGTATATTTGTGGTCATTGGTGTGTTTTTTACTGTTTTTATCTCATTTATTCTTATGTCCTGGGTGCCGCATCATGTGTTTGCCTATACTGGGCTTGTATTTCGCGGTGGAGCGCATGCGCTGCATTCCCTGTCCTGCCATTCGTCGCAGCGGCGTCCCATGTGCTGTGCGCGTGCGCTCTGAGGTTCTTCACCTCCGGGCGCGCCCGTTGGCATGACGCCTGCTGTGACGTCTGGCCTGGCCCGGGGTGCGCGCATGCGCTCATACATCCCGCTACTACTGACCCATTTCTTTTAGGTACACGGCTGCGCGCCTGCGCTGTGCCCCTCTCCTTTGTCCGTCGTCCCGGCGGCGTCTCGGCACCCCGCGCGTGCGCTCTGGGTATTCTTCCCAGGTGCGCTCGCGGTGTGTGACGCCAGCTTGGGGCGCCGGGCTTGGTGCGGGGCGCGCGCAGGCGCCATACAAGCCGGTACCATTGGCTCACAACGATTGGATGATACACTATTTGTGCACGGACCGGATGTATTTAAGGGGCATTATGTACTCTCGGCTCTATCTCCCCTTGAGAAAGCCATCTTTTCAGCGGGCGAAACGCGCGTCGGGGGTTGCTCTTTGTGGATCCCACCCGGTGTGCCCTGCATTAGAGATCCTTTTTGGTAAGTGCTGCTAGTTTACTTCCCAATCTTTAGGCCACATGGCGTCTTTATGCTATTATAGGTAGCTTTTTACACAGAGCAGCAGTTCCTATACACAGTATATTAGCATTTGGTGATCTCCTTTGACAGCGTACACCGGGGGTGTCTCCCTCTTTCTTTCACATCCTTGGGCATTGTATGTGCTGTTAATATGTTTTTATGTCTATTTGCTACTAAGCATGTAACTTGTGTGTTATTTAATAAAGTATTTTGCATCATATGAACACCTATTTGCTCCTAGTTTTCTCCTTTCCTGCATGTCATTCATGGAGTTGGTTTCTTTCTAAAGTGGGGGGTGCCTTGCACTATTCAGTGCTCTCACCCCCTCCTGTATCTGATATGTTGCCTGGTTTTGTTACCAAATTTCAGAAAGGGTCTTTCTGAAGCCATTAAGAATGTCATGGTGGGGTTCCTGTTGTGAAATTGGATTCTGGGCTCCCCCGGTGGCCACTTGTGGAATTGAACTTGTGTGCATCATCCCCTCTGTTCACCTGCTCCTATCAGGATGTGGGAGTCGCTATATAACCTTGCTCCTCTGTCAGTTTCTTGCCGGTCATCAATGTATTCAGAAGCCTTCTGTGCTTGTTCCTGCTACTAGACAACTCCCAGCTAAGTTGGACTTTTGTCCTTGTGTGTTTTTGCATTTTGTTCCTGTTCACAGCTGCTGTTTCGTTACTGTGTCTGGAAAGCTCTTGTGATCGGAAATTGCCACTCTGGTGTTATGAGTTAATGCTAGAGTCTTAAAGGAATTTCTGGATGGTGTTTTGATAGGGTTTTCTGCTGACCATGAAAGTGTCCTTTCTGTCTTCCTGCTATCTAGAAAGCGGACCTCGATTTTGCTAAACCTATTTTCATACTACGTTTGTCATTTCATCTAAAATCACCGCCAATATATGTGGGGGCCTCTGTCTGCCTTTTGGGAAAATTTCTCTAGAGGTGAGCCAGGACTGTCTTTTCCTCTGCTAGGATTAGGTAGTTCTCCGGCTGGCGCTGGGCATCTAGGGTTAAAAAACGTAGGCATGCTACCCGGCCACTTCTAGTTGTGCGGCAGGTTTAGTTCATGGTCAGTATAGTTTCCATCTTCCAAGAGCTAGTTCTCATATATGCTGGGCTATGTTCTCTCGCCATTGAGAATCATGACAGTTTGACCGGCCATAAAAAAGGGTTAAATTACTGGCTGAGAAAGGAGAGAAAAAAGAAGTCTGCTACAATTTTTTTTTTTTTTTTTTCTCTAGTTCTGAGTGTGCTCTTAATTGAATCACTTGCTAGTCTGCCTATACTGCAGCCTTCCTCTATTTCTCTCCTTCTAATCCTTGAATGGCTCTGTGTTCACCTGTTTCAAATGGATCTTCAGAGTGTAGCTACAGGTTTGAATAATCTCGCCACAAAAGTACAAAATTTGCAAGATTTTGTTGTTCATGCACCTATGTCTGAGCCTAGAATTCCTTTGCCTGAGTTCTTCTCGGGGAATAGATCTCACTTTCAAAATTTTAAAAATAATTGCAAATTGTTTTTGTCCCTGAAGTCTCGCTCTGCCGGAGACCCTGCACAGCAGGTCAGGATTGTTATTTCCTTGCTCCGGGGCGACCCTCAAGACTGGGCTTTTGCATTGGCACCAGGGGATCCTGCGTTGCTCAATGTGGATGTGTTTTTTCTGGCCTTGGGGTTGCTTTATGAGGAACCTCACTTAGAGCTTCAGGCGGAAAAGGCCTTGATGTCCTTGTCTCAGGGGCAAGATGAAGCTGAAATATACTGCCAAAAATTCCGCAAATGGTCTGTGCTTACTCAGTGGAATGAGTGCGCCCTGGCGGCGATTTTCAGAGAAGGTCTCTCTGATGCCATTAAGGATGTTATGGTGGGGTTCCCTGTGCCTGCGAGTCTGAATGAGTCCATGACGATGGCTATTCAGATCGATAGGCGTCTGCGGGAGCGCAAACCTGTGCACCATTTGGCGGTGTCTACTGAGAAAACGCCAGAAAATATGCAATGTGATAGAATTCTGTCCAGAAGCGAGCGGAAGAATTTTAGACGAAAAAATGGGTTGTGCTTCTATTGTGGTGATTCAACTCATGTTATATCAGCATGCTTTAAGCATACTAAGAAGCCTGACAAGTCTGTTTCAATTAGCACTTTACAGTCTAAGTTTATTCTATCTGTGACCCTGATTTGTTCTTTGTCATCTATTACCGCGGACGCCTATGTCGACTCTGGCGCTGCTTTGAGTCTTATGGATTGGTCCTTTGCCAAACGCTGTGGGTATGATTTGGAGCCACTGGAGGCTCCGATACCTCTGAAAGGGATTGACTCCACCCCATTGGCTAGTAATAAACCACAATACTGGACACAAGTGACTATGCGTATTAATCCGGATCACCAGGAGGTTATTCGCTTTCTGGTGCTGTATAATCTGCATGATGTTTTGGTGCTGGGATTGCCATGGCTGCAATCTCATAACCCAGTCCTCGACTGGAGAGCTATGTCTGTGTTAAGCTGGGGATGTAAAGGAACTCATGGGGACGTACCTTTGGTTTCCATTTCATCATCTATTCCCTCTGAGATTCCTGAATTCTTGTCTGACTTTCGTGACGTTTTTGAAGAACCCAAGGTTGGTTCACTACCTCCGCACCGGGAGTGCGATTGTGCCATAGACTTGATTCCGGGTAGTAAATACCCTAAGGGTCGTTTATTTAATCTGTCTGTGCCTGAACACGCTGCTATGCGAGAATATATAAAGGAGTCCTTGGAAAAGGGACATATTCGTCCTTCGTCATCTCCCTTAGGAGCCGGTTTTTTCTTTGTGTCTAAGAAAGACGGCTCTTTGAGGCCGTGTATTGATTATCGACTTTTGAATAAAATCACGGTTAAATATCAATATCCGTTACCACTGCTTACTGATTTGTTTGCTCGTATAAAGGGGGCCAAGTGGTTCTCTAAGATTGATCTCCGTGGGGCGTATAATTTGGTGCGAATCAAGCAGGGGGATGAGTGGAAAACCGCATTTAATACGCCCGAGGGCCATTTTGAGTATTTGGTGATGCCTTTTGGTCTTTCAAATGCCCCTTCAGTCTTCCAGTCCTTAATGCATGACATTTTCCGCGATTATTTGGATAAATTTATGATTGTGTATCTGGATGATATTCTGATTTTTTCGGATGACTGGGACTCTCATGTCCAGCAGGTCAGGAGGGTTTTTCAGGTTTTGCGGTCTAATTCCTTGTGTGTGAAGGGTTCTAAGTGTGTTTTTGGGGTTCAAAAGATTTCTTTCTTGGGATACATTTTTTCCCCCTCTTCCATCGAGATGGATCCTGTCAAGGTTCAGGCTATTGGTGATTGGACGCAACCCTCTTCTCTTAAGAGTCTTCAGAAATTTTTGGGCTTTGCTAACTTTTATCGTCGATTTATTGCTGGTTTTTCTGATGTTATAAAACCATTGACTGATTTGACTAAGAAGGGTGCTGATGTTGCTGATTGGTCCCCTGATGCTGTGGAGGCCTTTCGGGAGCTCAAGCGCCGCTTTTCTTCCGCCCCAGTGTTGCGTCAGCCTGATGTTGCTCTTCCTTTTCAGGTTGAGGTCGACGCTTCTGAAATCGGAGCTGGGGCGGTGTTGTCGCAGAGAAGTTCCGACTGCTCCGTGATGAGACCTTGTGCTTTTTTTTCCCGTAAATTTTCGCCCGCCGAGCGGAATTATGATATTGGGAATCGGGAGCTTTTGGCCATGAAGTGGGCTTTTGAGGAGTGGCGTCACTGGCTTGAGGGGGCCAGACATCAGGTGGTGGTATTGACTGACCACAAAAATTTAATTTACCTTGAGTCTGCCAGGCGCCTGAATCCTAGACAGGCGCGCTGGTCGTTGTTTTTCTCTCGGTTTAATTTTGTGGTGTCGTACCTACCGGGTTCTAAGAATGTTAAGGCGGATGCCCTTTCTAGGAGTTTTGAGCCTGACTCCCCTGGTAATTCTGAGCCCACAGGTATCCTTAAAGATGGAGTGATATTGTCTGCCGTTTCTCCAGACCTGCGGCGGGCCTTGCGGGAGTTTCAGGCGGATAGACCTGATCGTTGCCCACCTGGTAGACTGTTTGTTCCTGATGATTGGACCAGTAGAGTCATCTCTGAGGTTCATTCTTCTGCGTTGGCAGGTCATCCTGGAATCTTTGGTACCAGGGATTTGGTGGCAAGGTCCTTCTGGTGGCCTTCCCTGTCACGAGATGTGCGAGGCTTTGTGCAGTCTTGTGACGTTTGTGCTCGGGCCAAGCCTTGTTGTTCTCGGGCTAGTGGATTGTTGTTGCCCTTGCCTATCCCGAAGAGGCCTTGGATGCACATCTCGATGGATTTTATTTCGGATCTGCCTGTTTCTCAGAAGATGTCTGTCATCTGGGTGGTGTGTGACCGTTTCTCTAAGATGGTCCATCTGGTTCCCTTGCCTAAGTTGCCTTCTTCTTCCGAGTTGGTTCCTCTGTTTTTTCAAAATGTTGTTCGTTTGCATGGTATTCCTGAGAATATCGTTTCTGACAGAGGGACCCAATTCGTGTCTAGATTTTGGCGGGCATTCTGTGCTAGGATGGGCATAGATTTGTCTTTTTCGTCTGCTTTCCATCCTCAGACTAATGGCCAGACCGAGCGGACTAATCAGACCTTGGAGACATATTTGAGGTGTTTTGTGTCTGCGGATCAGGATGATTGGGTTGCTTTTTTGCCTTTGGCGGAGTTCGCCCTCAATAATCGGGCCAGTTCTGCCACCTTGGTGTCCCCGTTTTTCTGTAATTTGGGGTTTCATCCTCGATTTTCCTCCGGTCAAGTGGAATCTTCGGATTGTCCTGGAGTGGATGCTGTGGTGGAGAGGTTGCATCAGATTTGGGGGCAGGTGGTGGACAATTTGAAGTTGTCCCAGGAGAAGACTCAGCTTTTTGCCAACCGCCGTCGTCGTGTTGGTCCTCGGCTTTGTGTTGGGGACTTGGTGTGGTTGTCTTCTCGTTTTGTCCCTATGAGGGTTTCTTCTCCTAAGTTTAAGCCTCGGTTCATCGGCCCGTACAAGATATTGGAGATTCTTAACCCTGTGTCCTTCCGTTTGGACCTCCCTGCATCCTTTTCGATTCATAATGTTTTTCATCGGTCATTGTTGCGCAGGTATGAGGTACCGGTTGTGCCTTCCGTTGAGCCTCCTGCTCCGGTGTTGGTTGAGGGTGAGTTGGAGTACGTTGTGGAAAAGATCTTAGACTCTCGTGTTTCCAGACGGAGACTCCAGTATCTGGTCAAATGGAAGGGATACGGTCAGGAGGATAATTCTTGGGTCACTGCCTCTGATGTTCATGCCTCCGATCTTGTCCGTGCCTATCATAGGGCTCATCCTGATCGCCCTGGTGGTTCTGGTGAGGGTTCGGTGCCCCCTCCTTGAGGGGGGGGTACTGTTGTGAAATTGGATTCTGGGCTCCCCCGGTGGCCACTTGTGGAATTGAACTTGTGTGCATCATCCCCTCTGTTCACCTGCTCCTATCAGGATGTGGGAGTCGCTATATAACCTTGCTCCTCTGTCAGTTTCTTGCCGGTCATCAATGTATTCAGAAGCCTTCTGTGCTTGTTCCTGCTACTAGACAACTCCCAGCTAAGTTGGACTTTTGTCCTTGTGTGTTTTTGCATTTTGTTCCTGTTCACAGCTGCTGTTTCGTTACTGTGTCTGGAAAGCTCTTGTGATCGGAAATTGCCACTCTGGTGTTATGAGTTAATGCTAGAGTCTTAAAGGAATTTCTGGATGGTGTTTTGATAGGGTTTTCTGCTGACCATGAAAGTGTCCTTTCTGTCTTCCTGCTATCTAGAAAGCGGACCTCGATTTTGCTAAACCTATTTTCATACTACGTTTGTCATTTCATCTAAAATCACCGCCAATATATGTGGGGGCCTCTGTCTGCCTTTTGGGAAAATTTCTCTAGAGGTGAGCCAGGACTGTCTTTTCCTCTGCTAGGATTAGGTAGTTCTCCGGCTGGCGCTGGGCATCTAGGGTTAAAAAACGTAGGCATGCTACCCGGCCACTTCTAGTTGTGCGGCAGGTTTAGTTCATGGTCAGTATAGTTTCCATCTTCCAAGAGCTAGTTCTCATATATGCTGGGCTATGTTCTCTCGCCATTGAGAATCATGACAGGTTCCCTACGCCTGCAGGTCTGAATGAGTCAATGACTCTGGCCATTCAGATTGATCGGCGTTTGCGGGAGCGCAAACCTGCGCACCATTTGGCGGTGTCTTCTGAACAGACACCTGAGTCTATGCAATGCGATAGAATTCTGACCAGAAGTGAACGGCAAAATTATAGATGGCAAAATGGGTTGTGCTTTTATTGTGGTGACTCAGCTCATGTTATCTCAGCATGCTCTAAGCGCACAAAAAAGATTGATAAATCTGTCACCATCGGTACTTTACAGCCTAAGTTCATTTTGTCTGTTACCCTGATTTGTTCCCTGTCATCTTACCCGGTTATGGCTTTTGTAGATTCAGGTGCTGCCCTGAGCCTGATGGATTTGTCATTTGCCCGGCGCTGTGGTTTTGTTTTGGAGCCTTTAAAATTCCCTATTCCACTAAGGGGTATTGATGCTACACCATTGGCTATGAATAAACCTCTGTACTGGACGCAAGTGACCATGTGCATGACTCCTGTTCATCAGGAGGTGATTCGCTTTCTTGTTCTGCATAATTTGCATGATGTTGTCGTGTTGGGTCTGCCATGGTTGCAGACTCATAATCCAGTCCTGGATTGGAAAGCAATGTCTGTGTCAAGTTGGGGTTGCCAGGGAATTCATGGTGACGCTCCTGTGGTGTCAATTGCTTCATCCACTCCTTCTGAAGTCCCTGCGTTTTTGTCAGACTACCAGGATGTATTTGATGAGCCCAAACTCAGTTCTCTACCTCCTCATAGGGATTGTGATTGTGCTATAAATTTGATTCCTGGTAGTAAGTTTCCTAAGGGACGACTTTTCAATTTGTCAGTGCCGGAGAATGCTGCTATGCGGAGTTATATAAAGGAGTCTTTGGAGAAAGGACTTATTCGCCCCTCCTCCTCCCCTCTGGGTGCGGGATTCTTTTTTGTGGCTAAGAAGGATGGTTCCCTGAGACCTTGTATTGATTATCGCCTTCTAAATAAAATCACGGTCAAATTTCAGTATCCTTTGCCATTGTTATCTGATCTGTTTGCTCGCATTAGGGGATCTAGTTGGTTCACCAAGATAGATCTTCGTGGTGCGTATAACCTTGTGCGTATTAAGCAGGGTGATGAATGGAAAACTGCATTTAATACGCCCGAAGGCCATTTCGACTACTTGGTGATGCCTTTTGGACTTTCTAACGCTCCTTCTGTCTTTCAGTCCTTCATGCACGACATCTTCCGCGAGTATCTGGATAAATTTATGATTGTGTATCTGGATGATATTCTGGTTTTTTCTGATGATTGGGAGTCCCATGTTAAGCAGGTCAGGATGGTGTTTCAGGTCCTGCGTGCCAATGCTTTATTTGTGGAGGGCTCAAAATGTCTTTTTGGAGTCCAGAAGGTTTCTTTTTTGGGTTTAATTTTTTCCCCTTCTACTATTGAGATGGACCCAGTCAAGGTTCAGGCTATTCATGACTTCTATTCATGACGTCTAGGATTTTCAGGTAACGTTCCACGGCTGCCTATAGTTGTTTGCGGATAGGATCAGGTTGCGGTCAATCCAGATACCACTTCCCCAGAGCTGGTCGTCGGTTTAGTTACTTAGCTAGTCAAACTTGCGATCCTTGCCACTAGGATCATAACAGGATCCAGTGCCCGGCGGACAAACCATGAGTACACTGCCAAATCATTATTGGGTGTGCCCCCCACTGCCAATTCATCATTTGATCTGCCCCCCAATGCCAATTCATCATTTGCTCTGCCCCCACTCCCAATTCATCATTTGCTCTGCCCCCACTGCCAATTCATCATTTGCTTTGCCCCCACTGCCAATTCATCATTTGCTCTGCCTCCTACTCCCAATTCATCATTTGCTCTGCCCTCCTACTCCCAATTCATCATTTGCTCTGCCCTCCTACTCCCAATTCATCATTTGCTCTGCCCTCCTACTCCCAATTCATCAATTGCTCTGCCCTCCTACTCCCAATTCATCATATGCTCTGCCCTCCAACTCCCAATTCATCATTTGCTCTGCCCCCCACAGCCAATTCATCATTTGCTCTCTCCCCCCACAGCCAATTCATCATTTGATCTACTGTATATCCACCCCCACTCCCAATTCAACATTTGCTCTGCCCCCACTGACAATTCATCATTTGCTCTGTCCCCCCACAGCCAATTCATCATTTGCTCTCTCCCCCACAGCCAATTCATCATTTGATCTATGCCCACCCCCACTGCCAATTCATGATTTGGTCTCCCCCACAAGACCATTTCAATAATTCAATTTATTTAAAAATGTATTTAAAAAAAAGTGTTCTATACTTACCTCTCATACAATCCCCTGCAGCTCCACTTCTGGACTGGCATCCTGGCGGTTGTACACTCTGGCACATGTGTGATGATGTCATCGCGTTTATGCTGTCACCATCACCAGCGCATCACATGGAAGGTGGAGTGAGCCTTGGAACTTCACAGCCGTGAGAGCTCCAAAACTCCCTGCTCCAAAATGTGCCCCACTCGTGGCGATGCTCCGGCACACGATACCCTGGGGCCCGATGAGCTGAAGCAAAAGAGGAAGGCCCAGGGCCCCCTCTTTCCTTCTCCTCTCCGTGCCCCATACAGTAGTAAGGGCCATTACCCTGATTCATTATATTTACATGACTGCCTCCTCCCCAATGTTTCCTTCTGCTCACCGAACTCCATACAGCAGTAAGGGCAGTAATGCCCTGGATGAGCATTGTGACCCTGTTAGATAAAGACAACTTGGTGCAAGCAGCAGTGTAGTGCCAGAAAGGTCTGCTCAGCGTGTGAAAGCAGAGAAGGGCAGGAGCAAAGTGACCACGAGCGTTGGTGAAGTGGTGCATTGTGGTACAAAGGAGCCACCTTAAGATCTGTAGTGAGCAACAAGAAAATCCAGTTTATTGAGTGAAGCTGCACAAATAGGTAGGACTGAGTCCGGATGCTGGGAGCTGACTGAGTTAGTAAGTGAGAGACTGCTAGCCCACATTATCCAGCAGTGTCTTACAATTTCTGTGGAAGCACCAGTTTAGAGTTAGACGGACTGACTGATAGAAAGAGATTGGCTGCCTTGAGGCCTAGGGCAAGGTCTGCTACAGTATGCTAAATCCAGCATGGTAAATTAGGCTGGTTTATTCAACAGCGATGATGTAAAGCCTAGTGTTTCCTTGAAAAGGAGTAAAACTATATGGCACATTAACAGCTGTAGGTAGTCCCAAAATCCATAAAAGTAGGTTTAGTGGTGATGAAGACCCAAAAAGACACAGATCAACATCCATGTTAGTGATATGTTTAAATATAGTGTATTCTGCTGCTGTGACAGCTGTGGCAAGGAGTCGCCTCCTAGAGTCCTACAGCACTACTGTTAAGATGGATAAAAGCCAAGAGGCATTTAGAGCAAAACAGAACGTTGGAGGACACGTTGGCATTTTTCATAGCCCTAGTGAAGAACTGCTCAGAAATGCCATGCCATGTTTGCAGGAAAAACAAAAGTTCTATATTCAACCACAAAAGATCACCCACCTTCTGTGGAAAGCCCATCTTCAAGTGGATAAACATTTAAGAAGTTGTGCCATGCAAATACAGCAAAGGAAATGTTTTGAAAGACAAAGTCAAATGTTTGCTGGGTAGTGCAGACCTGCAGAGATCAGATAATTGTTGTGGGACCTCAGAAGCTGCAGCCTAAAAATTAGTTACCGTATTTCCTGGACTTGGTCAGTTTGATCAGAAATCATTCATTTTGTATGCCAGTCAAAGCTTTTTGGAAATTTTGCCATAAGAGTTTGAGATTATATTGACATGTATCATATATGCTGCTGTTTTATATTAGTGCATTAAAATACATTTGTTTTTTTATGTGCTTGTTTTTAAGGGCATATATTTGCCATGGTAAGAAACAATTTCTGTATAGATATGAACTCTTTCACTCAGTCTATAGGACAGGATATGGGAAATTACATCTAATGTTTTTTGAAAATATTTTTTAACATCCACCTGAAATCTGTTCCAATACGACTACTTCAAAATACTTGATTTAAAAAAAAGTAATTTAAAAAAAACAAAATTTAAGGGCAAATGCTATACAAAGACATTTAAAGAAGACTACTAAGAGTGAGATGAGACGACCTCTAAAAATACCGTAACAATTTACAATATGGCTGTCATTCCCCACGTTCAATGTAATTCTTTGTGCAGATGATTATATTTAATGGCAGTAATGTTTCATTACTTAGCTGAAAAGACTGAATTATCTTATATAGTCATTAAATGGTTATTGCTACTACAAGTCATAAATTAACATTGTTACTTAATTAGTAAATTCAATTTAATTAATTTAATTAGGCACGTACTATTTTCATTTGCTTTTCCTATGGGCATGTTGTAGCAGTTTGCTATATTTGTTTGATTCTGGGTCACTTATCTTGCGCTGTACGTGGTTGGATATAGATGCCCAATATTATAAAGTTATTATTTTTTAACCCCTTTACAACTTTTGATGTATAGGTACGTCCAAGGTCACTCCCCCCTCTTTGATGTGGGCTCCAGCACCAGAGCCCACATCTTTTCAGGCACAAAACAGCTGATGTGAACAACTGTCATGTGTTCCTAACAGCCGCAGGTGGAATCGCAATCCACCCGTGCCTGTTAACATGTTCATTGCCGCTGTCAATCTCTGATAGCGGCATTTACCATGCACACATTGTAAGCAAGTCATAAGACCCGCCAATCGGTGCCCTTGTCATGCCGGGTGCTGATGGGACTGAATATAGCAGACTGAAGGCCTGCTATGTGTAGCACAAGCGATCAGATAATTGCAGCTTCTAGTCTCCCATGGAGACTATTGAAGAAAGTGAAAAGTAAAAAAAAATGTTTTTAAAAATACATAAAAGGTCAAATCACCTCCCTTTTGCTCCATTGAAAATGAAACCATAAAATAACAAAAAAATACACATATTAAGTTCAGAATCGCCCTATCTATCAAAATATAAAAAGAATTAATACGATCAGTAAACAGCATAATGAGAAAAAAATCAAAATGCCAGAGCTACATTTTTTTGGACATTGCAACATTGCAATAAAATGCAACAACAGGCGATCAAAAGATCATATCTACCCCAAAATGGTAGAGATAAAAACATCAGCTCAGTGAGCAGAAAATAAGCCCTCACCCAGCCCCGGGTTCCCAAGAAATGTAGATGCTGCAGGTCTTGGAAAATGGCTCCTTTTTTTTTTTTTTTTTTTTTTTTTTACAAACTTTGGATTTTTTTTTCACCACTTAAATAAAAAAAGAACCTAGACATGTTTTGTATTTGTGAACTCATAATGACCTGGAGAATCATGTTAACATTTTAGCATTTAGTGAACATGGTAAAAAGAAAAAAAATTGTGGAATTGCACTATTCTTGAAATTTCATCGCACTTGGAATTTTTTTCCCGTTTTCCAGTACGTGATATGGTAAAACCAATTGTGTCGTTTAAAAGTACAACTCGTCCCACAAAAGAAACCCTCACATAGCCATATTGATGGAAAAATAAATAAGTTAAACCATATTTGAATTTGACTGTTAGAATGTTTAGAATTTGTTCTATTAATCAGAACAACAAATGAATGTCAGCTAAAGGGAATCTGTTAGTAGGATCAACACTCCTAAGCCATCTATATGGGTATGTAGGTCACAGGAAGCTGAATAAAATGATACCTTGATATCTGCATATTGATGTCTTATTCTAGAGAAATCTACATTTTTCTTAAGACATAAATGAGCTGTTAAGATCTTTGGGCTGGACAGATGTATCCCTGAGAATCTGCCTCCAGAGCCTATTGTAAATGAAAGGGGGAGTTACCAGTGTGAGACATGTAGATCAGGAGAGCAAACTTTCATTGATAATAAGCTCTGGAGGCAGATTCTCAAGGAGATCTTTATCCAGCCCATAGGTCTTAACAGATCATTTATATCATGCCATTACTTCTGTTATCTATATGCCCATATAGACGACTTAGGAGGGTTAATGCTACAGAGATTCCCTTTAAATGAATTGTAAAACTCATTCCCATTACATTTTGAGTTAGTAAAAACCTACATTACAAGATTGCCAAAGACCCAATAATCACCTAAAACATAACACTACCATTTCTTTACTCTCTTCTTTCCCTTGTACCACATATTTATAGGAGAAAATATGGAATGTCTGTCTGATTACTTACACTTTATTCTACATTCGGAAAGAACCATTATTGCTTCAGCTCCCCAAATTGCATTTTAGAAGCATGAGGAAGTAAACGTTCCTTAAAGGGGTATTCTCAAGTTTGAAAGCTATTCCCTATCGATTGGATAGGGGAACATTTTCCATTTGCTGGAGGCCTTTATCAGTTCATAATCCAACTGGATTAAAAATGCATTTGTTCATATCCCCCAATTTTGTGTTTTTACCACTGTTTTTCATTATGTTTTTAAACTACTTTAAGTTCATCTAGTGGTTTTATTCCGTTTTCCATGAACAGCGCCATAGAACTCCATTTTTCCTTATCCACTTTTCTCATAAAACCCTTCATTTATGTATCCATTATACTGTAAGTAAACCATGCACTAGAACCCCACTAAATGCAAGAAACGGAACAAAAATAAATATGAACAATACTAGTGCAGAATGGCAATTTTATTCATGGATTTGCATACATGAGAAATGCAGATAGCTAGATTTATATCAGCTATGTAATTTATATTTACTGATTTATTTTCTGAGGATTTTTTTACCTGAATTTCTATGTGGAAATGTCTTATTAAATCATTACACTACATTCCTTTACACCACTATAGAACAATGTTCTAATTACATACTCTAATCCCTGGAATCAAGGGTGCGTATGGCTGCATAACATACCAGTGAATGAGATTAACTAGCAAAGGAGGGTATATTAATAATAAGAAAAAAATAATATTTGTTTAGAGTCTGTCTATAACATTAGCCATGGATACTGTATCGGTATTTTCGTCTTTTATAGCTGTTTTTTCTTAGTCTTATTCCCACATGACCATGCATAAACATTGTAAGAGACAATTCTCTCAATTTATTTTTTTCCATTGGAGTGGATCCTACTTTTTATCCTGAACTTATTATAATAGATGTATAAAATATACTTCTTGAGATGTAACACCGCCCGGACAGAGTAAATAGAAAATGTCCTTTTTATATATATTTTTTTTAAAGAACATGTACAATACAACAGATATTGTTAAATCTGATCTGTCCACAAATTTTAAAATACAAACTGGATACATTATTAGATAAATTGACCATATAAGACTGGTGTACTTACTTTATAGGTCCATGATAGAATGGCAGCATAATCTGTTTCATGAGTTTGTCTGTTTATAGTAAAATGAGCATGTTATGAGTCCGCTACATGCGTGTAATCGGTGAGATACACAGAGACATCTTATCATCTCGCAGGGTTGCCAACTTCACTTTTTACTTTTTCTGGACAACTTATCATAAAAATCACAAACAGACTATATTTTTACAGACACATTGTAAAACCATAATAAATTATTAGAATTCTAAGTGATACATGTCTCCAGCCCGTAAATTTGATTTGAAGGCATTAGCTACTTTCACAGTAAATTGTAAAATGATGATAATTACGGTCAAAATAATCTGTATACGGTAAGTTACTTCAGCTTCAAAAACATCACAGACGCCTCCATTTTTTTCACGGAAAGGGCAATAAACCTGACCCTATTTTTATGGACTGTCCTAGAACTTCTGGACGGTTAGCAACCCTGTCACGTAGTTGATGAAAACAAACCAAATTCTCGCAGATCCGAGTATTAGGCTCCACTTACAATTCAGATGCTCTATAGAATCATCCTCCTTCTTACAATTAGTATACCCTAAAGAAGATCATCTTGTCAGCGTTTGATCTTACTCTGGAAAAGTGAATGCAAAACGTGTGCCCCTGGAATACTGAGGGAATCATTTGATTTGCTAATTACATGTATTGGAGAAACAATTTCCTTGAACCGATAAGTTTTCTTTAAAAGAATTGACCATTTCAGTTAAGATTTGTCCCTGAATGCAGCTTGGTATAAGAAAAAAAAAATTGCCATACTCACCTTTCCATAATGCCCGCTCAGAGTTGCTGAGGTCACTTATTGGCTTTTCCCTTGACATCCACATCTCAGCCAAAGGCAGGCACAAAAGCAGCAGTAGAGGCTTGCTGGTGGACCAGGGGAAGGTGAATACGGAACAATTTTTTTTTATACTGTACTGCGCTCAGGTAAAAACATTAACTGAAAGGGGACAACCCCTTTAAACATGACAGTACTAACCAAACTTTAGCATGATCATACAAAGCACAGTGTTGCTCCACACATATACTGTATGCAATACTAAAGGGTTAGCCCAATCTTCACTCATGGATATTGTCATAGAGTATTTGTAAAAGTAATCACTATTGCAATTTACCAGTTATTAAAATTTGCAACTGTTCTTGAGATATTAACAAACACTTTGCCCTTTGTTGACAACCCGTTGCCAAGGAGACTGACCACCACTGCTGTCTTGCTTGTAAGTCTGTGCTGAAGATGGACAAAATTAGGAGTTAACAGTGCTCACCAATGATTCTGAATCACTTCAGATCAGTTCTTATAAGCTCAACAGAAAAAAGGACTTATAGGCACTGTGCATGTCCTGCTGTCTAACAGCAGTGGTCAGTCTCCAAAGCAATGAGCAGTAAAGAAAAGAAAGCATGTGAGCGAAACGCGCGTTGGGACATTTTTTGCTGTATTGTCTGTGATTCTTTGGACTACTTTAAATGGGTAAGCGCTGAGCTTTTTTTTGCTTTATACTGGTAACCCCAGTGATTGATCCTTTTATTTAGAGAAAAGTATTTGTGATGGTTATACTACCACTTAGTATGTATTTCAGCCATCAAGCTTCAGTAAGTGAGGACTGAAAACATTAAACATTTTGTTTGAAGAAAATTTTAATTACTGTTAACCTTTTGACCATAATTCGCAGCATTGCGGTTAACATATTCTTCCAAATTTGTACATGATAAATTATGGACTATATTTAAAGAATTAATTGCACTTTCTTAAAAATCTGCATTTGTTCCCAGGAATCTGGCGTGTTTAGATAAAATGATAGGTTCCGTGAGATTGTACACAATAGTCTGTCTAAATTTAACATTACATTATAGACAAGAGTAAAAGGAAGATTTAAAACAGGCAAACGTGAAAATTCTCCTGCTGGGAGACCAGAAAGATATAATGCTGCCGATTTGTTTGGAATAATTGACTGCTTGTGAACATAACAATTTTCCAGTGTAGTGATTACATAACATCAGCCTTGCTCACTTCTGCCATGCTATTTTTCATTATTGGTCTAGTTGGAAATGATAGATTTACTAAGTAACATCTGCAGTATTCTCCATACAGTGCAGTATTGTTACGGTCAGTATTGTTTTAATAGAAAGAATTGACATTTGTATTGTTAACCATTAAATGTCTCGGTTGTCATTCAACGAGAAAACAGCTGACCGCACCACCAGAGTACTCGTTAGCCGAACCCACCAACTTACAGCTGAAGCTGGTCACTCGATCTCGGGTGCTTGGCCGAAAGAACATGTAGATACATCTTGCAGGCAAAAGAAAATGGCACTGACCCGTAGAAGCACCAGATCGGCGCGAAACGGCCATTGTCTGAACCTACACACTCTTTTGTATGTACATCCCCAAGCCGTGAAGATTTTATCATGATGGAATAAAGGTTTACCAGTTTTAGAAGATCGGTGAGTGCTGCCATTTTCTTTTGCCTGCAACACTAAATGTCTCTGTTACTTATGTGGGTGACTTGAAAAGAATAGGAGAGATCAAGGCCCATTGTTTACATTTAAAGGGGTTTTCCTTATAATGCTTTTTATGTTTTAACCCTGTAGGTGTAATGGTACCCAGGGTGGTAGCCATAGGCGAGTGTCATGTGCCTGACACCCTGGCACGTTACAGACAATTGTATGTCCTGGCTGGGTGTTAGTGTTCTGAGGGCCTTGTGCCTGTGCAGGCCACCATTAGCTAATGATACTGGCTGGCCAGGACCATGAGTTCCACTGATTAATGAAGGAGACTTCTGTGCAAACATGGGAACTTTACTGAACTTAATAAGGGTTATGTACAAGGGATAGCGAGTACATAGTCTTAAGCACGTTTCATTCACAGCAAGAAGCCTTTTCACAGACATTGTTTCCTTCCACTGTAGTCCACTCCAGGGCAGGTATAGCATGCTGTTTCACCCTATTAAGTCACAGCTCGCTCAGCGGCTCCACATCACTAGGACCCTCACTAGTCACACAGTCTTAGCCCTCTTAGGTCCGTACCTTCGGCATTTATCAGGCTCAGGGTTTCTCGTGACTCATCGTCCTATTCAAGGACATATTTAAGGTGGAAGGCCACTCTGTCAGTTCCTGTCTCCTTCTAGCTGTGGATCACCCTTTGGCAGCACTGCACCATTCTTGCTCTCCAACCTCTCACTGACTGTATTCAGTAAGTAATCTGCCTTCCCTGGCAGTATCCCCTCCCACTGTGGGCTATTCCCAATCATTAACTGTATCTTAACTCTCCCTGCTTCTTCCAGCTACTAGTGGCTGGGCAGACTACAGCATCATGCTAACAATTTAAAACATCTGTATACACTAAGCCTATTACACTTATAAATGCTTATCCTATATGACTACATCATGTACTGTACATTGCTTACATTACTACATACATTACATAGGCCAAACATCTTACACTTCACATGACACAATATGTACACAAGATGCAGGACATTATTCAGATTACACCGCACATTATACACAGCACTGATGTCATCAAGGGGCAGCAGGGCAATATGTCCATCTGCTTACATAGGCTTGCAGATTTAAAAATTAAAACTAACTCCACTATATTCATTGCTGCATTAGTGCCGTCCAGTCTAATTCACAGGCTTCAGAGGTACAGTAATGTCACTGTAGCAGCCAATCCCTGACTGCTGCAGCCAATCCCTGACATCTGTGCAAATGTAGAGGACATTGGTTGCCAGAAACTGGATTTACTGTAGTTACATATACATGTATAGTAGTGGCTATATTGCCTCTACAGCCTGTCACAGACACCATGGGAAGTAAATGGGAGTAGCTCTGGGTGAGATTAGCTGAATTTGTTACCTTTAAAATCTGCAAATCTATGGGGTAAAAATCACCTGAGAAACAAGTCAAAAATACCCATAAGAGTGACCATACACATTTTTATGTAGAACATCTTGCTGTGTATATATTCAGGCTTTTGAACGTCTATTAATGACTTCAGATTTCTAGAAACGCCAAGCGGTTGAAAGAAGTTACATATCTTAGGCCATTATCCACTCAGATGATGCTCTGTACTTTACATTACAAGTCAATGGGAGAGCCCAAAAGACACTTAGAGGACGCTTGGATGTCTTTTGGAGCGTTTTGCCAAAGTTTTTGCTTAAAAAAAAAAAATGATAAAGATTTCTTCATTATTCAACTGAGTGAAAAAAATGGCAGGAAAATGTAAGTAAAAAAGACTTTGCAAAAACCATGGGAAAACTCTCCAAAATAAAGCAGGTGGCCAAAACTGTCAGAAAAACGCTCAGGAGACAACTGAAAAAAACGCAAAAAAGATTTGAAAAACTCGATGAGTTTACCTGAGCTTAAAAGATGTGTGTGCACATACCCTAAGAAATCATAACCATTTGATTCTCTTAGGGATATACTGTATGTTCTGTGTAATTTATCCTAAAATTTCAGACAATCTGAAGTTTTCATGGACAAATTTGTAAAGCATAACAACTGACAATTATTAGTGATTAGGGATGAGCGGACACCTGGAAGTTCAGATACTAGTACCAACTGAACTTTAGTCCAAAGTTTAGTTCAGGTACCCAAATTTGAACCTGAACCCAAACCCCATTCAAATCAATGGGGACCTGAACTTTGGAGCTAGAAAATATTCTCCCTGTCTCTCTCTCTACCTTTGTCCCTTTCTCTCCTTCTTTCTCTCTGTTTGGAGTTCAGCACCGGACACTAAGTGTCTTGTACGAACCCCCCTTTACTATTCCGGTCCCCTCATCTCTTCTAGTGATAAATGTCCAAAACTCAATATATTGATGACTTGCTCAACAGCTTTAAAAAATACCGACAGACTAATCTTTATTTTTCTCACTGAAAATAAAATTTTCTATTTTTACACAATTTACAGCAATTTACAGACTCTTGCAACTTTGCCTGGTTTATACGAATAAGAGCAATGGTTAAGGGGAATTCTGTGAGCAGGCTTTTAGTATGTAATCTTAAAGCAGGGATGTGTCACTTGCTCAGCATCTTGCTGTTGTTTCAGTGCAATCAGTGTTTTATCAGCAGGAGATTATCATTGCTGGACTAGGTGTCCTGTGCAAGGCAGTCAGACTAATCTGCATAACCCCACCCCACCACTTATTGGTAGCTTGCTGACAATGCACAGCGTACACAGGATGTTGCCAGTCAGGGTTGTGGGTGGGGTTATTCAGAGCTCAGCATTCTAAACACTACTACATCTACAGCAAAGAAAAGAGATTTTATGAAAATTATACCAAATGGACCAGTAAGAAATTGTAAAATGATGTCAGCTTCAGTTGCGAATTTGTAATAAGACCTCAAGCACACAATTGTTACATGTGATATATTAGGACGCTAAAGGAGATCTATAGGCCCAAACTTTATGTGCGTTCAATTGAAAACAAACTTTCATGATACCTGAAAACTCTGCAAATTTCTTTGTGACGAATCTACGACAGATTTTGCTGCAAAATTGGCACAAATTTGGGGCAAAACAAGCAAGTGTTACATGTGGCTTTTACCAAAAAGTTTGTGGAGGAATTGCTATGCATTACATGAATTGTAAATCCCAACCACATGTCAGTTTACAGTCATTGCCAAAAGTATTGGTACCCTTGAAATTGGAGCACCCGCTAGAACTGTGGGGTACTCGGAACCGTGGTGACTCCGGGCTCTAATCTGCTGCTGTGCCTTTGGGTGTCAATGGTGGCCAGGAGACTTGAAATCTCCTGCCCTCTGGTTTCTGCTGTGGGGCATACAGTTCCCACACAACCTCAAACCCCGATATCCGGCTTCTTGCGCTCAATCCTGGGAGGGAGCTCAATCACAGCTCCACTCCCAGTTCTCCTCTTCTCACATGCTTCCTCTTCCTCAGACTAGCTCTAACTGACTAACTCCTCCTCCAGACCAGAACTTATAGTGAAGCTACCCTGAAACTGGGTCTAGAGCTCCCCCTTCTGGCCTGGAGTCAGGAAAGTGTTGTATGCTAGTGTTACTTGTTAAGGGAACTCCTTTTTGCTTCCAGGCATGGCATCACCCTCCCCGTGAGGAAAGCATTACCATTGTGGCATCCGAACTCCTGGGGTGCCACAAAATTGCTCCATAAAACGAAGTATTTCTCCCAGAAAATTATTGCAATTACACATCATGATAAATCCGCACCTCGTCATCCCGACTGAAGTCACAATTACTTAGGAAGGATCACGTAAAACGGTCTCCCCACTTTCACCAATGTGATGTGCTGTACCCCCTGGGGACACATAAGGTCAGTTTGATACAGTTTTACACTAACTCACCCTGTCTACATGTGCCCAGGGAGGCATGTGTAGTGAGAGGATGTGTTGCTCACAACCCTGGGAGGCTGTGAAGCCCCTTTCACTAGCACCAGTGAAACAGAGAATTGCCAGACCGGCAGGACTGCCACTAGTTCCTCGTTAGATATAAGCCTGGTCCATTAACAGAATTATATCAGGCTAGAAACCAGCCCGGGGAGCATGTTAAACCGAGAAATGGACATGTGGAGTCATGGATAAAGGTTAAATTATATATTTACATTATATCACACTAGACAATACACTATATACATGATTGTTATACGTATACAATGGTCAGATATGCAAATACAAACAGTGGCAATGCAAAAGATATTAACAGATTTATCATGTCAATTACCGATTTGATGTGAACCCCTTTCTGCCATGGCAGAACCAACGCTTTGACGCGGGCTCCGGCGGTGAGCCCGCATCAAAGTCAGGACATGTCAGCTGTTTTGAACAGCTGACATGTGCCCAAAATTTGCAAGGGTGGAATCGTGATCTGCCCGCGTCTATTAACTAGTTAAATGCTTCGGTCAAACTCTGACAGCGGCATTTATCAAGCGCTTCCGGCCATCCAGCCAGAAATGCGCTCACCGTTGACCCCATCACATGAGCGGGAGTCAGCGGTGCATCAGCATAACAACCTGAGGTCTCCTACAGACCTCTATGGTTGTTGATGCCAGATTGCTGTGAGCGCCACCCAGTGGTCGGCGCTCATAGCAATGCTGTAATTCAGCTACATAGGGGTGATTTGAGCACCGCCCCCATGTAGCAAAGCCAATCAGGCTATGCCAGCTTCTAGCCTCCCATGGAGGGTATTGAAGCATGGCAAAAGTTAAAAAAATGTTTTAAAAAATATGAAAAAAAAAAAATTTAAAAGTTCAAATCACCCCCCTTTCACCCCATTCAAAATAAAACAATAAAAAAAATCAAACCTACACATATTTGGTATTGTCACTTTCAAAATCACCCAATCTATCAATAAAAAGAAGAATTAACCTGATCGCTAAATGGTGTAGGGAGAAAAATTCGAAACGCCATAATTGGTTTTTTGGTCACCGCGACATTGCATTAAAATGCAATAATGGGCGATCAAAAGAACGTATCTGCACCGAAATAGTATAATTAAAACCGTCAGCTCGGCCCAGACTGTGCGGAGTCAGCTGATCCCTAATCGCCGTGGCATGCGATTAGGGATCAGCTGACACCGCACAGTCTGAAGAAGGCAGAGGGAGATGAGCGAGAGGCTTAGATATGCACTGCGCATGCCCAGGAATACCAGCCCCGCAGTGAGACACTGCAGGGCGGGATGTCTGGCAGGGCGGCCGCACAGGCGCAGTCAGCTAGACTGCAAATGAGGACAGAGGATGGGCAGCGCTCACTGCGCATGCCCAAGGCATGAGAAAAGAGCGCAGGCGTCGGCTCATTTGAAAACAGCGCTGAGGAGGCGCCGCCTGACACGCACAGGCCTGGAGTGACGGCTGTGCTGCGTCTGATTAGCAAGGAAAGACCCGGCACATTTTATAAACGTTTATTTCAGCGTGTGCAGGCATCATAACTAAAAGAGCCACCTTGTCAGAATGCAGCATTTGTGCTGCACAAGCTGGCTCTTTTAGTTACAAAGGCCTGAGGGGGGTGACAGGTTCCCTTTAATATTCTTCACACACATGTTTTGTTATACACATGTTTATTTCCTTTGTGTGTATTGGAGCCAGGGCTTCCACCAGGAATTTCAGAGCTCCATACTGGCAAAACTTTCGGGCCCCCTTGAGACTCCGCCCAGACTCCACTCTAGCTTCGCCTCCACCTCCCGAACCTTCCACAGTCCCACTGCCCACTCTTGGAAAGACTCCACTTCTGCACCATGGACTCACCAATCACACATCAACAATTCCCATTGAACACCATATCACATATATAGCCATCAGCTTTTGTTTGGGCCAAAAGATTTTTTAAGCTGCCACCACGACAAGGTAGACTCTTCTGGCAGGGACCCACTTTACTCTAACCTATTAAACATTGGTTAAAATACTCAATACTCTTTTGGTATACTTTTATTTATTTTTCTTTAACCCCTTTCCGCCATCGGACATACTATCCCGTCCATGTGACTTGGGACTTAATACCCATGGACGGGATAATACTTCATATCACACCTGACATCTGGCACTATGTGCCAGGAGCGGTCACGGACCGCTTCCGGCATTTTAACCCCGGAACACTACGATCAAACAAGATCGCAGCGTTCCAGTGGCACAGGGAAGCATAGCACAGGGAGGGGGCTCCCTGCGTGCTTCCCTTGGACCCTCAGAACAGCGTGATCCCAAATCCAAGATGGCTGCGGGGTCCTTCTGGGCCCTACAGGGAGGTGGCTTGTCAGTGCCTACTGAGAGCAGGCATCGGCAAGCCTCCTGCACTGCCTGTCAGATCGCTGATCTGACACAGTGCTTTGCAAAGTGTCAGATCAGCGATCTGACTTTATATAGTGATGTCCCACCCTGGGACAATGTAAAAAAGTAAAATAAAAAAATGTAACATGTGTAAAAATATTTTCTTAAAAATTCCTAAATAAAGAAAAAAGAAAAAATTTACACATTTACACATATTTAGTATCGCCACGTCCATAACGACCCGACCTATAACACTGTCCCACTAGTTAACCCCTTCAGTAAACACCGTAAAAAAAAAATAAAAAAACAAGGCAAAAAACAATGCTTTATCATCATACCGCCGAACAAAAAGTGGAATAACACGCGATCAAAAAGACGGATATAAGTAAACATGGTACCTCTGAAAATGTCATCTTGTCTCGCAAAACACGAGCTGCCATACAGCATCATCAGGAAAAAAATTTAAAAGTTATAGCCTTCAGATTAAAGCGAAAGCTTTAAATAATTATTTTTTATATAAAATAGTTTTTATTGTATAAAACCGCCAAAACATAAAAAAAATATAAATGAGGTATCACTGTCATCGTACTAACCCGAAAACTGCTTTATCAATTTTACCACACGCAGAACGGTATAAACGCCTCACCCAAAAGAAATTCATGAATTGCTTGTTTTATTCATTCTGCCTCCCAAAAGTCGTAATAGAACGTGACCGAAAATATTATGTGCCCAAATATGGTACCAATAAAAACGTCAACTCGTCCTTCAAAAAACAAGAACTCACATGACTCTGTGGGCGAAAATATGGAAAAATTCTAGCTCTCAAAATGTGGTGATGCAGAAACTATTTTTTGCAATAAAAAGCATCTTTTAGTGTGTGACAGCTGCCAAACAAAAATTCGCTATAAAAACCCGCTATAAATAGTAAATCAAACCCCCTTCGTCACCCCTTTAGTTAAGGAAAAATAATAAAATAAAAAAATGTATTTATTTCTATTTTCCTATTAGGGTAAGACTTCTTTTACACATACCATTGTTTTGCAGCCTGCTTTTGTGGCCCCAATCGATTTCGATGGGGCCGCAAAAAACGGGCCTCAACAATTTCACAGTGCGCCATGCGTCATATGGCCAGGAAGGTCGTATTTATAGCCGTGAAAAAAGATCGAGCCTACTCGATATTTTTCCCAGCTTACGGACATGGCCCCCATTGAAAATCAATGGGGTCGCAAAAACAACGGAAGTTTGTTTTTGTGGTGCACCGTGACTTCGGTTTTTGCAGAACGCCGTTTTTTTTCTCTAATACTATTTCCATAGTATTGGAAACCTGAAAAATGGCGATCAGGGTTAGGGGTGTGGTTAGGGTTATGGTTAGGGTTGGGATTAGGGTTAAGGGTGTGTTGAGGTTAGGGGTGTGGTTAGGGTTGAGATTAGGGTTAGGGGTGTTTTCGGGTTAGGGTTGGAGTTGCAATTGGGGGGTTTCTACTCTTTAGGCTCTCCAAACGTGACATGGCGTCTAATCTCATTTCCAGCCAATTCTGCGTTGAAAAAGTAAAACATTTCTCCTTCCCTTCCGAGCTCTGCTGTGCACCCAAACAGTGGTTTACCCCCACATATGGGGTATCAACATACTCAGGACAAATTGGACAACAACTTTTGGGGTCCTTTTTCTCCTGTTACCCTTGTGAAAATACAAAACTGGGGGCTAAAAAATAATTTTTGTGGAAAAAAAAGATTTTTTAATTTTCACGGCTCTGCGTTATAAACTGTAGTGAAACACTTGGGGATTCAAAGTTCTCACAACACATCTAGATAAGTTCTTTGGAGGTCTAGTTTCCAATACGAGGTCACTTATGGGGGGGTTCTACTGTTTAGGTACATCAGGGGCTCTGCAAACGCAACATGACGCCCGCAAACCATTCCATCTAAGTCTGCATTCCAAAACGACGCTGCTTCCTTTCTGAGCTATGCCATGCGCCCAAACATTGGTTTACCCCCACATATGGGGTACTGGCGTACGCAGAACAAATTGCACAACAACTTTTGGGTCCAATTTCTCTCGTCACCCTTGGGAAAATAAAGAATTGGGGGCAAAAATTCATTTTTGTGAAAAAATATGATATTTTATTTTTAGGGCTCTGCATTATAAACTTCTGTGAAGCAGTTGGTGGGTCAAAGTGCTCACCACACATCTAGATAAGCTCCTTAGGGGGTCTACTTTCCAAAATGGTGTCACTTGTGGGGGGTTTCAATGTTTAGGCACATCAGTGGCTCTCCAAACGCAACATGGCATCCCATCTCAATTCCTGTCAATTTTGCATTGAAAAGTCAAACGGCGCTCCTTCCCTTCCGAGCTCTGCCGTGCGCCCAAACAGTGGTTGACCCCCACATATGGGGTATCAGCGTACTCAGGACAAATTGCACAACCTTTCAATTTCTTCTCTTACCCTTGGGAAAATAAAAAATTGGGGGCGAAAAGATCATATTTGTGAAAAAATATGATGTTTTATTTCTACGGCTCTGCATTATAAACTTCTGTGAAGCACTTGGTGGGTTAAAGTGCTCACCACACATCTAGATAAGTTCCTTAGGGGGTCTACTTTCCAAAATGGTGTCATTTGTGGGGGGTTTCAATGTTTAGGCACATCAGGGGCTCTCCAAACTCAACATGGCGTCCCATCTCAATTCCAGTCAATTTTGCATAGAAAAGTCAAACGGCGCTCCTTCCCTTCCGAGCTCTGCCATGCACCCAAACAGTGGTTTACCCCCACATATGGGGTATCAGCGTACTCTGAACAAATTGTACAACAACTTTTGGGGTCCATTTTCTCCTGTTACCCTTGGTAAAATCAAACAAATTGGAGCTGAATTTAATTTTTTGTGAAAAAAAGTTAAATGTTCATTTTTTTTTAAACATTCCAAAAATTCCTGTAAAACACCTGAAGGGTTAATAAACTTCTTGAATGTAGTTTTGAGCACCTTGAGGGGTGCAGTTTTTAGAATGGTGTCACACTTGGTTATTTTCTATCATATAGACCCCTCAAAATGACTTCAAATGTGATGTGGTCCCTAAAAAATATTGGTGTTGTAAAAATGAGAAATTGCTGGTCAACTTTTAACCCTTATAATTCCCTAACAAAAAAAAATTTTGGTTCCAAAATTGTGCTGATGTAAAGTAGACATGTGAGAAATGTCACCTATTAATTATTTTGTGTGACATATCTCTATGATTTAAGGGCATAAAAATTCAAACTTGGAAAATTGCAAAATTTTCAAAATTTTCGCCAAATTTCCGTTTTTTTCACAAATAAACGCACATTATATCTAAAACATTTTACCACTATCATAAAGTACAATATGTCATGAGTAGTGTTGAGCATTCCGATACCGCAAGTATCGGGTATCGGCCGATCCTTGCGGTATCGGAATTCCGATACCGAGATCCGATATTTTTGTGGTATCGGGTATCGGAATCGGAAGTCCCCACAGTGCTAAAATCACTATAATGTAAAGTGGGCGGTGCATGGGCGGAGACTGCGTGTCTCTGTGCGGGCGGGGTCTGTGCGGGCCTGCCAGGGATCTCATTCTATGCGGCCGGCGCTGTATGCCCAGGCTTGATGCGGCGTGCCGGGGCTTGATGCGGCGTGGGAGGGCTCTGCGGCGTGCTGGGGGGGTCTATGCGGTGTGCTGGGGGGGTCTATGCGGCGTGAGGGGCTCTCTGCGGTGTGCTGGGGGATCTATGCGGCGTGAGGGGCTCTCTGCGGCGTTCTGGGGCGTCTATGCGGCGTGCTGGGGGGTCTATGCGGCGTGCTGGGGGGTCTATGCGGCGTGCGGGGGTCTCTGCGGCGTGCTGGGGGGTCTCTGCGGCGTGGGGGGGGGTCTCTGCGGCGTGGGGGGGGTCTCTGCGGCGTGGGGGGTCTCTGCGGCGTGCGGGGGTCTCAGTGCGGGCATCGTCCGATGGGACTACAAGTCCCATCGGGCTATGCCTGCTACACTGACAGTGATTGACACATTAGCCAATGATGGGACAGTAGTAGTCCCATCATCCGGCTAATGTGTTGAATGAAAAAAAAAAAAATACTCCATACATACATTCTACATACATACATACATATAGACATACAGTACATTCATACATTACATACATGACATACATTACATTAAACATAGATTACATACTCACCATTACTTGTCATTTTGATCCCCGAAGCCAGTGTCATCTATAAAAAATGTGAAAAAAACAAACAACCAATATACTCCCTGTCCGCAGAAATCCACGAGTGTCCCACGACGATCTCCCGTGGAGAGCAGCAGCATCAAATAATGCGACCGCTCTCTAGGGGCTCAGAAACACAATGACGGGAGGAAGGTATCCTTCCGCCACTGTATTCCTCCGCCGCTGTAAAAAAAAAAGTCCCTAGTCTCACTTTATGGCATTGCTGTATGAGACATTTTCCCATGCAGCAATTATATAAAGTGACACTTTGAACTCAGGTAACCTCAGTGATGCACTGCAGGAGCCATTGTCTCCTGTCAGTGTGTCACTGAGGGTCCTATAGAGCAGTGACGTCACCCGATGTCACTGTTCTATAGGGGAGATCGTCGTGGGACACTCGTTATTAATTGGACTACGGCGGACAGGTAGTATGCGGTTTATTATTTTACGTTTTTTGCAGGCGCTGAAGTATGGTAAGTATGGTGAAATGAAGAATATTAAAATACTTTTTCCTAATGTGTGCGTGTTTTATTAACCCTTTTCTTACTATTGGATTAATAACGGATAGGCGTCTTATTGACGCCTCTCCGTTATTAACCCGGCTTAATGTCACCTTACGATAGCAAGGTGACATTAACCCCTTATTACCCCATATCCCACCGCTACACGGGAGTGGGAAGAGAGGGGCTAAGTGCCGGAATTGGCGCATCTTACGGATGCGCCATTTTCGGGGCGGCTGCGGACTGGTATTTGTAGCCTGGGGGGGGGGCCAATATCCATGGCCCCTCTCTAGGCTATGAATATCAGCCCGCAGCTGTCTGCGTAGCCTTTCTGGCTATAAAATATAGGGGGACCCCACGTCATTTTTTGGGGGGGTCCCCCTATTTTAATAGCCAGTAAAGGCTACGCAGACAGCTGCGAGCTGATATTCATAGCAGGCTACAAATATTGGCCCCCGGCCGTCGGCTTTCCCCCTCTGGCGCAGAAAATTGCGCGGGAGCCCACGCCGTTTTTTTCCATTTTTTTTTTTTTTTTAAATTCAACGCTCATAAAGGCCTCTTTCACCCTTGCGTCAGTACGGGTCCGTCGCTATGCGTCAAGCCGACGTACCGACGCACGTTGTGAAATTTGTACACGACGTGGGCAGCGGATGCAGTTTTTCAACGCATCCACTGCCCATTCTGAAGTGCGGGGAGGAGGGGGCAGAGTTTCTGCTACGCATGCGCAGTAGAAAATGGCAGACGCGACGGACAAAAAAACGTTCACTTGAACGTTTTTTCGTGCCGACGGTCCGCCAAAACTCGACGGATCCGTTGCAGAACGGATGCGACGTGTGGCCATTCGTCGCGATCCGTCGCTAATACAAAGTCTATGGGGAAAAAAAATGCATCCTGCGAGCACATTTGCAGGATCCGTTTTTTTCCGCCAGATCCGTTTTTTCAGTCGGATCCGTTGTTTTCCGCCAGATCGTTTTTTTTCCACTGGATCCGTTTTTTTCCGCTAGATCCGTTTTTTTTCCGCCGGATCCGTTTTTTCCTGCCGGATCCATTTTTTTCCGCCAGATCCGTTTTTTCTCATAGAGTTGTAATAGCGCCGGATTGCGCCTGATGGCCACACATTTCATCCGTTTTTTGCAGGATTCGTAAAAAAAACCTTTCCGCCGGACGGAAAACTCATAGGAACGTTTTTTGTCCGTTATTTTTCATGCATGTTTCCATTCAAATCATGCACATTTTCCGTTTATTTATTTTCCAAAAACCTCATCAAAACCTGCATCAAAACTAAACTGCATGAAAAACCGCACCAAAAACCTGCATCAAAAACCGCACCAAAAACCTGCAGCAAAAAAAGCACCAAAAACTGCATCAAAAACTGAACCAAAAACTACATCAAAAACCGCACCAAAAACATGCAGCAAAAAAGCACCAAAAACTGCATCCAAAACCGCATCAAAAACTGCACCAAAAACCGCACCAAAAACCTGCAGCAAAAAACACCAAAAACTGCATCAAAAACCGCATCAAAAACTGCACCAAAAACTGCATCAAAAACCGCACCAAAAACCTGCATCAAAAAAAGCACCAAAAACTGCATCAAAAACTGAACCAAAAACTACATCAAAAACCGCACCAAAAACATGCGGTTTTTGATGCAGTTTTTGGTGCTTTTTTGCTGCATGTTTTTGGTGCGGTTTTTGATGTAGTTTTTGGTTCAGTTTTTGATACAGTTTTTGGTGCGTTTTTTGATGCAGGTTTTTGGTGCGGTTTTTGATGCAGTTTTTGGTGCAGTTTTTGATGCGGTTTTTGATGCAGTTTTTGGTGCTTTTTGCTGCAGGTTTTTGGTGCGGTTTTTGATGTAGTTTTTGGTTCAGTTTTTTATGCAGTTTTTGGTGCTTTTTTTGCTGCAGGTTTTTGGTGCGGTTTTTGATGCAGTTTTTGATGCGTTTTTTGATGCAGTTTTTGGTGCTTTTTGCTGCAGGTTTTTGGTGCGGTTTTTGATGCAGTTTTTGGTGCAGTTTTTGATGCAGTTTTTGATGCAGTTTTGGTGCTTTTTTGCTGCACCGAAAACCACACCAAAAACCTGCAGCAAAAAACACCAAAAACTGCATCAAATACTGCACCAAAAACTGCATCAAAAACCTGCAGCAAAAAAGCACCAAAAACTGCATCAAAAATGGCATCAAAAACCTGCAGCAAAAAAAGCACCAAAAACCTGCAGCAAAAAAAGCACCAAAAACTGCATCAAAAACCGCATCAAAAAGCTACATCAAAAACAGCACCAAAAACTGCATCAAAAACCGCATCAAAAACTGCACCAAAAACCTGCAGCAAAAAAGCACCAAAAACTGCATCAAAAACGGCATCAAAAACCTGCAGCAAAAAAAGCACCAAAAACTGCATCAAAAACCTCAACAAAAAGCTACATAAAAAACAGCACCAAAAACTGCATCAAAAACCGCACCAAAAACCTGCAGCAAAAAAAGCACCAAAAACTGCATCAAAAACTGAACCAAAAACTACATCAAAAACCGCACCAAAAACATGCAGCAAAAAAGCACCAAAAACTGCATCAAAAAACGCATCAAAAACTGCACCAAAAACTGCATCAAAAACCGCACCAAAAACCTGCAGCAAAAAGCACCAAAAACTGCATCAAAAACCGCATCAAAAATTGCACCAAAAACTGCATCAAAAACCGCACCAAAAACCTGCAGCAAAAAAGCACCAAAAACTGCATCAAAAACTGCATCAAAAACAGCACCAAAAACCTGCAGCAAAAAAAGCACCAAAAACTGCATCAAAAACCGCATCAAAAAGCTACATCAAAAACAGCACCAAAACCTGCATCAAAAACCGCATCAAAAACTGCACCAAAAACTGCATCAAAACCTGCATAAAAAACTGGTGCAGTTTTGATGCGGTTTTTGATGCAGTTTTTGCTGCAGGTTTTTGGTGCGGTTTTTTATGCAGAAAATTGCGCGGGAGCCCACGCCGTTTTTTTCCATTTTTTTTTTTTTTTAAATTCAACGCTCATAAAGGCCTCTTTCACCCTTGCGTCAGTACGGGTCCGTCGCTATGCGTCGAGCCGACGTACCGACGCACGTTGTGAAATTTGTACACGACGTGGGCAGCGGATGCAGTTTTTCAACGCATCCACTGCCCATTCTGAAGTGCGGGGAGGAGGGGGCAGAGTTTCTGCTGCGCATGCGCAGTAGAAAATGGCAGACGCGACGGACAAAAAAACGTTCACTTGAACGTTTTTTCGTGCCGATGGTCTGCCAAAACTCGACGGATCCGTTGCAGAACGGACGTGACGTGTGGCCATTCGTCGCGATCCGTCTCTAATACAAGTCTATGGGGAAAAATAATGCATCCTGCGAGCACATTTGCAGGATCCGTTTTTTTCCACCAGATCCGTTTTTTCAGTCGGATCCGTTGTTTTCCGCCAGATCGGTTTTTTTCCACCGGATCCGTTTTTTTCCGCCAGATCCGTTTTTTTTACATTGGATCCGTTTTTTTCTGCCAGATCTGTTTTTTTCCACCGGATCCGTTTTTTTTCCACCAGATCCGTTTTTTCCTGCCGGATCCATTTTTTTCCGCCAGATCCGTTTTTTCTCATAGAGTTGTAATAGCGCCGGATTGCGCCTGATGGCCACACATTTCATCCGTTTTTTGCAGGATTCGTTAAAAAAAACTGTTTCCGCCGGACGGAAAACTCATAGGAACGTTTTTTGTCCGTTATTTTTCATGCATGTTTCCATTCAAATCATGCACATTTTCCGTTTATTTATTTTCCAAAAACCTCATCAAAACCTGCATCAAAACTGCATGAAAAACCGCACCAAAAACCTGCATCAAAAACAGCATCAAAAACCGCACCAAAAACCTGCATCAAAAACCGCACCAAAAACTGCATCAAAAACCGCACCAAAAACTGCATCAAAAACCGCACCAAAAACCTGCAGCAAAAAAGCACCAAAAACTGCATCAAAAACTGCATCAAAAACCGCACCAAAAAACTGCAGCAAAAAACTGCAGCAAAAAAAGCACCAAAAACTGCATCAAAAACCGCATCAAAAAGCTACATCAAAAACAGCACCAAAAACTGCACCAAAAACTGCATCAAAAACAGCACCAAAAAACTGCAGCAAAAAAAGCACCAAAAACTGCATCAAAAACCGCATCAAAAAGCTACATCAAAAACAGCACCAAAAACTGCATCAAAAACCGCACCAAAAACCTGCAGCAAAAAAGCACCAAAAACTGCATCAAAAACCGCATCAAAAACTGCACCAAAAACTGCATCAAAAACCGCATCAAAAAGCTGGAGCAAAAAAAGCACCAAAAACTGCATCAAATACTGCACCAAAAACTGCATAAAAAACCGCACCAAAAACCTGCAGCAAAAACTGCATCAAAAACCGCATCAAAACTGCACCAGTTTTTTATGCAGGTTTTGATGCAGTTTTTGGTGCAGTTTTTGATGCGGTTTTTGATGCAGGTTTTGGTGCTGTTTTTGATGTAGCTTTTTGATGCGGTTTTTGATGCAGTTTTTGGTGCTTTTTTTGCTGCAGGTTTTTGGTGCTGTTTTTGATGCAGTTTTTGATGCAGTTTTTGGTGCTTTTTTGCTGCAGGTTTTTGATGCAGTTTTTGGTGCAATTTTTGATGCGGTTTTTGATGCAGTTTTTGGTGCTTTTTGCTGCAGGTTTTTGGTGCGGTTTTTGATGCAGTTTTTGGTGCTTTTTTGCTGCAGGTTTTTGGTTCAGTTTTTGATGCAGTTTTTGGTGCTTTTTTTGCTGCAGGTTTTTGGTGCGGTTTTTGATGCAGTTTTTGGTGCTGTTTTTTATGTAGCTTTTTGTTGAGGTTTTTGATGCAGTTTTTGGTGCTTTTTTTGCTGCAGGTTTTTGATGCCGTTTTTGATGCAGTTTTTGGTGCTTTTTTGCTGCAGGTTTTTGGTGCAGTTTTTGATGCGGTTTTTGATGCAGTTTTTGGTGCTGTTTTTGATGTAGCTTTGTGATGCGGTTTTTGATGCAGTTTTTGGTGCTTTTTTTGCTGCAGGTTTTTGATGCCGTTTTTGATGCAGTTTTTGGTGCTTTTTTGCTGCAGGTTTTTGATGCAGTTTTTGGTGCAGTATTTGATGCAGTTTTTGGTGTTTTTTGCTGCAGGTTTTTGGTGTGGTTTTTGGTGCAGCAAAAAAGCACCAAAACTGCATCAAAAACCGCATCAAAAACTGCACCAAAAACTGCATCAAAAACGTTATTAATCCAATAGTAAGAAAAGGGTTAATAAAACACGCACACATTAGGAAAAAGTATTTTAATATTCTTCATTTCACCATACTTACCATACTTCAGCGCCTGCAAAAAACGTAAAATAATAAACCGCATACTACCTGTCCGCCGTAGTCCAATTAATAACGAGTGTCCCACGACGATCTCCCCTATAGAACAGTGACATCGGGTGACGTCACTGCTCTATAGGACCCTCAGTGACACACTGACAGGAGACAATGGCTCCTGCAGTGCATCACTGAGGTTACCTGAGTTCAAAGTGTCACTTTATATAATTGCTGCATGGGAAAATGTCTCATACAGCAATGCCATAAAGTGAGACTAGGGACTTTTTTTTTTACAGCGGCGGAGGAATACAGTGGCGGAAGGATACCTTCCTCCCGTCATTGTGTTTCTGAGCCCCTAGAGAGCGGTCGCATTATTTGATGCTGCTGCTCTCCACGGGAGATCGTCGTGGGACACTCGTGGATTTCTGCGGACAGGGAGTATATTGGTTGTTTGTTTTTTTCACATTTTTTATAGATGACACTGGCTTCGGGGATCAAAATGACAAGTAATGGTGAGTATGTAATCTATGTTTAATGTAATGTATGTCATGTATGTAATGTATGAATGTACTGTATGTCTATATGTATGTATGTATGTAGAATGTATGTATGGAGTATTTTTTTTTTTTTCATTCAACACATTAGCCGGATGATGGGACTACTACTGTCCCATCATTGGCTAATGTGTCAATCACTGTCAGTGTAGCAGGCATAGCCCGATGGGACTTGTAGTCCCATCGGACGATGCCCGCACTGAGACCCCCGCACGCCGCAGAGACCCCCCCCACGCCGCAGAGACCCCCCCACGCCGCAGAGACCCCCCAGCACGCCGCAGAGACCCCCGCACGCCGCATAGACCCCCCAGCACGCCGCATAGACCCCCCAGCACGCCGCATAGACCCCCCAGCACGCCGCATAGACCCCCCAGCACGCCGCATAGACGCCCCAGAACGCCACATAGACGCCCCAGAACGCCGCAGAGAGCCCCTCACGCCGCATAGACCCCCCAGCACGCCGCTTAGACCCCTCACGCCGCATAGACCCCCCCAGCACGCCGCAGAGCCCTCCCACGCCGCATCAAGCCTGGGCATACAGCGCCGGCCGCATAGAATGAGATCCCTGGCAGGCCCGCACAGACCCCGCCCGCACAGAGACACGCAGTCTCCGCCCACGCACCGCCCACACTCTCCCCCCCCTCCAGAACCCCATATAGAAGGACAGAAAGGGCTGATTTACCGTCCGATACTTGAGTCCCATTCACTTGTATTGGTATCGGGTATCGGTATCGGATTAGATCCGATACTTTGCCGGTATCGGCCGATACTTTCCGATACCGATACTTTCAAGTATCGGACGGTATCGCTCAACCCTAGTCATGAGAAAACAATGTCAGAATCGCCAAGATCCGTTGAAGCGTTCCAGAGTTATAACCTCATAAAGGGACAGTGGTCAGAATTGTAAAAATTGGCCCGGTTATTAACGTGCAAACCACCCTTGGGGCTTAAGGGGTTAATGTGCAAATCAAACTAGGCTTTTGGTGAGCAAACAGTTATTGAACAGAAACTCGAACAGCCGAATTTTAAGCAAATTGTTTGGGTTCGTCGAACGACTCGAACACCGCCCAAAACAGCTCGAATTTGAAATTTGCGAACAGTTCGACTCGAACACCGCTCATCTCTACTCCAGAATCAATTCAGAGAGAATTTGTCTAAGGGCCCGTTTCCACTTGCGAGGAAAACGGACGAGTGCAATCCGATAAAAAATCGGATTGCACTCGGACCAATGTTATTTAATAGGTGTCTTTTCATTTGCGATTTTTTTCTCAGACGAAATCGGACTGAGAAAAATCTGGGTCGGCTGAGAAAAAAATCGCAGCATGCTGCATATTGCTGCGATTCTCGGACGAGACTCGCCAATGCAAGTCAATGGGTGCGAGAAAAAAATCGCACAGCACTCGCACCATGCGAGTTCTGTCCGATTTTTACGCACTGGTGTCCTTTGAAAAGCCGGTAATTCAGCGCGGTGTACAGTAAAATCACACTGACAGGTTAGAATAGAATAGATATGTACACATAGAATGTGTATATATACATAGATATATATGTCAGTGAGACACCTATATATGTATATTTATATTTAATGCAGCGCTAGATAGCATAAAATCCGCTAATTCAATTGCCAGCTTTTGCTCTCTCCTTCACAAACCCGACAGGATATGAGACATGGTTTACATACAGTAAACCGTCTCATATCCCTTCTTTTATTACATATTCATCTTTACTAATGTAACAAGTGTCTGTGTGTCAAATTTGGGGGCTCTAGCTATGAAAATAAAGGGTTAAATCGCGGAAAAAATTGGCGTGGGCTCCCGCGCAATTTTCTCCGCCAGAGTGGTAAAGCCAGTGACTGAGGGCAGATATTAACAGCCTAGAGAGGGTCCATGGTTATTGCCCCCCCCCCTGGCTAAAAACATCTGCCCCCAGCCACCACAGAAAAGGCACATCTTGAAGATGCGCCTATTCTGGCACGGCCACTCTCTTCCCACTCCCGTGTAGCTGTGGGATATGGGGTAATGAAGGGTTAATGTCACCTTGCTATTGTAAGGTGACATTAAGCCAGATTAATAATGGAGAGGTGTCAATTATGACACCTATCCATTATTAATCCAATAGTACGAAATGGTTAAGAAAACACACACACATTATTACAAAGTCCTTTAATAAAATAAAGACACAGGTTGTTGTAATATTTTATTATTCTCTTAATCCAGCTGAAGACCCTCGTTCTGTAACAAAGTAAAAATAAAAAATAAACAATATCCCATACCTTCCGTCGTTCCGTCAGTCCCACGAAGTAAATCCATCTGAAGGGGTTAAATCATTTTACACCCAGGAGCTTTGCTAATGCAATTGTGCTCCTGTGTGTAAAAACCCCGCCGAATGAATGAAATGCAGGGTGACCTGGAGTTACCTTGAGTTGCGGTGAGGCGCCCTCTGCTGGATGTCCTCATATGAACTCGAGCGTGGGAACTTTTACCAGCGGCCAAATTTTGCACATACACACTACTAACATTAGTAGTGTGGAATATGCAAAAAAAAAAGAAGGAATATGAGATGGTTTACTGTATGTAAACCATGTCTCATATCCTGTCGGGTTTGTGAAGGAGAGAGCAATGCTATCTAGCGCTGCATTAAATATAAATATACATATATAGGTGTCTCACTGACATATATATATGTATATATACACATTCTATGTGTATATATCTATTCTATTCTAACCTGTCAGTGTGATTTTACTGTACACAGCACTGATTTGCCGGCTTTTCAAAGGACACAGGTGCGTACAAATCGGACAGTAATACGGATGTCATACGAATGATGCGATTACAAAAAACGGATGATGCGATTAAAAATCGCATTGCACTCGCATGACACTCGCATACGTTACATCCGTATTTTCGGTCCAGATTACGGACCGTTTTTTCTCTCGCAAGTGGAAAGGGACCCTAATGGTGGGGCCTGTAGTTCTTATCTCTCTTCTCCTGAACGATCCCCTCAACTTATTTATGACCAAACCAATGTTCAGCTGTTATCAGATGCAAACAGTATTCCAACTGTATACTATATTACAAGTTAATTGGACCCATTAACCAATGACCTTACTCATTACACAAAGTTTTGCATAGTTTTCAAAAACAAGAATGTGTGAGACCAAGACCATTTTCTATGTGTCCCTTTGTAAAGCTGCCATTCCTACCTGTCTTTGTTATTATATATTATATATAATTGTCACATCCTATTCTATTTGTTGTAGGAAAACTTTGGAATATACAAATAACAACCGCCAATGATTCCTTACGGAGTAATGACATGAAAATTAATGTCATTATTTACGGATCAGATGGGAAAACAAAGGACATTTTTCTTTTGCAAAATTCTGAGATTCAATATTTATTTCCCGGCTCTACAGATGAGTTTTCGGTAAGTAAATACAGACAAGCATAAAACTATAATAGTTCAAAATAGCAGTGTGCCAAGGGTGCAGTAAAGGTAACACATATTTATTCTGATTGGTAACTGGCATAACAAAGAAAAACAATTAAAACAGTGTTTATCTGCATTCCATAAAGGTAGAATAATTAGTATTAATTTAACAGCAGCTCGATCACAAAAAAAAATAACAGGTATACTGTCCAAAAAATAAAAAGCTGTTGGAATATGAAAAGTCGAAAAATAAAAAAAACATTTTGGCTTACAGCTTCCCTCATTTTTACGGTATGTTCATACCTGCTATTTTTCACTGTATTTTTTTTGTTCCTTCTTGGCAAAAGTAGCAAGCAGGCAAAAAAAAAAAATGCAAAAACTGTAGAGGCGAAACACGACGTATTAGATAAACTTTCGGCCTCATTCTGACAGCCGATTTTCACATACATTTTATTATCCATGATTTTCAAGGATAGAACGCGTACCCATTATAATCTATGAAGCTGATCATATGTCTGTTTTTTTTTTTTTTTTGCATCTGTTCACAAAAAATCATGGAGATGTCTGTTTTTTGTATCACTGATGAAAACTAGCAATAAAAGTCTTTGCAGTTTATTTACTTTTCCGCACAGGAAAATCACTGATGAAATACTACTGGTAAATACTAACCAAACTTTGATGAAATTTGGATGAAAAACACTGATGACACTCAGACATTTTTTTTTTGTAGTTGAAAAATCACTGACATCTGATTGAGGCCTTAGAGCCATAGTTAACATTCTTGGTTTACAGTATTTTTGAAGGTGATGGATATAGTTATATTCCTTTAGCAGAAATACTATATACTCAGCTTGTACTTATGTGACTGCTGTAAATGTGTAAAGTTATAGACTAAAAAGAAAAATCAGCTAAAATAACATTCAATAGTCCCTGTACAAAGTACCATGCATTCACTTAGTATGTTACTGGCCTTTTAATAGTATTATGGTGTATATTGATCATACAGATATTGATTTGCTGTAGTATAAGTTACTGCATATTGCTTGTGTTCAGCTTCCGCATGTTCTCAAATGACAAATGGCATTATATTAATCCATTCACTTGCCACGGCATGTTCTGTACACCAGACTGCTAACTCAATGCATCCTCCGTCTGTTTAGTAACTTACAGAAGAAAGCAGAGCTCATTATATCAGTTACGTTTTATAGGAATAAGAGCGATAATAGACTAATAAAGTCTAGCATGTGTATGGCTGGAAGGGCTCGTTTTATATGATTAGAAAACATATATTAACTGCCGGTATTATCATTTTTATTGAATAATTAAACAGCATTCACTGCAGACTATTCCAGGCCTATTTCCTACTGTATATGCCAATCACTGCACATATGAAAAGCACTTGTATCAGCCTTTACATGAGGCACTGATCTCAGCCTTAAAGATTAAATCCAGCTTTACTGAGCTAGCGTAAATGGACAAGCATGTCACCACAAGACAAGCCTAGGAAGATGGCAGAGAATATTAGACTTGGATGAGCCAAAGATAATCTGAAAAATATTCTCTATACTTGTCAAGCAAAGGGTGACATAGACGGGGTCCAACACCCTGTTACCTACATTCACCTAAAGAACTGAGGGCTGAATGGGGATAAAGAGATAGAATTCAAAAAAATTTGTTGTGCTTCCCTTCATTATCCATAAAAAAAATTCTGCTTGATAATGTATGAACTATTAGTAGTAGTATAATAAATTATGTGTTACTCCAATTTAATAAAAAATTCAAACAAATGTATATATATATATATATATATATATATATATATATATATATATATATATATATATATATATATATATATATATACAAACAATAAAAAAAATTCAAGTCAATAGTAAAATCAAGAAACAATGAAAGCAAGGGGAAGCCGGTGAGAGACACAAATTAATGAAAATTAGATGACAATACAAAGGGTAGCCACCAGGTGGCGGAATACTACCAAGTGGTAATGATAACAGGTATGTATAGGCACATAAAAATCCACAAAGTTTATTACAATGCAATTCTGCGAGTTAGATATATGGAGATTTGGTGCAATGTAATGCTCAAAAAATGAAATCAATACTGAAAAAATAAAGATACATTATAATCAGACATATCCCCGAAAAATAATAGACTGTCACCACATCGCCCTCCACCTCAGACATCAACGCTCGTTTCACCCCTACTTCATCTGGTACTCCTTGGTAATATTCCGCTATCTGGTGACTACCCTCTATACTGTAATCTTATTTTTATTATTTTGTGTCTCTCATCGACCTCCTGTTTCTTTCATCGTTCCTTGTTACATTTTATTGTTACTGTGCAATTGTGTGTCTCAATAAAATATTTATTGTGCGTATATATACATTTGTCTGATTTTTTTATTACTTGGTAGTAACACATATGATATATGAGTTTTTTTTTCTGTGTGTGTTTATCTATATTGGAAGGAATTATAGGATTATAGGCTTTTAACTCTCTCTTCCTATTAGTATTATAGGAATGAGGTTAGATCTCAAAGACATGTCAGTTTCAGAGAATGATATTTTGTATTTCACAATTGAATTGACTTCATTAATTGTATGTAAAAAAAAAACAGGTAACAATTGAAGATATTGGAGAAATATATAAGCTGCGTCTAATCTGCGATCACTTACCCACTGCACCAGGATGGCACTTGGAAAAAATTCAAATGGTGAATCAAGAAACCAAACAGGATGTGCAGTTTGACTGTAACTCTTGGCTCCTTGTAGACTGTGAAGAAGAGGAAGCCATAAAAGAATTTCGGGTGATCGGTAATGAACAAGAACGTTTACCTGGTAAATATAAGTGAGACTACATTAAATGTTTGAATGTTACTGGAATTATTGTCAAAATCAGGGGCATTGCTAGGGTCTTAAAATATCAGGGGCCAAAGTCCCAAGGTATAAGTCTCTCCATATGCTACCACTCCCTGGCCACTTAAAGTTAAAATATGTACTGTTCTGAACAAAACTCCCTATACAAAGACCGTTATTATCAATAATACTTATATACAAGGCCATAATAATACTGTCAGACTGTATCCCCTACCATTGCCACTACACACTGAATACATAACACTGCTACAGAAGAAAACATGCTGTACGAAGAGCAACGACAAACTACCAATGATAAAACCAAACCACACACAGTATTACAGTACAGTTTTATACAGTGACTTACAGGTGATGTTGGTTTTGATTGGGGTCATTTGCTTTCTCCATTTTTTCTCACTTGGCTCAGACCACCATGGCAACTTCTTGATGACTTTCATCTGCAGAATTTGTAACACAGACACATTTCCATCATCATCCCCACCTACTCTAATCCTGAGGAAACTCTCCATCCTGCTCCCCAAGAGACTAGACAATTGCACACCATGAAGACCATGGATTCACCTTTTCAGAGTTATTTTTTTGTATTATCCAAGTAGTACTGCCCCCGGTGTGCCCTATTATAACAAATCACTCTTCTAATATAGTTTCATTAAAAATTCCCTGCCGTTCCTTCTGTCCCTCTTTACTCTATCTTACTGCTTTTTTTTATTTCCATTTTGATGACATTTTGTTAGCGAATTTCCAATAAAGGTTGGAACTCAAAGATGTTTCTAATAAAAGTATTTCCTGTTGTAAAGAAATGGCATTTTTACTTTGCCGCTATCAGGCTTTATTCCAGCAACTAGTTATGTGTAATTTTTTTGGGGGAAAAATAGAGTAATATGTTAGTCAGTTAGATGCCTAATTTATGAGTTATTTTTGTTGCTTTTCTTTGCATTTTAGGTGCTTGGTTTGAATAAAGAGTAAACCATTTTAAAAGGACTTCAGTAGCACTAATTGCGCTATTTTATTGATAGATTATGTAAAAGGTTTTTCATTAATTAAAGAAGCACTCCCTTCATCAAAATTGTTATCCTCTTAATATATTGCAGTCATCATATTACACAGCACTGTGCACTTACAATTACTCATTTTGCCTTTCTATCCAGTTAATTATTCTCTTTTCTCTGTTCTATGTAGAAACAGGAAGTCTCTTGCTCCTGAATGTATCAGTCCCCTCTTTAACATCTGACTCAGCTGCTTTTATTTCCCCTGTTAGGGATTTTTGCAGTGATGCAGGGAAAATTGACCTTCTGTTTCTTTATAGATCTAATGGAAACAGAATAATTAACTGAATAGAAGGGCAGAATGAGGAATAGTTAGTGCACAATGCTATATAATCAGATGATTACAATATATTAAGAGGAAAAACATTTTGATAGGAGTGTTTCTTTAATATTTTGATGGTAAGGACTCAAAAAATTAAAAATAACAAACTCAGCAGCACTAATGGCTCAAACACTGTTTCTTCTCTGCTGCCCTTAATCTAGTTGCTAGGTATCATGACTACAGCACATGACTGCTGCAGCCAAACTCTTGGCTTGTGGGTGATGCCAAGGTAATCGGTACAAATCACTAAACACAGCGATTAGCTGCAGGGGTCGTGTGCTCTGAAATCATGACATCATCGCTGCAGCTTGTCAACAAAGAACTGGAGCAGCAGTGGAGAAACAGCACTGGAGCAAAGAGAAGTAATTATAATTGTCTCTCTTATATTTAACCTCAGAGAATCTTATCAGTAAAAAAATGAATGCTAAGAAAACCCTTTATCTATGGATAAGATAGAAATGAGCTGTATGGTATACAGTTGAAACTAGAAGTTTACATATACAATATATAAAGACACATATGCATGTTTTTCTCAGTACCTGACATGAAATCATATATTAATAAATATGGTAATCCTAATTCACCTAAAACTGGAAAGGTCTATTTTGATTTCATGTCAGATATTGAGAAAAACATGCATATGTGTGTCTTTTTATATAGTGTACTAGCTGTTTCCAGCCAGCTAATGCTCGGCATGTTCATTGCTATCTAATTAACGCTGCTAGTGATTAAACTAAAGTAAATAATGACAACATTCAATAGCGCTTATGCAGGTGGTAAATTAACTTAAAATGAAGTTAATAATAATAATTAAAAATTAGAATAATACTAATACATTTTATTCACAGTGTAAAATCAAAAGCAAACTGGATTCGTGTGGTAATGTGTGGGGACAGAGCCTCGTGTGGTAATGTGTGGGGATGCAGCCTCATGTGGTAATGTGTGAGGATGGAGCCACGTGTGGTAATGTGGAGGGACGGAGCCTTGTGTGGTAATGTGTGAGGATGGAGCCACGTGTGGTAATGTGGAGGGACGGAGCCTCGTATGGTAATGTGTGGAGACAGAGCCTTGTGTGGTAATGTGTGAGGACGGAGCCTCGTGTGGTAATGTGTGAGGACGGAGCCTCATGTGGTAATGTGGGGGGATGGAGCCTCATGTGGTAATGTGTGGGGACGGAGCCTCGTGTGGTAATGTGTGGGGACGGAGTCTTGTGTGGTAATGTGTGGGGACGGAGCCTCGTGTGGTAATGTGGGGGGCGGGATTATGTATGGTAATATGGTGGGGGGGTGGGATTATGTGTGGTAATGTGGTGGGGCGGGATTATGTGTGGTAATGTGGTGGGGGGGCGAGATTATGTGTGGTAATGTGGTGGGGGGCAGGATTATGTGTGGTAATGTGGTGGGGGGCGGGATTGTGTGTGGTAATGTGGTGGGGGGGCGGGATTGTGTGTTATTGCGGTGGGGGGGATTGTGTGGTAATGCGGTGGGGGGAATTGTGTGTGGTAATGCGGGGGGCAGGATTGTGTGTGGTAATGTGGTGGGGGGCGGGATTGTGTGTGGTAATGCGGTGGGGTGGCGGGATTGTGTGTGGTAATGCGGTGGGGGGGCGGGATTGTGTGTGGTAATGCGGTGGGGGGGCAGGATTGTGTGTGGTAATGCGGTGGGGGGTGGGATTGTGTGTGGTAATGCGGTGGGGGGTGGGATTGTGTGTGGGAATATGTGGGGGCAGAGCTACTGTGCAGGGGGCGGGATTAGCGAGTAATCACAATGCCTCATATATAGATGTAAACTTCTGGTTTCAGCTGTAACTATTGTTTGTACACTTAAAAAATAAGGTTCACGTATAAGCGCTCTCCATACAACATAAAGCTGTCCACTGAGAAAATTAATATATGACAGTCAGACACTGTAAAAAACTGGAGAATTTATGAATAGCTTTACGCTGAATTTACTCCCAGATATGCTAAACTTTCAAGAATGTGTATTTCCAGTTTTGTAATTTTCTACTTATTTTGCTTATGAATTTGAATGAGACCATTTGCTAACAAAAGTATCTGTTGTTGAGGAGGAATTGTAGACTTAATGTAACTCTTATTATAGTAAGGATAAAGTCCCAAGAATTACATATGTTGCTTTCTTTTCTAGTGACTTTCTGACTCATTTCCTTTCAGTTAATCAGTATATAGTATCTGTGCACACTGGTGATCATTGGGGAGCAGAGACATTTGCTAATGTCTATATAACTCTCTACGGAGAGCGAGGAGACTCAGGTGCAAGAAAATTACAGAAATCATCCATCCCTGGAGACAAATTTACACGAAACAAGGTAAACTTGAGTTTTAATACTCAACGGTGTTATTTCCTTTACGTATGCTGTGGAACAATGTAATGAGTGACTTCATTACTGTATTAATAGGATATAATAAAATACAGTCCTTACAAACTACTCCAGAAATCCAAACATTGTGTCACTTCAGTTTTTTGCCCAAAGATCACAAGATATTGTATTTAGTGTAGACAGCATGACTTAGGCTTAAAAAGGTTGTCCACTAATTTTTCATTGATGACCTATTCAAATCAGTTGGAGGCGGATGTTCAGTACTCTGCCGTGGCGACTATCAGAAGACAGAGCAGTTCTGTAACAGTAGAGGACAACCTCTAACGACAGTGGCGTAACTAGCGTCCGATAAACCCAGTGCAAAATTTGGACCTGTGGGTCAGAAGTATGGGCACTTATAGCATTCTAAACCCTATAAAGACATAAATGTTAACCCCCCGGAGTATATGCCCCCATTCCTAGGCCCCTTCCTGGTATATACTGTCATTGCCGAAAGTGTTGGCGTCCTTGAAATTGTTCTATAAAAAGGAAGCATTTCTCCAAGAAAATTGTTGCAATTTCACATTTTTTTATTCACAAAAAAAAAGAAGCAAATTAGACATAATTTCACACAAAATCCCCAAAATGGGTCACACAAAATTGTTGGCACCTTCAATTTAATATTCAATTGCTTCCTATAACCATCAGCAAGCTTTTTAAACCTCGAGTCTCAACTGGAATTTTGGACCACTCTTCTTTTGCAAACAGTAAATGATGCGCTTTACCAATAAGCCTTACTTGGTCTCATCTGTCCACAAGACATTTTCCCGTAAGGATTTTGGTTTACGCACATACATTTTGGCAAGCTGCAGTCTAGTTTTTTCATGTTTCTGTGTCAGCAGTGGGGTCCTCCTGGATCTCCTGCCATATCATTTATTTTCATTCAAATGTCAATGGATCGGTCGCACTAAAATTGATGCTCCTTGTCCAGGGAGATTACAGTGCCATGTGCTGTAAACTTATAAATTAGGCTACTTTCACACTAGCGTTAACTGCAAACCGTCTCAAAACGTCTTTTTTCAGAAAAAACGCATCCTGCAAAAGTGTTTGCAGGATGCGTTTTTTCCCCATAGACTTGTATTGGCGACGTATTGCGACGGATTGGCATACGTCGTGTACGTCGTACGACGGATGCGTCGAAATTTGGCGACACGTCATCGGCAAAAAACGTTGATTGTAACGTTTTTTGTCTCCGCCTAAAAAACGTGTCGCGACGCATCCTGCGGCATGCGTCGTTGGCTACAATGGAAGCCTATGAGCGACGGATGCGTCGGGACACGTCGTACGACGCAATGCAGCGCTGCAATACGTTTTTTTACACTGAGCATGCTCAGAAGCTGGATTTTGTTGCCAATTGGCCAGACACCCCCAAATCTATATAAACCTGGCCTGGGCTATGATATCCTATGCTATAGGATCTTATCCTATCCTAGGATCCTATCCTATCCTATCATATCCTATCCTATCCTATCACTATGATATCCCGGTGATTCGTCTCAAATATTACGTCATACCAAACTCGCAATCCTCACAAGAACACCTTCCATCGCTGCCACAAAACTAAAACCCACAAAGATGGGCTGTAAAAACAGTAACTATATAGTTTTCCATATTTTCCAGTAGCCAATCAAATTTGGGAGCCTCCCATTTTAAAAACGGATCCGTCGGAAAAACGGATGCAACGGATGGTAAAAACGGATGCAACGTATGCAACGCATCCAGTATTTTCGACGGAAACGTTTAGCGGATTTGCGACGGATGCGTCGAAATGCTGTATGCGTTGCACACGTTTTTCACTTTTTTGACGCATCCGTTTTTTCGGCAAAAAAGACGTTTTGACACGGTTTGCAGTTAATGCTAGTGGGAAAGTAGCCTTAGATTGCGGACAATGGAAAAAGGAACATCATGATCTCTGGAGATTCACTTGTAACCTTGATATTGTTGATATTGTTCAGCAATTTGGGTTCTCAAGTCATCAGACAGTTCTCTTCTCCACTTTCTGCACTTAATGCTTAGTGTGGTACACATAGACACAATTCACAAAGTCAAAGTCTCCCCTTTTTATCTAGTTTCAGGTGTGATTGTCATATTGCCCACACCTGTTACTTGCCACAGGTGAGTTTGAACAAGCATCACTTGCTTGAAACAAAATTGTTTACTCACAATTTTGGAAAGATGCCAACAATTTTGCCCTGCCTATTTTTGGGGTCTTGTGTGAAATTATATCCAATTTGCCATTTTTTCAGTTTTTTTTGTGTGGTGTTCCAAGACTCTGTAATTGTGGTACATTGTTATACTGTTCAGAGACACCTGCACAAATATGGCCTTCATGGAAGAATCATGAAAAGAAAACCTCTCCTGTATCCTCACCACTAATAGTCAGTGTCAGAAGTATGCAATAGAATATCTTAACAAGTCTGATGCATTTTGAAAACAAGTCCAGTGGACCGATGAGATTAAAATAGAACTCTTTGGTCACAATAATCAAAGGTATGTGAGGAGAAAAAGGGGCACCGAATTTCAGGAAAAGAACATCTCGAAAACCATTAAGCACGGGGGTGGATCTATCATGGTTTTGGGTTGTGTTGCAGCCAATGACATTTCACGAGAAGTGGGAAAAATTGATTCAATTAAATTTCAACAAATTCTTGATGCAACCATAACACAATCTGTAAAAAAGCTGAAGTTGAAAAGAGGATAGCTTCTACAAATTGATAATGATTCTAAATACAAGTCAAAATTCACAATAGATTACTTAAAAAAGGTGCAAGCTGAAAGTTTTACAATGGCCCTCATACCCCTGATCTGAGCATCATTGAAAATCTGTGACTAGACTTCAAAATAGCAGTGCATGCAAGACAACCCAGGAGTCTCACAGAAATGAAAGAAAGAAACAATGGACGGGAACCCCTGAAACAAGAATTGAAAGACTCTTGGCTGGCTACCAAAAGCATTTACAAGCTGTCATACTTTCAAAAGGGGGGTACTAACCATTCAGGGTGCCAAAACTTTTACATATTTTGCTGCCGACTTCTGATTATTCGATGGCGTGCATGGCAGCACCACGAGCCACATAGTCCAAGGACTCACATCCAGCACTGGCGTCGATGGGCCCCCCTCCAGCATGTTCCTGTTTGTGGTCGCAGATCATTACGCCTATGCTTAAGGACGCTTTCCAAGGAGTAAGAAGTATTTATCATTTCTCTGAGACGTTAAAAATAACAAAAGAAATGGCACCCACCCTCAATAATACTCCTTCGGCCCAATTCCGGCACTTGCCCGATTCCCACTAGTCTGTACGTTCTGTCCCTGTCCTCTATGCCCACGAAATGGCCAGAAAAGCTCACTCAGCAAATCAATGACCAAAGATTTTCGGTGCCATGCATTGTAAAGCATGATGAAATGCAGGTACATGATACCTTGCTGACAGAATAGGTGGAAGAGCTTTCTTACCAAAGCAGAAAAACAGTTGCCCCAGGTAGAATAATGAAAGCATCATATATGCAAAAGAGGAATAATACCAATACACAAAAAAGAAATGTGCCAGACACAAATAATACAAAGTAAAAATATGTATTCTATGCTTTATCTTGCATAACATTAAATTATGAAAAACAGACCATTTAGACAGACAGAGAAATACTTGGGGACCCTAAAAAGTCCAGGCATAGCAAAGGCCTGCTGAGTAAATAATAATGAGAAATCATGCATGTAGGTGATGTGCAGATGAACTCACTAGAAACTTGTGAAAGTGGTAATAAAAGTGCCAATACCCAAAGGTATTGCAAACACAAAAAAAGTACAAGACATAAAAAATCATAAATGTAAGTATATTATAGGCAGAACATACACTCACTGGAAATAAATATTAAAATAATGCAAATTTCAGGTTCCAAGAAGAAATGATACTAACCCTCAGCGATTCCCCTCTGGTCTCAATTCGGCACTTGCCCGGTCACTGTTGGTCTTTGCTCCCTGGTCCTGTCCTTGACACTACAGAAATGAACAGAAATTCTCAATCATCCAATCACTAGATGAAATGTGTTGATCCTCATGCCCCGATTCATCATTTGCGTTTTTTTCATTTGTCACTTTCCTTTTTTGTCTTGTGGTATAAGTTACCTTTTTGGGCACCAAATTCAAAGTGGAGCAAGCGATTCATGAATTTGGCACAAAGATGAAAATGGTCTTCCTTGAAATGTTTTTGCTAATTTTGATTTTAAAAGTCGCAAAAAACTGTGTCCAAAGTTTTGCATCGCAAATTGATGAATCCGGCCGAATCATCTGGAATTACTAGACTCCTCCCACAAAGCAGAAAACAAACAAAAACGGGCTAGCACATATAAAATAGACTTAAAAAAGCACAAATAGAATAATGAATTGGGTGCTAAAAAATTTGCAAAACACACAAAACTAAACAAAAAAACAGGCGCAAAGACAATGATGAATCGGGACTTCTGTGTTTTCAAATCAGGATAAAAACCAGCTCCATAACACATTGGCGATAAAATAGATGGAATGAATTAGTTGCCAACCAGAAACCAGTTGCCACAGGTAGCTAGTAATATGACGTATACTAGAGGAATGTACGTGGATAAATGATGAATGTCATGGAACAAGGAGAAAAAATACACCCACCGTGGAAACACACATCCAAAGCACAATTTGCTAAATATCTTTGTCCATATATTTAAATCCATGTTGCCACAATAAATCAGATCTATAAAGCGACCAAGCTGCCCATGCTATGGAAAATACAGTTAATTCAAGTCAAAAATCACCACTTTGTAGAATACTTTGTGTTAGAAAGTGCCCAAATAGTTAATTGGTGCTGGAACCCAATGACAGGTCAGCAGTTATTTGGGCGGAACACAGCAGCAAGTGCTCAATTTTCGTGTGGTACTGCCACTTTGGAAATATAACATTACAAGACCTCTTGAAGAGATAAGAGATATGTGTTATTACACTGTATAATGAGTTGCACTACTTAAATATGAATTTGAAAGCCTTACAATTTGCATGCACTTAGTTGGGGAATAGATAGAATTAATAGTTGGGACTAGCCCAGACTGGAATGGGCTATGTGGGAAGACAGAAGACAACTTCCTGATATCCAATTAGTGCCCAGTGATCAGCAAAGACAGATCTAAGGTGTGATAGTTGTTAGACTGACAAGTTACATGTTATAGTCTGTTCTGTGTAAGGAAAGATGACAGGACATCAGATAGTACTTCCTAAGTACCAAGGAAATGTGAGGAGATATCTGACGGAGAGATTTGATAGGGAGACTCGACAGATTGAAACCTAGGCTAGGGAGGCCACCTAAACGGTAAGAAGCTTAATCAGCGGGATGTAGGAGGCCCGCTTAAGGTAAATAGAACAAGAAGGCATTGTGTCAGCAGGACTTTAGCAAACACTTGTCTACAGTGAAAGGAAGCTCAATTGTGTGGATTGAATGGAATCAATGGTCACCATATTGGGTCTTAAGCTCTCCTACGGAGAACAGTGGACTTTCAAGTTTCTACTGAGGAATTATACCGACATACCTCAAGCAGTCGGATCCTCATTAATCAGTTAGAAAGTGAGAGTAGCTGAGAGCGGCCATAGCATTACACTTCGATATGTGCGGCCCTTTCAGCAGAAGACAAAGTCTTCCCTAATTGTTTACTGGATTGTTATGAGAAGCAAGAGTGCGAAAAGCAAGAGAAATGAAGTGTTATTAAATGAAACTACGAAGTGTCCATGCCTGCTTAAAGCAAACTAAACCATTATGAAGAAACATGGCTATTTGTTGTGAATTCTGCTCTTGGGCTCCCTCCGGTGGTTGTAAGTGGTAGCGCTGCTGTCTCTGAATCACAGCATTTATCAGGTGTGTTCACTTTTTGCAATTTGGACTGGGCTATTTAGTTTTGCTTCACCCTTTAGTCAGTGCCAGTTGTCCATTGTTCCTGGAGGATTCATATCCCTGCCTGGTCTCTTCTGCTTTGCAGTTCTTTTCAACAAAGATAAGTTCTGGCCTTTATTTTGCTGTCCACATTCTGTGGTCTTATTGTTCAGTTCTTTTCTATGTTTTGTCTTGTCCAGCTTGGTCTGTATAAGGATTTTTTTAGCCAAGCTGGTATCTCTGGAGATGCAGATATACCCTTCATATCTTTAGTTAGCTGTGGAGATTCTGTATTTTCTGTGGTGGATATTTTCTAGTGTTTTAATACTGACCGCATAGTACTCTGTCCTATCCTTTCTATTTAGCTAGTAGTGGCCTCCTTTGCTAAATTCTCATTTCAGTCTGTGTATGTTTTTTCTCTCTCCTCTCACAGTCAATATTTGTGGGGGGCTGCCTATCCTTGGGGATTTTCTCTGAGGCAAGATAGTTTTCCCTTTTCTATCTCTAGGGGTATTTAGTCCTCCGGCTGTGTCGAGATGTCTAGGGAGCGCTAGGTACATTCCACGGCTACTTCTAGTTGCGGTGTTAGGTTCAGGGGTCTGCGGTCAGTACAGGTACCACCTTCTCCAGAGTACGTCTCATGCTGCTCTTAGGCCACCAGATCATAACAGTACAACTGGCCAACAATGAGTTAACCGCATCTCAGAAGAAGGGAAAGAAAGTGCTGAGCCATTTTTTTTTCTGTAGTCTGTTGTGTTTTTTTTTTTTCTCTTCCCTCTTTGCCTCTGGGTGGCTCAGGAGTTCGGCGCTGGAATGGATGTTCAGGGATTGGCTTCTCGTGTGGATCAACTTGCTGCTAGAGTACAGGGTATTTCCGATTATATCGTTCAGACTCCAGTTTTAGAGCCTAGAATTCCAACTCCTGATTTGTTTTTTGGGATAGGTCCAAATTTCTGAGCTTTAAAAATAACTGTAAACTGTTTTTTGCTCTGAAACCCCGTTCCTCTGGTGATCCCATCCAGCAGGTTAAAATTATTATATCTCTGCTGCGTGGTGACCCCCAGGATTGGGCATTTGCCCTGGAACCTGGAAATCCGGCGTTGCTTAATGTAGACGCCTTTTTTCAGGCGCTTGGGTTATTGTATAGTGAACCTAATTCAGTGGATCATGCTGAGAAGACCTTGTTGGTCCTGTCTCAGGGTCAAGAAGCAGCAGAATCATATTGCAAGAAGTTTAGAAAATGGTCTGTACTGACTAAATGGAATGAGGATACCTTGGCGGCAATCTTCAGAAAGGGTCTTTCTGAATCTGTTAAAGATGTTATGGTGGGGTTCCCCACGCCTGCTGGTCTGAGTGATTCTATGTCTCTGGCCATTCAGATTGATCGGCGCTTGCGCGAGCGCAGAGTTGTGCACACTATGGCATTGTCTTCCGAGCGGAGTCCTGAGCCTATGCAGTGTGATAGGATTGTGTCTAGGGCTGAACGACAAGGATTCAGACGTCAGAATAGGTTGTTTTTACTGCGGCGATTCTGCTCATGCTATTTCTGATTGCCTTAAGCGTACCAAGAGAATCGCTAGTTCTGTTACCATCAGTACTGTACAACCTAAATTTCTGTTATCTGTGACCCTGATCTGCTCATTATCGTCATTTTCTGTCATGGCATTTGTGGATTCAGGCGCCGCTCTAAATTTAATGGACTTAGAATTTGCCAGACGTTGTGGGTTCCCCTTGCAGCCTTTTATTTGCAGAGTCCTATTCCTTTGAGGGGCATTGATGCTACACCGTTGGCTAAAAATAAACCTCAGTTTTGGACACAGCTGTCCATGTGCATGGCGCCAGCCCATCAGGAAGATTGTTGTTTTCTGGTGTTGCATAATTTGCATGATGCTATTGTGCTGGGTTTCCCATGGTTACAGGTGCATAATCCGGTATTAGATTGGATATCTATGTGTGTGACTAGTTGGGGTTGTCAGGGGGTTCATGGTGACGTTCCTGTGATGTCAATTGCCTCCTCCCCCTCTTCTGAAATTCCTGAGTTTTTGTCAGATTTCCAGCATGTATTCAATGAGCCCAAGTCCAGTTCCCTTCCACCGCATAGGGACTGTGATTGTGCTATTGACTTGATTCCAGGCTGTAAGTTCCCTAAGGGCCGACTTTTCAACCTGTCTGTGCCAGAACATACCGCCATGCGGAGCTATGTTAAGGAGTCCTTGGAGAAGGGGCATATTCGGCCATCTTCTTCACCATTGGGAGCAGGTTTTTTTTTTGTTGCCAAAAAAGATGGCTCCTTGAGACCCTGTATTGATTATCGCCTCTTGAATAAGATCACGGTCAAATTCCAATACCCTTTGCCTTTGCTTTCTGATCTGTTTGCTAGGATTAAGGGGGCTAGTTGGTTTACTAAGATTGACCTTTGAGGGGCATATAATCTGGTTCGTATTAAGCAGGGTGACGAATGGAAAACTGCGTTTAATGCGCCCGAAGGCCATTTTGAATACCTTGTGATGCCATTCGGACTCTAATGCTCCATCTGTGTTTCAGTCCTTCATGCATGATATATTTCGGAATTATCTTGATAATTCATGATTTTATATTTGGATGATATTTTGATTTTTTCAGATGATTGGGAGTCTCATGTGAAACAAGTCAGGATGGTATTTCAGATCCTTCGTGATAATGCCTTGTTTGCCTTGTTTGTGAAGGGGTCTAAGTGCCTCTTTGGAGTACAGAAGATTTCTTTTTTGGGCTTCATTTTTTCTCCCTCATCTATAGAAATGGATCCGTTTAAGGTTCAGGCCATTCATGATTGGATACAGCCCACATCAGTGAAGAGCCTTCAGAAATTTTGGGGCTTTGCTAATTTTTATCGCCGTTTCATTGCCAACTTCTCCAGTGTGGTTAAACCCCTGACCGATTTGACGAAGAAAGGCGCTGATGTGACTAATTGGTCCTCTGAGGCTGTTTCTGCCTTTCAGGAGCTTAAACGCCGATTTACTTCTGCCCCTATGTTGCGTCAGCCGGATGTTTCTCTTCCTTTTCAGGTTGAGGTTGACGCTTCTGAGATTGGGGCAGGGGCCGTTTTGTCTCAGAGGAATTCTGATGGTTCCTTGATGAAACCGTGTGCCTTCTTTTCTCGAACGTTTTCGCCTGCGGAATGCAATTATGATGTCGGCAATCGTGAGTTGTTGGCTATGAAGTGGGCATTTGAAGAGTGGCGACATTGGCTTGAGGGGGCCAAGCACCGTATTGTGGTCTTGACCGATCATAAGAATCTGATTTATCTCGAGTCTGCCAAACGGCTGAATCCTAGACAGGCCTGATGGTCCCTGTTTTTCTCCCGTTTTGATTTTGTGGTCTCGTATCTTCCGGGTTCTAAGAATGTTAAGGCTGATGCCCTCTCTAGGAGCTTTTTGCCTGATTCTCCTGGGGTCCTTGAGCCGGTCGGTATTCTGAAGGAAGGGGTGATTCTTTCTGCCATCTCCCCTGATTTACGACGGGTTCTTCAGAAATTTCAGGCTGATAAACCTGACCGCTGTCCAGTGGGGAAATTGTTTGTTCCTGACAGATGGACTAGTAAAGTGATTTCGGAGGTTCATTGTTCTGTGTTGGCCGGTCATCCTGGGATATTTGGTACCAGAGATTTGGTTGGTAGGTCCTTTTGGTGGCCTTCTTTGTCACGGGATGTGAGTTCTTTTGTGCAGTCCTGTGGGACTTGTGCGCGGGCCAAGCCTTGCTGTTCCCGCGCTAGTGGGTTGCTTTTGCCTTTGCCCGTCCCTGAGAGGCCTTGGACGCATATTTCTATGGATTTTATTTCGGATCTTCCGGTTTCCCAGAGGATGTCAGTTATCTGGGTGATTTGTGACCGGTTTTCTAAGATGGTTCATTTGGTACCATTGCCTAACTTGCCTTCCTCTTCTGATTTGGTTCCGTTGTTTTTTCAGCATGTGGTTCGTTTGCATGGCATTCCGGAGAACATTGTGTCCGATAGAGGTTCCCAGTTTGTTTCTAGGTTTTGGCGGGCCTTTTGTGCTAGGCTGGGCATTGATTTGTCTTTTTCTTCCGCATTTCATCCTCAGACAAATGGCCAAACCGAGCGAACTAATCAGACTTTGGAAACTTATTTGAGATGCTTTGTGTCTGCTGATCAGGATGATTGGGTGGCTTTCTTGCCATTGGCTGAGTTTGCCCTTAATAATCGGGCTAGTTCTGCTACCTTGGTTTCACCCTTCTTTTGTAACTCTGGTTTTCATCCTCGTTTTTCTTCAGGGCAGGTTGAGCCTTCTGATTGTCCTGGGGTGGACTCTGTGGTTGACAGGTTGCAGCAAATTTGGGCTCATGTTGTTGACAATTTGGTGTTGTCTCAGGAGGGGGCTCAGCGTTTTGCTAACCGTCGTCGCTGTGTTGGTTCCCGGCTTCGGGTTGGGGATTTGGTCTGGTTGTCTTCCCGTCATGTCCCTATGAAGGTTTCTTCCCCTAAGTTTAAGCCTCGGTTTATTGGCCCTTATAGGATTTCTGAGATTATCAATCCTGTGTCTTTTCGTTTGGCCCTTCCAGCCTCTTTTTCCATCCATAATGTTTTTCATAGATCTTTGTTGCGGACATATGTGGTGCCCGTTGTTCCCTCTGTTGATCCTCCTGCCCCGGTGTTGATTGATGGGGAGTTGGAGTATGTGGTTGAGAAGATTTTGGATTCTCGTTTTTCGAGGCGGAGGCTTCAGTATCTTGTCAAATGGAAGGGTTATGGCCAGGAGGATAATTCTTGGGTTGTTGCCTCCGATGTTCATGCTGATGATTTGGTTCGTGCCTTTCATTTGGCTCGTCCGGATCGGCCTGGGGGTTATGGTGAGGGTTCGGTGACCCCTCCTCAAGGGGGGGGGGGTACTGTTGTGAATTCTGCTCTTGGGCTCCCTCCGGTGGTTGTAAGTGGTAGCGCTGCTGTCTCTGAATCACAGCATTTATCAGGTGTGTTCACTTTTTGCAATTTGGACTGGGCTATTTAGTTTTGCTTCACCCTTTTGTCAGTGCCAGTTGTCCATTGTTCCTGGAGGATTCACATCCCTGCCTGGTCTCTTCTGCTTTGCAGTTCTTTTCGACAAAGATAAGTTCTGGCCTTTATTTTGCTGTCCACATTCTGTGGTCTTATTGTTCAGTTCTTTTCTATGTTTTGTCTTGTCCAGCTTGGTCTGTATAAGGATTTTTTTAGCCAAGCTGGTATCTCTGGAGATGCAGATATACCCTCCATATCTTTAGTTAGCTGTGGAGATTCTGTATTTTCTGTGGTGGATATTTTCTAGTGTTTTAATACTGACCGCATAGTACTCTGTCCTATCCTTTCTATTTAGCTAGTAGTGGCCTCCTTTGCTAAATTCTCATTTCAATCTGTGTATGTTTTTTCCCTTTCCTCTCACAGTCAATATTTGTGGGGGGCTGCCTATCCTTGGGGATTTTCTCTGAGGCAAGATAGTTTTCCCTTTTCTATCTCTAGGGGTATTTAGTCCTCCGGCTGTGTCGAGATGTCTAGGGAGCGCTAGGTACATTCCACGGCTACTTCTAGTTGCAGTGTTAGGTTCAGGGGTCTGCGGTCAGTACAGGTACCACCTTCTCCAGAGTACGTCTCATGCTGCTCTTAGGCCACCAGATCATAACAGCTATTATCCGATGTTCATAGTTTTTATCAAGTTCATATTCAGTAAACACAAGTTTATTGTTGGACTTTTGTCTCCCTCAATATGTTCTCTAACATCTGGTCCTGGCTTGCCAAACATAACAGCACCAAGCAGTCTGCACAGGTGTATTGCTCAGCTAGCAAGAGCACACACACACACACACACACAGCCAGGAAGCCCCATTTTCATGTAGCGTGTCGGGGCATGGAAGACGAGTACCTCGACCACAGCGGCTGCCCTGCGCGACTTTACGGCCACTCTCAGATCTGGCCAATAAATGAAGGTCCTTATTGGATTTAGCCACTTTATTAACTCACCATTCAATAAAGAATATTTGAGAATACGTTTTATAAATAACACAACACCTTGAAAGTAATCCTATCGTATTATAAAGCTATTATGATTAAAAACAAAGTTAAAGAGGCTGTTCTAAAAATAAAGAAGCAAATGTACAATTATTAAGGAAAAGTACACAAGTATGTGAGTGCTGAATAGTTATAGGACTAAGTGCGGCATATGATTGCTACAGCGATAGATTACTGCTGTACAGAAGCACAGCTGTTATTTGTATTATTCACTGTACTGCTGAACATTTACTATTAAACACTTTTTGTGCATGGTATATTTTCACTTTTTCTATTTGTAAAAATGTATAAATATAGAAGTAAATGCAGAAGAACATTAGCATCTGATAGAGTATTCACTCTATAGTTTATTAATGTTAGGTCAGTCACGCATTATATTCAATGTTTAATGTCAGTAAAGTTACAGAGTTTTTCTACTGATTTATAGTGGTGCCACTAATGTATCAATGTGAACATTAATGTGTAGTTTCACTAAGTGAATCTGTCAACACAAAATCAAACAAACCACCCTTCTCAGGATCCTGTAATGCCAAAGCTATCCATCAAAGCTGAGGAGGGCAGAGATAAATGATATGTAAGTGGTAAGGTGCACTGAGCTTCTCAACCACACCATGGGTCCACAAAGCACTTATGGTTGGTTTGAAAAGTCCTTTTTGTCCTGACGGGTTCCCTTTAACATTTTAAGTCGACATTTAATATTTGGACATAGATAAGGGCTATGTGTTTAGTAATGTTACATTGCATAACATTTGGTTATAATTGTGCTAACTGTCTCTTTAGAAAGGAAGAAGACTAGAACTCTAGTGCCCCCTATAGGAAGTAGCAATCTTAAAAGTCGACCCTTTAACGAGGGTACTGCCCCTCATCAGTGAAAAGTGTGAGATCTGATTTGGTTGTGTGAGAGGTGTCTGACCGAGATCCAAAGCATAAAGTTTCTCATTGAAGAGAGTGACACATTAAGCATGCTGAGATAAGAATATTTTTAAGCTGCAAAGCTCCTCTGGTAAATTTGCAAATTGTCTCTTCAGAGAGGAATAGGACTAGAATGCTAGTGCCACCTATAGGAAGTAGCAATCCTAAAAGTCAATGTCGACCCTATAACGAGCCTCCTCATCTCAGCGTGCTCAACATGACTCTCTCCGCAAGGAGAAGCGTTAACTTGGATCCTGATTATAATTGTAAATGTTAAAAGGGTTGTCCACTACTCAGACTGGAGTGGAGTTAAGAATAGGCTGTCTTATTTTTATACTAGGGAATATGGCGATTGAGAAGGGATTACCTTTGCACAACATCTTTAAAATGCATCAGGCAGAGCCATGGACAACAGTGCACATAAAAAACATATACAGCTTCATATAAGCAATGCTTAAGGAGAAAATATTAGTATACATACTGTGGTAGATCGGCTCACTCGGTTGGACACAGAGGTAGAAACGGAACACTGTCTCTTTAAGAAAGTTCTTGGTTTTTTAAGTGCGGCATAGACCAAGCTGAAAAAATAAACATGGCCCTCTGGGCAAAGCAAAACAAGTGTAGGGATCAACCTGCTTAGGGTTAGCAATGTCCACTGTTCAGGTCCTTTAACACAGGCACAAACAGTTCTCTGGAGTGTTCCTCTCCAGACACTGAACAACTACTTTGAATGGAATGCAGCTATTTAAGCCCCAGACCACACCCTGGGGTGGAGATAAGGTGGACAACCTCCCACTCTATGGTCAGCAACTAATTACCCAGCCCTTGATTTAAATTTGCTTCTACCTCCTTGCAACACTTAGCGTGCTGACAGAACAACTTCTGGGTTTCTAGATCACTGAAGCCATGAGCCTCAGAAAAATATATCTCCCCTCCAGCACCTTGCCAGTGACTTTGTCACAATACAAAGAATAAAGAGGCATGGCGTGAAGCAAAAATCATATATGCCTCTGCATGAAATTGGATTGATGTAATGTACTTAAATCATATTTTCTCTACCTGTTACACCCAGATATGTACCAATATCTAGCAAGCCTTTTACAAGTTCTTTGAATGATGACATTTCGTTGTTGCCCACTACTGGTTCATTCATTCGCAGTCTAAATGTGCTACTATGTCACATAAGACCAACCACTTGTATGACAAGGCCATTTGGCAGTCCACAAACCACCCAGCCACTATCCTTCTCTAGAATTACTATCGACCATAGTTAACACTGTTCACAAACAGAGTTTTCACCTCCTTCAGAGGGTCACTTCAATAGGAACTTAAGGTCCGACTTGACAGTAACTTTGCTATTTGCTCTTCTTAGTAGTAACTTTGATTTACTCTAAATTACCTACACTGCAATATTACCGGTGAGTATGCACATGCCACCAAAATAATGAACCTTCAGACAACTTTTTTCCTACAGCATTACATTCAGGATCGCTGTTCCTGGAATTAGTAACTGACTTAGAAATAGGGACACCAACTGTTACTCTGCAAGCTCAATGGTATCTTTTTTTACAGAATCACAACAGTAACAGTACACAGCATGACATCATCTAGACCCACTGTCAGCAAGAACCTACTGACAGATTTTAAAGAGTAATTAAATATTTTCCATCATTTTATATATGTTGTTGCTGCTTTCTTAATTGCAAATTGATCCCTGGGCATCCGAGCCTCAATTTCTGGGCACCCAGGTTCTTGCATAGATCCTGGCTCAGTGCGTACACAGATGAGAATATGGATGCAATATGAATCATAGGCTTTCTATTGCGTCCATACACGATCCAGTGTGCCATTGGGCCAGGATCTATGTAAGAACCTGGGTGCCCAGAGACAGAGACTCGGATACCCAGCGGTCAACTTGCAATTAAGAAAGCAACAAAGACAACGGAAATAATAATAATTATTAATAATAAAATAATGGAAAATATTTAGTCAATCTTTAAAGGAAATCAGTCAGCAGGTTTTTGCTCAATTAATCTAATATTTAACTAATTATGTAGTTCTCTTTCTCTCTGTAATCCCACCACCAGCACTGATTGACAGCTTTCTACCTATGCACAGCGTCCGCAGTGTTACATCTTTGCCTAACTACATTGATGGCACATAAACTTAATTCAATAACTCACTTTCTGTACAGATATGGGACCTCCGGAAGAGAAATGTATATTAACCTGCCACAAAACCTTCAAAGTACAGCGTCACATTCTGCAGCTAACTTCTCGAGACATGCCTTTTATTTTCTTAGATGAATATCAGAGGAGCTGAACTGTATATAATGGCAATTACTCCACCAATATCAAAGTCAAGTACCAACAGGAGAATGAAGCAGCACACTTTATCTAATTAATGCAAATGCGCATCACCTGTATAGATACAATTCAGAAGATGGCACAGCTAATAGTGGATAAAATGTAAAGAAACTTAATCCAACACTTGCAATGTTTTGGATAACAAAAGCCTTTTTCAAACATGATTACATTTCTTCACATTTTTCAATTGAGAAGTAGTGATGAGCGAATATACTCGTTACTCGTGATTTCCCGAGCATGTTCGGGGGTCCTCCGAGTATTTTTTAGTGCTCGGAGTTTTAGTTTTTATTGCCGCAGCTGAATGATTTACATCTGTTAGCCAGCATAAGTACATGTGGGGGTTGCCTGGTTGCTAGGGAATCCCCACATATAATCAAGCTGGCTAATAGCTGTAAATCATTCAGCTGCGGTGCTAAAAACTAAAACTCCGAGCACTAAAAAAATACTTGGAGGTCACCCGAGAAATCTCAAGTAACGAGTATATTCGCTCATCACTATTGAGAAGCTGCCAACTTCTCTTTTGACTTTTGTCCACAAGTCTCTCTGCAGTCGCATCTTTCACAGAATGCTACTCTAATGTTTCCCCTCTCATCAAACTCTTTGTTAGTCTGTTTGGAAACTTCTTCAATCCTGCTGCCTACAGTAGTTCTTTGATCTCCTCAATCTGCTAGTTGAGTCGTGCCTACGTGCGCGTGTAGCATACACCTGTCACTACATGGCAGCAGGAGTGGAGAAGCTTCCTGGGAACCACCTGTCCGAATAGTTTATAGCGTGGTCTCGGTCACAGGTGGCTTTCAAAGTATGATTTTCTCTGAAATGCTGCAATGTTTCAAAGTCAAACGCACCTGGCTGAGATCATACTGCCTCTGTCATATCCACGGGCAGCATGCATCCACTATCAGGTGCACTTTGAAGGGAATATGTCAACATGTTTTGCTATGTAAATCTGAAGGCAGCGATGTGTAGGGGCTGAGAACCTGATTTAAGCAATATGTCACTTTGTTTTGGTATTTCAAAAAAATCTGTGTTTTAGCAGCAGGAGTTTATCACTACAGTACTAGATGTATTTTGCCTCCTAGTCAACTTCTATGTATAATCCCACCCCCAGGACTGATTAGCAGCTGTCAATGTACATTGTACACAGAAAGATGCCAATCAATGGTGTGGGCAGGCTTATTCTCATCTCAGCATTCTGAGCACTGCTAGAGAGAAAACTGGGATTCTATCACTACTGCTACACCCAGTAAATTAAGTGATACATGACTGAAATCAGAGACTCTGTCCCTACGTCATGCTGCTGTCAGATGATAGCAAAAGACTTCTGACAGATTACTTTTAATGTTGTCTCAGCCACAAACTGATTGACTTCCTGCCTTACTGCTCTTTTCATAAACTGTGGTATCACAGACACATCTAGTGGCATTAGATAATATTACAGGAATGTACTGCATGCAATACACAGGATTGTTTGCAAACAGAATTGATGGAAAACACATTAAAATTAGAATAAATTTAGCATGTGAGAATTAATTGAGTAAATCAATACCAACATACCAATCTTTATCATAATGGAATAGATTGACTCTCGCGACTGACAGAGCAATATCGATGCATTGTACATGCACAGCACCTCCAGGCTGAATTATGCATAGTGAGGTAAGTGAGGAAAGACAATTTCTATTCTCTGGAATATTAATTAAAACATATTAAGTGGGATTAGGGCAGGGTAATTTTGACTTTTGGCACCTCCACATCCTTGACTTGACACCACATATGACAGGTACCCTTTAAAAACTGATCATAGTTCCATAGCTGATTTAAGTATAGAGACCTTGAACTAATGTGAATATATTAGTGTTATGACTGCACAAGCAGATGCACACGGGTAGCGTATAAATTAGGGGGGGCAAATTTCCAAACCTGACAGATCCCTGTTCAGACTGGTAAACGCCCTACTCTGACCCAGGTCTGTTCCTACCTGACCAGGGAGATTGGCAACCTAGGATAATACATTGGCACCCTCACTGAACAGCAGCTCACCCTGAATGCTCCTAACAGCTCCTAGTACGGCTATGCCTGTGTAGCAACTCACTCAGTAAAATAGGTTATAATTTGACCCATCCTGTTCCTGTAAAGACTAGATATACTGCCATAGCAGTCACTAGTGGTAGCTGCGGGTGCAGACATAGACCTAAACACAGACTAGGAGATGGTAACTATGGCCTAAACTCCCTAAAAGGCTGACAAGTTGCTTCACGTTCCTCCTAAAGAACCGAAGGGCAGAGCAGAGTGTGAATTATTTACAAGAAGAATTGTGTGCTGAACAAAGGAAAGATCCCAGAGTGAGTAAAGTAAATAATTGATGTGAATACTTTTCTGCCCAATGATGACAGAATTGGGCAGAAAAGTATTCACATCAATTTTTCTGGCTAACACCGTACCACAATACAATTTGTTATTGTACATCATTAAAGTAAATAATGAAATACCAAAGAATAAAGTAAGTACTATTAACAAATACAGTGCCTTGCGAAAGTATTCGGCCCCCTGGAACTTTTCATCCTTTTCGCACATATCATGCTTCAAACATAAAGGTACCAAATGTAAATTTTTGGTGAATAATCAACAAGTGGAGCACAGTTGTGAAGTTGAAAAAAATTTATTGGTTATTTAAAATTTCTGTGGAAATTCAAAAACTGAAAAGTGGGGCGTGCAATATTATTTGGCCCCTTTAACGTAATACTTTGTTGCGCCACCTTTTGCTGCGATTACAGCTGCAAGTCGCTTGGGGTATGTCTCTATCAGTTTTGTACATCGAGAGACTGAAATTCTTGCCCATTCTTCCTTATCAAACAGCTCGAGCTCAGTGAGGTTTGATGGAGATCATTTGTGAACAGCAGTTTTCAGCTCTTTCCACAGATTCTCGATTGGATTGAGGTCTGGACTTTGACTTGGCTTTTCTAACTGAAGCGATGGCCGGGGGACCACCACGGTGCAGGAAGACTACTGTACACAAGATGAGGTGCAAACAACAAAGGGTAGATATATTGGGAGGCAAGGAATGAAGTGGGTGAGGAAGATGCAAACAGGGGTATGCAATGGCAAGAGACACTTTACAAAAGTTATAAACTTTATCTTGTCCGTAAAATAGTACGGTGCTCCAGCTATTACAGACTCAAAATATGTCTCACAAGCAAATTTAAACAATAAACAAATAACGATGCTACTCTACACATAACCTCCCTGGCCTTTACTAAGCAGGCCCAACGGCTGCCGTGTACTGACTACTGAAGCCTACACTATGCCCTAATAGGTGCACCAAACAGGAACAAACTCACGGTGATGTTAGGGACTCAGGTCCAGTCCCAGGGGGGCCCCCAGAAGTCTAATATGGTGGTGCGCACGGCTTTCTGTCAGCTCTGTGAAACGTGGTCTTCTCCTTGCTTCTGGGTCCTAGGGATGCCCCTGGAAACTGTAAGTCCCTTTCTCAGTATCTTCATGGCTTCACAAACTAGCACAGAACAGCCACCTTTGCTGTACCCGGAAAAGTCTTGCAAATTTCACAAGTACACTCCGTTCCAGAATGTGGGACCTTTCTTGTAGCGAACAGCACACAGTTCTCTCTGTAGCAGCTTCAGCTCACACCCACAGTTCAGGCTCAACTCCTCCCCTTATTCTAGGGCAGTTCATCTTCACCGTCCATAGCAGGGGAAAGCAGAACATTCCATCACACCAAACAAGGGGGTGCTGTCTCTTAAAGTGGCAGCGTGTTACTGTCCATAACAGCACCACCCTCTTACATAACACCTGGATACGATTATTTGTGAACCATTCCATTGTAGATTTTGCTTTATGTTTGGAATCATTGTCTTGTTGGAAGACAAATCTCCGTCCCAGTCTCAGGTCTTTTGCAGACTCCAACAGGTTTTCTTCAATAATAGTCCTGTATTTGTCTCCATCCAACTTCCCATCAATTTTAACCATACTCCCTGTCCCTGCTGAAGAAAAGCAGGCCCAAACCATGATGCTGCCACCACCATTTTTGACAGTGGGGATGGTGTGTTCAGGGTGATGAGCTGTGTTGCCTTTACGCCAAACATATCGTTTGGCATTCTTGCGAAAAAGTTCGATTTTGGTTTCATCTGACCAGAGCACCTTCTTCCACATGGTTTGGTGTGTCTCCCAGGTGGCTTGCTGCAAACTTTAAATGACACTTTTTATGGATATCTTTGAGAAATGGCTTTCTTCTTGCCACTCTTCCATAAAGGCCAGATTTGTGCAGTGTACGACTGATTGTTGTCCTATGGACAGACTGTCCCACCTCAGCTGTAGATCTCTGCAGTTCATCCAGAGTGATCATGGGCCTCTTGGCTGCATCTCTGATCAATCTGCTCCTTGTTTTAGATGAAAGTTTAGAGGGATGGCCGGGTCTTGGTAGATTTGCAGTGGTATGATACTCCTTCCATTTCAATATGATCGCTTACACAGTGCTCCTCGGAATGTTTTAAGTTTTGGAAATCATTTTGTTTCCAAATCTGGCTTTAACCTTCTCCACAACAGTATCACGGACCTGCCTGTTGTGTTCCTTGGTCTTCATGATGCTCTCTGTGCTTCAAACAGGACCCTGAGACTATCACAGGGCAGATGCATTTATATGGAGACTTGATTACACACAGGTGAATTATATTTATCATCATTAGGCAATTAGGACAACATTGGATCATTCAGAGATCCACAATGAACTTCTGGAGTGAGTTTGCTGCACTGTAAGTAAAGGGGCTGAATAATATTGCATGCCCCACTTTTCAGTTTTTGAATTTCCACAAAAATTTTAAAATAACCAATACATTTCATTCAACTTCACACTTGTGTTCCACTTGTTGATTCTTCACCAAAAATTTACATTTGGTATCTTTATGTTTGAAGCATGATATGTGGGAAAAGGTTGAAAAGTTCCAGGGGGCCGAATACTTTTGCAAGGTACTGTATACTGACTACCTCCTAATGACAAACAGAAGATACGTGCCGTAGTGATGGGCAAACCCGTAGTTGTTGGGGTCCGGCGGGTTAGCTCGCTCATTTAAAAAAAGTTTTGTTCGGGTATCAGAACAGTACCCCAACTCAAACCAGAACCGGGACCCCATTCAGATGAATGGAGGGTGCAAACATCCATTTTTTGCCATGCTGTCATCTTCGTGACAGCATTTGAAGCACGGGCTCTGATTGGCGGTAATATTACCGCTTGTCAGAGTGCCGCGGGTCCCACGCTGTCAGATGACAGCGTGTAAGCTAGCAACTGTGACCGGCCATAAAAAGGTTATGGCTGGTCACAGGCATTGGCTTATGAGAGTGTACTACTCTCATCAGCATATATCTTCTGTTGCTGATCGCAGCGAGAGCAGGATTACAATGATGTGAGTATTCATCAGTCAACACCTGCACTATAAATAAGTAAAATAAAAAATAATGTGGGGTCTCTTTTCTAATGGATGCACCATTTCTGGGGTGGCTGAGAGCTGATGTTTTTAGTCTTGGAGGGGGCCAATATCCATGGCCCCTTCCTAGGCTATTAATATCAGCACGCAGCTGTCTATTTAGCCTTTGCTGGTTATTGAATATAGAGGGTACTTCATTTATTTTTTGGGGGGAGATCTCCCCTATAATAATCAGCAATGGCTAAACTAGCAGCTGTGGGCTGATATTAATAGCTTGGGAACCTTTATGGATATTGCTCCGTTCCAAGAATATTAACATCAGCCTCCAGCCACTGGCTTTCCCTCACCTGTTTATGAAAATTACGGGGGACCTCATGCCTTTTTTTTCATTTATTTTTTATTTATTAACAAGCACAGTAAAATACACACCTAAGGTAATTTTAGTTCACAGCCTCTATGTATTCCAGTAGCTGGAAACTTCAGTAACCTTAAAATGTCTCTCAAAGTACCCCATGAGGTTTTTGGGACTCGCAACTGCCGGGAGACCCAGTGGCTGTGAACTTTGGTAACCTGTTACCTGAGTTACCTGAGAATGGGCAAGTGGGAAGAGGCAAGCAAAGCATCAGAATTTGCACATCTAATAGATGTTCCCTTTTTAAGCTGGGGAGGACCAATATCCTTGGCCCATTCCCAGTCTGAGAATGCCAGCCCCAAGCTGTCTGCTTTACCTTGGCTGGTTGTCAAAAATGGGGGTGGCTATGCCATTTTTTTTATTGTTTATTTAAATAATTCAAAAAACGGTTTGGGACCACACTATTCTTTATAACCAGCTATGATAAACCTGACAGCTGGGGATTGCAGTCGCAGATGTTGGTTTTGCCTGCACTGGTTATCAAAAATAGAAGAGACCCCACATCAATTTTTATTATTATTTATTGCATAGGTTTCGGGTGATGAATTCTCTCATCAGCCTCACCTGCTCTCGCTGGTGATGAGAGTAGTACTTTCTCATCAGCTGATGTCTGTGACCGATAGTAACCATTTTACTGCAAGTCACAGCTGCTGGCTCACATGCTGTCATCTGACAGCATGGGAACCGCAGAGCTCTGACCGTCGGTAACTAACCACTAATCTGAGCCACCAGTGTTTATCTTCCTGTCACACAGATGACAGCATGGGAAATAGCCGATGTTCAGGCTGCCGACCCCGAATAGTAACATGGATTTCCTGGAGAAGTCCGTGTTTGGGGTGCATGCACGGAAACTAGGTATTCGGTACAGATCTCTAACTTTACTGTTCGCCCATCACTAGTGCAAAGTATAGCAAAGACACAGCAAAGCGAAAAACCCTTAACTGGAATCTCACAGACTGGCTCCAAACATGTATAGAATGTCAGACATCCAAATTAATCTATCACGAGAAGAAAACGCCAGCAGCAGGACAGAATATAAAGCTGCAGCCAAATGGTGATGGGATGACAAATGAAACCACTTGTGTTTTTAAAACGCAACAAACTGCAAAACCCAAACATCGAGAGACAATTAGTATTTACATCAAGCTTCAGGCAGCGTTCTTATGTATAGTATAAATGGAACTATATCTCCCATAATACATTTGTCATGCACAGGGGTGGATTATCAGAGGGTCAATATGGGCGGTAGCCTAGGGCCCAGTGGTGTGGGGGGGCCCTGGGCTACCACACAGATTGATCCTCTGATAATCCGCCCGAGTGTGACTGTGAATGCCCGCCGGGCACCGGCATTTATGTGCCCCCGGACCCGGTGGGCAGAGAGAGGGGGCCCGCATCGGGCCCCTTCTCATCTGCTCACCGGGCCCCTTCCGGTGCTGCGGCGGTTTCCTATTGACATGCGGGCGAGCGCCCGCACGTCAATAGTTAACAACAGCCGCCAGCCAATTGGAGGCTGGCAGCTGAAGTCGGCCGCAGAGCACACGTCGCCGGCGTCTGACGTCATTGTCAGTCGCCGGCGAGTGTGCGCTGCTGGAGGGAGCTCGCCGCCTGGAGCACTGGTCAGGTGAGGATACTGTTTGTTTTTTTTTATTTGTTTTGTTTTTTGGTAAGCTAACGGTGGACACACTGGGGCAATGCTGGAGACACTGGGGCAATGCTGGTGGTGACACTGGGGCAGATTGCTGGGCACACTGGGGGCAATGCTGGAGACACTGGGGCAGATTGCTGGAGACACTGGGGCAATGCTGGAGACACTGGGGCAGATTGCTGGAGAAACTGGGGCAATGCTGGAGACACTGGGGCAGATTGCTGGACACACTGGGGCAATGCTGGAGGACACACTGGGGCAGATTGCTGGAGACTCTGGGGCAATGCTGGAGACACTGGGGCAGATTGCTGGACACACTGGGGGCAATGCTGGAGGACACACTGGGGCAATGCTGGAGACACTGGGGCAATGCTGTAGACACTGGGTTAGATTGCTGGAGACACTGGGAGCAATGCTGGAGACACTGGGGCAGATTGCTGGAGACACTGGGGCAGATTGCTGGAGACACTGGGGCAATGCTGGAGACACTGGGGCAGTGCTGGAGACACTGGGGCAGATTGCTGGACACACTGGGGCAATGCTGGAGGACACACTGGGGCAGATTGCTGGACACACTGGGGCAATGCTGGAGGACACACTGGGGCAGATTGCTGGACACACTGGGGCAATGCTGGAGGACACACTGGGGCAGACTGCTGGACACACTGGGGGCAATGCTGGAGGACACACTGGGGCAGATGATTGCTGGAGACACTGGGGCAATGCTGGAGACACTGGGGCAATGCTGGAGACACTGGGGCAATGCTGGAGACACTGGGGCAGATTGCTGGAGACACTGGGGCAATGCTGGAGACACTGGGGCAGATTGCTGGACACACTGGGGGCAATGCTGGAGACACTGGGGCAATGCTGGACACACTGGGGGAAATGCTGGGGGCAATTCTGGAGACACTGGGGCAGATTGCTGGACACACTGGGGCAATGCTGGAGGACACACTGGGACAGATTGCTGGACACACTGGGGCAATGCTGGAGAACACACTGGGGCAGATTGCTGGACACACTGGGGGCAATGCTGGAGGACACACTGAGGCAGATGATTGCTGGAGACACTGGGGTAATGCTGGAGACACTGAGGCAATGCTGGACACACTGGGGGCAATGCTGGAGACACTGGGGCAGATTGCTGGACACACTGGGGCAATGCTGGAGGACACACTGGGGCAGATTGCTGGACACACTGGGGCAATGCTGGAGGACACACTGGGGCAAATTGCTGGACACACTGGGGGCAATGTTTGAGGACACACTGGGGCAGATGATTGCTGGAAACACTGGGGCAATGCTGGAGACACTGGGGCAATGCTGGAGACACTGGGGCAATGCTGGAGACACTTGGGCAATGCTGGACACACTGGGCAATGCTGAACAATTGGACATACTGGGGCAGATTGCTGGACACACTGGTGGTAATATGCTGGACACACTGGGGCAATGCTGGACATACTGGGGCAGATTGCTGGACACACTGGTGGTAATATGCTGGACACATTGGGGCAGATTGCTGGACACACTGTCTGGGGGCAATATGCTGGAGTCAGACACTGGGGCAGATTGCTGGAGACACTGTCTGGGGGCAATGCTGGACACACTGGGGCAGATTGCTGGACACTGGGGCAATATGCTGGACATACTGGGGCAGATTGCTGGACACACTGGGGGTAATATGCTGGACACACTGGGGGTAATATGCTGGACACACTGGGGCAGATTGCTGGACACACTGGGGGCAGGACTGGAGGCATGGGCAGAATGTAGACACGGGGCATGATTGGAGACAGGGGGCAGAATGAAAGACATGGGGCGGGATTGGATCACGGGGCAGGAGAATACGATGGAGACAGATGGGGCAGGATGGGGAGATCATATGGTGTAGAATGGATACTCATGAGTGCAGGATGGGAGAACATATGGCTGGAGCCAGGAATGAGACACACGGGGCCAGGGTGGGGAATATTATTACCATAGGGGCTAATTAAGGGATATTATTACTGCAGTGATGTATTTATTTTATTTTTTGAGTATACTGTTTTAAATGGGGGGGCGGTCTTGTTACTGTGCAGAGTGACACTATATCGCCTTTTTTTCTCCATGTGGTGTAATGTAGAAGTTGTGAAAAATTAAGTAATGTGTTCTGCAAGCAGAGCTCGAGATAACTGTGTTATTTCCTGCAGAAACGAGTCCTGGCTGGAAGAAATGTCTGTGCTGGATGAAAGATGAAGGACTTCACCTAGAGACGTCACTGGTGAGTCAGTGTTACCTATACACTGACACTATACACTGTATACTATATACAGAGCTCCTGTTTATAATGTCACCAGTGATCACTGTATTACCTATACACTATATACAGAGGTCCTGTGTATAATGTCACCAGTGATCGCTGTATTACCTCTACACAGACACTGCATACTAAGTACAGATCTCCTGTGAATACTGGCACTTATGGTGATAGTATTGTGGGGTTTTTTTTATTATTACTGATCAGTATTGTAGTATTCAGTCACTATGTGGTGGTAATATGTGGTCTGGAAATGGTGTTGTGGTATTTGTCCCTTGAATGTGCTATTTGGTCACCAAGTGGTGGTAATATGTGGTGTTGACATGGTGCAGTGGTATTTGTTCCTTGTATGTGATATTATTCGATCACTGTGGTTGTAATTTGTGGTCTGGTCATGGCGCGGTGGTATTTGTTCCTTGTATGTGATATTATTGGTCAAAATATACCTAAATTGTATTGCAGATTTTAACAAATATTTAATAGGTTACAGTAGAGTAGGGCCCGGCCATTTTTCTGGAATAATCTGGTTCGGGTATAACATGACCCCATCACATGACCCCCGTCACATGACCCCCGTCACATGACCTGGGGGCCCACAGTGTCTGAACAGCCCGGGGCCCTGGCTACCCTTAATCCACCCCTGGTCACGCAGGTACTGCACGTGGTCACACAGTGGCTCTAAAATGGCTACGGTGAAAATGCTTGGCATAATCTACTCTGATTCTCAGAACCCAAGGGATGCTCTGGCCTTCACTCTTTAATCCCTGTACAGGGATCTAGACTTAAACAGCTTGCCAGCTGCTGTTCGGTGGCGTAAGTCAGATTCAGGAGGTACAAGAGGTATAAATTTGTCAAACAGGAGAAATGTCAATAACCTAGCCAATGTCAAAGAACAGCATAAATCATGATGAACCCCAGTAGCACACAACACTTGTAAAGTCAGGAAGCACAATCATTGACTGGTGGTGGTAAGTGACTCTCAGTGATTTATATAATGAGCAGCACCACACAGTACTGACAATAGGAAAAACCCAAACTAACAGGATTAACCACATAGCTTCTGGACTAGCAGAGGCACAAGGCTCAGCAATAAAATAAAATTAATCCTGTAAGTATCACCAGTAGCAAAGGCATGGCACTGCCTAGTGGCCGAAGCAGTAACCGGCAGAGATGTTACAACATTGCACCAAAGTGCAACAAATTGTAATTAGTGATGAGCGAATATACTCGTTACTCGAGATTTCTCGAGCATGCCCGTATTTTTTAGTGCTCGGAGATTTAGTTTTTCTTGCCACAGCTGAATGATTTACATCTGTTAGCCAGCATAAGTATATGTGGGGATTCCCTAGCAACCAGGCAACCCCCACATGTACTTATGCTGGCTAACAGATGTAAATCATTCAGCTGCGGCAAGATAAACTAAATCTCCGAGCACTAAAAAATACTCGGAGGACCCCCGAGCATGCTCGGGAAATCTCGAGTAACGAGTATATTCGCTCATCACTAATTGTAATATATCCTGTAATTATGGGTATTGTCCTGATAAAAATAGGGCATGAAACTCTACACTTCATGATCAATTCACTTTGTGCACTTACACAATCCTCTTTCTGTTCTTCTTCATACATCATTTAGGTTCTATGTTGTCAAACAAGGGTGACAAAACCTGAAATGTCCGGTATGTAATGTATAGTAAATATGGCCAAATGGTTCCATCTGGTGCGCCGCCAAAATACATTTTTTTCTGAGCCTTATTCGATTTTTCACTTACAAAAATAGCCAACTTAACCTTATTTGTATGATTATACCTGTATTGTTTTTTCCTTTCTACTTCTCAGGTTGACAGTTTTGAACTGGAAGCCGTGTCTCTTGGTGAACTGAGGAAAGTTGTACTTGGACATGACAGAGAAGGGTATGGAGCAGGAATGTATCTGAAGATGGTCACAATTAAAGAATCTCAAGACTCGTCTACTGAATGGGTTTTTCCACTTTGGAATTGGTTGGATAGTCATCTGGGTTTATGTCAGACAGTCTGCAAATTGTACACAACAGGTACAAGTTCTATCCACACTAGTACATATTTAGTAAGGCTTTAATAAGATCATGCAGTTCAGTTTATTCATTTTTTTTTAACCCATCCACGATTTTTGACGGTTATGTATGTCAAAAGTTGTGTCCCTGACTTTGATGGGGGCTCGCACATGGAGCCTGAGTCTTTCCCTGCACATGAAGGCTGATTTGGTCAGACGTCATGTGCCTTTAACAGCAGTGGCTGGAGCGGAGCACCTCCTGTGGCTGTGAACATGTTAAATGATGCTGTAAATCTGTGCCATGTATAGCACAGGAGATCAGACAATCTCAACTTCAAGTCCTCTAGGGGGACTAATACTATTAAATACAGTAAAAAGTGGAAAAACGAAAAGTTCAAATCATCCCCTTTTGCCCCATTAAGAATAAAAAATTAAAAATACACATATTTGGTATTGCTGTGCACAATAAAGTCTCATCTATCAAAATATAAAATAAATTAATCAGATTGGTAAACGGTATATTGAAAAGAAGATCAAAACACCAGAATTGTTTTTTTTTGCCACCTCAATATTGCAATAAGAGGCAATCAAAACATTGTATCTACCCCAAAATTATATCAGTAAAACATCAGTTCATGGCACGAAAAGTAAGCCCTCACAAAGCTCCATATCCTGAAAAATAAAAATGTTATGAGCCTTGGAAAATAGCAACAAAAGCAAAAAAAAAATGTTTGTTTACAAATTTTTTGGAAAAAAAAATTGACACTTAAAGGGAATCTGTCACCCCTTTTTTTCAATTTGAGATAAAAATATGGTTCAATTGTGCCTGAGCTCTGCTTTACAGCAGTACCTTTCATATCCCCCGATTCCCTGCCTTTGCTGAGAAAATACCTTTGTAATCTCTCTGTTTTCATATTTAAATTACCCCGATCCAGTCCAATGGGCGGGGCCAATTCACCATCTCTCCCCTTGATCCTCGGCGTGCTTGACCTAACGAGATCTGTGAATAGCACAGATCCCGTACAGTTTCTGCACGTGCGCATTGAATTGGTCTCAACGCCTGCGCAGTATGCTTTACACAACTGTGGTCAAAGCATAAAATCACTATTGCACATGCTCCCGCATTTTTCATTAAGTTCTATGCCCCCTTGCATGGCAAGACTTCCGGGGCACAGAATGTCATGGAAAATTCTGGGGCATGCGCAATAATGAGTTGTATGCTTTGCCCACTGTTGGGCAAAACATACTGCACATTAGCGAGAGGCCACTTCAATGCGCGAGCGCAGAAAAAAACGGCAATGCAGGACAGAAGATTAATTATTGTGTAGAGCAAGGCAGGAGGTGGAGAGAAACGGCGAATATGTCCCGCCCATTGGACCAGACCGGGGGATTTACATACGAAAACGGAAAGGTTACAAAGGTATTTTCTCAGCAAAGGTGGGGAATCAGGGGATATGAAAGGTCTTCTGTAAAGCAGAGCTCAGGCACAATTGAACCATATTTTTTATCTCAAATCGAAAAAAAGGGGTGACAGATTTCCTTTAAGTTAAAAAAAAAAAAAAAAAGGTATACTTGTTTGGTATCTGTGGACTCATATTGACCTGTAGAATCATATTGCCAGGGCCATTTTGCCATATATTGAATAAGGTAAATAAGAAAAAAAAAAAAAGTGGAAATGCACTTTTTTTGCAATTTCAACAAACTTGGATCTTTCTCCCCATTTTCCAGTATATCATATGATAAAATGAATGATGTAATTCAAAAGCACAAAACAAGCCTTCATACGGCTATATTGATGGAAAAATTAAAAAGTTATGACTTGGAGAATGGAAGTAAAAAACGAAAACGAAAAAAGGGAAAATAACCTGGGATTGAAGGGGCTATGGCTCAGTTCCCACTATGAGTATTTGGCCAGGGTCACACTTGCAAGTTCAATGCGAGAAACTCGTGCAGCAAGTCCTTGCACTGCCAACAGCACTAGGGACAGGAGCGTACAGCTACATAGAAATACATGCAACCGCATGCTCCGGTCCCAAGTGCCGGCGGCAGTTTGGGACTTGATGCAAGAGTTTCTCGCATTGAAATTGCAAGTGTGACCCCGGCCTTTAGTGCATTTTTGATGCTTCAGAGTTTCTACAACAAGTAGCATAAGTAGGCTCCTTGCTTTTTTAATTGAGTTTTTAGGGTATGTAGTGGACACTTTAGGCAGCATTTTCAGAGCAAAATCTGGGCAGAACCTCCTAAGTTCCAAGTTTTTGAGAAATTATATTGTTTTTGAGGAGGTTTTTGGAGAGTTTCTTTGTAGTTTCTGCTCCAAAACTTCCTAAAAAGAAAACCTCTGTAAGCGCATAGTGAGTTTTTTACATGAATTTTATCGCATTTTTCTCTGCCCTGTTTTCTCTTTCACTTCCTTTCTCCATTGCAGTGGACATCCAGGAGAAATCAGTGTTTGGAGTTTAGCCCCAACGCGAAGGCCGGGGTCACACTTGTGACTGCAATGCGAGAAACTTGCGTGAGTCTCTCGCCTCAATACCCGGCACTGCCGCCGGTGGTTCAGACCGGAGCATTCAGCTACATAGAAATACATGGAGCCGCACACTCCGGTCCCAAGTGCTGGAGGCAGTGCCGGGTATTGAGGCGAGAGACTCGCGCAAGTTTCACGCATTACAGTCACAAGTCTGACCCCGGCCTAAGAAGAGTCCAGTATGAACCCAGATCTTTTAAGTTCGGATTCACTCTTCTCTAACTAAGAACAATGCAAGCTGTGCTGTGCAGCTCAGTAACTGACCAGTTCTGTCCACCGCCAACATCGGGAACAGCTTATCGGCGGGGGTGTTATCGATGGGGGTGTCGGGTGTCGCACCCCCACCGATCAAACATTTATGACCTATCCTGCGGATGGCCTATCAATGTTAAAGTCCTAGACAACCCTTTAATTTTGGCCTTAATACTGTTGCCATAAATGAGCCAAGATTTCGCTCTTGTGTACCTGGTCAGCTTGTGAAGATTCTCTAATTTGCCAGCAGTTCTACTCAGGTGCTCTTTTTGCTATTTCTGTTCTACAAAATTTCACATGAAAGCGAAAATATTCCTTTTTGATAGACAAAGTTACAACTGGGTATCTCACAAAGCAAAACTAAAAAGACCTGATTTGTCTAGGACAGTTTTCAAGAACTGTTGCCATGGTTACCATTAGTGCAAGACGTCTTAACCTGTAATGTGTCAAATAAATATTCCATGATTTTCTTACTCATTTTATGGTCTTTTTCTTGTATTTTTCTGTTTTCTCATATTTAAGGCAGGAGATTATCAACAAGCCCCATACCTATCGCTCAGCTTGGCGGCTTATGGATAATTGATATTTCTGGCTCTGGATTTGAGAGTGCTGAGAATCTGAACAGTTTTTCTCTTTCATTTTATGGTAATGGGGGTAAAGTACAAATGGAAGTAACAATTAGTGGGAACACGCTGCAGGTCAAGGTATTTATAACTCACTAACAATGAATTACGCTGTATGACAATATAAAGCAGACTTCTGTTGTATTACATCTCTTATATTTTGTGTGTTCAGGCTGTTCCTAGTTTTCTACATTATAGTGATTTGTAAAAATAGAGTACGCATGCATTATGTAGCCTCGAAGGAGACTGCCATAATTTTTGTTATTTAAAGGGGTAGTGCAATAACTAACATACAGTGGGGGAAATAAGTATTTGATTCCATGCTGAGTTTGTAATTTTGCCCACTGACAAAGACATGAACAGTCTATAATTTTAAGGGTAGGTTAATTTTTTAACATTGTAAGATATAATTTAAAAAATAAAATCCAGAAAATCACATTGTATAAATTATATAAATTTATTTGTATTTTGCAGTGAGAAATAAGTATTTGATCCCCTACCGACCATTAAGAGTTCTGGCTCCTCCAGACCAGTTAGATGCTCCTAATCAGTTATTTACCTGCATTAAAGACAGCTGTCTTACATAGTCACCTTTATAAAAGACTCCTGTCCACAGACTGAATTAATCAGTCAGACTCTAACCTCTACAACATGGGCAAGACCAAAGAGCTAAGGATGTCAGGGACAAGATCATAGACCTGCACAAAGCTGGAATGGGTTACAAAACCATAAGTAAGACGCTGGGTGAGAAGAAGACAACTGTTGGTGCAATTGTAAGAAAATGGAAGAAATACAAAATGACTGTCAATCGACATTGATCTGGGGCACTATGTAAAATCTCACCTCATAGGGTATCCATGATCATGAGGAAGGTGAGAGATCAGCCTAAAACTACATGGCAGGCACTGGATTATGATCTCAAGGCATCTGGAACCACAGTCACCAAGAAAACCATTGGTAACACATTACGCCGTAAAGGTTTAAAATCCTGCAGTGCCCGCAAGGTCTCCCTGCTCAAGAAGGCACATGTGTAGGCCCGTCTGAAGTTTGCCAATGAACACCTGGATGATTCTGTGAGTGATTGGGAGAAGGTGCTGTGGTCAGATGAAACAAAATTGAGCTCTTTGGCATTAACTCAACTCACTGTGTTTGGAGGAAGAGAAATGATGCCTATGACCAAAGAACACATCCCCACTGTCAAGCATGGAGGTGGAAATATTATGTTTTGGGGGTGTTTCTCTGCTAAGGGCACATGACTAGTTCACCGCATCAATGGGAGAATGGATGGAGTCATGTACCATAAAATCCTGAGTGACAACCTCCTTCCCTCCGCCAGAATATTAAAAATGGGTCATGGCTGGGTCTTCCAGCAAGACAATGACCCAAAACATACAGCCAAGGCAACAAAGGAGTGGCTCAAAAAGAAGCACATTAAGGTCATGGAGTGGCCTACCCAGTCTCCAGACCTTAATCCCGTAATAAACTTATGGAGGGAGTTGAATATCCGAACCTTCGAGTTGTCAAAGAATAGCCACAAAATCTTAATGATTTAGAGATGATCTGCAAAGAGGAGTGGACCAAAATTCCTACTGACATGTGTGCAAACCTCATCATTAGAGATGGGTGACTTTGCTCAAGTTCCCTCTTATTTAGCAAGCTATAGCACTTTCCGAATAACCTGCAGAGGAAACCCAGCTTCCTGGATCATGCCGGCCGATCATCTGATCGGCACCGCAGCTGCATGTGTCGCAGCTGTGTGATATTCACGACACATGCATGGAAAGCCCAACAAACAGGCTCTACAGTGGGTAGACCCCTTTACATTTTTCACTCTTTGTTTCATTGCAGACATTTGTTAAATTCAAAAAAGTTAATTTTTTTCTCATTAATGTACACTCTGCAGTGTCTGCACCCCATCTTGACTGAAAAAAAACAGAAATGTAGTAATTTTTGCAAATTTAATAAGAATGAAAAACTGAAATATCACATGGTCATAAGTATTCAGATTCTTTGCCCAGACACTCATATTTAAGTCATATGCTGTGCATTTCCTTGTGATCCTCCTTGAGATTGTTCTACTCCTTCATTGGAGTCCAGCTGTGTTTAATTAAACTGATAGGACTTGATTTGGAAAGGCGCACACACACCTGTCTTTATAAGACCTCACAGCTCATGACAGACCAAATGAGAATCATGAGGTCAAAGGAACTGGCCAAGGAGCTCAGAGACAGAATTGTGGCAAGGCACAGATCTGGCCAATGTTACAAAAGAATTTCTGCAGTACTCAAGGTTCATAAGAGCACAGTGGCCTCCATAATTCTTAAATGAAAGAAGTTTGGGACCACCAGAAGTCTTCCTAGACCTGGCCGTCCAGCCAAACTGAGAATACGTGGGAGAAGAGCCTTGGTGAGAGAGGTTAAAAATAACCCCAAGATCACTGTGGCTGAGCTCCAGAGATGCAGTAGGGAGATGCGAGAAAGTTCCACAAAGACAACTATCACTGCAGCCCTCCACCAGTCGGGCCTTTATGGCAGAGTAGCCCGACGGAAGTCATATGAAAGCCCACATAGAGTTTGCTAAAAAAACACGTGAAGGATTCCCAGACTATAAGAAATAAGTTTCTCTGGTCTGATTAGATGAAGATAGACCTTTTTGGTGATAATTCTAAGCGGTATGTGTGGAGAAAACCAGGCACTGCTCATCACCTGCCCAATACAATCCCAACAGTGAAACATGGTGATGGCAGCATCATGCTATGGGGGTGTTTTTCAGCTACAGGGACAGGACAACTGGTTGTCATTGAAGGAAACATGAATGCGGCCAAGTACAGAGATATCCTGGATGAAAACCTCTTCCAGAGTGCTCTGGACCTCAGACTTGGCTGATGGCTCACCTTCCAATAAAACAATGACCCTAAGTACACAGCTAAAATACCAAAGGAGTGGCTTCAGAACAACTCTGTGACCATTCTTGAGTGGCCCAGCCAGAGCCCTGACCTAAACCCAATTGAGCTTCTCTGAGAGACATGTAGATGGCTGTCTACCAACGTTCTCCGTCCAACCTGACAGAACTGGAGAGGATCTACAAGGAAGAATGGCAGAGGGTCCCCAAATCCAGGTGTAAAAAGCTTGTTGCATCATTTCCAAGAAGACTCATGGCTGTACTAGCTCAAAGGATGCTTCTACTCAATAATGAGCAAAGGGTCTGAATACTTATGACCATGTGATATTTCAGTTTTCTGTTTTAATAAATTTGCAAAAATCACTACATTTCTGTTTTTTTTTCAGTCAAGATGGGGTGCAGAGTGTACATTAATGAGAAAAAAAATTAACTTTTTTGAATTTACCAAATAGCTGCAATGAAACAAAGAGTGAAAAATTTAAAGGGGTCTGAATACTTTCCGTACCCACTGTAAATATAGAGATAACAGTGCAGAATTTGGAACAAACGCACTGTCACAATATCCCATTTAGGTCAGCAGAAAGACAATGCTGAACCAGAATCTGAGAATGTATAGCACACTAATGAAGAATGAAGACAAAGCAGATTGTTAAAATAACGAAAACAGATTGCTTACATTATAATGATTGAAGTATTGTATCTATCGGATTAGAAATTTAAGTTACCCCGTCATCCACATATCCGATTCCCATTGATTGAAATGAACAGGAATAGTGCCTTTAAAGGGCACCTGTCACCTCGATTTTTCAGTATGAGATAAAAATACTGTTAAATAGGGCCTGAGCTGTGCATTACAACAGTGTATTTTGTGGACCCTGATTCCCCACCTATGCTGCCAAAATACATTACCAAAGTAGCCATTTTCCCTGTCAATCAGGCTGGTCTGGTCAAAAGGGCGTGGTGTCTTCCCCCAGATCTTGCTTAGTTTTCCGTTGGTGGCGTAGTGGTTTGCGCATGCCCAAGGTCCCGAATCCACTGCACAGGGGAGTTAAAAGAGCGCGATGTGCACTATTTCATTGGTGAAAGGTGGGGGCGGCCATCTTCCTTTGGCTGCGCGTGCGCAGAAGTGGTGCTCTGTTGGCCGCGGCTTCAGGAAAATGGCCCCGGGATGCCGCGCGTGCGCAGATGGAGATCGCGGCGGCCATTTTCCTGAAGTAGAGTTCGCATCTCGGCTTCAGGAAAATGGCCGCCGCGATCTCCATCTGCGCACGCGCGGCATCCCGCAGCCATTTTCCTGAAGCCGCGGCCAGCAGAGCGCCGCTTCTGCGCACGCGCGGCCAAAGGAAGATGGCCGCCCCCACCGATCACCAATGAAATAGTGCACATCGCGCTCTTTTAACTCCCCTGTGCAGTGGATTCGGGACCTTGGGCATGCGCAAACCACTACGCCACCAACGGAAAACTAAGCAAGATCTGGGGGAAGTCACCACGCCCTTTTGACCAGACCAGCCTGATTGACAGGCGAAAACGGCTACTTTGGTAACGTATTTTGGCAGCATAGGTGGGGAATCGGGGTCCACAAAATACGCTGTTGTAATGCACAGCTCAGGCCCTATTTAACAGTATTTTTATCTCATACTGAAAAAACGAGGTGACAGGTGCCCTTTAACCTGCTGATGGTGCCACCTTCCTGGAAGGACCTGCCAACTCATCACCATCAGCTTCACTTACCTCCCGATGCGGATATGATTGACACTGCACAACCCATTTTATTGTTTTTTCCCCTGGCATTTTGTTAACCATTTACCCTCCTGTTTTATTTTCAGGATGAACTACAAGTGGGCACGTTCTTTAAGGTTCAGGCTTCTTGGTCACATACACAGGTGTTCCAGTCATGGCATTTATCCTCAATACACATGAAACACACAGTGACGAATCAGGAGATGTGGTTCAGTTTTCAATGCTGGATGAGACCTAATGAGGACAGATGTGTCGAAGTACCGGCACTGTATCCATATAAAGATCCCCTCCCAGGTGAATATTGGCTTTTTCATTTTTCTATTACACATCCACATGGTGTGAAATTACATTTAATGAAAATGTGCATGAAAATTATTTCCAGTGGTGGAATACACAATTTCTATACACACTGGAGATCAAATGACTGGAAGGAGCGCAGGCCGAATGTACATCTGCATGCAAGGAGAACGTGGAGAAACAGGAAAAAGAGTTCTCAATGTGTCTGGCAATGATGTCATTTCTTTAACCAAAGGACAGGTAATGCTCGGGGACAGTATTTTAGGTTGGCTGTGTAACTGTAATAAAGTAATTATGATAGTTCCTTTAATTTCTCCACTCTATATGCCCAGCTCAGTAGTTCATGAGTTGAATGCTCAAGGACCACACAAAAAACACAATATATTTCAATGTGTGAATGCTACCCGTGCTGTAAGTTTTGTAATTCCTCATTCTGTATTATTGGATACACCCAGCTAGAGGGGTATTGATCTTCTTTTACCTTCACAACCGCAGAAATTCATCATACCACAGATTCCATGCACACTGTCTAGATTCCTCTATCTGCCCCTTGTGAGTCGGCGGCCATGTGTCCGGCAAAATAGAAATCCTCACACAACTCTGTCTACAGACAAAAATAGTTATGGGTTTCAGAAAATGGAGACAGAGAATGATTTTTTAAAGATTTTTGTTTTAGCAAAGTAGTAATAAAAAAACTAAATAAATTTGGTATTATCCTTATCATATAGACATGCAGAAAAAAGTGACATATTAATTCATTCTGCACTGGGAGTGGTATTTTAACCCCTTTATGACATGCGTTGTACATGTACTGTGTATGTCGTGTCTCTCCCTTTGATGTGGGCTTCGGCGCTGAGCCCACATCTTTCCCTTCACATGTCATCTGTTTTGTAACAGCTGACATGTGCCCCTAACAGCCATGGGTGGAATTACAATCCACCCATGGCTGTTAACCTGTTAAATGACGCTGTCAATCTCTGACAGTGGCATTTAATGTGATCACGCCGGAAGCGCATCACTAATCCCGCCCATCTGCACCTGTGTCACATGACCGCAGGTCGCGGATGGGTTGGCATGACAACCCGGGGTCTGTAGCAGACCCCTGTAATTGTCATTGCCAGATTGCTGTGAGCACCGCCCAGCGGTCAGCACTCATAGAAAGTGAGCATTTCTGCTACACGCAGGCGATCTGATCATCACCTGTGTGTAGCACAAGCGATTAGAAGATCAAAGCTTCTAGTCTTCCATCGAGACTATTGAAGCAAGTGAAAAGTAAAAAAATGTTGTAAAAAATACAAAAAAAATTCAAAAAATACAAAAGTTCAAATCACCCCCCTTTCGCCCCATTCACATTAAAACAATAATAAAAAAAACACATATTTGTTATTGCCGTTTTCAGAATTGCCCGATCTATCAAGTAATAAAAAGAATTAATCTGATCAGTAAACGATGTAGCGAAAAAAAGTAAAAATGCCAGGATTACATTTTTTTGGTCCCCGCAACATTGCATTAAAATGCAATAACGGGCGATCAAAAGTTCATATCGGCACCAAAATCGTATAATTAAAAACTTCAGCTCTGCATGCAAAACAATAAGCCTTCACTCAGCTCCAGGTCACGAAAAATGGAGATGCTACAGGTCTCAGAAAATGATGAATTTTTTTTTTTTTTTAAATTTGGATTTTTTTTCACCACTTAAATAAAAAAGAACCTAGACATATTGGGTTTATGTGAACTCATAATGACCTGGAGAAACATAATGGCAGGCCAGTTTTAGCATTTGGTGAACATGGTAAAAAAGAAAATAGATTGTGGAATTGCAATTTGTTTTGCAATTTCACCGCACTTGGATTTTTTTTCCCGTTTTCCAGTGCACTATATGTTAAAACCAATGGTGTTGTTCAAAAGCACAACTCATCCCACAAAAAACAAGTTCTGACATGGCCAAATTGTTGGAAAAATAAAAAAGTTATGGATCTGGGAAGCAGGGGAGCAAAAAACAGAAATGCAAAAACGAAAATGGGCTGCGGTGTAAAGGGGTTAAAAAAAAATCAAAGAAAAACTGAGCATCCCAAAATATTGTTGTTTTGCTCATTTCACCACTGAAAAAGTGTAATAATAAGTGGCCAAAAAGTCATATGCAGTGGCGTAGGTTGTCAGTGCCTGGGCAAAGCAAATATTCTGCACCCCTTAAACCATGACACATTAGTGCTTATAAACACAGGTATTGTAATTTTAGGAAAATACTTAAGTAATTGTATTTTTAACTCGTATATTCAAATAAAAAAAAAATTATACACATGTTTATTTTTTTTATTGCTAATATTGTTTTTAATGTAATTATTTTAGTCCCCTAACCTTATCCCTAAATCTAACCCAGTCAATAGCCCTAAGACTAACCACAACTCTAATCTGATCCTTAACCGTAACTCTAGCTGGGATAAGAAAAAGGGTAAAAATATAAATGCAGGTCATAGTAGTGAATGAAAACAGCATTGATTGATGTGCAATGCACTTGATTCAATGTGATTTTCATTCATTAGGTGCTAATCTGTAGATTGTAGCAATGGAGATCAGTTTGTGATTGGCTGCTGCTCTCTACATTGGCACTTTATTTCTGCAGTAAACAAAAAGCATAAATTTTAAAATGTCAGAAAATAACAACCGAATGGTGTTTCAGTTTCTATATTTTCATAAAAGTTAGCTATTAGGTTGTATGTGCACCAAAATGGTGCCACCAACAAATACTAATCCCACAAATAACAAGGGCTCAAAAAAATAAAAACTTCTGGAATGTGAGAATAAAAAATAAATCTGGACATTAAAGCCAAATTAAGTGTAGTCCTTAACCCCTTAACGACCTTTGCCATGTCCCTGCCATTGATTTAATCAGCCATCATGTGCCTCTAACAGCCGCGGGTCATTCTCTGACAGCAGGATTTAACCCAATCCTTTGTGCTTTCTACAGCACAAAGGATCAGATTAGAGTAGAAAAGAAGGAGAAAGACTGGTACACTGTCTTATTAAAACATTGTGTGCTTGATGAACGGTCTTGTGGTCCAGACTTGTTGAGGAGGGAACCTCAGCAACACAAAAGAAAATTAGACTGTAGGTCAAAGGAGTCAAAAACAGGTATGTTCCAAAGTTTCGACCGGAAGCGGTCTTTGTCAAGGGCATCTGCATCTGTGCAAGTACAGGTATGTAGAAATCTAGTAGAGCAATAACGTAAATCATCAAATCTTTCATGTCAAGGACCTGTGAGGAGCAGGAGCTGGAAAACAGGAAATGCAGCAAGCAGGGTTTAAACCGCTCCCAGTCGAAATGTTGGACCATGTCAGTTTTAACTCCCTACTGCAAGACCTACTGTCACATTTCTTTTGTGGTGCTGAGGTTCCTTCCTCAACAAGTCCCCTTAGAGGACTAACAAATACAATACAAAGTGAGAGCAATATTTTTAAAAGCATGAATAAAATTTTAAAAACATTTCAAATCACCCCCCTTTTGCCTAAGAAAAAATAAAACGATTACAAAAATTCAGTTATACACATATTTGTTATCGCTGCATTTGTAAAAGTCCAATCAATCAAAATATAAAATAATTGAATCCGATCAGTAAATAGCGTAACGAGAAAAAAAAATCAAAAAGTCGGAATTATGTTTTTTTGTCAGCTGCAACATTGCAATAAAATGCAATAAGAGGCGATCAACACATTGTATCTACCCAAAATGATATAGGTAAAAATGTCTGCTTAGAGCGCAAATATAAATCCTCACCATAGCAAAAGAAGAAAGAATAGGTCATAAAGAGGGGATCACCAGACACAAGGATATAGCGTTAAATAGATAATTCTTTATTAACTTGACAACACGAGACAACATGCACAAAACATTAAAAACACTAAAAGTAGTCACACTTGTGACATGATATCTGTAGACCAAAGGCTCATAATAGGGCCAACCGCCAATGACTCCAACAATAAATGTGCTATGCACAATAGTCTACTGCCTATATAAACAGCATATCCGGGGTCCTTGTACACAACAACTGTCAATGTGCACAATATTCTAGGCAAGGACTAACCTCTCAGAGCATCACTGTCAATGTGTGCCCACCTGTGGCTTTATGAGGCAGAGGCCGTATTAGTGACACAAAACACAATAAACCAGTGTGAATGCACGGAATAATATGCAATGTGCAAAACATGAACAATGGCACTGTAGTGAGCTGCCTCCCTCTGTATAATGAGAAAGATGTTAAAGAGATACACGCTCAAAAAGATATTACTAATAAAAATCTAGGACTCTAGCAACAAAATTTAGGACAAATGCAATGAGTAAGCCATTAGTCCAACCCAGGATGAGCACATAAAGGTTAAAGGGAACCTGTCACCCCCCCAAGTCGTTTCAAACTAAAAGAGCCACCTTGTGCAGCACTAATGCTGCTTTCTGACAAGGTGGCTCTTTTAGTTCTGGGTGCTGTAACTACCGAAATAATCAGTTTTATTATTTGTCCGAAATACCTGCTCCTCAGTCAAGTAGGCCAGAGTTTCCCCCCTGCTTCAGACAGCACACAGCTGTCGCTCACTTCTTCTTGGCGCCGGGCGCCGCCTCCTCCTCACCGCTGTTTTCAAAAGTAGCTGGCGCCTGCGCTCTTTTGCCCTGCCTGGTGCGTGGCCGCCCTGCTTGTGATTCCCAGCCCTGCAGTGACTTATGATTTATTCACATTGTGGGGCTGGGAAACACAAGCAGGGCGGCCGCACAGGCGCAGTCAGCTGGGCTGCATATGAGGAAAGACGGCCAGCGCTCACTGTGCCTGCACCAGACAGGGGATAAGAGCATAGGCGCCGGCTACTTTTGAAAACAGCGGTGAGGAGGAGGCGGCGCCCGGCGCCAAGAAGATGTGAAAACTGATTATTTCGGTAGTTACAGCTCCCAGAACTAAAAGAGCCAAACCGCACATCCAAGCTCTTTCCACCTCCTGTCGCCTCCAGATCAAAAATATCTCCAGAATCCGTCCTTTCCTCAACCTTCAATCTACTAAAATGCTTGTGCATGCCCTCATCATCTCCCGCCTTGACTACTGCAACATCCTTTTCTGCGGCCTCCCTGCTAACACCCTTGCACCTCTCCAGTCCATCCTTAACTCTGCTGCCCGACTAATCCATCTCTCTCCTCGCTACTCCTCCGCTTCCCCCCTCTGCAAATCTCTTCACTGGCTCCCATTCCCTCAGCGTATCCAGTTCAAATTACTAATACTGACCTACAAGGCCATCCATAACCTGTCTCCTCCATATATCTCTGAACTAATCTCCCAATATCTTCCCTCACGTAATCTCCGTTCCTCCCAAGACCTCCTACTCTCCTCCACACTTATTCGCTCCTCATCCAATCGCCTCCAAGACTTCTCCCGAATATCCCCCATCCTCTGGAATTCTCTGCCCCAACACGTCCGGTTATCCACCACATTCGGATCCTTCAGACGGAGCCTGAAAACACATCTCTTCAGGAAAGCCTACAGCCTGCACTGACCCCGCTGCCTCCTCATCACTACCGAAGCTACCGCCTCACCAACTCCGGATCTCCTGCAACCCCCAACCTACTGTCTCCTTCCCCATAATCCTGCAGAATGTAAGCCCGCAAGGGCAGGGTCCTCGCCCCTCTGTATCAGTCTGTCATTGTAAGTTTGTCTACTGTAAGTGATATCTGTAACTTGTATGTAACCCCTTCTCATGTACAGCACCATGGAATCAATGGTGCTATATAAATAAATAATAATAATAATAATAATAGATTACTAAGACCAATTCAGGTGCCTATATATGAAAGAGCCAATAGGCGGTGTTTAAACCATAATTTAGAATGGACGTGCAGTGGCAGTATAGTCCATGACTTGAGGTGACCAAAGGATTCCAAAAACTCATATGCAATAGCAACTTTTTAATTAAAAATGCTGATCCAGGTCCCAAGATATTAAATTGGCGCAAAGCGGGGATACAATCAATTCTTATGAATAATAAGTTACAAAGATGGACAACCATAATATTGGCTGTTAATAGTCACTTAAACGGGCATGCATACCAAATAGCCAGGTAATATAAACCCTCACCCAGCCTCCAGATCACAAAAAATGGAGACGCTATGGATATCCGAAAATGGCAACACAAATGAAATTGTTTTTCTTACATATTTCCAAATTTTCTTCCACCACTTAAATAAAAAAAAGTACATATTTGCTATCTACGTACTTGTACTGACCTGGAGAATCATATTACCCGGTGAGTTTTACCATATAGTGAACATGGTAAATAAAAAACGTTTTTTGCAATTTCCACACACTTGCAATTGTTTGCCTGATTTCCAGTTCATCATATGCTGAAATGAATGGTGTCATTCAAAATTAAAATTCAGCCCACAAAAAAAAATCCTTCATACAGCTATGAAGACAGAAAAATAAAAAGTTATGATTCTTGGAAGAAGGGGGGAAAAAGCCCCGAAAAAACACAAGGTTGTGAAGTGGTTAATATGTACAAAGAATAACTACACAACACAAAGAAATGATGGCCCAAAACTCATTTCATGTGAAGACTTGAGCCACATTGGACAATGTACTGGGTAAGCTGGGTAAGGACCAGACCGATACAGTATTGAAAAGAAACAGAGCCAAGCAGCATCCCCGCTGGTTCCTACACATAATTACTCCATTTTATTAGTTCTACAGCATATTACTATTTAGAAATGAAAATCTGGTACTCTCGAATCTAATATCGTATATCTAACTCCACATCTAGAAATATGGCTTGAGATATGCAGCAAGGAAATTTAGTTTTGTCATGGCTTCCTTTCCTTGAAAATGATAAAAAATGATAATCTTTAGAAGCTGACACATAGCAATGAAAAGACTTGTATTCATACGATTCTCTTAGGTTCATACAACACACGGGGTAAAGAATATGCACTCGTCTACTATTTGAAACCCACAGGCGAAGCAGTGGTGAGCGTGACTCCTTAGGAGCTGATTACTAGCAGTAGAATGGACACACATGGCTATGAACTGCTAGGTTATTCTTCAACCTTCACATAAAACCTATATACGATGTACAGGCATTTTCCTTAGCGGCAGGAAGGTTTGTGAAGGTATATATTATTCTGTGGCGAGTCCAACAGCCTTGTGTATTATGTGATTTTCTAACATTCAGAAGCTAGACAGGGAAATAACCCTACTCTTTAGCTGCATTATGTGAGCGAACAAATATATAACATCTAGAATAGGCTTAACATATTGTGAATAGATGGCTACAGATGTTTAATGGACCACTTCAGTCAAAGCTGCAAATGCAAATTAGAATAATGGCTCAGACCGGTCCAACTGAGTAATGACAAATTCCCTGGTGGGCCCCTGAGCCGGGGCATAACTATTTCAGTCACAGATAGTGTAGAGAGGGCTTCCTGATACCAGCACTATTTTCAGCTAAATATGTTTCCTTGGGAGCACATCCAGTTGAAAGGAAACACAGAGCAGAGAACCAATGACTCCCTGCTCCACAATACCTGTATATGCTGCCAGCCTATCAGAGGCCGACCTCAGAAGGAGGCAATAGCACAATTATGTCACTGCATTGTGCCGCCTGTGAGGTTCGATGGAGAGAGGAGAAAGAGCAGCTTATCATGGGAGCAGGAACAGGTGAGCGGAATGGTTCTTTTTTAATTGCCATGTAAAGAGGGGGACATTAGTCAATATTGGGACCACAATGGGGACATTATACTATATGGGGGCTGGAGAGGGGACACTATATTATATAGGAACCAGAGAGGGGAACATTAAACTAAATGGAGGCCAAAATGGGAGACATTAAACTGTATGGAAGCCAGAGAAGGAAATATTCACTATGGGGCTACAATGGTGGACATTATACTATACTAGATGGTGGTCCGATTCTAGCACATCGGGTATTCTAGAATATGTATGTAGTTTATTTATGAAGATTTCAGAATAATGCAATGAATACACAGGATTCGGCCAGCCGGGCGCGACCAATTAGCGAAGCGTGGTTCAAATTCCACGCCAATTCGTGGCCGGACTGCATCTGTTGCTGATTGTTCACGGCCGGGCACCACCAATCCATGAAGCCAGGGCTGGCTCCAGGCTTTTGAGGGCCCCGGGCGAAAGAGACTCACAGACCCCGTAGCATATAACTCAGCCCACGTAGTATACTGCACAGCCATGCAGTATATAGCACAGCCACGTAATATATAGCACAGCCACGTAGTATATAGCACAGATACGTAGTATATAGCACAGCCCACGTAGTATATTGCACAGCCACATAGTATATTGCATAGCCACGTAGTATATAGCACAGCCTACGCAGTATATAAACACAGCCCATGCAGTATATAGCACAGCCCAAGAAGTATATAGCAAAGCCCACGCAGTATATAGCACAGCCCACGCAGTATATAACACAGCCCATGTAGTAAATAGCACAGCTTACGTAGTATATAGCACTGCCCACACAGTATATAACACAGCCCATGTAGTATATAACACAGCCACGTAGTATATAGCACAGCCACATAGTATATTGCACAGCCACGTAGTATATTGCACAGCCCACGTAGTATATAGCACAGCGACGTAGTATATAACACAGCCCACGCAGTATATAACACAGCCCACATAGTATATAGCAATGTGGGCACCAAATCCCTGTTAAAAAAGAATTAAAATAAAAAATAGTTATATACTCACCTTCCGGCGGCCCCCGGATTCAGCCCAGGCCTTTAGCGATGCTCTTCGCAATGCTCCGTTTTAAGTAATGCCTTGCGGCAATAACCCGTGATCATGTAGCGGTCTCACGGGACAGCTACGTCATCTGGGGTCATTGCCGCAATGTCTTCTTGGGACCGGAGCGTCGCAAGGAGCGGGAAGGGCTGCCGCGGATGCCGGAAGGTGAGAATATAATGATTTTTTTATTATTATTATTATTATTATTATTATTATTATTTTTAACATTATATATTTTTACTATTGATGCTGCATAGGCAGCATCAATAGTAAAAAGTTGGTCACACTTACAGGGGTAATGGCAGTGTTAATGGACTGCGTTACACCGCGTTATGCCGCAGTGTAATGCAGTCCGTTTAACGGACTGCTAAAACGCTATGTGGGTGCTGACTGGAGGGGAGTATGGAAAGCACTGACTAGAGGGGAGTAAGGAGGGGCCAATTCATGGCCGGACTGTGCGCGTTGCTGATTGGTCGCGGCCGGCTGGGCGTGACCAATCAGCAACAAGCGATTTCCATGACAGAGAAACAGACAGACAGACAAACAGACGGAAGTGGACCATAGACAATTATATAGATAGATGTGGACCAAAGAGAAGGACATTATAGGGCCACAACATTAACAATGCCCCTCATTGTGATGCAGTAAATTAACAATGTCTTCTTTGTGGCATTATACATTAATAATTATTAGTTTACTAGATGGAGGCCCAATTCTAACGCATCGGGTATTCTAGAATATGCATGTCCATCTAGTATATTGCCCCGCCATGTAGTATATTGCCCAGTTACGTAGTATACAGCACAGAGCCACGTAGTATATTGCACAGCGATGTTTTTTTTTATTTTTAACATTAGATGTTTTTACTATTGACACTGCATAGGCAGCATCAATAGTAAAAACTTGGTCACACAGGGTTAATAGCAGCAGTAACGGAGTGAGTTACCTGCGGCATAACGCGGTCCGTTACCACTGGCATTAACCCTGTGTGAACGGTGACTGCGGGGAGTATGGAGCGGGCGCCGGGCACTGACTGCAGGGGAGTAGGGAGGGACTAATCGGACTGTGGCCGTCGCTGATTGGTCGTGGCAGCCATGACAGGCAGCTGGCGAGACCAATCAGCGACTTGGATTCCATCACAGACAGAGGCCGCGACCAATGAATATCCATGACAGACAGAAAGACAGACAGACAGAAGGACAGACAGAAAGACAGAAGTGACCCTTAGACAATTATATAGTAGATGTGGCCATAATTTTTGATGAAAATAGAAAAAATTAGAGTCTTGCTCAACAGGACTGGATTTTCTTTTTCTTTTTTAAAAGAAAATATAGTGACTGGGTCATGTCGACCATGTAATTTTTTCTTTTGTATGCCTATATGCCTATGCCCTATATTTTCTTTTGAAAAAGAATAAGAAAAGAAAAATCCCTTCCTGTTGAGCCGGACTCCAATGTTTTCTATTTTCCTTGATGTGAGGCCAGGGCAAGGCCGGTGTCTGAGCCCCAGGTGGATGAGCACAGAGTAACCGGGTGAGCTGGAATCAAGTTTCTATAATCAAAATGTTTGATGTTGCAACTGTATCAAGGCATAGACTCTGTTGCTGTATGGGTGACACTGGGGAGGGGTATTACTGCTGTATTTGAGCATAAAGATGGACACTACTGTTATTTTGGGACACAAAGGCAATTTTTTGTGTTGTATAGAGGGTCACAAAAGGGGACATATGCATTAATACTTCATGGGGGCCACATTTGTACTGTGAAAGGCTTACAAAGGACATCACTACTGTAAAATATTTTATTTGGGGGGAAACTTATGCTGTGGTATAAGTTAAGTAAGGTAAAATCATTTTTTTCCGAGTGTTATTTAAATGTTTCGTTTTTTAACAACGCTGCTGCCAAACGTTTACAAAGTTAATAGTAAAATATACCATGCAACACTTTTTGTGTCTGCACTTAACTGCTTTGATATATTCTTGAAATCACTGGGATTTTTTTTACAAAACCCATCTTGCTCTTCATGATTTTTAGATGTTTTCCCACAAGAATATAACAGCAGTGTAATATCTGTAATATTAGATTCGTAGCACAATGTCCCCTGAAAACAAACACGGTCCCCTAATTATTCACACCTCTAATCAAACTATTATGATAACAATATCATCCTCTTCTTCTTTAATGCCTGGGTAAAGGACCTTTATCATGTGACTATGGTGTAACAAAAGGTCCTGGACCCTAAATTTGTAGTTGTTGTTTTGCCACGTTTTGAACAAAAAAAAAGGCTGTAGTTTTACTTCAATTTACGCAGAACCACAATTTTGCTGTGCAAAAAGTGGCAAAAGCTCACAGGCAAAAAAAATGAAAGGAGAGGCATGATAAACTTTATTCATTGGTATATACAGCTGAATTGCTTGCCAGGCAGTAATTGTCCATTCCTCTCATAGTCTACTTTCTGTAATTGTTCCTAGCGCCACCCTCCTTGATTGATTGACACTGCGTTTATACTGGGACGCAGTCACGGATGTGTCAATCAACCAAAAGTGGGCGGCACTAGACAGATAATAGAGCTTTAGGAGCTGGAAGTGCATCGTCACACCCCAATGCACTTCCAGACTTCCAGATTATAAAGGGAATAAATGTCTTAGATTTTAAATGCCTAATCAGTTTTATACATGGTTTGTTAGGGTAGAAGTTTCTGAAAGGTTCTCTTTAAGAACCTGGCATTTTACTGATTTTATTAATTTGAGTAACTGTTACTAGAAGTTGTCCTTTTTAAGAAGTCCCATAATGTATAAAAATTTGAAAACCATTTTAATACAAAAATTAACCATTAAATGCATTTAAAGACATACTAAATTCATTAAAGATCCAAAGCTTGGATTGTAAACGTTGCACTCCTCACAACACCTGCAGGTACAGTGCTGCCATGGAGGCTTTGTAGATATCCACCAAGCACATGGATGTTCCCACATACACAAATAAAATACCCCACTGCAGCCAGGAATACCAATGTTATATGTCTTCCCGTAGTCTTCCATGCCTCACTGGTATATCAGTGCAGACTACGGGATCTGCTTCCTGTAAACAGAGGTAATTTCAGGGCTTTCACAAAACACGGGCTGTGATGAAAAAATAAAACCTGCGTACTCTCATGGGGACAGTTTATCCCTCTGTCTGAAAGATCTATTAATTAGGAATGAATAGCCGCTGATGCCCATAAACCAGAGGAACTGTTACAGGACTTTATCAGTAATTTGCCAATACGCTGGCAGCATACTGTATAAATGTTTTAAGGAATAGTAAAGCATTTAATAGCAGCCAAACCGAGCTTATTCTCCCATTATAGGACCATTAATCACAGCGAAGTATCTCATCCACACGTGAAGGAAGACAACTTTTATTCAGCTTCTGTTTTAGACATATAATGGATATCATGTATTTTTTTACACCTATTTTTAGACGTAAATGTACCTAACATTATTTTTTAAGGTTTACATTTATTGAATGAGTGTAAATATATTGATTAATTCACCTTTTATGTCTTAAAGGGAACCTGTCAACAGATTCATGCTGCCCTAACCACGGGCAGCATAAATCAGACAGCGGCTGCAGAATTGCATCTAGGTATTAAAGGGGATCTGTCAGCAGTAGTGTTGAGCGATACCGTCCGATACTTGAAAGTATCGGTATCGGAAAGTATCGGCCGATACCGGCAAAATATCGGATCCAATCCGATACCGATACCCGATACCAATACAAGTCAATGGGACTCATGTATCGGACGGTATTCCTGATGGTTCCCAGGGTCTGAAGGAGAGGAAACTCTCCTTCAGGCCCTGGGATCCATATTAATGTGTAAAATAAAGAATTAAAATAAAAAATATTGCTATACTCACCTGTCCGACGCAGCCGGGACTTCAGCGAGGGAACCGGCAGCGTTGTTTGTTTAAAATTCGCGCTATTACTTGGTTACGTGAATTCCCGGCTTGTGATTGGTCAGGTCGGCCATGTTGCCGGGACGCGGACCAATCACAGCAAGCCGTGACGAAATTACGTCACGGCTTGCTGTGATTGGTCCGCGTCCCGGCAATATGGCCGCCCTGACCAATCACAAGCCGTGACATCACGGGAGGCTGGACACGCGCTCATTTTAAAATGGGCGCGTGTCCAGCCTCCCGTGACGTCACGGCTTGTGATTGGTTGCGCCGCGGTCAACCAATCACAAGCCGGGAGGCTGGACGCGCTCATTTTAAAATGGGCGCGTGTCCAGCCTCCCGTGACGTCACGGCTTGTGATTGGTTGCGCCGCGGTCAACCAATCACAAGCCGGGAGGCTGGACGCGCTCATTTTAAAATGGGCGCGTGTCCAGCCTCCCGTGACGTCACGGCTTGTGATTGGTTGCGCCGCGGTCAACCAATCACAAGCCGGGAGGCTGGACGCGCTCATTTTAAAATGGGCGCGTGTCCAGCCTCCCGTGACGTCACGGCTTGTGATTGGTTGCGCCGCGGTCAACCAATCACAAGCCGGGAGGCTGGACACGCTCATTTTAAAATGGGCGCGTGTCCAGCCTCCCGTGACGTCACGGCTTGTGATTGGTCAGGGCGGCCATATTGCTGGGACGCGGACCAATCACAGCAAGCCGTGACGTAATTTCGTCACGGCTTGCTGTGATTGGTCCGCGTCCCGGCAACGTGGCCGACCTGACCAATCACAAGCCGGGAATTCACGTAACCAAGTAATAGCGCGAATTTTAAACAAACAACGCTGCCGGTTCCCTCGCTGAAGTCCCGGCTGCGTCGGAGAGGTGAGTATAGCGATATTTTTTATTTTAATTCTCTCTTTTACACATTTTAACATTAATGTTGTTGCGATACCCGATACCACAAGAGTATCGGAATCCCGGTATCGGAATTCCGATACAGCAAGTATCGGCCGATACCCGATACTTGCAGCATCGGAATGCTCAACACTAGTCAGCAGGTCTTTGCTACCTCACCTGAGAGCAGCATGATGTAGGCAAAGAGAAGTTGAATCCAACGATGTATCACATAGACTACTGGGTGCAGCCGTTCTGACACAGATATTTAGCAATGCAGCAGAGCTGAGGAAGCTAAACCCGCCCACATCAGGCTCAGGATATACATTTTCTATAGACACTAAAGGGAACCTGTCACCCCCAAAATCATATATGAGCTAAGCCCACTGGCATCAGGGGCTTATCTACAGCAATCTGTAATGCTGTAGATAAGCCCCCGATGTATCCTGAAAGATGAGAAAAAGAGGTTAGATTATACTCACCCAGGGGCGGTCCTGCTGCGGTCCGGTACGATGGGTGTCGCAGTCCGGTCCGGGGCTTCCCATCTTCTTACGATGACGTCCTCTTCTTGTATTCACACTGCAGCTCTGGCGCAGGCGTACTTTTTGGTCCCCTTCTTCCCAGAGCCATAACTATTTTATTTTTTGGCCAATATGGCCATGTGAGAACTTGCTTTTTGCGAGACAAGTTGTACCTTTGAAAGACAACACTGGTTTTAACATATTGTGTACTGGAAAATGGGAAAAAATTGTATTGATAACATTTTGGTGTAGATACGATCTTGTAATCGCCCGTTATTTCATTTTATTGCAATGTAGTGGTGACCAAAAAACCATAATTATGGCATTTTGACTTTTCTTCTCGTTACGCCATCTATCGATCGGGTTAACTCTTTTTTTAGGCTACTTTCACACTAGCGTCGTGCACTGCACGTCGCTATGCGTCGTTTTGGAGAAAAAACGCATCCTACAAAAGTGCTTGCAGGATGCGTTTTTTCTCCATAGACTTTTATTAACGACGCAGTGCGACGCATTGCCACACGTCGCAACCGTCGTGCGACGGTTGCGTCGTGTTGCGTCGGACCGTCGCCACCAAAAAACGTTACATGTAACGTCTTTTGGTGCGTCGTCTGCAGCATTTCTGACCGCGCATGCGCGGCCGGAACTCTGCCCCCTCCTCCCCGCACCTCACAATGGGGCAGCGGATGCGTTGAAAAACAGCATCCGCTGCCCCCGTTGTGCGGCGCTTCCACAGCTAGTGTCGGTGCGCCGCAACGTCGCATAGCGACGTGCAGCGCACGACGCTAGTGTGAGAGTAGCCTTATATTGATAGATTTGACGATTGTGAACTCGGTGATGCCAGATATGTGTATATTTGATCTTTTTTATTGTTTTACTGTGAATGGGGCAAAAGGGGGGTGATTTGTACTTTTATATATTTTTTTATTTATTCAATATTTTTAAAAACATTTTTTTTTTACTTTTTGCATGCTTCAATACTCTCCATGGGAGACTAGAAGCTGCACTACATTGATCGCCTCTGCTACACACAGGCGAAGGTCAGATCGCCAGTGTGTAGCAGAAATGCTCACTTGCTATGAGTGCGGACTATTCTGACATAGATTTTCAGGGAAAATACAACCAGTCTCATTAGGACTAACATATTTATTTATTAATTGATACAGTTTGTATTGTTAAATGTGCTGACCGATCAGCCTTAAAAAACATCAGTTTAATATAGAGTTAGCTTAAGTATATCTGATTCTCCCTTTGGACAAACTGTCTATATTTGTAACTAGTATTATCCAGAATATTTATAGAGTTTGCTAGTATTTTGCAGTGCAATTATAGGTGTACTAATATTGTACTTATGGAGTAGACTATTATACAGTGTAGTTACAGACTGCAAACACATAATACAGTGAACTTACAGAATGTAATAGTATTATATAGTGTTTGTGTTTATTTTATTACAATATTCAATATTGTAATGACAGAGTATATTAATATTATACAAATATTGTAATTACAGAGTGTACCACTTGAGGGAACTTTGAGACTGCATACATATATTGTTATTAAATGAAATCCATTAGTGGGGTCAACCCTCCTAAGCCATCTAGGCATGTAGAGCATACAGGTTATAGAAGGTTGAATAAAATGTTACCATGATGCTTGCAATCTGATGTCTTGTTCCAGAGAAATCCACGTTTTTCTTAATATGTAAATTAGCTTTTAAGATCTGTGGGTTGAACATAGATCTTGCTGAGAATCTGCCTCCATAGCTTATGTAAATGAAAGGCGCAGTTACCAATGTGAGACGTACGACTTATACACTTTACTCGCATAATCACAAATAACCAAGGAGTGGGGGCCCTGGGGGGAGTGAAAGGTAAAATTGTTTCATCAAGTGTGGAAAAAATGACCTCAGTAAGGATGCTGTGCACGAACTCCAGACCAGCTTATGGGCAGTGAAGGCAACAAGAGAAGAAAAATCCAGCATCCGCAGCAATTGGTAAAATATTAATACATGACTTTTAATGGTGACATAATAAAAATATACATAAGAGCAAAAACATCTACAATCATAAAATATAAAAGGGGTGGGGGGAGAAGGAGAAGGACACGGGTCTACACGTTTCAAGCTCAACTGCTCTTAGGCCTGATAATGTGTAGGTCCAAGTCAAAAATGACTTATAGGGAACAGGAAAAAGGAGGGACTAATGATGAGCGAACCTGCTCAGATAAGGTGTTTTCCGAGCATGCTCGTGTGCTAACCGAGTGTCTTCACTGTGCTCGATAAACATGTTTGAGGATCACGGCTGTATGTCTCACAGCTGTTCGATACCTGCAATACATGCAGAAATTGCCTAACAAGACATCAGATCTCAGATATCAAGGTATCATTGAAATTGATGGCAGCAAAACATCTCAAAAAAGTTGGAACAGGGTAACAAAAATCTGAAAAAGTGGTACTAATGTAAAAGAGATGGAGCATCAATTTTCAACTAAGTCACATTAGTCTTATGCAGTGTAATTATAGGGTGTACCAAGTATTATACATTGTACATATGATTGTGTATTTACTTTTTAGGTGGATGTTTTTCCCATCAAAGCTGTATATCTTGGTCAACTACAGGAAATTGCTCTTGGTTTTAACAATTTAGAGTCAGGTAGGTAAAATGCCACAATGGACAAACTCTTCCAGGGTTTCATGATTATATAGTTGTGTAGAAGCATGTAGTAAAGTAAATCTTTAGTTATAGGCTTAAAATTAGATGTACCGGACTACCTTTAAAATATAATTATATGCCCTTTATTTTCTTCTGTACTGCTATTTTTTTGTTTCATTGTACTAACATGAGCTATAACCCATTACGATCATTTAGTTACAGTGGAGCAATTTTATGAAAATTGTCTTATTCTCAGACAGTGCAAATTTAGACTACAGAGTCATAAAATGCACCAAAATTATCAAAATGGTTCATGCTGTCTAATTTAAAGACTGTCTAGTTTACACTGGCTAGTTTGCTTATTGTCACACCTCCTCCAGAACCTGCTCCTGCAACGTCTGCTTCTGTTGCTTTATGCTGCCATATTCATTCTGTGCTTGGTGCTGGTGATAGTAGAGACGTCGAAACCAGAGGCTCTGGACGGCGCAAGCGTTGTCCAACCAAAAAGATTGGGGTGGTTGGGATCTGCAGTGCTGTCCAATCTGACAGTATGGGTGTATGTGCTGTCCAGCTGGAGTTATCATCTCCTTGCTCCAGCCAATTGGAGAGCACCACACCCTACTTAACCTCTTCACTCCCCTGCCTGTTTACACATTCCTGACCAGGCCATTTTTTTTTCTATTCTGACCAGTGGCACTTTATGAGGCTATAACTTTGGAACGCTTCAATATATCCCAGTGATTCTGAGATAATTTTTTGTGCCACATTGTGCTCCATATTAGTGGTAAATTTTGGCCAACATGATTTGTTTATTTATGAAAATAGAGAAAATTTGACAAAAAAATGAAAATTTAGCAATTTTCAAACTTTGAAATTTTATGCCCTTGAACCATATAGTTATATCACACAAAATAGTTAGCAAATAATATTTACCACATAAAAATTATGGAAATCCCTTGGGGAAAGGAGAAAAATGTGGCGCTATCTAAGGCCGGTTTCACACGTCAGTGGCTCCGGTACGTGAGGTGACAGTTTCCTCACGTACCGGAGCCACTGACACACGTAGACACATTGAAATCAATACATCTGTGCAGATGTCATTGATTTTTTGCGGACCGTGTCTCCGTGTGCCAAACACGGAGACATGTCAGTGTTCGTGGGAGCGCACGTATTACACGGACCCATTAAAGTCAATGGGTCCGTGTAAAACACGTACCGCACATGGACGTTGTCCGTGTGCAGTCCGTGTGGCGTGCAGGAGACAGCGCTACAGTAAGCGCTGTCCCCCCCCACATGGTGCTGAAGCCGCCATTCATATCTTCTCTGCAGCAGCGTTTGCTGTAGAGAAGATATGAATAATCCTTTTTTTTGTTTGTTTCTCGTGTTTAACATAAAGAGCCATGTCCCCACCCCCTCCCACCCCCTGTGCGCCCGCCCGCTGTTATTAAAATACTCACCCGCCTCCCTCGCAGTGTCCTGTCCTGGCCGCACCTTCTACTGTATGAGCGGTCACGTGGGGCCGCCCATTACAGAAATGAATATGCGGCTCCACCCCTATGGGAGGTGGAGCTGCATATTCATCAACTGTAATGGGCGGCACCACGTGACCGCTCAGTGCAGGAGAAGCTGCGGGGCGGAGAGCAAGCATCGAGGGAGGCGGGTGAGTATTTTAATGCCGGCGGCCGGGCGCACAGGGGGTGGGAGGGGGGAGGATGCCCTATAGTTTATTTTAAACCCAAAAAAGCAAAAAAAAAAAGATTTTTCATCCCTTCTCCCCAGCGAGCGCTGGAGAGAATGGATGAATGGCGGCTTGAGCACCATGCTGGGGGGACAGCGCTTACTGTAGCGCTGTCTCTCCTGCACGGTCCGTGTGGTACCCAGGCAGCACACGGCTGCCGCACGTGTGCCACACGGATGGCCTACATGAGCTCACGGACACGGATAACTCCGGTACCGATTTTTTCCGGTACCGGAATTATCTGGACGTCTGGGACAGGCCTAAGTGTAGTGAGTGAATGTGTAATCATCAGGTGAGAAACAAATTGTGTGCTCACTTGAATGGGTTGTGCTAACTGAGGCACAAGATGCAAAGGGTGCAACCGACCTGGTGTGCTGCAGGAAGTTCCTCAAGTGAAGTTCCAACAGTGTGTGATGGCTGTGAATAATCCAGGTATGTGGCGCTCCCACAGGTTGGTGGTAAAAAATGGACTATTGACAAAATTTTCTCCAATAAAAAAAGTTTAATCTTATTTTGAGAGTTTTAATTTTTCCATATTTCAGCTGACAGTCATGTGAGGGCTTGTTTTTTGTAGGATGAGTTGACGTTTTTAATGGTACCATTTACTGGCACATAACACTTTGATGTCACTTTCTATTCTGATTTTTGAGAGGCAGATTGAACAAAAACCATGAATTCAGGAACTTTTTTTTATGCTGTTCACTGAATGGTAAAAGTGATTATACTTTGGGTCGGTACGATTACAGAGATACCACATTTATATAATTTATTGTTTGACGCTTTTATACAACGAAAACTATTTTATAGGAAAATATTTGTTTTTGCATTGCTATATTCTGAGAGCTATAGCTTTTTTATTTCTCCGCTGATGGAGCTTTATGGCAGCTTATTTTTTACTGGCTGGGATGAGGTTTTCAGCTATACCAGTTTTATTTTCATTTAACTTTTTGATTGTGCTTTATTCTACTTTTTGTTCGGCAGTATGGTTTGTTGCCAAGTTTTTTATTTTATTTATGGTGGTCACTGAAGGGGTTAACTAGTGTGACAGATTTATAGGTCAGGTCGTTCCGGACTCAGCAATACCAAGTATCTGTACTTTTTTGGTTATTTTTTTTACATAAATACCGTATACTCCTGTCAATGACAGCCGAGGCTTGGCTATCACGTAAGCCGAGCTCACGGTGGTGATCACATAGGCACAGCTCCTGTCCCGCACACAATAGCCATGACTACTCATGTCAAAGTTCGGGAACATCTATTCGACCATGATGAATGGGTATATTAAAGGCTGTAAATGGGTTAAGCTTTCAGCTTACTGCTGGAAGCTGCCAGATATAGAATGTGTTCTTCTGCTTTAGTACTATCCATCTCCTGTGTAGCTTATGTACCACTGGAGAGTGTGGACCCACTGTGCCACAGGCTGGCCTCATTCTGGAGGAGCGTGACTAAGTGTCTAAGTGACTAAGTGTCTACTGGGTCTTCACTAGAACCACTGATGGTAGGGTAGGCTGGGCCGACGGTCGACACGAGGTACTACTCCAGGGCAGTCCCCTGGTCAGAAGTACCTGACTGGAAGGACAGAGACATGAGTATGCGGTGCAGGAGGACAGAGGCAAAGTCTTAGTCAGACAATCTGGGGCAGGACAGGCAGCACTAGATCAGTATAAAAAGTTGAGGTCAGTAGCGGAGAGGTCAGGATAAACCGTAAACGAGCTTGGATCAAATCAGGAGAGACAGAACAAACATGAACCCATATGATCCGGAGAAAAGCAACTGGGAACCAATGATTGGGCAGGGAGTCATGGGAGGAGCTGCCTAACAAACCCGCTGCTGCCTAGGGATAGCCTGGGAAAGGCAAACCCTACAAGACACAGCAGGGTTAAATTTCTGTAGGATCTGGCTGTGCCCCCCTAAAGCCAGATGGAGATTCTCTAGGAGCAGCGCTGGCAGTGAGAACAAGGGGAAGCAGAAATTGTGAATGCAGTGAGTAGGTCTGAGAAGGAGTTACAGACCCCGGTATTACAATACTCCCCCTACATCATTCCTTTTTTAGGCCAGACTGCCGAGAAAACCTCTCAGCAATGGTAGGAGTGCAGATGTCTTCAGCAGGTTTGCTCCATGAGGACTTATTATTACTAGCACACTGTGGACAAGTGGTTACAAAGTCCTGATCATCCTTTACCAGCTTGGATTAATGTCTCCAGGGCAGGATTCTCCTATTATTTGAAGCAAAGGTCATATCCAGAGGGATATCTTTTACAAGAACAGGAGCTACTTCTACAATTTTAGCGGGGTTAAAGATGTGCTGTGATTCCTCCTCAGAATCAGACACTTCAAAGAATCAAGACAACACACGAGTCTCAGGCAAGGAAGGCAGGACTGAAGGTATGGAAGGAGTGGACTTGGACAAAACTTTGGCAAGGCAGTTGGAAGAACATGGCAATTCCCATTGAAGCACCTGACCGGTGGTCCAATCAACAACCAGCACATGTGCACAAACTCATGGAAGACCCAGAAGAACAGAGTTTACAGAGCTAGGTAGCATATAAAAAGAGATTCTCTAAGAGTGCTTGGTTCCAATCTGCAAGGTGACAGGCAGTGTGACATAATGAATAGACTGTGCCAGGGGTTGACCGTCAATGGAGGCAACAACAAGGGGATGAACTAGCTGTTGCATAGGAAGCTGATGAAGCGGGTCAGGGTGAATGAGGTTGGCAACAGATCTGGAGTCTTAGTGGGTTGCCATGGAGAGAGACCTTTCTCCTCAAACTAAGGTAGCTTGGGTCAAAAGTTTTGGAAAGCTAACTTTCCCTTCTAGGTCCGACTCTTCGACTGTCCCAAGGTACTGGAGGCCCCTGGGCCTCTCTGGTCACTGACAAACATAATGTCCCTCACTTCCACAGTACATGCACATATTGTTATGATACCTTTGTTGTCGCTCTTACACAGAGAGTTTGCCCCACTCTACCCGAGTGGCACTATAGCAGGAGATGGAGCTTGTGGTAGCAAAGTTTACTGAAAGGTTGGAACCGACCTGGGAGGTTCCCCTGAAGAAAAAATACAAGTGAGCCTGTTTCAGAGCTTGCTCATGGAAATAGAGAGTAATCCTAGAAACAAAACTGTCCCCTGGCTAGAAATTTGTATACCTGGCTGCTGTTCGTACAGGAGCCCATCCTCCAACACATGTGTGGATGCCTGGCCTGATAATGATGTGAATGGTCCCTGTTCCTCTTCCTCTTTCTCCTGTGCCACCACCTCATACATCATCGCCCGATGTTTTGTTTATCTAGGAGGCATAGAAGAGGGTTAGTAATGCTGATGATGGTGTCATCAGTACTGCCCACTTCATATCCACTTCAAGCTACTAACATCTACAAAGCCGTCCATAATCTGTCTCCCCCATATATCCCTGAACTAAACTTCCTCTTCCTCTTCTGCCACCACCTGATCCATCATCACCTTAAGCATTTTTTCAAGGAAGCATAGAAATGGGATAGTAACGCATCAGCGCTGGCCATGTTGATAGAGTACTTGAGGCAGCGCAAAATGACACTCACGTCCCACATGGTGGCCCACTCATTAGTCACGAAGTGGTGTTGTTTCGCAGAGCGACTCACCTGTGTGTTCTGCAGTGCAAACTCCAGTATCGCCTGCTGCTGCTCACACAGTTGCAGCGCCCCAGAGTCCTGGTCGTTGGAGTACTGACGCTCCGCCGCTAAGGGGGGCTATGGTACGTCTGATGGCACTGAAGGAGTTCACCTGACCAGGTATCACAGACACCAATACACTTCACAGTCTGGCCTCCAGGGGGAGCTAAGGGTGCTATGTATTAGGCCACTCCTCACAATCTGGTAAAACTGGGGGTTAGATAGGAAGTTAGCCAGAAGCTGACTGGGTTGGAACCAGGCAACATCCTGTGGCAGAGGGTGTTGCAGGGGAAGATTCAGGGGGGTCCCTGTCAGGGGTGAGATCCTGACAGAGGCCTAGCGAACAGAAAGAACGTTACGGGACCGCGCCTGCACTTCATCACGGTACCCCAGGAAAGGACAAGAAGCGAGGTTTATTGTGCTGAGTGAGAAACGAGATCAACGCAACAAGGAGAAATACCAGTAGGAGTCGTGCTGTAAGACGAGGCAACATCCTACTGAGGCGCATAGCCGGTGGCCGGAAACGCCGAGGAAGTATTGAGCTCCAGGCCTTACTTCAAACCTACGGCAGGACAGTCAGTTATAGGCAGGCTGTCTCACTTAAATCACCTAAGAAGACATAGGGGGCAACATTTGGAGAGGGGCGACTCTAGGGTCCTGGAAGACCTCCGAGCCTACCCGTCATACGGATGCATCCTAGCCATATCATCTGGGGGGGACAAAGAAGAACATCATAATCGAGTTGTGAGGGAACTTCAGAAACAGACACAACAGTTGTGGGGACTCTCCCGTAAGCACAGCAGGGAAGGACCACAACACACAAGTGCTAGAAGATAGGCACAGATTTCCACCTGCAAAGGGAACTCCGGAGGTGCCATCGGACCGGCCGGACTCAGGTAGCCCGGTTCACCGTATTCCGGACTGAGGATCCTGAAGCCTTCAGGAAAGAGGTAAAGAGACTGCAACCTGGTGTCCTCGTTATTCACCGTGACCTGCACCACACCACAACATCATCACTCTCCACCATCATTGGACGCCCCTCAGCAGGGTCACGGACCGGGCCTAGCCACCGTGACAACCCCAGAACTGAGACAGAGAGGCCCGGTACCGGGTACCCCTCGGCCCTGCGGCAGTGGGGGCGCTCCACAGTCTCTCCAGCATATGTAAGGTGGAGTTCCACCTTGTGGGGTAGGGAGACAGGAAGCAGGAAGGCAGATGTGACACTGCATCACAGACAGATGAGCAGCATCAGGATGAGAACGCCAAAAGCACACACAGATGGCCCACACTTTCTCACCAGATAAGGAGATGGTGGAGGAAGCAGAGTAGGATGATAAGGCAACATGGACAGAGAAAAGGCTAGGGGTCAGCCGTGGTGCGCAGTAGTAGCCAAGTTTATGGCTAGAAGGCACCTTGGTGATTTTGCACCATGCGCCCTCTTTTGCTGTGCAGCTGGGGCAGCGTGACCTCCGCCTCTTCCTCCGAACTGCCCAAGTCACTTAGATGACCTTGACTCCACATGGGGTGTACGACCTCATCATACCCCATAGTATCATCACACCTTTCCAGCCTGTCCGTAACTCTGCTGCCCTGCTAATCCACTTCCATCCTTTGCTAATCAACTTCTGTCCTCGCTACTCCTCTTTTTCTCCCCTCTGCAAATCCCTACATTGTCTCCTAATTCCACAATTTATCCACTTCAAGCTTCTAGCACTGTCCATAATCTATCTCCCTCATATAGCTCTGAATTAATCATCCATTATCTCCCACCATGTAATCTCTGGTCCTCCCAAGACCTCCTTCTCTCCTCTACAATTGTACATTCCTCATCCCATTGCCTGCAAGATTTCACCTGTATATCGCCCCACTCTGTAGAATTCTGTGGCCCAACACATCCAGTTATCTCTTACATTCGGAACTTTAAAGCGGAACTTGAAAACTCATGTCTTCAGAACACCTTACAGCTTGCAATAACCCAGCTGACACCTCACCAACACCAGAACTGCTGCAACCCCTGAACCTCCTGTCTCCTTCCCCATTATCCTGTAGAGTGTAATGCCGCAAGGATAGAGTCCTCTCCCCTCTGTACCTGTCTGTCAATATTAGTTTGGTCATTGTAATTTCTATTTGTGTCTTGTATGTAACCCCTTCTCATATACATAACCATGGAATCAATGCTGCTTTAAAAAAGTAATAATTATCCTCTCAGTGAAGTTTCACCCAGACCTCACCCCTGCCCTCCTTGCCGGACTACACACAGCAGAAAGCTGCAGCAGTTGGCACCTGTGTTTCATCATCATCATCAGAGATGTGCTGTGGTGGTGCGCTGACCATTTGCACTACCCCTCCCACTTACTCATCCTCAAACAGAACAAGTGGTTAGGCATCAGTGCACTCAATCTCTTCCATTTGTGGGGCATGGCCAGCTGGATGGCCGACGCAACCACAGCCAGCACTGTTATTAAAAATCAGAAATGACTGACGCATGACTTGTGGTTCAGACTGCTTGCCTGATTTGCAAGGGGGTTAGGTGGCAGACAAATGCCCAAGGTCCCCATGTGCAAAATCTGCACTTTTAGCACGAGGCCAGGTGGAAGACAAAGCAAAAGAACTGAAGGTACTCTCCACCAACCAATCTAAAACCACCTCTACTTGTTCTAACCTCACCATTCATCCAGTGGTACTCGGGCCTACAAAATTACACAGAACATCCTGTAAGTAACCTGTATGCACCGGAGGAAGAAGGTGTTCCTTTTGATCGCATAGCAGGCATAGATCTACCACAGCCTCTCTCTACCTGCAGCAGCTATACCATCACACCCCAGCAACATGGCTGTATCCACAATTTGATGCTCTCCTTATTGTTTTCACCAAAAAAATAGTATTACACCGTTTGTATACAGAGAGAGCATGGCCAGTAGATAATTACACTGCCCATTTTCAGAGTACCCCCAAAAAATCAATAAAAAAACCCAAAACACTACCTGCTCCAACTTCGCCTCTTCCAACTACAACGATATCTCCATCTCCTCCTCAACCTCCTCTTTCACTTGGACCTCTGCTTCCAAGCTCAAGATTATAATTTTGTTCTTATTTGTATTCTACATTATTTTATGGCATTTCCATATCCACATTTGTTTGGAGGCCATTTGTCCTGCTTTTATCCCCATTTAACTTTCTTTTATATCCCTTTTAAAGCACCGAAGTTCAGTTTGCTATTGACTTCTATTGGATTCGGGTTCGGGGTCAAGTTTGGGATTAAGTTTGGATACTAAACCAAACTTTGAACTCTAGTTTAGCCGGATCTGAACATTCATAGGTTCGCTCTTTCTTACTCATAACATCTCCAAGAATATCCTAATGTCGTAAATCTTGGGACCCCCATGCTCCCATATGGGGTTTGCCCAAGCCAGGGCTTGTCCAGAAAGCAGAGAGACCAGGAATGCAAACTTGGTCTAGTCGAAAGGAAAAGATGAGCATGGAGAATGAAGTGGATATGGCACTGGTTTAAGAAGCCGCAGCTCTTCTTGGGATCTCCATCAAAGCGGGACACAAGTGGAAGCTGAAGCTTAGATGCTCCACCAGACACTGGAACTCCACAGTTCCCCCGGAAACAATGTAGACACTGAGATAAGTGAAGCTGTCATGCTTGAACCATGACACAGAAGTGAACAAATCATTCAGCTGAGTTGCCACCACATTAATCGCCAGCATCAGTTGGTGTTGACGCTCCCATTGGGAACATACATCCTCGTACAAGACTTGTACTAGAGACTTGGGGTCAAATGGTCTCGATTTGTCAGCAGGATCAATAGCCAGATTGTACTGTAATGCTGAAGGGTGTGGACCCACTGCGCCACAGGCCGGGTGTAGACCCACTGCACCACGGGCTGGAATGGCATCACTAAGTGATACAGGGTCTCCCCTAGAGCCTCTGATAGTGAGGATAGGCTGGCCACTGGTATACACAAGATACCACTCCAAGGCAGTCCCCAGGTCTACAGCATCTGACAGAGGGTCAGAGACACGGGTAAGAGGTACAGAAGGACAGAGGTAATGACGTGGTCAGACAATCTGGGGTCAGGGCAGGCAGCACAGTTTCAGTCTACAAAGCCAAGGTCTGGATAAACTGTAAATGATCCAGGTCAATTGCAGGGGAGACAGAACAAACATGCATACACAGGGACCAGAGACAAGCAACTAGAAACTAGTGATCGGGTAAAGAGTAGTAGGAGGAGCTGCCTAATAAACCCGGTTGTAAAAATTATGTGGGTACTATGGAATATGATTGTGTGGGAAAAACGAATCTCAGACCAAAGCTGAGGCAAACAAGTGTATTTAACAAAGTAAGAAGTGTAACAAAAACTAACAGAGTGCACACGGCACTTAAACGAGGAAGTCCAGCAATAATATGAGTGAGAATGCACACAGCACTTAAACGTGGAAGTCTAGTAATAATATGATCACAAGCGTGCACGGCACTTATATGTGGAAGTCCAGTAATAATATGATCACAAGCACGCACAGCACTTATATGTGGAAGTCCAGTAATACACTGGTGGAGCGTTAGGAGAAAGTCTCTAAATATACCTTTCGGCTGAAAAGTCCCGCTCAAGTCCAATACCGCAGCCCAACAGACACGGTCCGAGAAGTGATTACTATGTCAGGATTTCTTACTGACCACAGTAGATCAAGAGGTGAGTAGCTCCTCACTAGAAGTCCGGCAATAGGTAACCCTGGTAAGGGTCAAGGAGCCGCACAGAGGTCTGAAGACAGCTGAATGTGGCGAGGTGGAGCACCGAGTAACAAGCAGCAGCAGGAAGTAAAGAAGCAAACAAGCAGGAGCTCAGGAGCCAACAGCAAAATACTCAGGCAAGGAGGAACTCCTGAGCTGGACTAAAATAGTAGGACAGACAGGAAGTTCAAGGGCAGGGCGAAGTACCAGACTCCATCTTGGACAAGGACAAAACAGGCTCCAAGGAACATCCGGAACCCGTACACTGCTGCTGTGTAGAGTTCGGTTGGGGAAGGCAAAACTTGCAGGACACATCAGGGTTATATTTCTGTAGGATCTGGCTCTGTTGCCCTAAAGTCAGGTGGAGATTCTCTATGAGCAGAGCTGACAGTGAGCTTAAGCAGCTCAGGTTGATGGGAAAGCAGAGTGGTGAATGCATTTAGTAGGGCAGCATTGAGATGGCATTCGAGACTCCGGCGTGACATGCATTTGTTTCCTGTTTTGACTGCATCTTGTTTTACTGACTATTCTTATATCTTCTGATTTGTACTTTTCCTGCCCTCTTGGTTCTGATCCAGTTACCTGACCATCGAATAGCTGCTTATCCCGTGACCACTGCTCAGGGGCCCATGTTTAAGTCCAGATACCTTGTACAGCGATTAAAGGGTGAAAGTCAGGGAAACCCATGGGATCTGGTAGGCAGAGATGCTTGCTTGTCCATGGTTTACTATTATAGAGCTGCCAGGTGACCACTGGTAGAGCCCCATTACACTTACTTTGCAGCAGAAAGCTGCACCAGAATTTTGGCAAATTTTTGCCTCCTTGTTCCACATGTTAATCCATGCTGCACTTTTCAACGAACCACATGCCCTAGTTGTTGGACAATAGATAAAAAGTGTCTAAAACACATAATTATGGTGCAAGCCATAAAAGACAGGTTTTTTTTGCTGCAAATTATGGCACAATTCTCATACATTTAGTTTGATTAATGAGCCTCAATGATTACAAGGAATCTGAAATCTAGCATACCCCCTGACCTGTGCTAACAGACATTCAAGCACCTTCCTGACTGCTTTATACTGTGATTTTGCTGAATCAGATTGGCTGATGTGTTTCTGTGTAAGCCCATCGTATGCTGAGAATTCTATTACAGCAAGAAGAGAATGATAATGAACTACAAGTACAGAAGTGGCAGCTGCCAACTTGACGGCTGACATATTATGTTTATGTAAATGTTGTAGCGGATCTCTGCTCTTTACACTATCCATGTACCGTTGTCATTATTCTCATTTACTCCGAATAAGCAGTGCGCTCTGCAGACAACATAGGCAAGATACACTATTGCTTGTCTCAGCCGCCAAGTCGATGGTTGCTACATCTGTAGACAGCTAACCAGTGAGAAAAGGCAGATCTTCAAGTGATTGGCGCCTTATACCGAAGTAAACCCGCTTTAGTACAGGAGAACTGATTTATATAAGAAATGTAAGAAAAAAAACTAACTAGCTCACCCTAAAGATTTGGCTACAGGGGAAGAAAAGTAAGTACTAATTTTTCAGGGGAAGAAAAGTAATTTGACAAACTGATTTTAGGCAAACTAATAAAATGATAGTATAACATCACAAAAAGAAGCCTTATTACAGGGGCAGCACCTCTCTTATTTGTAGGCTGCTTCCAGAATTGCAGTTCTTTACCATCTAAATGAATATTGCCAAGCTGCAATGCTAGACAATAGTCAGCATAGTCTGCTTTTATAAAAGAACCAGTCTCCTGAATTTAGGTAATACACGTAAAGTTTTATCTAAGGATTTATAACATTTCCAAATGCATTTCTATAGCTCTGCAATGCAACTGTGCTGGTTAGAATTCCACCTGCTTTTCGTAGCAGTTGAAGACCTTGCCGCCCCTGATTACATCATGTCGTGACCCTCTATTATACCAGGCTTAACCTCTTTCTAATAGTTCATGCACTCAATCTGTTGAATAGTGAGATGATTATCACATATGAATACAAATAAGGAGTAAAATGAGCAATTTGACTTAAAGACAAAAAATGTCCTTCATTCAATTTTATACATTTATGTGTAATGGACATCAGTGCTGGAAGAGCTGATACCAGTGTTTTGTAAAATCCTTGTGATTTTGCCGAATTTGTGGACTAAAATTGCATATACTGTACAATAACTAACTTGCGATACTATCACTGCAATGGGGAAGATGCCATGACAGTGTGGAGATGATTTTATCTACTTAGTCATCATAAATTATTGGCAATTAGATGAATTAATTTAGTAAGAAATAGAATAAAAATGGTTTATTTTTGTGTATGCTATAATAAAACAAGGGAGGACATGGAAAGCAGAGGGCCCTGAGTAAGAGCAGTATATGGGCCCCTAGCCCTACAATGTTTCCTCTTACAACACCCCAATAGGTCTCTCTCACAATCCACCAGCAATTGAGACCTACTGTACGTTTGATCAGCTTAGGCTACTTTCACACGTCCATCTTTTTGAAGACGTCGCAATGTGTCGTTCTGTGCAAAAAACGCATCCTGCAAAGTTGCCCGCACATATCGAGACATATTCGAGACATATGGACACACGTTCCATACGTCATGCACTGGATGCGTCGTAATTGGTGGACCGTCGTCACAAAAAAAGTTCAATGTAACTTTTTTTGTGCAAGGGGTCCGCCATTTTCGACCGCGCATGCGCAGCCGAAACTCCGCCCCCTCCTCCCCGGACTGCAGAATGGGCAGCGGATGTGTCCATCTGCTGCCCACGTCGTGCAAAGAATTCACAACGTCCGTCGGTACATCAGCCCGACGCATTGCGACGGGTTCGTACCGACGGAAATGTGAAAGAGGCCTTAGTCTTTTACTGCACATGCAATTTAAAATGGCAAAAAAAAATGTCAAAAAGATCCACTCAGTTATACCTCTACACAGGATAGACAGCAATAACACATCACAGACAAAATAATAAATCAAAAATGCAAATAATCTTTAGCAGATAAAATAAAATCATCAGAGACAAATTTTATATGTAAGGCTATGTGTAGACGATGCGTTTTTGGTGCATTTTTTCAGCATTTTTTCAGTGCAGAAATGGGCCAAAATCGCTGTGTAATCCTTATGCCAGCTAATTCAATGAGAATCCTGAAGTGTTGCAGTGCATTTTTTTCTGCAGCATCTCAATTCTTTGTGTGGACTTTTAGCGTTTTTCACCCATTGACTTCAATTGAGTCAGTCAAATCTGCAGCAAAAACACAGGAATAAAAATGTTTGCGGATTTGCTGAGTTTTTGTTTGCATTTTTATGGTCTTCCTATGGTGTTTCCCAAGCTGTCATCTGTTGTCAGATGTCGGCATGACCTCGCAGGGATACTGAGACCCGAATCGGTGACCCGCAGTAAAAAGCTTACCGCCTGTCAACAGGTGCCGATTGATGAGAGACTACTCCTCCCATCAGGCTACATCTGCTGTCAATGATAACAGTGATAGCAGGAGCCACTGATTATTATTATTTTTTTTTTATATAGCACCATTTCTGTAATTCCACAGCTGCCGCCACAGCATGCAGTGCAAAAAAGCAAATTACCGCGCTCCACCCTGTATATATACATGCAGCGCCCCAGAGTCCTGGTCGTTGCAGTACTGTGGCTCCGCCACTATGGGGAGCTATGGTGCGTCCGATGGCACTGAAGGAGTTCATCTGATCAGGTATCACAGACACCAATACATTTCACAGCCGGGCCTCCGGGGGGAGCTAAGGGTGCTATTCATTAGGCCACTCCCCACCATAGTGGGTAAACTGGGGGTCAGGCAGGAAGTTAGATCAGAAAGCTGACTGGGTTGGAACCAGGCAACACCTTGTGGCAGAGGGCGTTGTAGGGGAAGATACAGTAGGGTCCCTGTCAGGGGTGGGATCCTGACAGAGGCTTGGCAACGAGAACGAACGTAACGGGACCGTGCCTGCTCCGGGTAGCGGCGGTGCCCAAGAAAGGATTAGAAGAGAGATAGATTGTGCTGAGTGAGAAACGGGATCACGCAAAGGAGAAATACCAGTAGGAGTCGTGCTGTAAGACCGAAGCAACATCCTACTGAGGCGCACTACCGGTGGCTGGAACGCCGAGGGAGTAGAATAACATTCAGCTTCAAGCAATACTCCAAACAGCGGCAGGGCAGTCAGTCTCAGGCGGGCTGTCTAACTCAAATCACCTATGAAGTCTTGGGAGGCAATTGTGGGAGATGGGCGTCTCTAGGGTCCCGGAAGAACTCCAGGCCTACCCGTCAAACGGGTGCCGTTCCTACCCGAACCTCAGGGAGGGACGGAGGATTAGCAGAACATCATCTAGTCGAGTTGTGAGGGAACATCAGAAACAGACACAACAGTTGTGGGGTACTTTCCGTAAGCACAGCAGGGAAGGACTACAACACATAGCGCTAGGGGGAAGGCACAGATTTCCTCCTGTGAAGAGAACGCTGGAAGTGTCATTGGACCGGCCGGACTTGCGCAGCCTGGTGAGCCGTATTCTGGATTGAGGACCCAGAGATCTTCAGTAAAGAGGTAAAGAGACTGCAACCTGGTGTCCTCATTATTTACCGCGACCTGCACCCCACAACTGCACCGTTACAACACCACTTATTCCACCGGACGTCCCCCACTGACAGACAGGGCCACGGACCGGGTCTAGCCACCGTGACAACCCCAGAACTGAGACTCAGAGGCCCGGCTCCGGGTACCCCTCGGCCCTGCGGCGGTGTGGGGGCGCTCCAACTTGGCGTCACGAACAGGATCTACTTAAAGCCTGAAGAATCAGGTCATGTGTGCCTTGGAACTGTGATTTGTTGTGCTTGGACTGTACTTTATTGAGAGACTGTGTATTGCCATTGACCCAGAGAAGTTCCCGCCAAAATCCGCCGCCATTGCTACGCCAGAGAAGAAGGAGGGCGTGCCATGGGAGGAGACTACCAGAGTGGCGCGAGAAATGGCTACCGCCCCCTGCGCTTCTGGCTGCAAGGTGAGGACCTGACCTCAAGCAGAGAACGACCCCCTGATTTGCAACGGCGGGAAGCAGGAGATGGAGAAGCTCGGCCCCGGAGAAATGGCGGAGTCCGATGCATGCATTGCCACCGATCAGCGGATCATGACGAAGAACAGCGAGCGCCGGAACGGGGAAGGAGCAGTCCCGGTTTACCCTCATTTATCGGAGGCGGACCCGAAGCCCCTGGAACAGATAGCGGAGCTGAGTCCACCAATCCCGACCCCGGAGCCAGCGGAGGAGGGACCACAGCGAGCGGAGCCGCGTTCGAGGACCGCATTGGAGGAGCCGCGGTCCGAGCAGCAGCCGACTCCAGCGTTCTTGTCAGCGGACCGGATCGACATCGATGGAATCATATCAGGCGCAGGTATGGAAAGCGCCCCTACTCCCCCGATCGATCCCGCTCCTGTGAGCGTTCCTCACCCCAGCAATAATCGTTTCTTCTCGGTGGAGCGGGTGATCCTCACCTCTAGCACGATGGGGAAGCTAGTGCCTCCACTACCAACCCAGATGGGAGAACCCATAGATGTGGGCCCAGACGGGGTGGTCCTCCGGTGGGCCACCCCCTGGACCGGGCCGGGTGGAGCCCAGGAGGACGGCCTCACCCTTGCCGTGCTTACTTGGGAGCAATATAAGCAATGCCTAATCCATCACTGGAAGGATCGAGACGAGGTTGAACACCCGGAAACGCAACGCAGAAAGTCTGTGCAGGGCAGGAAAGGCGTGGTAAAGCGGGGGACTGTGCTGGCCTTCCACCCGAAGAGGGGTTGGGGTTCCATCCAGGAGCCGGGGCTACCCACTGACGTCTTTGTTACAAGTTACAATGTGAAGACTCCCTGCTGCGACCGGAATGGCGATCCACTACGAAGGGGGGACCAGGTGACGTACACCCGTCACAGGAGCACACAAGGATGGTGTGCTCGGGATGTTCGGCGATGTGAACCTGAGGGGGCCTCACCTGTTTGTTGTGAATTTGCTTTTTGCTCCCTCTAGTGGTTACTAGTTTTTTGACTCTGGTTTTTCTGTCATTCCTTTTATCCGCACCTGGGTCGTTAGTTAGGGGTGTTGCTATATAAGCTCCCTGGACCTTCAGTTCAATGCCTGGCAACGTAGTTATCAGAGCTAGTCTGCTGTGCTCTTGTCTACTGATCCTGGTTCCAGTTATATCAGCTAAGTCTGCCTTTTGCTTTTTGCTATTTGTTTTGGTTTTGTATTTTTGTCCAGCTTGTTCCTAATCTATATCCTGACCTTTGCTGGAAGCTCTAGGGGGGCTGGTGTTCTCCCCCCGGACCGTTAGACGGTTCGGGGGTTCTTGAATTTCCAGTGTGGATTTTGATAGGGTTTTTGTTGACCATATAAGTTACCTTTCTTTATTCTGCTATCAGTAAGCGGGCCTCTCTGTGCTAAACCTGGTTCATTTCTGTGTTTGTCATTTCCTCTTACCTCACCGTCATTATTTGTGGGGGGCTTCTATCCAGCTTTGGGGTCCCCTTCTCTGGAGGCAAGAAAGGTCTTTGTTTTCCTCTACTAGGGGTAGCTAGATTCTCCGGCTGGCGCGTGTCATCTAGAATCAACGTAGGAATGATCCCCGGCTACTTCTAGTGTTGGCGTTAGGAGTAGATATATGGTCAACCCAGTTACCACTGCCCTATGAGCTGGATTTTTGTATTCTGCAGACTTCCACGTTCCTCTGAGACCCTCGCCATTGGGGTCATAACAGTTTGCCAGGCCAGTATTAAATGTTTAATGCATTGCAGAAGAGGGATTATAAGAAAGAAGATTCTGAGTTTTTTTTTTTTTTTTTCTTCTTCCCCTTTACCTCAGAGTGGCTATGCTTGCTGCAGACATGAATGTCCAGACCTTGATTACAAGTGTGGACCAGCTGGCTACTCGTGTGCAGGGCATACAAGACTATGTTATCAGAAATCCTAGGTCAGAACCTAAAATACCGATTCCTGAACTGTTTTCCGGAGACAGGTTTAAGTTTAGGAATTTCGTGAATAATTGTAAATTGTTTTTGTCCCTGAGACCCTGTTCATCTGGAGATTCTGCTCAGCAAGTAAAAATTGTTATTTCGTTCTTACGGGGCGACCCTCAGGATTGGGCTTTTTCGCTGGCGCCAGGAGATCCGGCATTGGCTGATCTTGATGCGTTTTTTCTGGCGCTCGGTTTACTTTATGAGGAACCCAATCTTGAGATTCAGGCAGAAAAGGCCTTGCTGGCTATGTCTCAGGGGCAGGACGAGGCTGAAGTGTATTGCCAAAAATTTCGGAAATGGTCCGTGCTGACACATTGGAACGAGTGTGCACTGGCCGCTAATTTTAGAAATGGCCTTTCTGAAGCCATTAAGAATGTTATGGTGGGTTTTCCCATTCCCACAGGTCTGAATGATACTATGGCACTGGCTATTCAAATTGACCGGCGGTTGCGGGAGCGCAAAACCGCAAATTCCCTCATGGTGTTGTCTGAACAGACACCTAATTCGGTGCAATGTGATAGAAAAACCGCAAATTCCCTCATGGTGTTGTCTGAACAGACACCTGATTTAATGCAATGTGATAGAATCCTGACTAGAAATGAGCGGAAAATTCATAGACGCCGGAATGGCTTGTGCTACTACTGTGGTGATTCTACACATGTTATCTCAGCATGCTCTAAACGTATAGCTAAGGTTGTTAGTCCTGTCACCGTTGGTAATTTGCAACCTAAATTTATTCTGTCTGTAACTTTGATTTGCTCACTGTCATCTTATCCTGTCATGGCGTTTGTAGATTCAGGTGCTGCCCTGAGTCTCATGGATCTCTCATTTGCTAAGCGCTGTGGTTTTACTCTTGAACCATTAGAAAATCCTATTCCTCTTAGGGGTATTGATGCTACACCATTGGCAGCAAATAAACCGCAGTATTGGACACAGGTTACCATGTGCATGACTCCTGAACACCGCGAGGTGATACGTTTCCTGGTTTTACATAAAATGCATGATTTGGTTGTTTTAGGGCTGCCATGGTTACAGACCCATAATCCAGTCCTGGACTGGAAGGCTATGTCAGTCTCAAGTTGGGGCTGTCGTGGTATTCATGGGGATTCCCTGCCTGTGTCTATTGCTTCTTCTACGCCTTCGGAAGTTCCGGAGTATTTGTCTGATTATCAGGATGTCTTCAGTGAGTCTGAGTCCAGTGCACTGCCTCCTCATAGGGACTGTGACTGTGCTATAGATTTGATCCCGGGCAGTAAGTTTCCTAAGGGAAGACTGTTTAATCTGTCGGTACCTGAACATACCGCTATGCGTTCATATATCAAGGAGTCTCTGGAGAAGGGACATATTCGTCCGTCTTCTTCCCCTCTTGGTGCGGGATTCTTTTTTGTAGCAAAAAAGGACGGATCTTTGAGACCTTGTATTGATTATCGGCTTTTGAATAAGATCACTGTCAAATTTCAGTATCCTTTGCCGCTGTTGTCTGACTTGTTTGCCCGGATTAAGGGTGCCAAGTGGTTCACCAAGATAGACCTTCGTGGTGCGTACAACCTTGTGCGCATTAAGCAAGGTGATGAATGGAAAACCGCATTCAATACGCCCGAAGGTCATTTTGAGTACTTAGTGATGCCTTTTGGGCTCTCCAATGCGCCTTCAGTTTTTCAGTCCTTTATGCATGACATTTTCCGGAAGTATCTGGATAAATTTTTGATTGTTTATCTGGATGATATTTTGGTTTTTTCTGATAATTGGGATTCGCATGTGGAGCAGGTCAGGTTGGTCTTTAAAATTTTGCGTGAAAATTCTTTGTTTGTCAAGGGCTCAAAGTGTCTCTTTGGTGTACAGAAGGTTCCCTTTTTGGGGTTCATTTTTTCCCCTTCTGCTGTGGAGATGGACCCAGTCAAGGTCCGAGCTATTCTTGATTGGACTCAGCCCTCGTCAGTTAAGAGTCTTCAGAAGTTCTTGGGCTTCGCTAACTTCTACCGTCGTTTTATCGCTAATTTTTCTAGCATTGTGAAACCTTTGACGGATATGACCAAGAAGGGCTCCGATGTAGCTAACTGGGCTCCTGCTGCCGTGGAGGCTTTCCAGGAGTTGAAACGCCGGTTTACTTCGGCGCCTGTTTTGTGCCAGCCTGACGTCTCACTTCCCTTTCAGGTTGAGGTGGATGCTTCGGAGATTGGGGCAGGGGCCGTTTTGTCGCAGAGAGGCCCTGGTTGCTCTGTTATGAAACCTTGTGCCTTTTTCTCTAGGAAGTTTTCGCCTGCCGAGCGAAATTATGATGTGGGCAATCGGGAGTTGTTGGCCATGAAATGGGCATTTGAGGAGTGGCGTCATTGGCTCGAGGGTGCTAAGCATCGTGTGGTGGTCTTGACTGATCACAAAAATCTGATGTATCTCGAGTCTGCTAAACGCCTTAATCCGAGACAGGCCCGCTGGTCATTGTTTTTCTCCCGCTTTGATTTTGTTGTCTCGTATTTACCAGGTTCAAAGAATGTGAAGGCCGATGCTCTTTCCAGGAGCTTTGTGCCTGATGCTCCTGGAGTCACTGATCCTGTTGGTATTCTTAAAGATGGAGTTATCTTGTCAGCTATTTCTCCGGATCTGCGACGTGTGTTGCAGAGATTTCAGGCTGATAGGCCTGAGTCTTGTCCACCAGACAGACTGTTTGTCCCGGATAAGTGGACCAGCAGAGTCATTTCCGAGGTTCATTCCTCGGTGTTGGCAGGTCACCCGGGAATTTTTGGCACCAGAGATCTGGTGGCCAGGTCCTTTTGGTGGCCTTCCTTGTCAAGGGATGTGCGGTCATTTGTGCAGTCCTGTGGGACTTGTGCTCGAGCTAAGCCTTGCTGTTCTCGTGCCAGCGGTTTGCTCTTGCCCTTGCCTGTCCCGAAGAGACCTTGGACACATATCTCCATGGATTTCATTTCTGATCTTCCGCTATCTCAGGGCATGTCCGTTATCTGGGTGATATGTGATCGCTTCTCCAAGATGGTCCATTTGGTTCCTTTGCCTAAGCTGCCTTCCTCTTCCGATCTGGTTCCTGTGTTTTTCCAGAACGTGGTTCGTTTGCACGGCATCCCTGAGAATATTGTGTCAGACAGAGGATCCCAGTTCGTTTCCAGGTTCTGGCGATCCTTTTGTAGTAGGATGGGCATTGATTTGTCGTTTTCGTCTGCTTTCCATCCTCAGACTAATGGACAGACGGAGCGAACCAATCAGACTTTGGAGGCTTATTTGAGGTGTTTTGTCTCTGCTGATCAGGACGATTGGGTGACATTCTTGCCATTGGCTGAGTTTGCCCTTAATAATCGGGCTAGTTCCGCCACCTTGGTTTCGCCTTTTTTCTGCAACTCTGGTTTCCATCCTCGCTTTTCTTCGGGTCATGTGGAGCCTTCTGACTGTCCTGGGGTGGATTCTGTGGTGGATAGGTTGCAGCAGATCTGGAATCATGTGGTGGACAACTTGAAGTTGTCACAGGAGAAGGCTCAGCGCTTTGCCAACCGCCGTCGCGGTGTGGGTCCCCGACTACGCGTTGGGGATTTGGTATGGCTTTCTTCCCGCTTTGTTCCTATGAAGGTCTCCTCTCCCAAATTTAAACCTCGTTTTATTGGGCCTTACAAGATATTGGAAATCCTTAATCCTGTATCTTTTCGTCTGGATCTTCCTGTGTCGTTTGCTATTCACAATGTATTTCATAGGTCCTTGTTGCGGCGGTACATTGTGCCTGTAGTTCCTTCTGCTGAGCCTCCTGCTCCGGTGTTGGTTGAGGGCGAGTTGGAGTACGTGGTGGAGAAGATCTTGGATTCTCGCCTCTCCAGGCGGAGGCTTCAGTACCTGGTCAAGTGGAAGGGCTATGGTCAGGAGGATAATTCCTGGGTGGTCGCCTCTGATGTTCATGCGGCCGATTTAGTTCGTGCCTTTCATGCCGCTCATCCTGATCGCCCTGGTGGTCGTGGTGAGGGTTCGGTGACCCCTCACTAAGGGGGGGGTACTGTTGTGAATTTGCTTTTTGCTCCCTCTAGTGGTTACTAGTTTTTTGACTCTGGTTTTTCTGTCATTCCTTTTATCCGCACCTGGGTCGTTAGTTAGGGGTGTTGCTATATAAGCTCCCTGGACCTTCAGTTCAATGCCTGGCAACGTAGTTATCAGAGCTAGTCTGCTGTGCTCTTGTCTACTGATCCTGGTTCCAGTTATATCAGCTAAGTCTGCCTTTTGCTTTTTGCTATTTGTTTTGGTTTTGTATTTTTGTCCAGCTTGTTCCTAATCTATATCCTGACCTTTGCTGGAAGCTCTAGGGGGGCTGGTGTTCTCCCCCCGGACCGTTAGACGGTTCGGGGGTTCTTGAATTTCCAGTGTGGATTTTGATAGGGTTTTTGTTGACCATATAAGTTACCTTTCTTTATTCTGCTATCAGTAAGCGGGCCTCTCTGTGCTAAACCTGGTTCATTTCTGTGTTTGTCATTTCCTCTTACCTCACCGTCATTATTTGTGGGGGGCTTCTATCCAGCTTTGGGGTCCCCTTCTCTGGAGGCAAGAAAGGTCTTTGTTTTCCTCTACTAGGGGTAGCTAGATTCTCCGGCTGGCGCGTGTCATCTAGAATCAACGTAGGAATGATCCCCGGCTACTTCTAGTGTTGGCGTTAGGAGTAGATATATGGTCAACCCAGTTACCACTGCCCTATGAGCTGGATTTTTGTATTCTGCAGACTTCCACGTTCCTCTGAGACCCTCGCCATTGGGGTCATAACACCTGTTGCCCCGATCATGACAGATCCGGATTTGTCAGATCTTGTGACCATCACCACCGTACGCGTAGTAGCGGCTGCTGAACTCGCAAGCAAGGTCAGTCTTCAAATTCAGACACCGGGTGACCTGGTGGTCCCTGCGGGGCCTGCCGCTGGTATCCGTGCCACAGTAGTCGGGGGCCAGGGGCCAAGGCCACCTGAGTAAGAATAAACCTCGATACCATGAGTATGTATATAGTTACTGTTTACTGTTGCTGCTAAACCCGTTCAGGGTTAATTCCTTATGGATCCCTTTGTTGACCCGGGATCCTTGTTGTTTTTTTTATTTTTTCTAAGTTTTTGCACAAGTCTTAAAAACTGCCGCAATCATGAACAGTGCATGATACAAACTTCTTGTACATAGTTCACACCTTCTTAAGGGTGTTTCCTACTGGTTTTACTTAGAAAGAGACTCTTTGCGAAGATACCGCACCGGAGCCTTTGCTGAGTATGGACTGGTAGCTAGAGAACAAATGCTACCTCCTGAAGATTTGGTCCCTTCTTAAAGGGGACATCCACGTGTATATTTGAAGAATCGTATTGCTTTAAGATTGATGGATAGCAATAATGTCTTGATGAGCGAAAGTGATGATAATTCTTACATGTAAAAGTTATATGTATTTGATTGGTTAAATGTAGAGAAATGCAGATGATGTTTCCAGAAAGAAAATAGTAATGAAGATTGATGTTATAAGGGGATAGTTGAGAATGTTGATAAGAAACTAGGGATAGAAGGTAAACCCTGAGTCCTCCATAGTAAGTTAGTTATTGTAAAGAAAGAGTTAATAATGTGTTACAGAAGACAGAAAGTGAACCCGTAGGGGTTGGGTAGTGAGACCTCCTAGGAGCCATACGTAGACGGCTCAGTGCTTCTAAAACTGAAAGTAATGTTATGATCTATACTGTGTATAGAAGTTGAAAAGGCAGTAGGCCCTGGCTGAACGGGGCGGTCCTGTAACAGAAAGGAGAGGCAGTAGGTCTGGTGCCGATAGGACAGGCGGTCCTGCAGATTCAAAGAAGGAGAATGAAAAAAGTTAATTTACCTTATAATGTGATTATAGGAAGGTCTTTGGTGGATATAGAGTGTATGTCCTTAAAGGCAATGTTAAAGTATTGTTCAGCAATTTTTGCACTTAGTAGAATACCCGGTTGGGTAACAGGAGTTATTTTTTATAGCCTGTAATTTATAATGTTTAATGTTTAACCATGTTTTGTAACGTTCAAGTATTCTCACCTCCCATAAAGGGAAGCTTGTTCAAGTATACGTATTGTTATTTGCACTCAACAAAAATTGTATGTCTTTTTGCTAAACTTGTATTGTTGTTTTCTTCTCAGTCCCGGAGTACTGTGTTTAACCGGGGGGGAGTGCAGCGCCCCAGAGTCCTGGTCATTGCAGTACTGTGGCTCCGCCACTATGGGGAGCTATGGTGCGTCCGATGGCACTGAAGGAGTTCATCTGATCAGGTATCACAGACACCAATACATTTCACAGCCGGGCCTCCGGGGGGAGCTAAGGGTGCTATTCATTAGGCCACTCCCCACCATAGTGGGTAAACTGGGGGTCAGGCAGGAAGTTAGATCAGAAAGCTGACTGGGTTGGAACCAGGCAACACCTTGTGGCAGAGGGTGTTGTAGGGGAAGATACAGTAGGGTCTCTGTCAGGGGTGGGATCCTGACAGAGGCTTGGCAACGAGAACGAACGTAACGGGACCGTGCCTGCTCCGGGTAGCGGCGGTGCCCAAGAAAGGATTTTAGAAGAGAGATAGATTGTGCTGAGTGAGAAACGGGATCACGCAATGGAGAAATACCAGTAGGAGTCGTGCTGTAAGACCGAAGCAACATCCTACTGAGGCGCACTACCGGTGGCCGGAACGCCGAGGGAGTAGAATAACATTCAGCTTCAAGCAATACTCCAAACAGCGGCAGGGCAGTCAGTCTTAGGCGGGCTGTCTAACTCAAATCACCTATGAAGTCTTGGGAGGCAATTGTGGGAGAGGGGCATCTCTAGGGTCCCGGAAGAACTCCAGGCCTACCCGTCAAACGGGTGCCATTCCTACCCGAACCTCAGGGAGGGACGGAGGATTAGCAGAACATCATCTAGTCGAGTTGTGAGGGAACATCAGAAACAGACACAACAGTTGTGGGGTACTTTCCGTAAGCACAGCAGGGAAGGACTACAACACATAGCGCTAGGGGGAAGGCACAGATTTCCTCCTGTGAAGAGAACTCTGGAAGTGTCATTGGACCGGCCGGACTTGCGCAGCCTGGTGAGCCGTATTCTGGATTGAGGACCCAGAGATCTTCAGTAAAGAGGTAAAGAGACTGCAACCTGGTGTCCTCATTATTTACCGTGACCTGCACCCCACAACTGCACCGTTACAACACCACTTATTCCACCGGACGTCCCCCACTGACAGACAGGGCCACGGACCGGGTTTAGCCACCGTGACAACCCCAGAACTGAGACTCAGAGGCCCGGCTCCGGGTACCCCTCGGCCCTGCGGCGGTGTGGGGGCGCTCCATACATATATATATATATATATACTAGATGGTGGCCCGATTCTAACGCATCGGGTATTCTAGAATATGTATGTCCATGTAGTATATTGCCCAGTGATGTAGTATATTGCCCAACCACGTAGTATACTGCCCAGCAACGTAGTATATTGCCCAGCCACGTAGTACATTGCCCAGCGACGTAGTATATTGCCCAGCGACGTAGTATATTGCCCAGTTATGTTGTATATTGCCCAGTGACGTAGTATATTGCCCAGTTACATAGTATATTGCCAAGTGACGTAGTATACAGCACAGAGCTACGTAGTATATTGCACAGCGACGTAGTATACAGCACAGAGCCACGTAGTATATTGCACAGCGATGTAGTATATTGCTCAGTCACGTAGTATATTGGGCAGTCACGTAGTATATTGCCCAGCTACGGAGTATATTGCCCAGCCACGTATGTCACAGGTTAAAAAAATAAAAAATAAACATATACTCACCTTCCGCAGGCGCTTTGTAGTTCTGTCGCCTGTGTGGGGTGCAGGCGGCAGCTTCCGGTCCCAGGGTGTGATGACGTCGCGGTCACGTGACCGTGACATCATGGCAGGTCCTTCTCCCGCAGGCTCGCAGGACCTGTGATGATGTTGCGGTCACATGACCGTGTCGCGGTCACATGACCGTGACGTCACGGCAGGTCCTTCTCGCGCAGGCGCGCAGGACTTTTGATGACGTCGCGGTCACATGACCGTGACGTCATGGCAGGTCCTTCTGCCAGACCATCCTTGCCACCGGAACGTGCCACTTGCATGGACCGGCTGGAGCATCGCGAGGAGCGGGAAAGGTGGCGGAAGGTGAGAATATAATTATTTTTTATTTTTTTAATTATTTTTAACATTAGATGTTTTTACTATTGACGCTGCATAGGCTGCGTCAATAGTAAAAAACTTGGTCACACAGGGTTAATAGCGGCAGTAACAGAGTGTGTTACCCGCGGCATAACGCGGTCCGTTACCGCCGGCATTAACCCTGTGTGAGCGGTGACCGGAGGGGTGTATGCGGGCGCCGGGTACTGAGTGCGGGGAGTAAGGAGCGGCCATTTTCTTCCGGACTGTGCGCGTCGCTGATTGGTCGTGGCAATGGTCGTGGGCGTGTTCCACGACCAATCAGAGACTTGGATTCCATGACAGACAGAGGCCGCAACCAATGAATATCCGTGACAGAAAGACAGAAGGACAGGAGGACAGAAAGACACTTATATACACACACACACAGCATGCACTTACAGTATATACACACACACAAGGCACGCACTTATACACACACACACATATATATGTCACACACATATATACACACACACACACACATCACGCACTTATATACACACACATACATGGCAAGCACTTATACACAGACACATACATGGCAAGCACTTATACACACACACATACATAGCACACATTTATACACACACACATAGCACGCACTTATACACACACATATACATGGCACACACTTATATACACACATACACACGACACGCACTTATACACACACACACGGCACGCACATACACACACATGGCATGCACTTATACACACACATACACGGCACACACATGCTGCACAACAAATGCTCATTTGATACATGTGATTCACATAAACACATACACATAGCTCACAGACAGCACACACCACACTCTATACACACTACACATACATACACATACAAAGCACACACCTCAGGTACACACACACTGCTTTATGCTGGAGGGAATGAGATGTTCCACACTATCAGATGCAACTCCTCCTGCTCCCAGCAGCACTGTCCCAGCAGACACCTTTCTGCCCTCTCCTCTGCTGGGACTGCCGACAAGAGCAGGAGGCACTGACAGCAGGACAGGAGCCATAATCACCCGGAGCAGCACACACAGTGGGACGGTGCTCTTCTACTTATCTGCCAGCTCAGGTTGGTAGGTGCTGGATCTCTCTCTCCCTTCCCCTCATTGGCTCCGTGCAGGAGGACAAGGGCACTGGCCAATGAGCACTTCTATCACGCTGATGGGGGAGATTCCGTGGCCGCTGCTCCTGTGCTTCACTGCACGCTCCTATTTTACTGCTACAAACATTCCCAGAGTACATGGCCTCTGGTGACATCACAGTCACATGGCAGGCCACCTGATCGTGATGTTGCTACAGGTCCTTAACCAGTCTCTACATCGGAAGCCTCACTGATAATGCTATTATCAGTAAAGCTTCTGCTGTAGATGCTGGGGGCTTGCAAGGTAGTGGGGGCCCCGGGCAGATGCCTAGTCTGCCTTGCCCTAACGCTGACCCTGTTTGGGAGAAATGTTGGAGGCGGTTGTGGGAGGAACGAATAAGTGTGGAGGAGAGTAGGAGGTCTTGTGAAGATCGAAGATTATGTCAGGGAAGATATTGGGAGATTAGTTCAGAGATATAGGGAAGGGACAGGTTGTAGATGGCTTTGTAAGTCAGTGTTAGTAGTTTGAACTGGATTCGTTGGGAAATTGGGAGCCAGTGGAGGGATTTGCAGAGGGGAGAAACAGGGAAGTAGTGAGGAGAGAGGTGGATTAGTCAGGCAGCAGAGTTGAGGACAGACTGGAATGGTGCAAGAGAGGTAGCGGGGAGGCCACAGAAAAGGGTGTTGCAGTAATCTAATTGGGAGATGATGAGGACATGCGCAAGAGTTTAAGTAGATTGAGGGCTGAGGAAGAGACAGATTCTGGAAATATTTTTGAGTTCGTGGCGACAGGAGGTGGCAAGAGTTTGGACGTGCGGTTTGAAGGACAGGGCAGAACTGAGTTACTCCAAGGCAGCGGATATCAGGTGAGGGAGAGAGCGTGATGCCATTTACCATAATAGATAGATCGGGTAGGGGAGGTACATGAGATAGAGGAAAGATGATAAGTTTGGATTTGTCTACATTGAGTTTTAGGAAGCGAGAAGTGAAGAAGGAGGATATGGCTGTTTGACACACCGGGATTCTGGACAGCAGAGAGGTGACATCTGGGCCAGAGAGGTAGATCTGAGTGTCATCTGCATACAAGTGGTACTGGAAGCCATGGGGATTTATGAATTGTCCTAGGCCAAGGGTGTAGATGGGAAAAAAGTAGGAACCCCAGGACAGAGCCTTGAGGGACTCCAACAGAGAGAGGGCAGGATGAGGAGGTAGTGTGGGAGTGGGAAACGCTAAATGAGAGGTCAGAAAGGTATGAGGCAATACAGGATAGTGGAAGGTCTTTGATGCCAAGGGAAGAAAGAATCTGTAGCAGTAGGCAGTGGTCGACTATGTCGAAGGCAGAGGACAGGTCGAGAAGGAGGAGGATGGAGAACTGTCTGTTAGCTTTGGCTGTGAGTAAGTCATTAGTAATTTTGGTCAGGGTGGTTTCGGTGGAGTGGTTGGGGTGGAAGCCAGAATGGAGTTTGTCAAGGAGAGCATTAGATGAGAGGTGGGAGGAAAGTTGAGCATGGACATATTGCTTAAGGAGTTTGGAAGCAAATGAGAGCAGTGATATGTAGCGATAGCTGGGCATAGCAGTTGGGTCAAGGTTAGTTTTTTTTATTCTGGGTGTGATGGTGGCATGTTTGAAGGCAGAGGGAAGGTACCAGAAGATTTGTTGAAGAGATGGGTTAGAGCAGGAATGAGCATGTTAGTGAGGTTGGGGAGCAGGTGGGAAGGGATAGGATTGAGTGCACAGGTGGTGAGGTGTGATTTGGAAAGGAGGTGAGTGAGCTCTCCTTCAGTGATGTTGGAGAGGGAGGTAATTAGGGAAGGGCAGAGGTCTGATATATGGAGTGGTTGGGGTGGTGGAACAGTAAAGGTTTGCCCTGTTTGGTCGATCTTATTTTTGAAGTAGGTGGCAAAGTCCTCAGCAGAGATGAGGAGAGTTGGAGTTGACAGTGGTGGGTGAAGGAGAGAGTTGAATTAGTTTGAACAGTTCTTCAACACTGATGGGAGAAATAGTCTCTTCGCACACGAGCCTGTGCTCAGACTTAAAAAAAATAAAATAAAAAATAAAAAAAGTCTAATAATTGAATACATATTCAAATAAAAAAAAAAAAACCACATTGAACTAGCCTAATATGAAATCTCTGATGCCCTTGTCTCCTATAAAAAAATTAAAAAGCAACATATATTCACCTTAATGCCCAATCCCTGATGCCCATGTCTCCTTTAAACAATCAAAAATAATAAACCACCATATACTCTCCTATCCGCTGTAATCCACTTAATACAGAGTGTCCCATAGCGATCTCGAGTGTAGAACAGTCACATCGGGAGATGTGACTGCTGTAACCGGCCGTCGGGTACACACATGATCGCTCTCACAGTGTATAATGCTGAGCTGCCATGAGAGAGTTTACTGGAATTCATCAGCTGATCAGCTCCGGTGAGCTCACTCATGGCACCACCACTGTGTGAGAACTTTCTCACGCAGCAGTGGTGCCGTAAGGAAGATCCCCGGAGCTGGTGAGCTGATGAACTCCGGTGAACTCCCTCACCGCAGCTTAGTGCTATACACTGCAGGGTCGATTACCTCCTGTGTCAGTGTGTAGCCATTTGTTCTTGAGAGCAGTCACATCAGTGACTGCTCTCAAAGTCATCAGGATCGTTGTGGGACATTATTGATTATTATCTTCTAGACAGAAAGGTGAGGAATATTGTGGTTTATTATTTAATTTTGTTGCAGGAGACGTTGGCTTCAGTGGCTTAGGCATGAGTATGGTGAGTTTGGTGAGTATGGTGCATGGTTTAATTTTAGATTCAATAAAGGGCTGTGTCATTATTTCAAATAAAGGACTTTATTCTTGGTTTCTGTGTTTTTATATAATATCACTATGGGGTTAGTAAAGGGGGTGTCTTATAGACACCTCTCCATTACTAACTTGTGGTCTTGATGTCTCCTGACAATACAAAGGTGACATCAACCCAGCCATTACCCCACTTGGCACCGCTACTGGTCAAGTGGGAAGAGTGAGGATAAGCACCAGATTTATCTATAAAATCTATAAGATGTGCCTTTTTGGGGGCAGCTGATAGCTTTAGTCTGAGAGGGGGCCAATACCCATGGCCCCTTCCTAGGCTATTAATATCAGCCCACAGCTGTCTGCCTAGCCTTTGCTGGTTAGATTTTATAGGGGGGCCCTATGTCACCTGAGGGGGGGCCCTATGTCTCCTGAGTACACCGATACCCCATATGTGGGGGAATACTACTGTTTGGGCTCACGGCAGGGCTTGGAAGGGAAGGAGCGCCACTTGACTTTTTGACTGCAAAATTTGATAGAATAATTAGCGGACGCCATGTCGCATTTGAAGATCCCCTGATGTGATTAAACAGTGGAAACCCCCCACAAATTACACCATTTTGGAAACTAGACTCCTTTGGGACCTTAGCTAGCTGTGTTTTGAGCCCCTTGAACAGAAGGTTTATAACAGTCGTGGGCGTTGCTGCGAGGTGTCAGCTGTCACATACAGCTGACATCCGCATGCGTCAGCCACGGCGCTCAGAGTGAGGCCGCACGATCGTGCCGCTGTACTAGTACTGCTGTTTGCAGGAACGTACCTCTCGCACAGCAGTACTAGTATGTCGCATGTCAGGAAGGGGTTAAAGATGTTGTCCACTACTTGGACCACCCTTTCTTAATAGCTATGTTACCCCCTAATAAAACAACACCTACACTGACCTCTGTTCCTGGCGCTGTTCCAGCCTCTCTCAGGGATGTGTTACATTGTTATCTCTGCAATCTCTGTGGCCAATCAGTGGCAAATGACTGTCCCCTCCTTTGAACAAATTAGACATCTGGAAGAAGTGGGAGAGCATCTGTAGCTCTCGCTTCCTCCATATGTCAGTTAAGTCCGACGTAGGGGACAGTGAAGTGACCACTTATTGACCGCATTATTATGTCACGAGAGCCCCGGTAGAGCCAGTGTCAACACGACTGGAACAGAAAGAAGAAGGGAAAAGCACTCCTGAAGGACGTGCACACTACTGATCATGTCACAATAACAAAACAACTTTATTAGCACACAGTGTACATAAAATTAAAACACAAGTAAAACCAAATGGGGGTCCCATCACTCCAAACCCATGAATATCATATCAGCAACGCTACTATGAATACAACATATAATTATGCACATCATAAACAAGATCTAGATGACTAAAATGTCAGTCTCAGTAGGAACAAGTAGACGTATGACCACTGAAAAGCATGCTACCAGAAAATCACTACCAACCCAAAGATAGCCAATACAGTCACACACCAGCAGCTATGCAACAGCAATGTATACAGAGCTTAATTATGAAATTAAGAGTGTGTGGAGCAATGGGTGTAACCCTCAACGTGAGGCCAGGTGCATGTAAAAATGTACCATGCCCTGTAAATAGCTCAACCACCGGGACAATGGCATAGGAAAGTGTCACCTTAGCTCTAATGGGTGCTGCTAATGGAGTGAAATGTATACCCAACTAGCGATATATCCATGGCTAAAGGGACCGTGTGATTACCATCAGAGCCCTGGAGGTCAGGCAGTCAGTAGGAGCAAGCAGTAGGATGGGTACTGACCCTAACCCACGCGTATCGCCCTGTGGACAAGGCTTCATCAGGGGAAGTGCCCAGCCTGTGGCCACAAAAGTTTAAATATCAGGACAATCAAGTCAGAATTCCTTACAGGTGTCAGTCTGAGAAGGGTGGGCGGAAGCGGAAGTCAGCATGTATGAAGTAACATGGACTATGCTGGGTAGACATCTCCGCCCCGACCCTTAGGTGACGCATGCACAGTGGCAACACGCCTTCAGTATCCAGGTAACAAGTAGAATAAACAGAAGCTGCAAAACTCTGAACAAAGCGCATGCACGCTTCCGGGAGACTCAAAAACAAGAGAAAACATGCATGAGGAAGCACTTGGTCAAAAAGAGTTGACCAAAGTCACCAGATCAATGGGGCCCTCAGTGAAAAAAAAAAAAGGAGAAACCCTATGCAGGAGGGGTAAGCCGTGGATCTAAATAGTGCTAGAACCCTGGCTCGGAAAAAAGACCCAAGGTAATGTAAGGGGCAGCAAGTAAAGAAAATGCCTCCAACTCTAGTGGAAAAAGCCATGGAGGGGGGGACAGAAGGGCCACAAACCAGCCCACATGGTAACCAACCATACCAGGAGTAAATATAGTAGTGAAAACTGGAAATAAGTAAGTCTGAAAATAAACAAATTGAAATTAAAACATGAAGCGCCCAGAGATAGCAGTACCCTGGTCAAACCCCATAAAACTAAAATAATGGTCCACTGGAACAGCATCAGCCCCAGAGGTGAGTATAGATATTAATTTATAATACTCCTTTAACACAATGACACAATGAATGTGCTGCCTAAGAGATTTGTTAGTACCACACATATAAGTAGAAATATTAAGCTTTGGTTGACTAGAAGAGGAAGGAAACACAAGATCATCTTTGGATAGTTTTAGTTTCAGATATACAGAGGGGATGATGTTAGAGATAGCGGACAGTCACTATTGTTTTATGTAGTGTAAGGAGGTAGGAAAGAGAAAAGACGAGAATAGTTAATGCCTTTCTGAGTAACTGTAAGTGAGCACTGCCATCTGCTGGTCAAAGATTATGCAGAACGTGAAAGCAAAAAGAATTACAGTAGTTTAATTATAAAAGCCTGGGAAGGAGAGTAGTAGGCGCCCAAAGCTGAAACATTTCTAACATGCAGGCAGCGTAGCTGGCTTCTAACCATCATTGACAGAAGTCCCAAGAGTGAAGTCCAAAGAGTGAGGGTTGCAGATGAGAGGTCCCTAGAGCTAAGATCTGGAGACAAGAGAATGGATTTGGAAGAATGTGAAGAGTGAGCGGGGTCAAGTACGAGAGGAAAAATACCGGGTCACTGCAGAAAGGAACATCTGTGTGGGATGTTACTTCCACCATAGACGAACGGTGCAGAGTGTGGGATGGGGCAGTGCTCCGGCAACGGACACTGCCAGTGTGACAAGCATATTGCGCAGCAAATGACTCTCATATATACGACTTGCACCTTAGTGGCAAATACTGGTGACCCTTGTAAGGGCCAGTAAAATGAGCAGAGTTTCTTAAAGGTAATATGATGATTGCGGGTTTAGTAGTGAGAATAACGTCCGATGAACTGAAATAGGAATACTAAGCATTACAGGCCAACCACCATCTAACCACTAGATAATAAGAGCAGTGCACATAAATAAAATGTTGAATACATATCATAGTGAGTTGCATCACCGTATTTTGTGTAATAATACATTGTATTGACCTTGTTATTGTTGCCCACAATATTGTGCTGATTTTTATGAATATAAATACTAATAACTGGATTTCCTTTTCGTGTTAGTCTAATAAATAGATTGTCTCCGCATTGTCACGCACCCGTTTGATGTCAGGAGAAGTGTATAATTGTGTGCCATTAACATGCTGAAGGACAAATCTGCCGATAGTTTTTACAGTTGGGACTTTAAGAGAACAAGAAGGAGACCAAGGACTTAACACTGGGGAAGAGAACAGACAGAAGAGCCAGAAAGAAAGATACATGAAAAGAGCAGTCAGAGAGGTTAACTAAGACAGAGCAGTATCCTCAAGGCCGGTAGAGCGAAGCAGAATGAGTTGGAGTCCGTGATCAAACGCTGCAGTATTCCAGAAGAATTAGAAGATAGTAGTTGCCAATTTATTTAACTGTTGCTAGATGTTTAAAGACTCTAGTAAGGATTGCTTCTGTAGAGAGTATTGTGCATTTACACCAATAGAATCGGCTAAAAACTGTTAGTAGGAGTAAGAATGCTCATTCCTGATTATCCTCTCATGTAAACTTTTGACGGCAGTGTTATGAAGGAGCATAACGCTCATTTGGCGGATGATCAGATCATTAATGCAGCATAGCACCCAGTATAAATATGGGATGTGCTGCTTGTAACATGAGACTGTATGGGAACAGACTATTTGTATTAGCATTTCTTCCGTCCGTGTCATTGTTTGTCAGCCTATGCAAACAGGCCAGAAAACGAATATTGAATAACCTGTGCAAAGTTCCTCACTGTTCACAAATGGTGCATTGTCTGGCAATAGATTACACATATAAATGCAGACACAACATTGGAGACACACTGATATTATGGGCACGTTATTGTCAAATTATCCTTTTTGTCCGTTACATCAACCCTGCCACTGTCTAGCATTTCTGGTTGATGTCATATACTTCTAGCGATGTCCAAGTTTGTCAGCAAAGTTTAGAAACACATTAAACATTATCACTGTGTCCAACATGTATGCTAAACCCCAACCTGGCATGGGCAATGGTTGTGGTAGGGCAACAGAATAAAAACCTAGTGTCACAGATAAGAATCTGTTAACCACGGTCGTTAGCAGAACCAAACACAGATCACATTTGGCCTACTTTGTCTCTGGCAAGCATATTAGTGGAAAGGAAGCAGAGGCCGTAAAGGAGTATATGTCTCATCACTCATGTCAACCACAGCAGGATGATGTGGCCTCTGACAGCGACACTTTCAACTGAAGTCAGTGTTCTGCTCAGTCTTTCTCCTCAGCCTCCATAACACTTAATGTTGCTCATGGCAGAATCTCAAACATGTCACACCAAAATGCTTTAAATTAATTAGGAGAATTTAAAAAAAAAAAAATTAGCAATTATTTCCAAAATTGTTAGAAAATCTTATGAAGGGAGGAACTGGTGTATTATCCAGATAAATCTGTGTTCCATAACCAGGTGAAGCTTTTGCACAGTGGACCATTGCCAACTCCATGTGTGAACAGATGACCCCTTTCCACTGCCTGCACAGTCAACACTTCCACAGGTGAAACCTGTGTACAGGGCAGATCAAAAGGGCAACATTGTATAAAATTATCACACCAAAATTATTTCACTTCCATTACTGTAATTTTATTTTACAATATTAACAACTTGGGCAGCATGGTGGCTCAGTGGTTAGCTGCAGCGCTGGAGTCCTGGGTTCAAATCCCACCAATGACAACATCTGCAGAGTTTGTATGTTCTCCCTGTGTTTGCGTGGGTTTCCTCCAGGTACTTCGGTTTCCTACCACATTCGAAAGACATACTGATAGGGAATTTAGATTGTGAGCCCCAATGGGGACAGCAATGATAATGTGTGCAAACTGTAAAGCACTGCGGAATATGTTAGCGCTATATAAAAAGAAAGATTATTATTTAATTTCACAAATAACCGATGCATCTGCAGTAGCTCCAATTAGAAGATATATGACATGATAGCTCAGATAATTTATCTGCCAGTGCAAAACCTGATATACAGCAGTAAACATAGCTGCATCACCTAAATAGTCAGGTTCAGCTCTACCTGCAGTGTCCTTTCTCCAGCAGGTACCCTGAGCTCTAATCCCATGATTAAGATTGGATCAGTGTCAAGAACTCACCCAGTTTGCTTTGGGGGCCCTGCCATGTTCAACCTTCAGTCTACTGTTAGTAAGGGTGTTCAATGTGGTTGGTGGCTTTGTCACACTAAAGCAGAGCAGTTTATCCACCATCACCCGACATTTGTCAAAATAAATCAGGAATCAATAATGCTGAATTTCAATCACATATGGCTGATGTCAATGATTAAATTGGTCATATCTCCTACCAGCCTGACTGTCCACTGTCTTCTAAACCATTCTGCTGTCAGTGCTAAAGGGCCATGCTCAGCTTGGCATCTACTCCCTGTCCATCATGTCATCTATACTGAAATACTGTTGCTACCAGGGCTGACTAAACTGCCACACATGTCCTTGCATGCCGCACCCGAATTCTCCACCCTATTGCTTCTGTTGCAGCCACTGCACAGTAATACCAGTCACACATTTCCTGACCACCCATTGTATTTTATAGTGCTAGACAGTACTACTTAAGGCCCCGTCACACATAGCGATTTACCAACGATCACGACCAGCGATACGACCTGGCCGTGATCGTTGGTAAGTCGCTGTGTGGTCGCTGGGGAGCTGTCACACAGACAGCTCTCTCCAGCGACCAACGATCAGGGGAACGACTTCAGCATCGTTGAAACTGTCTCCAACGATGCCGAAGTCCCCCTGCAGCACCCGGGTAACCAGGGTAAACATCGGGTTACTAAGCGCAGGGCCGCGCTTAGTAACCCGATGTTTACCCTGGTTACCAAAAAAAACAAACAGTACATACTCGCCATCTGATGTCCGTCAGGTCCCTTGCCGTCTGCTTCCTGCTCTGACTGAGCCGCCGTACAGTGAGAGCAGAGCGCAGCGGTGACGTCACTGCTGTGCTGTGCTCTCACTGTATGGCCGGATCTCAGTCAGAGCAGGAAGCAGACAGCAAGGGACCTGACGGACATCAGATGGTGAGTATGTACTGTTTGGTTTTTTTGGTAACCAGGGTAAACATCGGGTTACTAAGCGCGGCCCTGGCTTAGTAACCCGATGTTTATCCTGGTTACCAGTGAAGACATTGCTGGATCGGTGTCACACACACCGATTCAGCGATGTCAGCGGGACCTCAACGACCAAAAAACGGCCCAGGCCGTTCCGACACGACCAGCGATCTCACAGCAGGGGCCTGATCGCTGGTACGTGTCACACATAGCGAGATCGCTACTGAGGTCGCTGTTGCGTCACAAAACTTGTGACTCAGCAGCGATCTCGCTAGCGATCTCGCTATGTGTGACGGGGCCTTTAGGCTGCCGTCACACTAGCAGTATTTGGTCAGTATTTTACATCAGTATTTGTAAGCCAAAACCAGGAGTGGGTGATAAATGCAGAAGTGGTGCATATGTTTCTATTATACTTTTCCTCTATTTGTTCCACTCCTGGTTTTGGCTTACAAATACTGATGTAAAATACTGACCAAATACTGCTAGTGTGACGGCAGCCTTATGCTGAGAAATTTACTCTTTTGAGGGTAAACAAACATGATACAGCTCTTAAAATAGGGTGCATTTTTGAAATGGCATGGTGTGAAGGATCCGTACCTTGCCACCCGCCTGACGTCAATTTTACATCAGCGGGATCATGTGGTAAGGCTTCCCCAGTTGTACCAATATGACGTTGCACCTCCTAGGGACACGTAAGGTTCAAATTGGTACAGTTTTACACAGACACCCCCTGCTCACATGGGCCCAGGGAGGCACGGGCAGTGAGAGGATCTGGACCATGCAGACACTGATGTGGCATCGCACTCATCCACAACCCTGACAGACTGAGAGGCCCCTCTCACTAGCACCAGTGTAACAGCACCTGGTCAGACCGGTAAGACTGCCACCAGTTCCTCGTTCGATATAAGACTGGTGTGTTAACAAGGTTATATTGGTCCAGAAACCAGCCCCGGTATCATGGAAAATTAAACCGAGAAATGGACGTGTGGATTAGTGGATCGAGATAAAAGAGCAGCCCAAGGTTAAATTATGTATGTAATTGCCTTAAGGGCACAATAGACATTACACTATATACACAATGGTTATACATATACAGTAGTCAGATATGCAAATACAATAGCAGTAAGACAAAAGATATAAGCAGATGAATCATGTCAATTACCGGGTGATGCTCGGTCATGTGTATGCTGGGCCTCAGGGGGCATAGCATTCCAGCTGGGTCCTAGGTCCTTCACAGCACATTTCTCGATGTGACCCTGTTTGAAGTGGGCTGCATATCTGAGAGAGAGAGAGACAGAGACCACATGGCCTTACACTAGCTTTTATCCCCTTTGGGTCACTCCCCTCCTGCCCTCTGGGCTGAACCTAAATCCCATCCCCTAGAGGTTTGTAGCAAAATCTCCCAAAACCTATGAAAGATCATAACTCCTTTCTGGACAGTCCTAGGGTGGCGGTTCTGGCACCATGGGATCTGGCCAGGCCTCTGCTATTTTTTAAGACCAAACACAGCTTTACTACCTGGCTTCTATTAGCTGTGTAGCTCCATACCCCTGGGTGCTAGAATGGATCGAGACTCTGGAAGGCATTCGGCCTGGTCTGGCCAGAGCGCATGATAAACCCATATTATCCTTATGATATCCTAGCTGTCTGAACAAATCAGGCGGGACCAGTTGCATCACCAGATGTCTTGTTACAGCTACACATGCTTACAGGACGATTGTGAGCTGCCATTACATCAGCCTATCCTTCACATGGTAACTATATGCCATAGCTTCTTCAATTTGAAAACAGTACTCCTGTTTAGTCTCCCATAAAAAGGGATCATTTTTATTCAGCTTGAGCCTTTGCAATTGCCTAATCATTTTGTCGTTAGCAGCCAAGTTGTGAACACTGTTATGAGCTGGTGGTTTAGGAGCAACATGGGACGTGCTCTGGAGGAGGTGGTACCTGTACTGACCGCAGTTCCTGAGCTTAACACAACACTAGAAGTAGCCGTGGGATGTTCCTGTCACTCCCTAGACACCTCGTCACAGCCGGAGGACTAACTACCCCTAAAGATAGAAACAGGAAAGCTATCTTGCCTCAGAGAAAATCCCCAAAGGATAGGACAGCCCCCCACAAATATTGACTGTGAGTGGAGAGGGAAATGACATACGCAGAATGAAACCAGGATGTAGCATTAGAGGCCAGTCTAACTAGATAAATAGAACAGGAAAGAATACTGTGCGGTCAGTATTAAAAACTAGAAAAATCCTCCACAGAGTTTACAAAAATCTCCACACCTGATTTAAGGTGTGGAGGGTAAATCTGCTTCCCAGAGTTTCCAGCTTAACTGAATAAATCCATACTGACAAGCTGGACTAGAAAAAACATAGAAAGTGCAGAAGGATTAAGTCCACAACAAGTGGACTGCAAAATAACAAAGCAAGGACTTATCTTTGCTGAACTGGTAAGAATATCAGGGAAATCCAAGCAGAGATGTGAATCCAACCAGGAACCATTGACAACTGGCACAGGCTGAAGGATAGAACCAGGCTAAATAGTCGAGCCAGAAAGACAATCAGTGGAAGGAGCTGCTGACTACTAAATCCAAGGAGCAGCAGTACCACTTAAAACCACCGGAGGGAGCCCAAGAGCAGAACTCGCAAAAATGCCACTTGCAACCACCGGAGGGAGCCCAAGAGCGGAATTCACAACAGAACACCCAGAAAGGGAACATTTTTACATTGTAGTTGTCAAACAATAACTTCTTCACGTTCAAAACAGTACATCTGTGTGTACCTAATTACAGTAAATATAATTTTTGAACTGCTTGCGTAAAAAGACTCCGTTTGCACCGCCTGTTTAAAAAACACAGCAACGCATGCATCTGCACCCTAAAAGAGATTTTTGAACTGTTTGTACAATATAAGTAGCTTAAAAAATGGGAAACTGCTGTGTGTTGTTAAATTGGCTGCTGGTTAACATCAGTTGCTATCTGTGTCCAGATAGGTTGAGATCATTTGGACATTACAAATGCTGTGTTCACATTACTCACCTCAAGTTCAATAGATTCCAAGGGGAATTCAGAGTGGTATACACATATTTTCTAGGCAATTGGAGGCTTTTTAACTATGTAATTCGCATAGAATAAATTCACTTCAAATCAAATTGTTAAGGAAAATTCACCAAATTTCAAAAGATCCGATCATCTCTAGTCATTTTGCATGGCTTTATAAAGCTTTATTTACTTACATTATTTACTTTATGAAGCTATTCTTTGGTGCAATAATGATAATCTAATCAAAGTAATAATGACAAAACTAAATAGAGATATGGTTTTATCTAGTATACTTATCAGACCTACTAATGAAGAAATATGATTATCTGGAGACATTTTAAACATGAAAACTAATTTCCATTTGACAATTTTTTTTTTGTTTAGATTCGTGGTTCCTAGAGAAAATCATTGTCAAAGAAGATTACTCTTGCACCTGTCACACATTTTATTACAATGACTGGATCACAAGCCTTTCGGGAGAAGAATTGACTGAATCTGTAATTATGCTGACAGGTAATGCCATAGTTAAGGCCCAAATTATGCTAGTTATAGCGGGTTATTCTTTGAATCATTTTCATTCCAAATGTCTTGGTATGCTGGGTTATCTTTTTAAAGGGAACCTGTCAGCAGGATTGTGGTGAGTAACCTACATACACTGTCAGGTTGGCGCCGTTATGCTGATTAAAGTGATATCTTGGTTGATGAAATCTGTCTTGTCGTTGTTTTTTAATCTTTATTTTCAGTTTTGAGTTAATGATATGCCTCTGCCCCATAGTGGCCTGTGGGGCGGGCCTTTATGTGGTGCTCTGCTTAGCTATTCATCTGTATGGCTTCTTACAGGTCATTAACCCCTCAGTGACCTGCCCCTAGTTTACATAATAAATATTATATATATCTTGAAAAAAAATCCCCTTCCGAAGACAGGCGTCACCGATGGTTCCTGCGCTGCAGCATCATCTCTATACTGTATAATGTGTATATAATCCTTTTCTTTCATGTTATCCATAAATTCCTAAAAAAAAAAAAAATCAATTTGTAAATGGCGCCGGTCGTGCCTGCGCTTGGCAGCATCTTAGTGGAGACTAGCAACATGGATCACCAATAGCTGCTACTGCGCAGGTGCGGCCGACACCATTTTCAAACTGATTTTCTGTTTTTTAGTAATTTATGGATATCATGAAAGAAAAGGATTACATACACATTGTACAGTACAGACCAAAAGTTTGGACACACCTTCTCATTTAAAGATTTTTCTGTATTTTCATGACTATGAAAATTGTACATTCACACTGAAGGCATCAAAACTATGAATCAACACATGTGGAATTATATACTTAACAAAATGTGAAACAACTGAAATTATGTCTTATATTCTAGGTTGTTCAAAGTAGCCACCTTTTGCTTTGATGACTGCTTTGCACACTCTTGGCATTCAACTTCAACTTCACAATTGTGTTCCACTTGTTCTTGATTCTTCACCCAAAATTTACATTTGGTATCTTTGTTTGAAGCATGATATGTGGGAGAAGGTTGAAAAGTTCCAGGGGGCCGAATACTTTCGCAAGGCACTGTAGATACAGCCAACTGTTTTTTTATATTTTAAGAATTTCCGGAACACTTAGTTACAACACAAACTAGTCACAATTAGTAGTTGTTTCGGGACATCATCCACAGTTTCACATAAAATTTCTGTATATTATTTCCAGTTTTCCAATGAACTGTGCCTTTCTCATCTAGGTCTCATGCCATGTAACATTTTTGGGGACAAGCCCTATTTCTCATTTTAGTTGCCAGTTGCTTGCTATAGCTGTGGACTACAAGTAGATAAATAAACGTGGATTATGGAGAGTTAGATAATGTTAATTGTACTTTATATGATCATAATTTCTGGAGTAGCTGAAAAACCCTTGTTAATTGCTGCAGGATTTTCAATTTCAGATTGATTTTCATTGCGGAGCCTAAATGAGCGGATCACCTGCTGTGCGAAATTCATGTCATCCATTTGCCTTATTGTTGACTTACATCTATACTAGCAATTTTATCAATTTTCTATGGGAACATATGGGAACTCTGTTTTCAGCAAATGAATCACTGACAATACTACAGCCAAAAAAATACTAATGTGTTACTAGACTCTTAATGAGGGCAATGACATACTAGCGAGTTTCTTCTGTGACTGTTCTTAAAGATATTCCTAAAATCACAAAGTGGATGCCACACTAGCACCTGGAATAACAAATCTTAATAACTGATGACAGGGTCTACATTACAACACATCAAGAGAAATCCTAATTAAAAACCAACATCAAAACAAAAATCCTTGAGAATGATTAAAGCTAATGTGTACCATCGGTGAGAATTAATTAAAAAAACATGTCGTAAAATGCTGTTTTAATAATCCCTCATACAAAGATGTCATGAACATCATATTTATCGTTGTTGCCCTTTAATAAGGTAGTACAGGTAGTCCGAGCAAGTGCTATTGGACCCTGCAGGTTCCTCTTTGTTTATTGGATAGTGAGAAGTCGTGTTGGATTCTCCCATACAAAAGAAACAATGTTAGCAAGTGGAGTGGGATGACCTTGGGGGGGGGCTTTCACATTGTGTTCTTGCCCATGCTCAGTGGTCCCGTCAAGACTTGCATCTGAACCCCCCACAAAATGGGATTTGGATGTATGCACTGACAGAGCCATTGATTAGAATGATGTCAACAGAGTAAATGCTCTATAGTTGATTATGTTCAGCCTTATACACCTACTGGATGTGGCACTCAGAAGTAGCAGAATGCACCTACATGTCTATCTTCTGTTGATGTATATGCCTGAAAATGATGCACGGCAGAGCACACATTGACACCATTATAGTCAATGGCCAGGTTGGCACATGCGTCCAAATCCAATTTTGCCAGTGGTTCGGAAGCAAGCCCAGATAAGACCACTGAGTGTGGACAAGAACGCAGTATGAAAGAGACCTAAGGATCATGGAAATGACCAGAACTTTCTACTAATATAGGTCTTCAGAATGCCCTTAGCACAATCAGCAGTCAGTCTATGTAACCATTGAAATAGGCACACCGCCAGGGCCGGCGTCAGCACCCGGGCAAGTGCCGGGGCCCTGAGCAGGCAGGGGGCCTGCTCCGGGCCCCGGCACTTGCGAAACTTACCTCTCCCAGTTCCAACGCTGCAGCGTCTTCCATCCTCTGACTGTGACGTTCAGGTCAGAGGGCACGATGACGTCACCAGTGCGTGCCCTCTGCCTGAGCAGTCGCGGCACAGAGAGCAGGAAGACGCCGACAGTGAGAAGTCCAGAGCAGAGCAGCCTCAAGCAACGAGAGGTGAGTATTTCTTTTTTTATATATATTTGGAGCAATATATGGGGACCATCAGAAGGGGCCCATATATGGAGCATTATATGGGGCTAATTCTACATGGAGTATGTTATGGAGCCAATAATATAGGGATCATCTTATGGGGCCAATTCTATAGGGAGCATTATATGGGGCCAATTTAATATGGAGCAGTATATGGGGCCAATAATATATGAAGCATCTTATGGGACTAATTATATATGGAGCATTTTATATGGCCAATTATATATGGAGCATTATATGGGGCCAATTATTTTTGGAGCATTATATGGGACCCATTCTGTAAGGAGTATTATATGGGGCCCATTCTGTATGGAGCATCATATGGGGCCCATTCTGTATGGAGCAATATATGGGACTCAGTATACTGTATGGGGCATTATATGAGGCCCATTATATATGGAGCAATAGATGGGGCCCATCATATACTGTATGGAGAATTATATGTGGCTAACTATACTGTATGGTACATTATATGGGGTCAATTCCGTATGGAGCAATATATGCGGCTCATTCTGTATGGAGCACTCTGTGGTGCCCATTATATGAGGCTCGTTATTCTGTATGGAGCATAATATTGGGCTCATTATTCTGTTTGGAGCAATATGGGGCTCATTATTCTGTATAGAGGACTATGTGGTGCCAATTATACTGTATGGGGCAATATATGGGGCTCATTATTCTGTTTGGAGCAATATATGGGGCTCATTATTCTGTATAGAGGACTATACTGTCCGGTTTATGAGCTAATGTAGAATGCACAATAGATATCACTCATGTAATGTAAGAAGTAAGTGAAATCTTTGGCATTGTACTATACCTATATTTCTCTGCTGTAGCCATGCATTATGAATTGTGGTATGTGTTAAAGGGGCCGACTGGGACTCTTTCGCCCAAGGCCCATGAAAACCTGGAGCCGGCCCTGCACGCCGCCATAGTAGCTGAGCAACCCACCATTATTTCTTCTAGGTTTGGAGATGGGCAAAGTTCAACATTTTTTTCCAATGAACCAGTTTTCTGTAGTGGAGAAAAGAAGGTCACATAAAAGACACCAGAATCTAAAATGGTGAAATACGGATCCATCTTTCAGCATCTATTCATATATATTTGCATGTAAAATTTGCGGCTGAAGAACCTTCTCCACATTTTACTTATTTATATTCAACAGGCTGTATCAAGATATCAAAGATCTGTTGACTGATCAATGTCAACATCAATGTAAAGTCAAATGTTGCCCTGAGAGAACATATTTTTGGCAGATTTAGGATATAGATTAACTCCAACCAAAATTCATGAATCACACAATTGGGAAATACACCACCAGACTGAAGGAAAAAAAAAATTGGTCTCAGCTTTATTTTCTATTCACTCATAGGTTTGACTTGATATATATATATATATGTATATATATATATATATATATATATATATATATATATATATATATATATATATACATACGTTTGTCAAAGAGAAGCTAGCATTTTTTTAATACTTTCAATAAAATAGGAATAGATATTTTAGTTCTTTGTATCAACAAATCCCGAAGCATTCACAGTCCTAGAATTGTTCTCTTCCCATGTAGACTATTCAGCATCACTAATACAAACTGGTATAATATCCAATAACAAGATACAAATGTGAATTACTTGTTGTATAGCAGATCTGATTCCTGGATTAATATATTATTCATAAACTAAACACGTCTGTGTGTGCTTATGATAATTATGTCAAATCCCTGCATTCATTACTTTTTAGAATCCACTGTGGAACTGAATAAGATAAATTCTTTCGACACATCAACAAAAGGAAAATGGCAACTACAAGTGCTGGGTACTCCAACATTAGAAAAGGACGTGGATTTGTCTGTCGTTGTCTTTGGCAAACATGGGAAATCTTCATCGCAGAACGTAGCAAACATGAACTGGGATTCTATTATGGTGCGAACTATCCTAACATTATATGTATCATGCTATATTTGCAGTTTATTAAACAGTATATGTAACATGTTCTTCTCATGCAAGATGGGTGAAGCAATGGTTCTCCTTAACTCCTTCCCGACCCATGACGCCACGTAGGCGTCATGAAAACCCGTGCCAATCCGACCTATGACGCCTATGTGGCGTCATGGAAAGATCGCATCCCTGCAGATCGGGTGAAAGGGTTAACTCCTATTTTACCCGATCTGCAGGGAGAGGGGGAGTTGTACTTCAGCCCAGGGGGGGTGGCTTCACCCCCCCGTGGCTACGATCGCTCTGATTGGCTGTTGAAAGTGAAACAGCCAATCAGAGCGATTTGTAATATTTCACCTATGAAAATGGTGAAATATTACAATCCAGCCATGGCCGATGCTGCAATAGCATCGGCCATGGCTGGAGACCCCGATCTGCCCCCCCCCCACCGATCGCCCCCCCAGTCGTCCTTTCTGCCCCGATCTCCTGTCCGCTCCCCTCCTCCCTCCTGTCCGCTCCCCCGGTCCTCTTGTCCGCTCCCCCGGTCCTCCGATCCCCCCCCCGTGTTCCGATCCCACCCCCCCATACTTACCTAGCTTCCATGTCCCTCCCGGTGTCCGGCCGTCTTCTCCATGGGCGCCGCCATCTTGGAAAATGGCGGGCGCATGCGCAGTGCGCCCGCCGAATCTGCCAGCCGGCAGATTCATTTCAAGTACATTTTGATCGCTGTGGTAGGTTCTATCACAGCGATCAAAATAAAAAAATAATAAATAAACCCCCCCCTTTATCACCCCCATAGGTAGGGAACCTAATAAAATAAAGAAAATATTTTTTTTTCTTTTTCCACTAGGGTTAGAACTAGGGTTAGAACTAGGGGTAGGGTTAGGGGTAGGGTTAGGGTTACGGGTAGGGTTAGGGTTAGGGGTAGGGTTATGGCATGTGCACACAGAGCGGATCGGCCGCGGATCCGCAGCGGATCGGCCGCGGATCCGCAGCGGATCGGCAGCGGATCCGCAGCGGATCAGCAGCGGATCGGCCGCGGATCGGCTGCGGATCGGCAGCGGATCGGTCGCGGATCCGCAGCGGATCGGCCGCAGGTGAAATCCGCACAAAAAAACACTGGAAATCTGCTGTAAATCCGCAGGTAAAACGCAGTGCCTTTTACCTGCAGATTTTTCAAAAATCGTGCGGAAAAATCTCACACGAATCCGCAACGTGGGCACATAGCCTTAGGGTTAGGGTTGGAATTAGAGTTAGGGTTGGAATTAGGGCTAGGGTTTGAAATAGGGTTAAGATTAGGCTTGTGGTTAGGGTTACGGATAGGGTTAGGGGTGTGTTGGGGTTACAGTTGTGGTTAGGGTTGGGATTAGGGTTACGGTTGGGATTAGGGTTAGGATTAGGGTTGGAATTAGGGTTACGGGTGTGTTGCGGTTAGGGTTGTGGTTAGGGGTGTGTTGGGGTTAGGGTTGTGATTAGGGTTATGGCTACAGTTGGGATTAGGATTAGGGGTGTGTTGGGGTTAGTGTTGAAGTTAGAATTGAGGGGATTCCACTGTTTGGGCACATCAGGGGTCTCCAAACGCAACATGGCGCCACCATTGATTCCAGCCAATCTTGCGTTCAAAAAGTCAAATGGTGCTCCCGCCCTTCCAAGCCCCGACGTGCGCCCAAACAGTGGTTTACCCCCACATTTGGGGTACCAGCGTACTCAGGACAAACTGGGCAACAACTGTTGGGGTCCAATTTCTCCTGTTACCCTTGCAAAAATAAAAAATTACTTGCTAAAACATAATTTTTGAGGAAAGAACAATTATTTTTTATTTTCACGGCTCTGCGTTATAAACTTCTGTGAAGCACTTGGGGGTTGAAAGTGCTCACCACACATCTAGATAAGTTCCTTCGGGGGTCTAGTTTCCAAAATGGGGTCACTTGTGGGGTGTTTCTACTGTTTAGGCACATCAGGGGCTCTGCAAATGCAATGTGACGCCCGCAGACCATTCCATCAAAGTCTGCATTTCAAATGTCACTACTTCCCTTCCGAGCCCTGACTTGTGCCCAAACAGTGGTTTACCCCCACATATGGGGTATCAGCGTACTCACAACAAACTGGGCAACAAATATTGGGGTCCAAATTCTCCTGTTACCCTTGTGAAAATAAAAAATTGCTTGCTAAAACATCTTTTTTGAGGAAAGAAAAATTATTTTTTATTTTCACGGCTCTGCGTTGTAAACTTCTGTGAAGCATTTTGGGGTTGAACGTGCTCACCACACATCTAGATAAGTTCCCTTGGGGGTCTAGTTTCCAAAATGGAGTCACTTGTGGGGAGTTCCTACTGTTTAGGCATATCAGGGGCTCTGCAAACGTAACATGATGCCCGCAGACCATTCCATCAAAGTCTGCATTCCAAAACGTCACTACTTCCCTTCCGAGCCCCGGCATGTGCCCAAACAGTGGTTTACCCCCCATATGGGGTATCAGCGTACTCAGGAGAAACTGGACAACAACTTTTGGGGTCCAATTTCTCCTGTTACTCTTGCAAAAATAAAAAATTCTGGGCTAAAAAATATTTTTGAGGAAAGGAAACACATTTATTATTTTCACGGCTCTGCGTTATAAACTTCTGTGAAGCACTTGGGGGTTCAAAGTGCTCACCACACATCTAGATAAGTTCCCTTGGGGGTCTAGTTTCCAAAATGGAGTCACTTGTGGGGAGTTCCTACTGTTTAGGCACATCAGGGGCTCTGCAAACGCAACCTGATGCCCGCAGAGCATTCCATCAAAGTCTGCATTTCAAAACGTCACTACTTCCCTTCCGAACCCCGACGTGTGCCAAAACAGTGGTTTACCCCCACATATGGGGTATCAGCGTACTCAGGAGAAACTGGACAACAACTTTTGGGGTCCAATTTCTCCTGTTACTCTTGAAAAAATAAAAAAATTCTGGGCTAAAAAAATATTTTTGAGGAAAGGAAACACATTTTTTATTTTCACGGCTCTGCGTTATAAACTTCTGTGAAGCACTTGGGGGTTCAAAGTGCTCACTACACATCTAGATAAGTTCCCTTGGGGGTCTAGTTTCCAAAATGGAGTCAATTGTGGGGAGTTCCTACTGTTTAGGCACATCAGGGGCTCTGCAAATGCAACCTGACGCCCGCAGAGCATTCCATCAAAGTCTGCATTTCAAAATGTCACTACTTCCCTTCCGAACCCCGACGTGTGCCAAAACAGTGGTTTACCCCCACATATGGGGTATCAGCGTACTCAGGAGAAACTGGACAACAACTTTTGGGGTCCAATTTCTCCTGTTACCCTTGGGAAAATAAAAAATTGTGGGCTAAAAAATCATTTTTGAGAAAAGAAAAATTATTTTTTATTTTCATGGCTCTGCGTTATAAACTTCTGTGAAGCACTTGGGGGTTCAAAGTGCTCACCACACATCTAGATTAGTTCCTTGGGAGGTCTAGTTTCCAAAATGGGGTCACTTGTGCGCGAGCTCCAATGTTTAGGCACACAGGGGCTCTCCAAACGCGACATGGTGTCTGCTAATGATTGGAGCTAATTTTCCATTCAAAAAGCCAAATGGCGTGCCTTCCCTTCCGAGCCCTGCCGTGCGCCCAAACAGTGGTTTACCCCCACATATGGGGTATCATCGTACTCAGGACAAACTGGACAACCACATTTGGGGTCCAATTTCTCCTATTACCCTTGGGAAAATAAAAAATTCTGGGCTAAAAATCATTTTTGAGGAAAGAAAAATTATTTTTTTATTTTCACGGCTCTGCGTTATAAATTTCTGTGAAGCACCTGGGGGTTATAAGTGCTCACTATGCATCTAGATAAGTTCCTTGGGGGGTCTAGTTTCCAAAATGGGGTCACTTGTAGGGGAGCTCCAATGTTTAGGCACACAGGGGCTCTCCAAACGCGACATGGTGTCCGCTAACCATTGGAGCTAATTTTCCATTCAAAAAGTCAAATGGCACGCCTCCCCTTCCGAGCCTTGCCGTGCACCCAAACAGTGGTTTACCCCCACATATGAGGTATCGGCATACTCAGGAGAAATTGCCCAACAAATTTTAGGATCCATTTTATCCTGTTGCCCATGTGAAAATGAAAGAATTGAGGCTAAAAGAAATTTTGTGTGAAAAAAAAGTACTTTTTCATTTTTGCGGATCAATTTGTGAAGCACCTGGGGGTTTAAAGTGCTCACTATGCCTCTAGATGAGTTCCTTGGGGGGTCTAGTTTCCAAAATGGGGTCACTTGTGGAGGAGCTCCAATGTTTAGGCACACAGGGGCTTTCCAAACGCGACATGGTGTCCGCTAACGATGGAGATAATTTTTCATTCAAAAAGTCAAATGGCGCTCCTTCCCTTCCGAGCCTTACCATGTGCCCAAACAGTGGTTTACCCCCACATGTGAGGTATTGGTGTACTCAGGAGAAATTTCCCAACAAATTTTAGGATCCATTTTATCCTGTTGCCCATGTGAAAATGAAAAAATTGAGGCTAAAATAATTTTTTTGTGAAAAAAAAGTACTTTTTCATTTTTACGGATCAATTTGTGAAGCACCTGGGGGATTAAAGTGCTCACTATGCTTCTAGATAAGTTCCTTGGGGGTCTAGTTTCCAAAATGTGGTCACTTGTGGGGGAGCTCCAATGTTTAGGCACACGGGGGCTCTCCAAACGCGACATGGTGTCCGCTAAAGATTGGAGCCAATTTTTCATTCAAAAAGTCAAATGGCGCTCCTTCCCTTCCGAGCCCTGCCGTGCGCCCAAACAATGGTTTACCCCCACATATGAGGTATCAGCGTACTCAGGACAAATTGGACAACAACGTCCCTGGTCCAGTTTCTCCTTTTACCCTTGGGAAAATAAAAAAATTGTTGCTAAAAGATCATTTTTGTGACTAAAAAGTTAAATGTTCATTTTTTACTTCCATGTTGCTTCTGCTGCTGTGAAACACCTGAAGGGTTAATAAACTTCTTGAATGTGGTTTTGAGCACCTTGAGGGGTGCAGTTTTTAGAATGGTGTCACTTTTGGGTATTTTCAGCCATATAGAACCCTCAAAATGACTTCAAATGTGAGGTGGTCCCTAAAAAAAATGGTTTTGTAAATTTTGTTGTAAAAATGAGAAATCACTGGTCAAATTTTAACCCTTATAACTTCCTAGCAAAAAAGAAAATTGTTTCCAAAATTGTGCTGATGTAAAGTAGACATGTGGGAAACGTTATTTATCAACTATTTTGTGTCACATAACTCTCTGGTTTAACAGAATAAAAATTCAAAATGTGAAAATTGCGAAATTTTCAGAATTTTCGCCAAATTTCTGTTTTTTTCACAAATAAACTCAGAAATTATCGACCTAAATTTACCACTAACATGAAGCCCAATATGTCACGAAAAAACAATCTCAGAATCGCTAGGATCCGTTGAAGCGTTCCTGAGTTATTACCTCTTAAAGGGACACTGGTCAGAATTGCAAAAAACGGCAAGGTCATTAAGGCCAAAATAGGCTGGGTCATGAAGGGGTTAAAGAGACCACCTGAAAGTTGAGTCTTACAGTTAAAGCTCCATGTAAGAAAAGTATGTAAATTGTCTCTCATAAACCTCTCAAGTACCATCTGTTTGCAGTATCTACACTATGTTAGTGTCTTACGGTCGACGCGGTAATGAGCTTTGCAGCACAACCAAGTAAAGTACCAAGCCAAAAACTCCATTCCAGACAGATTTTTCTGGGCATTTGTCCACAATGTAGTGTACAGTGTGGCTTGGAAGAAGTCTGGTCTTTTTAAGGAGAATCAACACTTCCCCATGTGGCATCAAGATCTTTGCACTAATGAGGGGCAAACACCCTGAAGCAGGCCTTCTACAAATGAGTTCCTGGCTTGCCATCTATTCTTGGTCATGTTGTAAGGCTTGATAAAGGGTCAAACATTGACTGATAGTTGGTACTTGAAAGATAGTTTATTTTCTCAGTTCCATTTCTTCTGTTGAAGCATTTTCTCATTTGACTGGGATCCTATAAATTATCATATTATATTGTCTTGCTGTGATGCCCTAAGTGTCAATATATCAGGATTATAAAATAACATACACTGTAAGAAAAATACTCAAAATCAAAAAATTCAGATGTGACCATGTGTGACCAAAATATATCGGTAGTTTCTTGGTGCTATCCTTACAGCGTTGCTGAGATAGAAACCTGCTCTTCAATATAGCAAAAAGATGACTACTGGCTATTTGTTTCCCTTAACAAAATTGTACCTCTAGAGAGAATAGATATATATTTTTATTACTTAACAAGGCCCTATTTTTTATCCATTCGTAGGAAAAAGGCCATTTAATTCGCCAAGCAATCACTCATATGTTGGCTTTTTGGACCTTTATTAACCTGCCACAAGTACATCTGAATGCTCATTTTTAATTGAATCTGTACCAAATACGCCGCTCATTTTATAAAAGCGTGTTTTAAATAATAAGGTTTGTCTATAAGGATTTCTAATATGCAACTTCCAATAAGATTAATCCACCAAAATCTATTTGTAATCCTTTTTAAAATAATCAGAGCCTTTACAGTTTTGCATACTTAGGCTGTATGTATTCATTTCAATTATAATATATTTTCTAAAAATCCAACATAAAAAAAAAAAATTATTTCAAATTTATTGCTTGGGGTTAAAGTTCCTCCTGCATTTGAGCAGAAGCAGGTCAGGTCTCTGGCTGTCATACACAGACAAATATACTGAAGAGAATACAGAAGCAGGTTATTACTTCTTCTATGTTCTATTTCACTAACATCAGCACCTGCTTTTGTAAGACCTAGCAATCACATGATTGCTGGTGTTTGCTGGCATAGCAGTGCTCCTGGGTCCCAGCAGACCCAGATCAGTTTTGTAGCTTATGTTACTGTAGTGTGCTGCTTTCCCCTTTAACTTGGACTCTATAGATGCCTAAGTTACAGTGGAAAAAATATCAGTAAAAGTAAAAAAAAAATCAGATCTTTGATGATCTCTTGTGAAACAAATGATATGCAATATAAATATATACATAAAAACATGCAACAAAAAATCCCCATTGCAAAGAAGTAATAAAATCAGATATTTTCATATTTTATACCTTTACACATACATGCAAGAAAGAAAAACCATACACATCAGTCATCTAGATGACCATAGTAACCTGTACAATTAATTCAGCATTTTTTTGGTGTAAACTATGAACACTAAAAAATATAAACAAAAGTTGAACAAAAAATCACTTTCTTCAATATTTGAATTACAAAATAAAATTATAAATTACATTTTTAATTTATATATACACCAAAACAGTGTTAAGAAGAAGAGTGATAACATTTCTCGGTCAGAAAACAAAGCCTTATGCAACAAGATCATTGAAAAAATAAATAAAGTTATGGCTGCTGTAAAGCTATGGACAAAACCAAAAAAATGTATGTTAGTAAGGTTACAGAAAAGTGGATTGACCAGAGGAGTATCAAATTCAAGTTGAATTTCCTTAAACTCATGGTTTCAACCAAATTTGAACACTTTGAGACTCAATTTGCAGAACAGCAACAAAAAAATCCTGGCACCATTTCTCACACTGGTGAAACATCAACATGCTTTGTAGCTATGACATCTAGCAGATTATTGGGTCAGAATCTGGTCCATCATACATCAGTGGAGCACAATTTGTACGGCAGAATTGTTTTCCATTTAAAGAGTCACTGGGTAAGCCTCTTTCTACTGTAGAGTGTAAGCTCTTATGGTCAACAGGATCCTCCCTCCTGTAGAGTGCAAGCTCTTATGGACAGTGGGGTCCTCTCTCTCCTGTAGAGTGCAAGTTCTTATGGTTTGCGGAGCTCTCTTCTATAAAGTGTAAGCGAGAAAATTTCACAAAGCCAGCAAATTTGAATTTCCAAAGATCAACTGATCCCTAATTAAGGTCCTTTTTGGCATAGTTATTATGGGGTAAAAGAGCTTAATGAGAGACCGTACTCAGCCCAAAAAAATTAGATCAGAATATCAAGCCATCTATTTTATGCTACAAAATTAGTGTTAGAGACCCAATTTTGTCCCAGAACCTGGATCCATCAGAGAGCTCTCTCGTAGCCTGGGGGCTATGCTAACTCTACAAATGTAACTTTACTATTTCTATATTTTCACTTGTACAGTATTTAGGTTTGTGTGTATTCACAGTATTTTATCTCTTATCACCCTATGAGGAATGTATAAGTCATGGAGCAAGTGAGGGGAGTGTGGATCGTGTTCAGGAGCTAAGCTCAATCCACACATGGCAGATGCTGGCTAAGTTACATAGCCGGCATCTGCCTCTAACTGCCATGGCTGGAGCTGAACTCTGCTCGCTCCTATCCATTTAGAGGTTGTTGTCAATCCCTCTAAGCCAGGCCTGGGCAAAGTGTGACCCGCGGGCCACATCTGGCCCTCTGGCTGTCTCAGTCCGGCCTGCAGACAAAGACAGCCGTGGGGCTGGAAATCAGAGGTCCACTGGCCGCATGGTGCCTGCCTGCTTGTTGTCTCCATGTGCGGCTCTGTGCTGCACCCACCACTGACCTCTTTGGTGCTGCACACATGGGGCGACATGGTGCGCACACATGGGGGGACATGATGCTGCACACATGGGGCAACATGGTGCTGCACATGAGGGGGTGACATGTGGCACATGGTGCTGCATATGGAGGCAACATCCTTCACATGGGGAGGCTATGGGGACGACATGCTGCACATGAGGAGGCGATGGGGGTACATGCAGTGTATATAAGAAGGCTGTGTGGGGCTCATGCAGTATATATAAGGAGGCTGTGTGGGGCTCATGCAGTATATGGGGAGGCTGTGTAGGGCTCATGCAGTATATAGGGACCCTGTATGGGGATCATGCAGTATATAGGGAGGCTGTATGGGGATCATGCAGTATATGGGGAGCCTGTGTGGGGCTCATGCAGTACATGGGGAGGCTGTGTGGGGCTCATGCAGTATATGGGGAGGCTGTGTGGGGCTCATGCAGTATATAGGGACGCTGTATGGGGATCATGCAGTATATAGGGAGGCTGTATGGGGATCATGCAGTATATGGGGAGCCTGTGTGGGGCTCATGCAGTACATGGGGAGGCTGTGTGGGGCTCATGCAGTATATGGGGAGGCTGTGTGGGGCTCATGCTGTATATGGGGAGGCTCTGCGGGGCTCATGCAGTAAATGGGGAGGCTGTATGGAGCTCATGCCGCATATGGGGGAGGCTGTGTGGGGCTCATGCAGTATATGGGGAGGCTGTGTGGGGCTCATGCAGTATATGTAGGGAGGCTGTGGGGCTCATGCTTTATATAGGGGGCTGTGTGGGGCTCATGCTGCATATTGGGGGAGACTGTGTGGGGCTCATGCCGCATATGGGGGCTGTTGGGGAGGCTCATACGATATACAGAAGGGGCTGTGCTCGATTTCAAACAATTTATAGGGGGATGTCAGTATACTTAATTCTGCTCAATATTAAGTTATACAATTAATATAAATATAATGACCAATAATATAATAATTATAATATATTGATATTAATATTGAGCAGAATTCATTTCGGCCTATTAGTTCAGCCCTCCACAATGGTCACGGTCTCTCATGTGGCCCCTTGGGAAAATTAATTGCCCACCCCTGCTCTAAGCAGTATTTAAATGTAACACACAGAAGTGCTCATGTGTACCACTTTCAGTATAGTAAATAGTATACAGTGTATACTGTAATATCAAGCTCATTACTGTAGTATTGCAGTGTACACTAAACGTGACCAGATGGTTGCAGGTTCAACTTCCCTGTGAAGATTAAAAAAAGTATATATATATATATATATATATATATATATATATATATATATATAAATTTAAATCACTACTTTTTCTTCCATTAAAAATACTGATATGGGGAAAAAATATATCTGGTATTGTTGCATCTGATCCACCAAAATATAAATGAACCCATACAGAAACATCAGAATTTTCCCCAAAAAATGCAAATAGAAGAAATGAAAATAGTATCAATAAAACCATGAAGCCACCACATGCACTGACCTGGAGAATTATGCTTTCATAATTCAGTCATTTTTACTGTGCAATGAATAGTGGAAAAATAAAACCCCAAAAATGACATTGGTTTCACTAGTTCATCACAATTGGAACTTTTTTCACATTTTTCAGTACATTGTATAGTAAAATGAATGAGGTCATTCAATATTACAATTCGTCCAGCAAAAAAAAACAAGCCCTTATATGTCTATGTTGACAAAAAAAAAAAAAAAAGTATGCTTGGTAAAGGGGGAAATAAAAATGAAAGGGAAAAATTATCCGGTTGTTCAGCTTATTGCTAGTTAGAGGCATCCCTGATATTATCATATACCAAATTATGGATATACAAAACATATTAACTTTATCAATATTTCTACCTAGAAAATGACACTTACATAGATAACGTGCCATAATATTCAAAAAAATTTGCAATGTAAAAGACAAATTTTCCAGCTTCATAGAACAAATTCTATTACTTGCATTATTGTGCCTAGTATTATACATAAATATTCTGATTTAGAAGTAATTTCTTATATGATCACTTCTGACAGCTGAGTATTGGAGATATCGGGAATATAATAAAAGCTTCCTTCCTGTCCACGGGTCTGAGCTTTGAGAGAAGACTCCACTTACAGAAGGTACGTGTCACATTAATTGATTGTGATTGCTTGATAGAAATTCTACAGTGGTTCTCACCAGTAATTTCCTAAAAAGAAAAACTCTTTAAAGTCATATGCATTGCAATGAACAAATGCCCTTTGAATAATTTTCAGCCTGGTTAATACATAACAAATGAGCTTTAACAATGCACAAGATGTTCTTTTATGTCTTCCTATCATGCAGTATTCATCCGAAATACCACAGTGCAGAGAATATAGCTTTTATTGATGTCTATGCAGTGGGCACTTTTTCTTTTTAACAATCAACATTTTCTTATATGTGCAGTGGTTTGGAAAAGTATTAAACCCATCCCCTCCCTGCTATCTATCTCACAACCAGGAATTTCAGTTTGTTTGAGGGTTTGCACCAGGTCATGCACAGAACATTGTCCACAACTGTGAACATTTGGTTCTCTTTTTATTGTGCAGCAAACAACAAATAGGATAAAATAACTGAAAACTTCGGTGTGCGTAACTTTTCATCCCCCTAAAGTCAGTACTTTGTAGAGCCTCCTTTTGCAGCAATTACAGCTGCAAGTCACTTTGGATAAGTCTCTGTGACCTTTCCACATCTTGCCACTGAGATTTTTGCCCTTTCCTAAAGACAAAACTGCTTAAGCTCCTTTCTCCTGTCCCTGCTGCCAAAAAACATCCCAGCAGTATGATGCTGCCACCTCCCTGTTGGGGATGGTGTTTTTGGAGAGATGAACTGTGTTGGTTTGGTGCCAGGCATAACACTTACCTTGCTGGCCAAAAAGTTAAATTTTGGTCTCATCTAACCACAGCACCTTCCTCCATACATTTGGGTTGTCTCCCAATTGTTTTTGGCAAGCCCAAAAGGAGCCTTACAAATTTAGGTGTAAGTAAAGGCTTTTTTCTGCCCACTCTTCCGTAAAGGCCACCTCTATGGAATGTACAGCTTATTTTGGTCATATGGACAGGTACTTCAGTCTCCGCAGCTCCATCAGGCATACCTTTGGTCTCTGTTCGGCCTCTCTGATTAATACCCTCCTTGCCCTGGCTGAGAGTTTTGGTGGGCGGCCCTCTCTTGTACTTATACTCGAGTATTAGTCGACCGAGCATAAGCCGAGGCACCTAATTTTTCCACAAAAAACTGGGAAAACTTATTGACTTGAGTATAAGCCGGGTATGCATTGTCCCCTCATCCCTATCCTGGTATGCATGGCTCCCCATCCCATCCTTGCATGCATGACTCCCCGTCCCCATATGCATGGCTCCCTGTCCTTGTATGCATGGCTCCCCGTCCTTGTGTAAGCAGGTTATGGGATGCAGTGACAGACAGAGGTAGAGCAAGGGTTAACACAAAATTTCATTTTTTACAATAACTACTCCCCTCAGGGAGAAAACACAACAGGGATAATAGGTCAGCAGAAGACGGAATCGGGAGCAAGGAAAAAATGGGTGTGGAGGGAAAAAAAAGAGAAAAGAAAAAAATTAGTTCCAGGTGAGAAAACAAAGGAAAGCAAAAATAATTTCCTCAACTACTGTCGACTTCAGGAAACCAGTTCGTTACAGAGAGTTTGTTAGTGTCAAAACTGTGACGCATAGATGTCCATTATGATCCTCAAAATAATGACGTCTCTGATCCTGACAATGGTATTAATCCCTCAAGATCTGGCGTATTTTTCTTAACGTTGACGTATATCATCCTGACAGCGGTGGGGATTCCCCAGAGTACTGTCGGTGTGCAATCGATAGGGATGTGATGAGACGGGTGTCACACAATTTCTCTTTCCCTCAGCGTACCGAGATCTCGTGTTGCCTGTCTCTGTTGTCAAGGAAGACATCTCCTCAAAGCCAATATCTAATTTCCCCCATCTAAGCGTGTGGGCGATTTACGTGATGTCTCTGGGATATTTTCCTCATGGTGCACGATATCGGCAGAAACCCGGTACATTGTGGTCGGTAGTCTCTATCTAAAGGCACGCGCACAGCCCCCACTATTTCTGTCAGTTTTGCACCTCAATGTAATGGGAGCCACCTCAGTTCAGCGAGCTTTTCATCCCCGTCCTGTCGGCACAACCTTCTCTCTACCTGACGCGCATCCTTCTTTTTTACTGTTAATCAAGTTCCACCCCTTTTTGTTTCCAACCGTGCACTCTGCCTTCCCGCCAAGTATTCCTGGTCTCTCGTGCGCTGCAGCCCTATTAGCTTGCCCATGCTCCCATCTTCCCTGTATAATCTGGGTGACAGTACCGTTGGTCCTGGACCCTTCACGGAAAAGATACGCCTGGTTCGGGTCTTCTCCTTACACTTGTATGCATGTCCCCCCTTCCTTGTATGCATGGCTCCTTATCTCGTATCCTTGTATGCATGGTTCCTATAAAAAAAACACATACTACTTACCTTCCCTGCGCGCCCTCGCTGCATCTCGTTCTGGCGCCAGCAGCTCTTCCGGCCAAGCGATCATGAGTCCCCGCTCATTAAAGTAATGAATATTCACTCCACACCTATGGGAGTAGAGAGGGGTGAATATTCATTATCTTAACAAGCGGGGGGCACGTGATCGCTCGGCCAGAAGACTGGCGTCGGAAGGAGATGCAGTGAGGATGCACAGGGAAGGTATGTAGGCTGTGGCTGTGACTGTGAATGCTATAAGAGAAATGAATATATTCAGCGCAGTGAATATTAATTTCTGTAACTCTGCCCGCTAGAGGCTCCTGCCTCTGTGACCCGCTGCTCCGCCGCTGCCCCGCCGCTGCCCCTCCCCCTCCATCTTTCTGGGTCAAAGATTCGTGTATAAGCCAAGGGGGGCGTTTTCTGCACAAAAAAATGTACTGAAAAAATCGGCTTAAACACAAGTATATACGGTTTGTTGTTGCTAGTTTTTACAGGGATTTTTTAATTACACACGTTTCATTCTATGTTTTTCATTACTGTGATTTCCAAAGACTATGCTGCATTTAAATTGCAGTCACTGATCCTATAGGAATCTAAACCTGTTTACATCAGTTATGAATTGATGGATGCTAAATTATTATTGCAAAATTATTTTTAGTAGAAACATGATATCCACGTAAAGCATCTCCGTCAAGTTTCATTAGTCTGAAATTAATCGTGTTCAAGTTTTCACTAGATAACGTGTAATATTATGCTTAGCAATATCTTTAAATCAATTTTATTTAAAATCTAGATAAAAAAATGTGTGTATGACTGAAATAAGAAACAGTATTGTCACCCAGTTGATTTCTCAACAATATATTTCTCTATTAAGATCCGTATGAGAGATGTGGATACCAACCAAGAAATAGGCTTTTATCCAGATAATGTCTACTTACCTGGTGATGATGGCACAGAGAACGTGGCTGAATTAGCAGCAGTTTTCCCCAACCAACCACCATTGGATGGTAAGGTTTTAACCTGAAAGGTGATCTGCACCTTCAATAAGTCCTTTCCAAATGTGCTGTTTTAGGATGTAGGATATTCTTATATAGCTGTGTCTTACACCCAGCCTCCAGCTGTTCACAATATTGAAGAGCATCTGTATGTTACTGGGTTATACATTAACTTCAGTGAAACCAATCCATTCTTCTATATCCAGAGAAACCAGACGGCTAAATGGCAAAACTCTGTAAGTTGACACAAACATGGCCTTCAATAAAGTGAGGATACCGGGAATACATTTCCTACTCTAGTACAAGTATATCTCCTTGTGCATAACAGTTCACTTTCCTCTGTTTATTTTGGAACCCGAGATGATGCAATATACTGTCATGGTAGTAGTCCGGCAAATGCTGGCAAAATAGGACCATACCTGTGTGGTGAACTGAAACACAGGCAAACGAGTGGACAATAGCCTCAGTAGTAAGCTCTTCAAGGCTCTACAGTCCAATTTTATGTTTCACCATGACCAAATGTACTTTCCATTACTTTAGAGCAACATTATCCTTCCAAAAATCAGGCACTCAGAATTTTGATGTTTTATTTTATGGGAAATGGAAAGAGTGTGGTTAAAGATTTGTGACGTTCCCTAAAAAAATGACTTCTGACTTATAACTCTTGGAAAGCCCTGGATAACATATAGTTTACGGGCACATGGGATCATGCTGCCCCCTCACTGCTACTCTACATTTTTCTATCTCTTTCCTTGTTTTGTGGTTACAGGGTTAATTTGTGTTATTAGATTTGTCATCTACAGGTGATTTCATTCCCAAGTTACATGATTAGCTTCTGCATGGCAAAAGGATTGTGATTGGCAGAGGGTATTTTGTTGGGCTCAAACATGGCTACTTAAAAATTCCACCTGCACGCCGGTTCTGGGTAGTTTACTTCTGAGCTCTGGACAAAGAACAACATCATTCTGATGGAAGACCTTTTGAATCAGCTGCTGAGGAAAGCTTCGGTGAGCGGGGGTGAGAAGTGGCTCTAAAGATGCCTGCATGAAAATGAAGCCCAACATTCCAGTCCCAGTGCGTTGCATGGGGAAGTTGTCACTGTAATGTCAGAGAGAAGAAACAAAGAGGCATTGAGAGAAGAGGACGACGTGACAGCTGTGGTTTGGAGGTTAATGAAGAGAAGTCGGAAGCAGCGCCATTGCTACTCACCTCCAAAGTCCTGGAAAAGAAGTCGAGGCAACCGAAGGTTCGATTCACCGCCTGAGGTACAAGCTCATGAAGCAGAAAGTACAGGAGTAGTGGAGCAGAGCGTGTAGCCGAACCCACCAGTGGGTGAGATGTCAAGAGCAGAGCGTGCTGAGGGTTTTTCTTTAGCAGTGCAGCTGGGGGTAGACTTCCATTTATGGTGGGGTTAGTAGTAAGCCATCTGTGACTCTGCTGAGTAACATATTGATGTTTTTCAAAAGCCTTGCTGACATAGCTAAATATGCGCAAGGTAAAATGTTATCATTTGGCTTTCATTTGTTGCCAGCAGTCAAAGAAAACAATTTGGCAAAATGAGTATGTTGATTTGTTTTTCTGCCTGCTAGTTAACAAGGATTTACATAGAACTGAAAGAAAAAAAAGTGAAGTAGGAGGAGAAGAGACAAAGTGTTGGAAAGTAATTTAATAATTGGTTGCAGGCGCTATGCATTTTTTTCATCTGTATTGGGAGAGAAGTGCCCTGAAAAATGTTCAGGTCTTTTCCAATATGTGGACAGCATATAGGAGCGCCTGGTTATTATATCATTACATGTTTAGGCAAAAGTTGGCAGTGCACCCTTCAATGAAATTGGGTAAAAAAGATGTGTGTCTTTGGGTAAGGCCGGAGTCACACTGCAGCGAGATACGGCCGAGTCTTGCAGGTTAAAAAGAAGCTCTGGCATTGGTACTCTGGAGCGGAGCGTGTGGTTCCATGTATTGCAATGCGGCCGCCCGCTCCGCTCCGGAGTGCCGGTGCCAGAGCTTCTTTTTAACCTGCGAGACTCGGTCGTATCTCGCTGTGTGTGATTCTTTTAAATTTTGGCCTGCAGAATTTGGTTGAGAGAGCGGTGTTGTGGGGGGGTCTTCTCCAGTTGAAAACAGAGTCGGCTTGTGGGTGGTTGCCTAGCTGGACATTGATCTTAATGTGATTTTAATATGTTATTTATTGGGATTGAGACGAATAGAAGATTTGAAAGTAATATTTATACATTTAATTGGTAGCCCAAAATAAACACCAAAGCCTTTTACTGCCAAATTCTGCTTTGTGTGTTGTGATTCTTGTCATGGGTTGTGTGGGGGTGCAGTTACGATCCCATGGAAACCCCTGGATAACGTATATTTTAGAGGCACATGGGGTTGTGCTGCTCTCCCTCGCACCTACTTTCTATTTTTCTGTCTTTCTCCTTGTTTTGTGGTTACAGGGTTAATTTGTGTTATAAGATTTGTTATCTACACTTTATGCAGTTAATAGCACTCTGTGTCTGTACTGCTACATACTTAGGCAGTTAACTGGTTTATGCAGCTTTACATGAACACCCGAGCCTTACACTATGGCTGGTGCAAACAATTAAAGCAATTGTTACCATCCACCTCTCGTGTCTCCCCTTTTCCTCATAGTTTGTAAGCTTGCGAGCAGGGCCCTCATTCCTCCTGGTATTTTGAACTGTGATTTCTGTTATGCTGTAATGTCTATTGTCTGTACAAGTCCCCTCTATAATTTGCAAAGCGCTGCGGAATATGTGGCGCTATATAAATAAAAATTACTATTATTATTATCTACAAGTGATTTAATTCCTGGTGTCACGTGATTAGCTCCTGCATGGCAACAGGTTTCTGATTGTCTGAGGTTTTTTTTGGTGAGCTCAAATATACAGTAGCTACTTAAACTCCTCTCATGCAAGCCGGTTTGAAGCAATTTACCTCAGGATCCTGGAAGAAGAACATTGTCCCTCCCCTATGGTTGAAGAATGCATTGTCACGGTGTTTGTTAGTGGGTGGTCGCTAGTGTTGAGCATTCCGATACCGCAAGTATCGGGTATCGGCCGATATTCGCGGTATCGGAATTCCGATACCGAGTTCCGATACTTTGAGGAATAATTAAAAGTGTGGGCACATCCTGTTCTGCATGTTAGGCATGTAACTACTGGCATGGCTGTGATTGGCTGCTGAAATGATGTCATGATGCACTATAAAAGTCGCCGCTGCCATTTTGGGTTCACTCTGCTGTGAATTCAGTTAGGGACAGGACGCTGCTGTTCTGACTGAGGGCCAGTTTTGAGATAGCGATTTGCTTCATTGTGCTTTACCCAGGCTAATTTAGCAACCGCTATGTGAGAACCCTGTTTTTGCCGTGCAGCGCTGTTCACGGCTGTCTGCAAGGTGTCTGTGTGAGTGCAGCTCACTCTGTAGTCTGGTCTGCAGCCACCGCTGGTTGTAGTCAGCTCAGCGTGCGTCACTGCCTCATACTGTTCCATTGTCCTTTTTTCAATTAGTATAGAGCGGGTAATGGTGTGCACTCTGGTCAAGAGTTGTGGAGGTGCTGGTAAATCGGACCGTGTGGTCAAGTCAATAGTAAAAGAAAAGTACCGCACACTCAAAGTTGATATGATGCAAAAAGGTAAATGCCAGATTTATTAACACAAAAAAATGTCAACAATTGCCACTGTGTAGGTTTGTAGTGAGGAAACCCAACGTTTCGACCCTCCCGGGTCTTATTCATGGGGTTACTTCACTCTTTTGTTACACATACATAGGGGTGGCAGTGTTGGTAGGCAAGACAAAGGTCCTTTACAGTATAACCTTGTAAGTCCAATAGTAGCTTCTATAAAACAGGCCAGGGGGTCCTGTATGGGGTAAGCTGCAGCAAAGTGAGGGGTCCTTAAAGTGGATCTGTTAGCAGCTCCTCTGGCATGCGTAGAAGGGTCCTGTACAGGGTGAATAGTAGCCTGTAGGGCTGTCCTGTTCTGTACAGCGTCCTGGGATCAGCGGCGCATCCCGCGCCCAGCTGTATGGTCCTGGAGAGTGGACCAGGACCATACAGCTGGGCGCGGGATGCGCCGCTGATCCCAGGACGCTGTACAGAACAGGACAGCCCTACAGGCTACTATTCACCCTGTACAGGACCCTTCTACGCATGCCAGAGGAGCTGCTAACAGATCCACTTTAAGGACCCCTCACTTTGCTGCAGCTTACCCCATACAGGACCCCCTGGCCTGTTTTATAGAAGCTACTATTGGACTTACAAGGTTATACTGTAAAGGACCTTTGTCTTGCCTACCAACACTGCCACCCCTATGTATGTGTAACAAAAGAGTGAAGTAACCCCATGAATAAGACCCGGGAGGGTCGAAACGTTGGGTTTCCTCACTACAAACCTACACAGTGGCAATTGTTGACATTTTTTTGTGTTAATAAATCTGGCATTTACCTTTTTGCATCATATCAACTTTGAGTGTGCGGTACTTTTCTTTTACTTTTTTCAATTAGTGCAGCCTGCTGCACATTTTTTCAAATGTATCCTATTAGTGGCTTTCCATCCGTATCCTGCTAGATTGTGGAAAAACACTATATAGGATTACATAGAAGAGCTTTTTTGGCCTTGCAGCGCCGTTCACGGCTGTCTGCATGGTCTCTGTGTCCCTGCATGCCTTTAATGTCTCCTCCACCTCCCCCAATACATCCTACATTATTCTTAGTTGTTTTCCTTCATGTAGAATTAACCTACAAGGAAAGAAAGGGTTTATTTTAATTCCGATATTTTTGTCCCATTGACTTGCATTGGTATCGGGTATCGGTATCGGCGATATCCAATATTTTTTGAATATCGGCCGATCCAATCCGATACCGATACTTCTGGATATCGGAAGGTATGGCTCAACACTAGTGGTCGCCTATCTAATACTAGGTGGACATTGGTCTTAATGTGATTCTAATATGTTATTTATTGGGATTGAGATGAATTGATGGTTTTAAAGTACACTAGCCTGAATTTCCTGCTTAAGAGGTAGTACATTAGAGTGTTTAACACCCACTTGATGGCCAAACATTCCTTCTCCATTGTGGAGTAATTCTTCTTGCAGGATGACAGCTTCTGACTTGAATACATTATGGGGTGCTCTTCCCATCCACCTCTTGTGAAAAGACAGCCCAACATCTGACGTGTCTGTTTGGACCAAAACTCCTTAGAGAAATCGAATGTTTACACAGGGCTTCAGTTCCTGAACGGCCGTCTCAGCTTCTGGAGACCACTTAGCCATAGTCAACTTTGTCCAATCAAAAAGTTGGCGAAGTTAGGGATGAACCAGCGGTAGTAGCCCACAATGCCCAGAAACGCCCTGATCTGCATATATTTTTTGTGGCCAACTCTGGATTGTGTCAACTTTATTTATTTGAGACTATATTTTGCAACTACCTGTGACATAGCCCAAATATTTAGCTTCATCCATTCCCATGGCACATTTCCTTGCATTCATGGAAAATCCCGCTTTCCATAGAACTTCAAGTATCTCCTATTTTGCTCAGATAACTTCCAAAATCCTGGCTGAAGATTATAATGTCATCCAGTTAGGCCGCTGCGTAGTTCTTGTGGGGAGATAGGATCCAATCCATGGCTTTCTAGAACGTAGCTGGAGCTCCTTGCAACCCAAAACAGCATCTTCGTGTACTGGAAACAACTGTCTGACATTGAGAAGGTCACCTTCTCCTTGGCATCTTGAGACATAGGAATTTTCCAATACCCTTTCATGAGGTCAAGGGTGGTAATGCACTTGGCTAACATTGGACTTGACCACCAGACAAGTAGCTTCCATGGGGTTCTCTGTTCTGCCACCGCTTAATCAGAATGACACAGTAAACCTGGTAAAGCCTCCTTTTCCCTGGTTGGTGATCTTCCTAGTTGATTTCACCAATTTTCTCTACTACCTCATAGGAGACCTGCCACTTGGCCAGGAGCTTGCTCTTTACTATGTCTCACCCTGGCTGACCTATTATACACCCTGGATTGTGCTTACTGTGCCTTGAGGAGATGCTCCTTCGCAATGGGCATCACGTTGGCAATCCTCTCTTGTTTATGGGTGAAATGCTCAAACACTCTTCTATAGGGTGTGGTCTTAGCTTCCCAGGACTCTTTCACCACATCCAACAGTCCTCGAGGGTGCGGCCATAGAGAAGTTCAAACGGTGAGAAGCCAGTGGGAGCTTGGAGACCTTCCCTGATAGAGAATAACAGATAGGGAGGCAGACAGTCCCAGTCTTGGCCGTCCTTCTCCACCACTTTCTTCAATATAGCCTACAAGGTTTTGTTAAACCTTTGTACTAGTCCATGTATCTAGGAATGGTACACTGAAATTGTGAGTTGTGAAATCTGCAGTGTGTTGCACAATTCCCTGTTATGGTTCTCAATGGCAAGAGAACATAGCCCAGCAAACATAAGAACTAGCTCTTGGAAGGATGGAAACTAAACTGACCATGAACTAAACCTGCCGCACAACTAACAGTAGCCGGGTAGCGTAGCCTGCGTTTTATCCCTAGACGCCCAGCGCCGGCCGGAGGACTAACTAATCCTGGCAGAGGAAAATATAGTCCTGGCTCACCTCTAGAGAAATTTCCCCGAAAGGCAGACAGAGGCCCCCACAAATATTGGCGGTGATTTTAGATGAAATGACAAACGTAGTATGAAAATAGGTTTAGCAAAATTGAGGTCCGCTTACTAGATAGCAGGAAGACAGAAAGGGCACTTTCATGGTCAGCTGAAAACCCTATCAAAACATCATCCTGAAATTACTTTAAGACTCTAGTATTAACTCATAACATCAGAGTGGCAATTTCAGATCACAAGAGCTTTCCAGACACAGAAACGAAACTACAGCTGTGAACTGGAACAAAATGCAAAAACAAACAAGGACTAAAGTCCAACTTAGCTGGGAGTTGTCTAGCAGCAGGAACATGCACAGAAAGGCTTCTGATTACAATGTTGACCGGCATGGAAGTGACAGAGGAGCAAGGCTAAATAGCGACTCCCACATCCTGATGGAAACAGGTGAACAGAGAGGATGATGCACACCAGTTCAATTCCACCAGTGGCCACCGGGGGAGCCCAAAATCCAATTTCACAACAGTACCCCCCCCTCAAGGAGGGGGCACCGAACCCTCACCAGAACCACCAGGGCGATCAGGATGAGCCCTATGAAAGGCACGGACCAAATCGGAGGCATGAACATCAGAGGCAGTCACCCAAGAATTATCCTCCTGACCGTATCCCTTCCATTTGACCAGATACTGGAGTTTCCGTCTGGAAACACGGGAGTCCAAGATTTTTTCCACAACGTACTCCAACTCGCCCTCAACCAACACCGGAGCAGGAGGCTCAACGGAAGGCACAACCGGTACCTCATACCTGCGCAATAATGACCGATGAAAAACATTATGAATAGAAAAAGATGCAGGGAGGTCCAAACGGAAGGACACAGGGTTAAGAATCTCCAATATCTTGTACGGGCCGATGAACCGAGGCTTAAGCTTGGGAGAAGAAACCCTCATAGGGACAAAACGAGAAGACAACCACACCAAGTCCCCAACACAAAGCCGAGGACCAACCCGACGCCGGCGGTTGGCAAAAAGCTGAGTCTTCTCCTGGGACAACTTCAAATTGTCCACTACCTGCCCCCAAATCTGATGCAACCTCTCCACCACAGCATCCACTCCAGGACAATCCGAAGATTCCACCTGACCAGAAGAAAATCGAGGATGAAACCCTGAATTACAGAAAAAGGGAGATACCAAGGTGGCAGAGCTGGCCCGATTATTGAGGGCAAACTCCGCCAAAGGCAAAAAAACAACCCAATCATCCTGATCTGCAGACACAAAACACCTCAAATATGTCTCCAAGGTCTGATTCGTCCGCTCGGTCTGGCCATTAGTCTGAGGATGGAAAGCAGACGAGAAAGACAAATCTATGCCCATCCTAGCACAGAATGCTCGCCAAAATCTAGACACGAATTGGGTACCTCTGTCAGAAACGATATTCTCCGGAATACCATGCAAACGGACCACATTTTGAAAAAACAGAGGAACCAACTCGGAAGAAGAAGGCAACTTAGGCAGGGGAACCAAATGGACCATTTTAGAGAAACGATCACACACCACCCAGATGACAGACATCTTCTGAGAAACAGGAAGATCCGAAATAAAATCCATCGAGATGTGCGTCCAGGGCCTCTTCGGGATAGGCAAGGGCAACAACAATCCACTAGCCCGAGAACAACAAGGCTTGGCCCGAGCACAAACGTCACAAGACTGCACGAAGCCTCGCACATCTCGAGACAGGGAAGGCCACCAGAAGGACCTTGCCACCAAATCCCTGGTACCAAAGATTCCAGGATGACCTGCCAACGCAGAAGAATGAACCTCAGAAATGACTTTACTGGTCCAATCATCAGGAACAAACAGTCTACCAGGTGGGCAACGATCAGGTCTATCCGCCTGAAACTCCTGCAAGGCCCGCCGCAGGTCTGGAGAAACGGCAGACAATATCACTCCATCCTTAAGGATACCTGTAGGTTCAGAATTACCAGGGGAGTCAGGCTCAAAACTCCTAGAAAGGGCATCCGCCTTAACATTCTTAGAACCCGGCAGGTAGGACACCACAAAATTAAACCGAGAGAAAAACAACGACCAGCGCGCCTGTCTAGGATTCAGGCGTCTGGCGGACTCAAGATAAATTAGATTTTTGTGGTCAGTCAATACCACCACCTGATGTCTAGCCCCCTCAAGCCAATGACGCCACTCCTCAAAAGCCCACTTCATGGCCAAAAGCTCCCGATTCCCAACATCATAATTCCGCTCGGCGGGCGAAAATTTACGTGAGAAAAAAGCACAAGGTCTCATCACGGAGCAATCGGAACTTCTCTGCGACAAAACCGCCCCAGCTCCGATTTCAGAAGCGTCGACCTCAACCTGAAAAGGAAGAGCAACATCAGGCTGACGCAACACAGGGGCGGAAGAAAAGCGGCGCTTAAGCTCCCGAAAGGCCTCCACAGCAGCAGGGGACCAATCAGCAACATCAGCACCCTTCCTAGTCAAATCAGTCAATGGTTTAACAACATCAGAAAAACCAGCAATAAATCGACGATAAAAGTTAGCAAAGCCCAAAAATTTCTGAAGACTCTTAAGAGAAGAGGGTTGCGTCCAATCACAAATAGCCTGAACCTTGACAGGATCCATCTCGATGGAAGAGGGGGAAAAAATATATCCCAAAAAGGAAATCTTTTGAACCCCAAAAACGCACTTAGAACCCTTCACACACAAGGAATTAGACCGCAAAACCTGAAAAACCCTCCTGACCTGCTGGACATGAGAGTCCCAGTCATCCGAAAAAATCAAAATATCATCCAGATACACAATCATAAATTTATCCAAATAATCACGGAAAATGTCATGCATAAAGGACTGAAAGACTGAAGGGGCATTTGAAAGACCAAAAGGCATCACCAAATACTCAAAGTGGCCCTCGGGCGTATTAAATGCGGTTTTCCACTCATCCCCCTGCTTAATTCACACCAAATTATACGCCCCACGGAGATCTATCTTAGAGAACCACTTGGCCCCCTTTATGCGAGCAAACAAATCAGTCAGCAGTGGCAACGGATATTGATATTTAACCGTGATCTTATTCAAAAGCCGATAATCAATGCACGGCCTCAAAGAGCCATCTTTCTTAGCCACAAAGAAAAAACCGGCTCCTAAGGGAGATGACGAAGGACGAATATGTCCCTTTTCCAAGGACTCCTTTATATATTCTCGCATAGCAGCATGTTCAGGCACAGACAGATTAAATAAACGACCCTTAGGGTATTTACTACCCGGAATCAAATCTATGGCACAATCGCACTCCCGGTGCGGAGGTAATGAACCAAGCTTAGGTTCTTCAAAAACGTCACGATATTCAGTCAAGAATTCAGGAATCTCAGAGGGAATAGATGATGAAATGGAAACCACAGGTACGTCCCCATGCGTCCCCTTACATCCCCAGCTTAACACAGACATAGCTTTCCAGTCAAGGACTGGGTTATGAGATTGCAGCCATGGCAATCCAAGCACCAACACATCATGTAGGTTATACAGCACAAGAAAGCGAATAATCTCCTGGTGATCCGGATTAATTCGCATAGTTACTTGTGTCCAGTATTGTGGTTTATTGCTAGCCAATGGAGTGGAGTCAATCCCCTTCAGGGGTATAGGAGTTTCAAGAGGCTCCAAATCATACCCACAGCGTTTGGCAAAGGACCAATCCATAAGACTCAAAGCGGCGCCAGAGTCGACATAGGCATCCGCGGTAATAGATGATAAAGAACAAATCAGGGTCACAGATAGAATAAACTTAGACTGTAAAGTGCCAATTGAAACAGACTTATCAAGCTTCTTAGTACGCTTAGAGCATGCTGATATAACATGAGTTGAATCACCGCAATAGAAGCACAACCCATTTTTTCGTCTAAAATTCTGCCGTTCACTTCTGGACAGAATTCTATCACATTGCATATTCTCTGGCGTCTTCTCAGTAGACACCGCCAAATGGTGCACAGGTTTGCGCTCCCGCAGACGCCTATCGATCTGGATAGCCATTGTCATGGACTCATTCAGACCCGCAGGCACAGGGAACCCCACCATAACATCCTTAATGGCATCAGAGAGACCCTCTCTGAAATTCGCCGCCAGGGCGCACTCATTCCACTGAGTAAGCACAGCCCATTTACGGAATTTCTGGCAGTATATTTCAGCTTCGTCTTGCCCCTGAGATAGGGACATCAAGGCCTTTTCCGCCTGAAGTTCTAACTGAGGTTCCTCATAAAGCAACCCCAAGGCCAGAAAAAACGCATCCACATTGAGCAACGCAGGATCCCCTGGAGCCAATGCAAAAGCCCAATCCTGAGGGTCGCCCCGGAGCAAGGAAATCACAATCCTGACCTGCTGAGCAGGATCTCCAGCAGAGCGAGATTTCAGGGACAAAAACAACTTGCAGTTATTTTTGAAATTTTGAAAGCAAGATCTATTCCCCGAGAAAAATTCAGGCAAAGGAATTCTAGGTTCAGATATAGGAACATGAACAACAAAATCTTGTAAATTTTGAACTTTCGTGGTGAGATTATTCAAACCTGCAGCTAAACTCTGAATATCCATTTTAAACAGGTGAACACAGAGCCATTCCAGGATTAGAAGGAGAGAGAGAGAGAAAGGCTGCAATATAGGCAGACTTGCAAGAGATTCAATTACAAGCACACTCAGAACTGAAGGGAAAAAAAAAAAAAATATATCTTCAGCAGACTTCTCTTTTCTCTCCTTTCTCTGTCAATTAATTTAACCCTTTTTGGGCCGGTCAAACTGTTATGGTTCTCAATGGCAAGAGAACATAGCCCAGCAAACATAAGAACTAGCTCTTGGAAGGATGGAAACTAAACTGACCATGAACTAAACCTGCCGCACAACTAACAGTAGCCGGGTAGCGTAGCCTGCGTTTTATCCCTAGACGCCCAGCGCCGGCCGGAGGACTAACTAATCCTGGCAGAGGAAAATATAGTCCTGGCTCACCTCTAGAGAAATTTCCCCGAAAGGCAGACAGAGGCCCCCACAAATATTGGCGGTGATTTTAGATGAAATGACAAACGTAGTATGAAAATAGGTTTAGCAAAATTGAGGTCCGCTTACTAGATAGCAGGAAGACAGAAAGGGCACTTTCATGGTCAGCTGAAAACCCTATCAAAACATCATCCTGAAATTACTTTAAGACTCTAGTATTAACTCATAACATCAGAGTGGCAATTTCAGATCACAAGAGCTTTCCAGACACAGAAACGAAACTACAGCTGTGAACTGGAACAAAATGCAAAAACAAACAAGGACTAAAGTCCAACTTAGTTGGGAGTTGTCTAGCAGCAGGAACATGCACAGAAAGGCTTCTGATTACAATGTTGACCGGCATGGAAGTGACAGAGGAGCAAGGCTAAATAGCGACTCCCACATCCTGATGGAAACAGGTGAACAGAGAGGATGATGCACACCAGTTCAATTCCACCAGTGGCCACCGGGGGAGCCCAAAATCCAATTTCACAACAATTCCCTCATGAGATTCGACATGAAGGGGGTCCCTTTATCCATTAGTATCAACTTCAGCAGACCTGTTCAGGTGAAGATGTGGAGGGGTACTGTGTAGCATAATCCAGGACCAACAATATATATTGATGCCCTCTTGCGAACTTCACCAGGAGTCCCACCAAATCCATTGATATGCATTCGAATGTAATCTCGATGAGTGACAACGGTGCTAGGGGACTGCAGCAGTGGGTCAGGAGGTAGGTTAGCTGGCATGTGGGGAAGGAACAGCAATAGCCCATAATTTCTCTGTAGCACTGTCATGTCGGACGCTGATCAGACCAGGTCGTCCGACAGACAGCGGTAATTCCGCTTTTGACCACTATTTGCTCATTGGCGTCTGCTAGATTTTATCTAGCTGTTCCGGGGTTAATTTACCTAATCCTTGGATTGGAAGCTGGGCCATGCCCACTGCCTTTAAATAGTTCTCCTGATCTTTGGGCATCGCCGATTATAGCTTCTGTCTTGTGCGTTGTTATCTCGGTCTGGTGAGGAGAGCTGGTGGTTGGAGATTCGTTGCTGGTGGTGTATTTTCCTTTGTCTTATTTACTCCTTCCTATATTTGTATTTATTTTGCCCTGCACATTTATAGTGTATTCCTGAGTGACTGCGGCGTGGTGTATATTTTCCTTTATCCTTGTCTGTGCTAACTGTGGGTATTGGGGAATAACATCTTCACTGGTTGGTGGGCGAAGGTTTCAGCCTAGGGCTGAGCTCAGGAGACAGGGTGAGGTTCGAGGCCTGGACATGCACACCTTCAGTGTAAACTCCAGGTAGAGGGTCAGTCAGGATTTCCCTAGTCTGAGGGAAACTGCAGGGGCCCGAGTTATTAGCTCTCGCTCACCTAGTCTCTCCTTGACAAGCACCCAGTAGAATCTCAGAAGAATTCATTCCTGGATATTATCTGCCCCAGGTGACCAACTAACACATGGGAATGAGCTATGTCTAACACCCTGCATCTATAGGGCAGTGTCACCAGTAACTACTCTATCGCCTCATCCCCTGATTTGGTTACTCTATATAGGAGATCCCCATTCATAGCAAAATGAGGGAACCAACGATTGGTTCCCAACTCCCGAGGCACCCCATTTGACACCGTCACATTTTCAAACCCTTTAAGAGTTAAGTCTCTGAGTTGGGCAGTCCAAAAATTTCCCTTGGACACCTCCAGCTCAGAGATGTTGGCCTCAGGGGATGCTACCTCATCCTCATCGCCAATAAGCACACACAAGAGAAACTCATCTGCCACGGACTGCAATGAGGTTTCTTTAGGAGTGATCTGGTTGTGGACTGAGCAACCAGGGGTCGTTGCTTTCCCCCACAAGTCCCTGAACAATGCAAAGTCCCATCCAATGATTATGGGGGTACGAAAAGTCCTTCATGGCTCCCACTTCCTGTGAGGCGGTCCACAGTCCATGTTTACATCCACCTTGGCCACATTAGCATACTCATGGATACACAAACATGCAGAAACTTTCTGAGTCCAAAAGTCCAATCACTCTCATCCTGTTTACAGACACTGAGCTGGCCTGAGGGTCCTCGCAAGGCTGAGGAGCCATGCTACAGGTGGGCTAGGCAAAATAGATGCAACACCGGCCTTTGCTGCAGTCTATTGACTCTGAATTAATAGGACACTGGGTGGCTATTTGGCCAGGGGCATGATATCTCCCACAGAAAACAGCATGGGACTGATTATTTCCACTGCTCCGGTGGCACTCTTTCATGGTCCGCCACTCTCTCAACCACGGCCAGGAATGCCTCGATGTCATACCCTGGAGTAATATTTGCAAAGCCCCTTGTAGTGCCAGCATTCCTGCCAGAGGAGAGTAGCAGCGTGCCGACTCATTTACCACCATGGCCCCCATCCTGCACTTTCTCCAATAACGCGCACATCCCCTTGCACTGTGCTTAGGTTGCATGCGACAATGGCTGGGAGACACTTATTATTTAAAGCAACTCCTCCTGCCTTATCACTTCGGCCTTGAGGCAATGCAGCTTCTCTGACATGGACGGCCTCTGCCAGGAGTGTCATGAGTTCCTGCTACTGTCATTGCTGCTGCTATATTAGTTGCTGTATAAGGAGGTGGCGGGGACCCTCAGTTGCCTTCTCTCTCCTACACACTGAGCCCATGTGGCACCCTGATGGCTCACTAATGCTGTATATTGATATGTCGTGTATTAATGTGTAATGTGTCATGTGCTGTGTTTGTTATGCCTGTTCTTATATTGTGAGTATTGTAATGTGCTGTGTTTCTTATGCGCAAGCTTAGGCAATATAGATTTAACTGTTGAAAAGGGTTAAGAGGGAAGGTGCAAAGCCTCTGGACTTATTGAAGGCACATCCTGCTCTTAAGACAGACGGCACTTTGCCCAGGACAGGACATGCACCACAATGAGGACAGAGGATTCCCCGGTCATGGGGATAACACCTGCCCTAGATTGACGGTGCAGTGTGGACGAACACTGGCTCAGCGAGATCGAGCCCAGGAGAAATACAGGGTTTGGAACCAGGACAGGAGCTGCTGTCCTACAGTTTATTTACCACAGGGAAAGAGCAGGAAGCATTGTCTTATTTGCACCGTGTTCAGTAAAGTTTTGCCATTGGAACAGAACTTTGGTGTTTTCCTGAGATTTCGTCCCCTGCATCCTGAGTAACTGTGAACTGAATGTAACTGACTGCACTGCAGGACTGGAACTTCACCTGTCGTTTTATGTGCAAGGGGCCGGGGTACTCACTGACTGTGACTTAAGAGGCTCGCCCACAACTACTACCCCGTGCCACCTTGTTACAGCCGCTGTAGATGGAATTATTGTATCAAAAGCTTGTTGGTCTCCTGCTGAGCTTGTTGGTCTCCTGCTGAGCTTGCTGCTGCTGCAGATTTTCTCCTGTGCCAGTTGTTTAATCAGCTCCTCCATGGTTGCAGGCTGCACTTGCACTGCTATGGCTGCCTTGTCCTAGGGCATGCAGTTACCAGACAGTAATCAAATGTCCTCTGGGACTGAGAATCAGCTCTATTGTAGACACTGGTTCACAACCAGGATTCAGTTTGTCGATTCAAAACAAACAGGCGGATTATTAAATGTTCATCCACCATCTGGTTTAATAAATTTAACCAGCCTCTTCCAGGTGCAAAAAGGTATAACAGAACAAAAATGGAAAATAATCTGGTTCTCGAGGTCCTACATCACAGAGGCTTGGCACCTCAGGGACACATACCTCACATCCACGGCCTGTCCAGCTGCTACCTTACACTGCATACTCATACTGACCTGGAGAATGATATTGCCAGGTCAGTTTTACCATATAGTGAACATGGTAAATAACCCCCCTCCATGGAAAAAAAAAACTGAGAAATTGCACCTTTTTTCAATTTCAATGCTTTTGGAAGCACAGGAGGAAAAAATGAAAGTGTAAAATGGGTTAAGTATCCATCACAAACTTCAGGGGAAAAACAGAATACACCAGGTTACCATACAAAAAAGTATATGCGGTATCTTGCCAATAAATTCCTGAGCGACCCCATTAATGGTCGGTATTTTATCAAGAATGAGCAGGACGGCTTATATATTCCAGAGTCTTTGAGCTGACAGATCGCTTATTTCATGAGAGCCATTTTGAAAACTAAAAATATGTATTTCATAAGCTGAGGTGTTTTTTGGAATGTGACATCTTTATAAGTTTTGATAATATTTCTAGAACTAAGATCATATTCTATCTTTGTCTATTTGTAGAAGTGACTTACTCAGTTTACATCAGGACGGGAGATTTCCCTGCATCTAGTACAGATGCAGATGTTTTTATTACAATATTTGGAGAAAATGGAGATTCAAGCAAAAGACAGTTGGTAACAAAAGAATTACCTACAATATTTGACAAGGGAAAGGTATGTATGTTTGATGTCAAGTTTAACATCATGGGTAAAAGCTAATATCAAGCAGGGCCCTGTTGTGTGTGGTTGTAAGGGGCTCTGAGGACTGTTACTCGCCCCTACCCCTTTAAGAATCAACCCGTTTTCATTGTAATATGTGAATATTCTATATGGTTGAAAATGCTGTTATGTGGCCGTATTTGATATGCCATTTTATGTGCTGGACAATGTATATTACTTTATTATAGGGAAAGTGCAATACCTGAAGTGGAACACTAGATGGGGCACAGTAGTGTATAATTAACTAATAGGAGGAGTCTGCTGTGGGTAAGCGAGGAGTATTTACTGTTTAGAGTCAGTGTAGACAGGAAGCTGGGACAGCTCAGAGGAGCCAGGGAGCCCCAGGCATCCCGAAGGGCTTAAGAGCCTGGGACAGTGCAGCAGCACCAAAACATTTGAAGGAAAGGGCCCAGACATCCAGTGCCAGTGGGTCAGCAATTAAAGAATTGCAGCAGGAAAAGACGTAGGTCGCTTCAAGATGTGGCAGCTTTCTATGTGGGCTGATGAGCTGTCTGGGGCGAAACAGACGAAGAGTAGTCATGCAGAACAGGGAGGACGCTGCAGTAACGAACGGGTCGGTACATTCCAGGGACAACCTGGGAGGAATAAGTGAAGACACAGGAAAAAGAAAGGATGTGAACGATGTCGTACTCTGTGTTGATGCTATAACAGAGGTGGATGTGCTGCAATTGGAACCCAGTAAAGTTCTTCGTTTAAAGTTTGAATTGGACTCTGTCTTTTTGGGCTCAACAACACCAGCAGCAGAACCTCAGACAGCCCAATGGGACCCTGATGGTGCAGAGGGTGCAGCAGAAGGTATGCAAGGAAAGGGACATTGTCTATATGTGGCGGGAGGCCAGGGCACGCCCTGGCGCTGCCTCTCACATGGACAAGCAAATAAGGCAGCACACTGCAGTGCTGAAACATGCAAACATGAAACACGAAAATTGAACTGCATTACTGCACTAGAAATATGAAAAATGAGAGCCTTTAGCGCATAAAAATGGCCAATTTTATGTGTAACTGGTAGCCACTTTACGGCATCTCTCTTATACCAGGTCCTATGCTTTCCTTTCCTCGCTGAGAATAAACGTCTCCATCTGAATGGGTGCCTATGAAAACCTCTTCAATGGAATCAGTGAGATGACTGTAGATCAGGACACTCCAAACTTATTTTAGATGAAAACCCACATTCACACATTTAAGAATGATGCAGAGCCATATTATGTAGAACAAGGAACCTGAAATTTTGGCAGCATGTATCAGGCTCTATGATTGCAGCCATGTATATTTGATTTATAGAAAAACATACTTTAAAAGCCACTGGGGACCGAGCTGCACAGGAGACTAGTCGAACAGGCGGATCCCCAGCAGCTTCTCCCCGCCTGTTGCCAATGACTGGCAGGTTTGTTTCTATATACACACAGAAAGAGACCAGTCACTTAAGTGGAGAGGGTAAGGAGAAACCGCCAGGGATCCATCTGTCCAACTTGTCTCCTATGCGCTCAGTCTCCAGCTTAAATTGCACTTTTCTATGAAATGCCTCAGCATTTCAGAGTAAAATATTCATGGTCTAAATCATACAGCCAGGGTCAGATACATACTGTGTGTGGATCGGGCATTAAGCATCAGGTGTCAGGATATATTAAAAAAAAAAAATACTGAAACCAAATAAATGTTACACTTAGGCTGCCGTCACACTATCAGTATTTGGTCAGTATTTTACATCAGTATTTGTAAGCCAAAACCAGGAGTGGGTGATAAATGCAGAAGTGGTGCATATGTTTCTATTATGCTTTTCCTCTAATTGTTCCACTCCTGGTTTTGGCTCACAAATACTGATGTAAAATATTGACCAAATACTGCTAGTGTGACGGCAGCCTTATAATTTGCATTCAATTAATATGAAAACGACCAAACCCATGGGTGCAGTGATTGGTTCATATACACTGTGTTCCAAGATATTATGCAAATTGGATTTAAGTTTCAAAACGATTTAATTGTTTTGTTTTTCAAATAAACTTGTGGATGGTATTGTGTCTCAGGGCTCAATGGATCACTGAAATCAATCTTAAACACATGTGATAATTAGTTTTCCAGGTGATTCTAATTAAAGGAAAACTACTTAAAAATGATGTTCCACATTATTAAGCAGGCCACAGTTTTCAAGTAACATGGGAAAGAAAAAGGATCTCTGCTGCTGAAATGCATCAAATAGTGCAATGCCTTGGTCAAGGGATGAAAACATTAGATATTTCTTGAAAATTTAAGCGTGATCATCTTACTGTTAAGAGATTTGTGGCTGAATCTGAGCACAGTCGTGTTCATGCTGATAAAGGCATATTGAGGAAGGTTTCTGCCAGGCAAGTTCATTGGATAAAGAGAGCAGCTGCTAAAAAGCCATTACAAACTAGCAAACAGGTATTTGAAGCTGCTGGTGCCTGTGGAGTCCCTCGAACCTCAGGGTGTAGGATCCTTCAAAGGCTTGCTTTGGTTCATAAACCTACTATTCAGCCACCCCTAAACAGTGTTCACAAGCAGAAACGGTTGTAGTGGGCCTAGACATACATGAAGACTAATTTTCAAACAGTCTTGTTTACTGATGAGTGTCGAGCAACCCTGGACGGTCCAGATGGATGGAGTAGTGGATGATTGATGGATGGCCACCATGTCCCAACAAGGCTGCAACATCAGCAAGGATGTGGAGGAGTCATGTTTTGGGACGGAATCATGGGGAAACAGCTGGTAGGGCCCTTTAAGGTTCCTGAAGATGTGAAAATGATCTCTGCAAAGTATATAGAGTTTCTGACTAACAACTTTCTTCCATGGTATTAAAAGCAGAAACGTGCATTGAGGAGTAAAATCATCTTCATGCATGACAATGCACCATCTCATGCTGCAAAGAATACCTCTGAGTCATTGGCTGCTATGGGCATAAAAGGTGATAAACTCATGGTGTGGCCACCATCTTCCCCTGACCTCAACCCTATAGAGAACCTTTGGAGTATCATCAAGCAAAAGATCTATGAGGGTGGGAGGCTGTTCACATCAAAACAGCAGCTCTGGGAGGCTATTCTGACTTCATGCAAAGAAATACAAGCAGAAACTCTCCAAAAACTCACAAGTTCAATGGATGCAAGAATTGTGAAGGTGGTATCAAAGAAGGGTTCCTATGTTACATGCAACTAGGCCTGTTAGGATGTTTTGGAGTTAAATAGCTTTTTTGTTCAGTGAATGTGACCTCCTAATGCTGTAAATTCCACAAATGAGCATTTTCAGTTCTTTAAACCATATCAAATGTCTAGAAATTCTACTGTGCCTAATAATTTGGAACAGTGCATTTTGAGGTTTTATTCATTTTGGAGATTATACTGTTATCATTGGGAGGTTTCTTCAATAAAATTCGATGTATACTCTAAAGGGTGATGACTTTTATTAGACTGACTGTCATTTGGACCTACCATTTAGGAAAATCCGAGAAAAATGTCATTTGCATGATAATTTGAAACATAGTGTACAGGTGCATCTCACAAAATTAGAATATCATTAAAAAGTTAATTTATTTCAGTACTTCAATACAAGAAGAGAAAAACTCATATTATATATAGAGTCATTACAAACAGAGTGATCTATTTCATGTGTATATTTCTGTTAATGTTGATGATTATGGCTTACAGCTAATGAAAACCCGAAAGTCATTATCTCAGTAAATTAGAATACTTTATTACACCAGTTTGAAACATTATTTTGAAATCCGAAATGTTGGCCTACTGGAATATATATTTAGTACATGCACTCAATACGTTGTCAGGACTCCTTTTGCATCAATTACTGCATCAATGTGGTGTGGTATGGAAGTGATCAGCCTGTACCACTGCTGAGGTGTTATGGAAGCCCAGGTTGCTTTGATTGCAGCTTTCAACTTGTCTGCATTGTGAGGTCTGGTGTCTCTCATCTTCCTCTTTACAATACTCCATAGGGTTAAGGTCAGGTGAGTTTGTTGGCCAATCAAGCACAGTGATGCTGTTGTTTTTAAACCAGGTACTGTTACTTTTGGCAGTGTGGAGAGGTGCCAAGTCCTGCTAGAAAATGAAAGTGCCCTAAAATTTCCTGGTAGACGGCCATACTAACTTTGGTCTTGATAAAACACAGTGTAACTACACCAGCAGATGACATGGCTCCCCAAACCAGCACTGATTGTGGAAACTTCGCACTAGACCTTAAGCAGCTTGGATGGTGTGCCTCTTCACTCTTCCTCCAGACTCTGTGACCTTGATTTCCAAGATCTAGTGTGAAGTATACACAATCAGTGATGGTTTGGGGAGTCATGTCATCTGCTGGTGTAGGTCCACTGTTTTTTATGAAGACCAAAGTCAGCGCAGCCATCTACCAGGAAATTTTAGAGCACTTCATGCTTCCCTCTGCCGACAAGCTTTTTGGAGATGGAAATTTCATTTCCAGCAGGAATTAGCACCTGTCCACACTGCCAAAAGTACCAATTTCTGGTTTAAAAACAATTGGCGAGCAAATCCGTCTGATCTTTACCCCATAGAGAATTTATGGGGTATTGTCAAGAAGAAGATGAGAGACACCAGACCCAACAATACAGATGACCTGAAGGCTGCTACTGTATCAAAGCAACCTGGGCTTCCATAACACCTCAGCAGAGCCACAGACTGATCGCCTCCATGCCACGCCGCACTGATGCAGTAATTGACGGAAAAGGAGCCCTGACCAAGTATTAAGTGCATTTAGTGAACATACATTTCAGTAGGCCTACATTTTGGATGTTGAAATAATTTTTCAAAGTTGGTGTTATAAAGTATTGTAATTTACTGAGATAATGACTATTGGGTTTTCATTGGCTGTTATCCATAATCATCAACATTAACAGAAATAAACACTTGAAATAGATAACTCTGTTTTTAATGACTCTATCTAATATACGAGTTTCACTTTTTGTATTGAAGAACTAAAATAAATTAACTTTCTGATGATATTCTAATTTTGTGAGATCCACCTGTGCATGTGTCAAAGTTGAAATCCTCTTTAAAAGGATGGTGTTATCTAAAAAAAAAAAATCTTATTTTTTCCCTCTATCTATCTATCTATCTATCTATCTATCTATCTATCTATCTATCTATCAATAAAAAATCATGTCATTTTTGTTCTGGACGCTAACTAATTTTAGACTAATACATCTTTTTCTGTAGAAATCCCTTTTCAGCAGTCAACTTATTATCTTTACAGACAGGATTGCAATGATAGGTAACAAAGTATATATACAGTAGAGAACACAAGATTACACCTTTTATAGTATTTGATGGTTACAGCACATCTCCTATCTCTCTCTGCACAATGACCTCTGCACAGATCACAGGCTGCAAAACTCTTCTATAGATGTTAATGAGTCAGATTCTGACTATTGTGGTCAGTTATCCGTGTAGCTGCTGTAAAACCTATATGTAAATGTTGTTGGCAGCAACTCAGGCAAGATGGAAGCCTATAATCATGTGTAGAAAATAGGTAATATAAAACAGATTAAAAAAAAAACACAATGCATCACAATCCGGTTTTAATTATTAGACAATAATACAGAGGATACATTCCATTTACATTACTTTATCAGCGTCTATGAATGTCACTCTTGGGCCAAGCTCCCAATTAAAGGCTCACTCATAACACAGACTGTACACTAATCAGTGTTTCCCTCTTGGCTGATTGACCCTTTAATCCTATGTCTGTTGCAATAAGGAGAAAGGCTGAAAGACATATGGGCCATACAGCTAGGAAGCCGAGCAGTTACAAAACAATAACTTAACATTCATTTCCACAAATCAAGTTAAAACGGAGCCGAATGTTTCCAGCTTTTTGTTAAATTCATATCACAAATAAAATGTTTATTTCTGATGACGAGTACCTGCACAAGGCTGTAAAATGGTACCTATCAATGTAGCTACTGTATTATCAGAAATATATTCACTTTACACAAATGCCAAAATGTCAGTCACATTTGTCATCAGAGTGACACATCACAATACATATTTCCCCAAATCTTCCTTAAAATTAACCACATGTTAAATAATACGTAATATCTTGGTATCTTCTATGTTATAACAGCGCTACCCATAAAAAATCATATGTGTACAAAGATGATAGGACAAAACAAAGGGTATAAAATGACATCATCAGCAAATGATATCCTGCCCCACATGTCCCAAGATCCTGTCCCATGTGTCCCATGATCCTGCCCCATGTGTCTCCATCCTGTCCCATGTGTCCCATGATCCTGCCCCATGTGTCCCATGATGCTGCGGCTGCCCCATCTCTCTCCATCCTGCCCCATCTGTCTCCATCCTGCCCTATGTGTCCCATGATCCTGCCTAATCTGCCCAGATATTGCGGCTTGCCACTTTTAGTAAAAAACAAAACCAAAAACACTTTCTCCTTTATGGACCTTGGTCGAGCGACGTAGTCTCCTCTATGCATATGAAGCACTAACTAGCCGGCGCATGACAATTACGTCATACGCCGGCGACGTACTGCCAATATCAGCTGCTGGCCGGTGATTGGCTGGCGGCTGCCATGCGGACCCACGCGGCTATAGTTTTTATCTGAACGTGGACACATCAGGATCCTCTTGTCCCTGGGGCCCAGTGAGCAGAGGGGGGTCCGGTCCAGTAATGCCTTGATGGCGGCCCTGATCCCAGGACTAGCTTGATATTCCTTTGAAGCCCAACAATAGACTGGCTTTCATAAGAGAACATAGTGTAATACTGTGGTATGGCAATATGCAGAACAAGCAAGCAAACTATTGTAGCTTTAAGTACTCTATGCGGATTAAGATATTAAGTGAAAATAAAAATAAAATGCTGTTAAACGTATAAAACTGTGGTTCATCCCCTTTTCCTTATCCAATAATAAGGAAGTAACATAAAATAAAAATACCATATTTGGTATTTCCATGCTCATAAAATTTAGATCCACCAAAAGGTAATAATAACCCATAATGTAATGGTGATAAAAAAAAAACTGAAACACCAAAACTACCATTTTTTAATTGCCACATCATACCCTGAAACATTCATTACAAAATGATCAAAACATGGGATCAATAAAAGTTAAAGCGTGGTACACAAAAAGGAAGCTCTCAAATAGCTCTATTAATGGAAACATTTTTTTTTTTTTAAAGTTTAAGAAATGGACGAATCAAAATATTTTTCAGCCACTAATATTATTGAAACGGTTTCACACATCAGTGCCTCCGGTACATGTAGTACACTTTTCTCACGTACCGGAGACACTGACACACATAGACCCATTCAAATGATTGGGTCTATGCAGATGTTAGCGTGCTTTGATGAACCGTGTGTCACCGTTTTTACCCGGATACACAGCCCGCCAAACGTTCCGCACACATGCACACGCATTAGCATCGCTCCCGGTTGTAAACTGTACATTCCTCTAGATATGGATTACTACGTGGGACTGACTGTACGCTGGACAAGTATGGTATATTGTTGCTCTATTATTTTGACATTTTTTCCAGGAGATTGAGAGCTTCGCTTGGAATGGCAGACTAGTAAAGATGGAAAAAGTGTGTATATTGTTTTATTTCATTAAAAGACTTTTTTCTAACTGTGTGGTGTGTTTGATTAACCCTTTAAAAACTATAGGATTAGTAAAGGAAAGGTGTCTTATTGACACCTCTCCATTACTAAGCCAGCTTAATGTCACCTTACAATAGGAAGGTGACATTAACCCCTCATTACCCCATTTGCCAATGCTACAGGGCAAGTGGGGAGAACTGGGCAAAGCTCCAGAATTGGCATATCTAATAGATGCGTCTTTTCTGGGCAGCTGCGGGCTGCTTTTTTTAGGCTGGGGGGCCCATATCCATGGCCCCTTACCAGCCTGAGGACAGCAGCCCGCACCTGTGAGTTTTGCCGAGTTGGTTTATAAATATAAGGGGGACCCCACGTCGTTTTTTTCTTTCCTCCCTTCTCCCCTGCTCACCGGCCGAGCAGGGGAGAACAGATGACAGCCAGCTTCAGCACCACATGCAGGGGAACAGTGCTTTTGTAGCGCTGCTTCCCGGCGGCCGTCCGTGTGGTCCTGATGTGACACATGGTTGCCACACATGTGCCACACGGATGTATCACACGGACACGGATATCTCCGGTATCATGTTTACTGGTACCGTGTGACGTGTGAAGCTGGTCTAAGTTGGGGTATTGTTTTGACCCCGTGGTCCTCAAGAACTATATCTCGTCCTCCAAAAAAAAAAACCAGCTGTCATGGGGGAATGTCAACAATAGAATAAAAAAAAGATATGGCTCTTGGAAAAAGAGGAAGAAAGAAATGATTGCGAAAAAAAATTGGTCGCATCATTAAGAGGCTAAAAATATTACTTTAAAGATGTATTCTGGGGCCGTGCCTCAAGGAATATGACATGAATTGGACTCTGAGAAATTAGCTCATGCATTTGTGTCAATTTTTCGCCTAAGCTTAAGATACTTTTTCCACTTTAGCAAGTTGCATTGTTTTTTGGGGGGGGGTTGATTGTCTTTTAAATATAGACCTAATTCCAAGTTTGTATCTTTCATTTATTGTAGGTAAACGTCTTTAGAATAAAGGCTGTGTACCTGGGCATGCTGACTGGCATACATATTGGACACGATGCTGTTGGTTATGGAGCTGGATGGTATCTAGATCAAATCACCATACAGGAGTCAGATAAGGCGGATATTAAATACCTGTTTCCATGCCAACGCTGGTTAGACACCGCAATAAATGACAAACATACTGACTGTAAGTTAAAGCTTCTTGGAAAATTCAGCAGAACTAATGAAAAACTACTTACATCCACTGAAGGTAAATTTTAACCTTTAAATTAAGACAATCAGACCAGTAATCCAATCTTCTGAGTGTTCTGTATGGCCACTTTACAATACAATACACAGGCGCTATATGCTACGTAATGTAGAAAATAAATATTACCAGTAAAAAAAAAATCACAGTCTTGTAGTAAAATAGTCCATGTATGTGCACAGCCACTGTCAATGGGCTGCTTTAGTAAAAACTTCACAGTCCTCATAACGAAACCCTAAGGACTTCTTCAGATGTCCGTTTTTGACCGATTACTTTGATCAGAGTGTGGCCCGAGTGTCATCCATATTTCTCATACATGGAGAAAAAAAAACTTTCTCTACCTTGTACTATGGGAAAGTCTGTGAACCAATGCTTGGCTCAGATGATTTCACACACCCATATATTTGTATTTCTGATTTTGATCCGACAAACTTTTAGGGTATGTGCACACGTTGCGGATTTTGTTGCGGATCCGCAGCGGTTTTGGCGCTGCAGATTCGCAGCTGTTTTCCATGAGTGTACAGTACCTTGTAAACCTATGGATAACAAAATCCACTGTGCAAATGCTGTGGAAAAAAATGCACAGAAACGCTGCGTTGTTTATTCCGCAGCATGTTCATTCTTTGTGCGGATTCCGCAATGATTTACACCTGCTCCATAATAGGAATCCGCAGGTGTAAAACCGCAGGTGGAATCCGCACAAAAAAACGCATAAAATCCATGGTAAATCCACAGGTAAAGCGCAGTGCTTTTTACCTGCGGATTTCTCAAAACTAGTGCGGAAAAATCCGCAGAGGTTCCATCTACGTGTGCACATACCCTTAGGGTATGTGCACACGTTGAGTAAAAACTCTGCACCATTTCTGTAACTCTTGGCAGATGAAAAAAACGCACATTTTTGCCTGTGATTTTCCCCTGCATTTTTGACTGATTTCAGTTAAGTCAATGGTGAAAAACGCACATAAAATTGACATGCTGCAGATTATTTTCTGCACAAATCCGCAAGTCAAAAATACTCAGAGTGTGCTCATGATACTTCAGGTTTCTCTTTTACTTTGCTGGCATCAGGATTTCTTGAGGTTTTTTTATCTAGAAAATCTGCAAGGGAAAAATGCACCAAATTTCCAATGTGTGAACACATCCTAAGGCCTCTTTCACACGTCAGTGTCTCCGGTGCGTGTAGTGACAGTTTTTTCACGTACCGGAGACACTGACACACGTAGACACATTAGAATCTATGTGTTTCTGCACATGTGTGTGTTTTCACACGGACCGTATGTCCGTGTGGAAAACACGTAGACATGTCCGTTTTTTTTCTGGCAGCACGTACAGCAATACGTCCAGCACACGTGCACACGGAGAACAGTGTGCACTCTCCTCCGTGTGCACGTACCGCCCGCAGGAGTGACAGCGCTACAGTAAGCGCTGTCCCCCCCGCTGTGGTGCTGAAGGCGGCATTCACCTCTTCTCCCCCGCAGGAGAGAAGAGATGAAAGATCAAGTTTTTGTTATTTTTTGTGAAAAATAAAGTTTGCATGTGACCCCTGCCTCCCACCCCCAGTGCACCGCCCGGCCCCTTGCAGAAGAAATACTCACCCAGCTCCCACGATGTCTCCACTCTCCTCTCAGCGCCGGCAGCCTGTCCTGTGTGAGCGGTCATGTGGGACCGCTCATTACAGTGATGAATATGTGCATATTCCTCACTGTAATGAGCGGTCCCACGTGACCACTCACACAGGACAAGGGGCCAGCGCTGAGAGGAGAGAGGAGACATCACGGGAGCTGGGTGAGTATTTCTTCTGCAAGGGGCCAGGCGGCGCACTGGTGGTGGGAGGCGGGGGTCACATGCAAACTTTATTTTTCACAAAAAATAACAAAAACTTGATCTTTCATCTCTTCTCTCCTGCGGGGGAGAAGAGATGAATGCCGCCTTCAGCACCACACAGGGGAGACAGCGCTTAGTGTAGCGCTGTCTCTCCTGCACGGTCTGTGTGGTCCTCAGGCGGCACACGGGTGGCACATGGATGCCGCACGTGTGCCACACTGATGTGCCACGTGAGCACACGGACACACGTACACGGATAACTCCGGTACCAATTTCTCCGATACCGGAATTATCTGGACGTGTGAAAGAGGCCTTAGAGTTTCTACTTAATAAGGTTTTTCTTGGAGTTTTTTGGAGCAGGTTCACTCCAAAACGCACCTGAATTATCATGTAAAACATTTGAAGGATTCTTCAATTTAATTTGTATTGTAAAGCCACATTGCTGATCATATGTGCAGTGATTTAAGTATTTTTTTTTTCCACTTCCGGTTATAAAAACACCAGGTGAAAAAAAAAACTAATGAGCATGCCAATGTCCAATCAATAGGCTGCATGAGAAAAAAAACTCTTCCAAAACTCTTCAAAAGACATTAGGGAATGCTTTAGTAAATGAAAAAAGCCTCCAAAACTCCCCACAAGAAATAATTTTTTTAAGTGGCTTCCAGTCGACGTTTTTGAATGCCTTTGATAAAAAAAACCTTTACTTCTTCTGCCTGATCTTGTGCAAATCTATATTAAAATTGTATTTAAGGCAAAAGCTCAGACAAATCAGGAGATTCACTATAATTATTTAACAGAAAACCATTTTTGGATAAACTGAAATAGTGAAAGAAAAAAAGAATAAAGCCAAACAACCAATATATTTTTATGAAAGTCTGATAGGATGCCATGTATTTGTTTGCCTTCCACCTTGTTTTGCTTACCAGACAGTTTGTTGAGGGAATAGCAGTATATAATGTTTTGGATTTTTTTTTTCTTTAGCCAAAGCTAATTATTTCCTATCTACTCATTGTTTTAGGAAAATACAGTGAAATCAAAACTGCAGTGCGTGAAACTGGCTTATAGCAGTGTTCACACTTTGCATTTTCATGCAGTATTTGCAAAAGCAGCATTTTTAAAGCTAATACTGGAGAGGGAACCTTAAGGACTTTTTGAACTGTTTTTAAGAATGGCTACAATTTAAATTATTTTTATGACTTGTTAAACAAATGACAACATTTTTTTTACAAATATGTTTGCTGCCGGTGTTGAAACACTTAAAAAGTCACCTGAATTTGAGAGAAATTTTCTTTAACTTTCTTTATACACAGAAATGATATGGCAGAAATTCATGAGTAAAAATCCATATACAGTATGGAGCGCCCCCACACCGCCGCAGGGCCGAGGGGTACCCGGAGCCGGGCCTCTGGGATCTCAGTCCTGGGGTTGTCACGGTGGCTAGACCCGGTCCGTGGCCCTGTCTGTCAGTGGGGGACGTCCGTTGCAAATAGGTGCTGTTAACGGTGGTATAGCGGTGCAGTTGTGGGGTGCAGGTCGCGGTAAATAACGAGGACACCAGGTTGCAGTCTCTTTACCTCTTTACTGGAGATCTCTCGGTCCTCAGTCCAGAATCCGGTCCACCAGGCTGCGCAAGTCCGGCCGGTTCAATGGCACCTCCAGAGTTCTCCTCGCAGGTGGAAATCAGTGCCTTCCTTCTTAGCGCTTTGTGTTGTAGTCCTTCCCTGCTATGCTTACGGAAAGTACCCCAAAACTGTTGTCTGTTTCTTAAGTTCCCTCACAACTCGATTAACTGATCTTCTGCTAATCTTCCGTCCCTTCCTGATGTTACAGTAAGAACGGCACCCGTTTGTCAGGTTGGCCTGGAGTTCTTCCGGGACCCTAGAGACGCCCCTCTCCCGCAATTGCCCCCCAAGACTTCATAGGTGATATGTGGTAGACAGCCCGCCTGAGACTGACTGTCCTGCCGCTGTTTGGAGTATGGCTTAAAGCTGTATATTATTCCACTCCCTCGGCGTTCCGGCCACCGGTAATGCGCCTCAGCAAGGTGCTGCCTCTTTCAACAAAACCCCTGCTGGTATTCTCCTTCTGCTTGATTTCGTTTCTCACTCAGCACAATCTATCTCACTTCTAATCCTTTCTTAGGGCACCGCCGCTATTCTGAGCAGGCACGGTCCCATTACGTTCTTTCAATGCCAAGCCTCTGCCAGGATCCCACCCCTGGCAGAGACCCTACTGTCTCTTCCTCCACAACACCCTCTCTCACTAGGTGTTGCTTCGTTCGATCCAGTCAGCTTTCTCTTCTAACTTCCTGCCTGACCCCCAGTTTACCCACTATGGTGGGGAGTGGCCTAATGAATAGCACCCTTAGCTCCCCCCGGAGGCCCAGCTGTGAAACATATTGGTGTCTGTGATACCTGATTGGAGGAACTCCTTCAGTGCCATCGAACGCACCATGGCTCCCCTTAGTGGCGGAGCCACAGTACTGCAACGACCAGGACTCTGGGGCGCTGCACTCCCCCCTGGTTAAACACAGTACTCCGGGACTGGGAAGAAAACAACAATACAGGTTAGCAAAAAGACATACAAATTTGTTGAGTGCAAAACAATAAGCATACTTGAACAGGCTTCCCTTTATGGGAGGTGAGGACACTTTAACGTTACAAAACATAATCAAATATCATAGCAACAGGCTACAATTAACTCTCATTACCCAACCGGGTATTCTACTAAGTGCAAATGCTGGAACAATAAATTAACATTGCCTTTAGGAAACATACACTCTTAGTTTACCAAAGGCCTTCCTATAATCACATTACAGGGCAAGGTAACTTCACATTCTCCTACTTTGAACCTGCAGGACCGCCTGTCCCTATGGCACCAGACCTACTGCCTCTCCTTTCTTTTACAGGACCGCCCCGTTCAGCCAGGGCCTACTGCCTTTCTCTACTATACATAGTATAGACATAACATTCCTTTCCATTTGAGAGCATGGAGCCCACTCTGCTTGGCTCCTATAAGGACTCACTCACTAACCCCTACGGGTCTACTTTCTGTCCTTAGTAACGAACTAACTTTCTATGGGGACGCAGGGTTTACCTTCTATCCTCACCTTCGTTATTACTTCTTTACTTTCAGTTAAACGGAACTCTACATCTACCCCTACGGGCTTTCTACATCTTTCTCTTCAAAGAACATTATCTAGGTTTCACATTTTAAACAAATTAAACACACATAACTTTTCCATGAAAAACAGTTACATTTCCTTCAAAGCATTATCTTGACATTACTGTTCTAAAACAGTATCACTTTCAAGTTCAATTCTAACCTCCCCTTTAAGAGGAGATCAAGTCTTTCTGAGGTAGCTCTTCTTCTCAGCCTACCAGTCCATGCAAAGGCTCCGGAATGGTATCTTCGCAAAATGTCTTTAAACAAAACCAGTAGGAAGCACCTTTAAGAAGGTGCAAACTATTTACAAGAAAGTTCAAATCATGCACAGTCCATGATTTCGCAGTTTGTGTAACTTTGTGCAAAACTTCAAGAAAACAACAATAGTGACCCCGGGTCAACAAAGGGGTCACCTTTTTAAAGTTTACCCTGGACGGGTTTAGCAGCAACTAAAGAACAAACAGTAACTATTTACATTTTCATAAAAGAGCATTCGATTCAGAATCCCCCACGAGGCGCCACCTGGCGGGGGAACCCCTGCAATACAGGCAGGTCAGGTTCCAGATTCACTCCCGCGGCCAGGTACACCCCATGGGTGCGGGTCTGTTGCACAACCAGATCGTGTGCGGTGATGAGGGTCTGCGTTCCCACGTCTTTCTGCGCTGGTACATCAGGAACATCGGTCACTTGGAAAGGCACTTCCTTGGCCACTACGGTGGTTGCGGGGGTCATGCGGCAGATCGCAGGTTCTGTGATCAGACAGGTGGGGGTGACCGGGGTGGTTACGGATCGATCACACGGTGGCACCTTGGCTACAGGGGCTGGTTTCTCTTTCTTGTAGACGTTCAGAGCAAACCACCCCTTTTCCCCAAAATGCCGGGTGTAAGTAACGCTGTCCCCCGGGTAGAGGTCCCGATCGGGGTGGCCCTCTCTAAGGTGTGACTCAACATCCCGTCGGTTGACAAAGATCTCCGCATATAGCCCCGGTTCCTTAATAAAGCCCCAGCCTCCTCGGAGCTTAAAGGTGGTGACGATGCCCTGCCTGCGCGGGGCCTGGTGAGTGGTGGGGTCCTTGCGGGCCCGATCCTTGACCGCCAAATCCTTTTGATGGTGAGCCTCCCGCCCAGCCTGATGTACTTTCTCCTCCTCTCGCCACCGATGTTCTAGCTGGATTTGGTATTCCTCCCAGCTTAGGGCCTGTACCATCTCCCCCTTCTGGGTCTCCACCCCGGGGAACCCCATAAGATTGGATCCGGGGTTCACCCAGCGGCACACCGTGCGCTCCGCGTGGACCTCACACAGCAAGGGAGTAGGGGTGATTGGGGCTCGCATACGGTGTTCCATGCCCGTGGCTTCCTCCCATGGTAGCAGGCGTTGGAGTCTATGGGTTCCCGGGAGAGGTGGTGCCGCTACAGGACCCACTAACACACCCTCGGCTGGCGGGGCAGGATCGGCGGACTCACCAACTGGTACGAGTTCACTTTCCGTAGCAGGTCCCGCTGGTTCTTCCGGTGAGAACTCCGATGTCCGGGAACCCTCTACCGGCTCCACCGGGTGCGGAGCCTGGACTTTCACATTCAGTTGGAGGAGCTGGTTATATAAGTCCTCCATCTCAGCTCTCAGGAATCTGGTGTTATCCACGGAGGACGGGCTACTGAGCTCATCCGGGTAGTCGGGGGAGACTTCCACTTCAACCCCACTGTCGGGTTCGGAGCTGCTGGCCATAGCGTCCTCCACGCGGGTCACTTCCTGGTCTTTTTCCCGCTCTCTCCTTCGGGAGCGGTTTCGTTTTCTCTGCCTCCGCCCCCCATTAAGAATTAGGAGGCGGATCTCTGCTGCTGACAGACACGTCCTCACCGTGCAGAAATATTTAGACTGGGCGGCAATTGCTGTTCGCGCTCTCCAACTTGTCTACGCCCACTCCACGCCCCTCTTCTCTTCCTGCGCTCTCCTCAGCGCTGCAATGGCGGCGGATTTTGGTGGCAAATGGCACAACACACAGTCTTTTCAATAAAGTACGGTTCAAGTACAGTAAATCACAGTCTCTAGGCACACATGACCTGATTCTTCAGGCTTAAGTAGATCCTGTTCGTGACGCCAAGATTTGGAGCGCCCCCACACCGCCGCAGGGCCGAGGGGTACCCGGAGCCGGGCCTCTGGGATCTCAGTCCTGGGGTTGTCACGGTGGCTAGACCCGGTCCGTGGCCCTGTCTGTCAGTGGGGGACGTCCGTTGCAAATAGGTGCTGTTAACGGTGGTATAGCGGTGCAGTTGTGGGGTGCAGGTCGCGGTAAATAACGAGGACACCAGGTTGCAGTCTCTTTACCTCTTTACTGGAGATCTCTCGGTCCTCAGTCCAGAATCCGGTCCACCAGGCTGCGCAAGTCCGGCCGGTTCAATGGCACCTCCAGAGTTCTCCTCGCAGGTGGAAATCAGTGCCTTCCTTCTTAGCGCTTTGTGTTGTAGTCCTTCCCTGCTATGCTTACGGAAAGTACCCCACAACTGTTGTGTCTGTTTCTTAAGTTCCCTCACAACTCGATTAACTGATCTTCTGCTAATCTTCCGTCCCTTCCTGATGTTACAGTAAGAACGGCACCCGTTTGTCAGGTAGGCCTGGAGTTCTTCCGGGACCCTAGAGACGCCCCTCTCCCGCAATTGCCCCCCAAGACTTCATAGGTGATATGTGGTAGACAGCCCGCCTGAGACTGACTGTCCTGCCGCTGTTTGGAGTATGGCTTAAAGCTGTATATTATTCCACTCCCTCGGCGTTCCGGCCACCGGTAATGCGCCTCAGCAAGGTGCTGCCTCTTTCAACAAAACCCCTGCTGGTATTCTCCTTCTGCTTGATTTCGTTTCTCACTCAGCACAATCTATCTCGCTTCTAATCCTTTCTTAGGGCACCGCCGCTATTCTGAGCAGGCACGGTCCCGTTACGTTCTTTCAATGCCAAGCCTCTGCCAGGATCCCACCCCTGGCAGAGACCCTACTGTCTCTTCCTCCACAACACCCTCTCTCACTAGGTGTTGCTTCGTTCGATCCAGTCAGCTTTCTCTTCTAACTTCCTGCCTGACCCCCAGTTTACCCACTATGGTGGGGAGTGGCCTAATGAATAGCACCCTTAGCTCCCCCCGGAGGCCCAGCTGTGAAACATATTGGTGTCTGTGATACCTGATTGGAGGAACTCCTTCAGTGCCATCGAATGCACCATGGCTCCCCTTAGTGGCAGAGCCACAGTACTGCAACGACCAGGACTCTGGGGCGCTGCAAGTATACAGTACGTTTTTCATGCTTTCAATGCAATGATTCTGCACATTGAAATCAGTAGAAAACACATCCATTATCCAAGCCATGTGGCCATGTAAGACATTGAAGAATAGAGCTTTTTTGCTGTGTTGCATTAGATCACGGCAATATGTGTCATGCGACACTGAAATGGCAGTGACACAATGTTGGCCGGGTGCCCACGATCCAGAACTAGCAGCGCTGCCATTTATTGAATGCAGGTAAATCTGCATGTGTTTACTGAAGCGTGCAGTGTCACTGGGTTCAATACATTTCTATTGATGTAGTTTCTGTTGCGGAGACTTCGTTGGGGTCTGGAAAGACACGCCGCATGTCCATCTTCGTGGGTGATCCACGGGTGTCTGTGGAAGCACAGTGGACATGGGATTTATTGAAATCCCATCCACTATGCTGTAACATCTCAATACTGTGGGTTTCACACTTCATAAGTACGCAGCGTCCAACCCGCAGCAACTTGTGTTTCTCCCTTCTACTAACCTCACTCTATCCAACATCAAATTTCTCCTGGAGGGTTCAACCATAACTCCCAAGCAGCATGCCCGCTGTCTTGGGGTCATATTAGACACAGAACTTTCCTTTACTCCCTATATCCGATCACTCACTCGCTCTTGTCACCTGCATCTTAAAAACATCTCCAGAATCTGACCGTTTCTCACCGTTGAAACTGCTAAGACTCTTACTGTCGCTCTTATTCATTCTCGTCTGGACTACTGCAACTCTCTTCTGATCGGTCTCCCTCTTACCAAACTTTCTCCTCTCCAATCCATCTTGAATGCTGCAGCCAGAGTCATATTTCTGTCCAGCCGCTTCACCGATGCCTCCATCTTGTGCCAGTCATTACACTGGCTACCCATTCGCTACAGGGTCCAGTATAAACTCATCTCTCTCACCCACAAAGCTCTCCACAGTTGTGCACCGCCTTATATCTCCTCTCTCATCTCTGTCTATCGCCCTACACGTGCCCTCTGTTCTACAAATGACCTAAGACTAACATCCCCCGTAATCCGAACCTCTCACCTCCGTCTCCAAGACTTCTCTCGTGCTGCGCCAGCTCTCTGGAATGCACTTCCCCAGACGATCAAACTGATACTTAGCCCCGACCTATTCAAGCGCGCTTTAAAAACCCATCTCTTTAAACAAGCCTACCACATCAACTACTCAGTAATCTAACTTTGCCCTGTTCCCTCCTTCCAAATATTATTCTGAATCTGCACCTTACTATTCATCTGTCTCCACACCCTCCATGCACATGATAACTGCACTTGATACTTGACTATTGCACTTAAACACACGGACTGATGACCGGATCATGCAGCTTTGTATGAAAATCCCTATGTATTATAATTGCCAGACCTGAAATAACGAGCACTTTTCACCTATTGTGTCCCCCCCATTTCCTTGTAGATTGTAAGCTTGTGAGCAGGGACCTCACTCCTAATGTCACTGTTTAAATTGTCTTAACTCGTACCGAATTCATTGTTTGTACATGTCCCCGCTTAATTGTAAAGTGCTGCAGAATATGTTGGCGCTATATAAATAAAAATTATTATTATTATTAACTCCGGATAGTGGGCACGTACCGAGACTTCTGACTTCTTATGGTTTTTCGTTGCGACCTGTGACATACTACAACTGTTACACAAAGTGGCAAATGTTTCTATGGGCAGGTACAGATGACCGTATATTCTCACATCCGAGAGAATTGAGTCGATTATGCAAATTATATTCTGATCAAACTCTAATTAGAGTGCGATCATAGTGTTTTCAACAGCAGAAAAAAAAGGCAGCAACACTTACCTGCCCAGATCTTGGAACAAATGCACTGCAGGGTGCAGCCAGCCCATAAAGCAAGATGTTAGCAACACAGGTGCAAAAAAACAGATCGACAGTCACTCTCCACATACCCACTCCTGGAGGGGGTGACTGCCCAGTATACACGTTCGGTCTTGCATGAGGGGTGTTCGCACTGGGATGCATTGAGAGTGTGCTGGTCAGCCTGCCTAATCGAATAATAGGGGCGTGACTAATAGGCTGTGAACCAGGCACTATGCAGTACCCTTGTGTGAACAACGCCCTATGTGGGCCTTTATTGTGCACTTGTATACTGGGCAGTCACTCCCTCCAGGAGTGGGTATGTGGAGAGTGGCTGTTAATCTGGTATTCTGCACCTGTGTTGCTAGCATCTTGCTTTATGGGCTGGCTGCACCCCGCAGTGCATTTTTTCCAAGATCTGGGCAGGTAAGTGTTGCTGCCTTTTTTTTCTGCTGTTGAAAATTGAATTTTTGTAGACCTTGGGTCTCTAGTGGCTATTTAGTTTTGCCATCATAGTGTGATCCAAATCTCGAGGGTGATGAGAAGAAGTAGAAACTCATTTCTTCCATCTTCTCCATTCTGATAGTTTATGAAAATCAGACTGCACTCAAACGTCATCCGTGTTCAGTCCGATGGTCTCCGCAGACTCAATAACTTGCATGGCTAAATGCGATCTGAATATCGGATCAATCTGTGGCCTTTGGTGATATTTTTTTTTTCCTCAGACTGGTTTGGTCTGAGGAAAAAATTTGACTTGTGCCCAGACCCATAGAATAACATTGGTCCGAGTGCGATCTGATGTTTTGTTGGATTTTCAATCACTGGCTGCAGGTCGCAAGGGAATCACTTGCTATAAACTTTATTGCAAGTTGCAGGAATACTACTTATCTGCAACTTCACTGTTGCTTCACAATTTATTTGCTGCCAATTCACAGTTGCACAAATTTTGGAACGTGATTTTTGTGAGAAGTGCTGAAAATGTATGCTGTGTACCGTCAGCCTTAATAAGATTTCCGAAATCCTGTTTGCTACAATGTAACAATAAATTATTACAGTAATCGAAACACGTGTTAACACACCCTCCATTTAGGCTCAGCTTTTGGCTAAAAGGATAGATAAAATGTAACATACTATTAGGAAACTGCAGAATGTGAGCTTGACTTAAATATAACTACATTTCTAACAGTCAAATACACTGCTCAAAAAATAAAGGGAACACTTAAACAACACAATATAACTCCAAGTAAATCAAACTTCTGTGAAATCAAACTGTCCACTTAGGAAACAACACTGTTTGACAATCAATTTCACATGCTGTTGTGCAAATGGACTAGACAACAGATGGAAATTGTTGCCAATAATCAAGACGCACTCAATAAAGGAGTGGTTCTGCAGGTTGGGGGACCACAGACCACATCTCAGTACCAATGCTTTCTGGCTGATGTTTTGGTCACTTTTGAACATTGGTTGTGCTTTCACACTCGTGGTAGCATGAGACGGACTCTACAACCCACACAAGTGGCTCAGGTAGTGCAGCTCATCCAGGATGACACATCAATGAGAGCTGTGGCAAGAAGGTTTGCTGTGTCTGTCAGCGTAGTGTCCAGAGACTGGAGGCGCTACCAGGAGACAGGCCAGTACACCATAAGACATGGAGGCGCCGTAAGAGGCAACAACCCAGCAGCAGGACCGCTACCTCAGCCTTTGTGCAAGGAGGAACAGGAGGAGCACAGCCAGAGCCCTGCAAAATGACCTCTAGCTGGCCACAAATGTGCATGTGTCTGCACAAATGGTTAGAAACTGACTCCATGAGGATGGTCTGAGTGCTCGACGTCCACAGATGGGGGTTGTGCTCACAGCCCAACACCGTGCAGGATGCTTAGCATTTGCCACAGAACACCAGGATTGGCATATTTGCCACTGGCACCCTGTGCTCTTCACAGATGAAAGCAGGCTCACACTGTGCACATGTGACAGATGTGACAGAGTCTGGAGATGCCGTAGAGAGCAATCTACTGCCTGCAACATCCTTCAGCATGACCGGTTTGGCAGTGAGTCAGTAATGGTGCGTAGTGGCACTTCTTTGGAGGGCTGCACAGCCCTCCATGTGCTTGCCAGAGGTAGCCTGACTGCCATTAGGTACCGAGATGAGATCCTCAGACCCCTTATGAGACCATATGCTGGTGTGGTTGGCCCTGTGATCCTACTAAGGCAGAATAATGTCAGACCTCATGTGGCTGGAGTGTGTCAGCAGTTCCTGCAAGATGAAGGTATTGAAGCTATGGACTGGCCCTCCCATTCCCCAGACCTGAATCCAATTGAACACATCTGGGACATCATGTCTCATACCATCCACCAACGTCACGTTGCGCCACAGACTGTCCAGGAGTTGGCATATGGTTTAGTCCAGGTCTGGGAGGAGATCCCTCAGGAGACCATCCGCCCCCTCATCAGGAGCATGCCTAGGCATAGGCATTGTAGGGAGGTCATACAGGCACAGGCACAGGGAGGCCACACACACTACTGAGCATCATTTTCCTGTCTTGAGGCATTTTCACTGAAGTTGGGTCAGCCTGTAACTTAATTTTCCACTTTGATTTTGAGCATCATTCCAACTCCAAACCTCCGTGGGATATTAGTTGTGATTTACGTTGAAAATTTTTAGGTTTTATTGTTCTCAACACATTCCACTATGTAGTGAATAAAAATTTACAACTGGAATATTTCATTCAGTGATATCTAGGATGTTGGATTTTAGCGTTCCCTTTATTTTTTTGAGAAGTGTATAATACCTCAGAACAGAAAAGGATGATCATTTAGTCAACTCACATTATGTGTTAGCGATGGTTCAGTGGACAGCGTAAAAAGGAGAAACTAACATAGGAATGCAATTTGTGATATAAATATCTTAAAACTGGAGTATTTAGTGACTTGTTACAGGTCTCGGTGGACTTGTGTCAGAGTGAAATATACAAACAGTTTGCTATAATGCTCCATAAAACTCATTTAATAATGCACCACAAACACACAAACTTTTTATATATGTGACATAAATTTGCTGCTGATAATTCCCAGTTACACTTCTAGATGACAAACCATCATAGCTGAGAAATTACCGCTGTGAAATCATCCCAACTGCAGCCCTCGACTTTCCACATATGCATCAATGTAATAGAATTCAATCAATTTTAAAAGCTTCCAAAGTCTCTCTTTCTCTCGTATATACTGTACAGTGATGGCTGGCAGTGTTGGCACACCTAAAATTGTTTCAGAAAATGATGCATTTCTCTCTGAAAATGATTGCAGTTACACATGTTATTCTATACACACGTTTATTTTCTTTGTGTGTATTGGATCAACACACAAAAAAATGGAACAAAAGGCAAATTGGACATAAATTCACACTAAACCCCCAAAATGGGCAGGTCATAATTGTTGGCACCTTCAGCTTAATATTTAGCTGCACACCATTAGGAATATATAACTGCAATCAGTCACTTTCTATAAACCATCAATAAACTTCTTAGACCTCACAACTGGAATTTTGGACCACTCTTCTTTTGAAAACAGCAATTTTAAGATCTCCCCACAGATGTTCAATGGGATTTAGAGCCAGACTTATTGCTAGCTACTTCAGGTCTATGAGACTGTGAGTTGTCTCATAGATGCCTCTCCACTACTAAACTGTGGGCTTGATGTCACCTGACAATACAAAGGTGACATCAACCCCACAAATATGAACCCCACTTGCCACCGCTATAGGGTAAGTGGGAAGAGCCAGGCAAAGCACCAGAATTTGCACATCTAATAGATTTTCTGGGCAGATGCAGGCTGCTATTTTTAGGCTGGGGGGCCAATATCCATCGCCTCTGTAGTGCAACGGTGTCCTCACAGTGCAGTGATGAGGCAGTGACCCAGGAAAGTTCAAAGTTAATGTAGTTTTAATGTCCAAAAGCTCACAAACAAAACAAACGTTATCCTCCGGATCGCAGCCTGGAAACAAGACAGTCCGTAAATGTGTCTGGCTGCCGAGGGCGACTGCACCACTGTATCACGCTGCAAGGTGCCAGAAGTTCACTCCACTTGGCTCTGTGTTCCCTCACTCAGGCTGAGCTTTTGCAAAACCAACTGCTCTGCAACTTGCAAACTCCATACTGACACACCCAAGCCTCTGCTGCAAGGGTTTTTCACAATAACCTGTGGCCATAGGCCACATGGAAAACCCACTACGGGGGAAGAAACAAACTGCCCCACTACCTTCTTGTAGTCCGTTTCAAAAATAAAAGCCCATGACAGGTTTTCCTAAATCTGCTTTGGACAAATAGCTTGCCCAAAGCCAACACTCACTTTTATTCTACATTGCAATTACAGCTATGCCTGTGACTGCAATGCACTCCCATGGCCTCAATATGCTTGTGTGCGCATCCTGGGAGACACATAACGACTCTTGCATATGACCCTCATCACTGCCTCACACCCCTTACCATCCTGAGAATACCAGCCCCCAGCTGTTTGCTTTAGCAAGGCTGGTTGTCAAAAATGGGGGGACCTCATGTCATTTTTTAAAATTATTTATTTAAATAATTAAAAAATATGGCATAGGGACCCCTCTATTCTTGATAATCAGCCTTGCTGAAGCTGACAGTGGAGGGTTGCAGCCCCCAGCTGTGAGTTTTGCCTGGCTGGTTATCAGAAATACAGGGAAACCCACGCCATGCTTTTTTTAAATTATTTATTTACAGCGCAGGAGCCAGCTAATGAATACACCCATCAGCCACTCCTGCTTTCGCTGTTATTAGCAGCAGCAGGTGTCGGATGATGGGAGCTGTAGTCCTATCAGCTGACACCAGTGACCGGAGGTAAACTTTACACCTCTGATCATGGCTGAGCGCTCACGCTGTCTATTGATAGCGTGGGAACCGCAGCTCTCTGACCGGCGGGGATCATTTCACTGCCAATCAGAAGCGGTGTTTGTCTCGCTGTCATGCACATTACAGAGTGACAAACAGTCCTGGTGAAGTCCGTGTTCAATGTTTGTGCCTGAACAGTAGGTGTTCGGTACGGACGCCGAACTTTACTGTTCTGATTTTCCCATCTCTACTACCTTTTTATTGCTGCTCTTTTGTTGTCTCCTGTGCCTGCTGATAAAGTTTAGTGGCTATATAAAAATTATGATTTAAGTTCCTTAGGTTTTTGCACCAAAAACGCAGCAAAAACTGATACCTGCATTTTTTGCTGCATTTTTGCACTTACTCATTTTTTCCTATGGGTGAAAAATGCTGCAAATACGCAGAAAAATAGCTGAAAGAAATGACATGCTACAGTTTGCAAAAACGCAGCAGTTTTCCAAATCAGTCAGGAAAATAAAACCAATGTGTGTGCAGGAAATTTTTAAAATCTTACAGACTTTGCTGGTACTGTAAAACACAACTTAAAATTTGCATTAAAAAAATGCTGCAAATATGCAATGTCTTAACATAGCCTTAAACCCCTGGGTCTCTGACTTCTACTGCAAGTCAATTAGTTTTGCTACTTGACTTGTGCTCCAGTCTGTGCTTCTGCTATTTTCCTGATTCCTCCTGTTTTATGACCATGGCGTGTATTTTGACCATCCTTTTTTTTTATGTCTTTGTTCCTGACGTAACCCCCTGGAACTGACCCGGCTACCTGGCTATCAGTCTTGCAAGCTTGCGCCATCAAACAGCACCTGACTCTATGGCCTTTGGCCTGGGGCATGTATGTGAGTCCAGATGCCTATACTAGGGTTAAAGGGTGAAGGCCAGGGCAACCCCTGGATTCTGTGTAGTAGTGTAGTGTAGTAGCTTGAGCCAAGCCTGTTTGCGGTTGCCTGTTTTGGAGTTGACAGGTGACTACGAACAGAGCCAACGTGGCACTCAGGTTTTGTGACATTTCTCTTCTAACTGGTGCCTTAGCTGACAACATGAAATTGGAAGAGGTTTTCATTGTTAAGTAACTGCCTTGTATTCTTGTTAATTAGAAATTTGTTGTCTAAACTTTAGCTTTGTACCTTAGACGTTCATTGGGATGTCCTCATTTTGCAACATTGTCTTAAATGAATTAGTTAGGAAAATTACTTGTTTGCAATCAATGTTCCAAATTTGTGGATTTATTTTGTATATGGTATTTCATAAAAAATGATGATTCTGAAAGGAAGCTAAAGGTTTTCTGACAAAGGTGTCAAGGTTCTGTCAAGGTTATATATTATAGATTGATAAAGTATGCTTTCATATTCAATTTGCATCTTTACTTTCTATATCATATACTGTAAGTCAACAAAATAATTAAACTAGTCTACCTTCGGTCATTGATTGAAATGAAGCTTTCAAGAAATTTTGCATAAATCAATATTATAAGCTAATATAAGATAATGTCTAATATATGTTTCTTTCCCCAGTTATGAGCTACTTCTTCCTCTTACACTCGCCTCCTTAGCTTGTCATCCACTCTGGAATAACAGCTGAAATCTGAACTGCTATGTCATTGTGGTGCAGTGTTACACAGCGCAGTACAGTCATTACAGAGTTGGGGTCACAAGGCATGAGGAGCAGAGTAAGGAAACAGACAGGGGGAGACACTAAAAGATCTCTCTGAGATTTCTAACAAATCTAATACCTCACATTAGAGCTTGATTCACATCCATATAGCTCAGTACTCTTCTATAAATTCCTTTCTGCTGCTGCTTCTATCTGTGTGTTGATACCGGAATGAGGAGCAAGAATGCCTCTATGTTGTGCTGTGTATGGGAAATAGCATAGCAGCTAGTCACCCACCTCCCGCTCATGGCCCAATGTTAATTGAGAGAAAGAGAAAGCACCTACAGATGGGGGAAAACTGGGGAAAATGCAGAATACAAGTCATACAATGGCCAGATATACTGTTATCCCTAATGTACTCATACAGAACAGTTTATTCTGAAATGCTTCCTGAAAGTATAGTTACCTTTTAAAGGGAATCTGTCAGCAAGTTTTTGCTATGTAATCTGAAGACAGCGGGAGATAGGGGCTGAAACACAAAATTCAGAGATGTGTCACTTGTCAAAGTGTGTGCTGTTATTTATTAACTGTGAAGGATTTATCACTAAGAGATTAACATTGCTGGACTAGTCCAGCAACTAAGCATGTCACTATCTATGGACTTTGTACACTAAGAGCCTAGTGTGGGTGGAGTTAGCTTACTCAGCTCTGCTTCATTCTGAATATAAAAAATAATTGTGTCAGAACAGCTGCACCTTGTAAGCGATAAGTCATTGGATTCAGCTTCTCTTTGTCTACATCATGCTGCTCTCAGATAAGTTAGCAAAAACTTTCTGACAGTATCCCTTTAAAGTATTCCTATAATTTCAGGCGAACTTGCAGCAGGATTGCTGTGTCTGCCTCTAGCTCCTTCCCCTCCACTCTCCATAGAACTTTGTGAGTAACCAGCCGCCATTGTTTATCTCAATAATGGGAAAGTCTGTATTCACAGAAGGCAGATTTTTACCTGAGAGTTAAGAATATTGAAGCAGTTTCTAATCTGCAGCAAGTCAACTATTTTAATGTGTTTTTGACCATTTAAATGAGTGTGAAAAAATAGCATCAAAATACACGCAAAAATGTACATATTTTACAGTGTTTTCCTGCCAACATTTCAGCATTTGCAGCAGATTTATCTGCTGCAAATATTGCATGTGTGCATACAACATTTTCTTTTCAGGCTGATGAGCTTGTTAAGTTTTTCAAGAGAAAGATGCTTCAGGAAATACCTGCTTTTTTCCATAAGTGCCTTTATCAACATTTTTTTCTGTTTTCAGAGTGCTTTTTCAATGTTTTTGACCCAGTGAATTTTTCTTACCATTTTTCCAGTGTTTTGTGGCATTGTTTGTACTAGCATTTTCAAGGCATTTTTTTAACTCCATTCAACAATGAAAAAACTGATGTCAGTTTTTGAAGCAAAAGAGCTGTCAAAATGTTCAAAGGGATGCCTGGGCATCTTTGGGGCCTTTTGATTCTTCCAGTTGATTTCTATTCTAAAGTATAGTTCGTCTTCAGAGGGGAAAACTCCTGAAAAATGGTCAGCTTATCTCTTTTAACTGCTTGGCATCTTTGGAAACGTAAAGGCTATGTGCACACGTTGCGGATTTAGATGCGTTTCCGCAGCGTTTGTGGATGCACAGAATTGCCTCAAATCCACAGTGCATTGTGCACACAATGTTAATCAATGGGAAATACAAAAATGCTGTGCACATGCTGCGGAAAAAAAAGCGCAGAATCGCAGCATTTTATTTTCCGTAGCATGTCAGTTCTTTTTGCGGATCTGCAGCGTTTCTGCACCCATTGGTTCTGTCAAATCGGGCACGCAACTCCACAGCAAAACCGCAGATCTTTTTAAACCTGTGGTTTTGCTGCGGAGTTGCGTGCCCGAAACCCTGCAGATTGGGAGGGGCTGAGCTGTGTGGGGATGTGCGGGTACAGTATAGTCCCATCATCCGGCTACTGTGTTCAAGTGTAAAAAAAAAACACATACAACATACAGTACATACATACCTATCACCTAGTGCCCGAAGCCCTCAATCACCTGTAAGAAATATAAAAATAATAAACCAACAATATACTCCCTGATCCTCAGTAATACATGTAATAACGAGTGTCCCAAGATGATCCCCCGTGGAGAGCTATTGCGTCAGCATATGCAACCGCTCTCCAGTGGCACCGGTGATACGTTGACGGAAGGTATCCTTTGGCACTGTATCCCTCCACCGCTGTGAGTACAGTATAGTTCATACTGTGACTTGCAGCCCAGCTGCGTGGGAAAAGTCTCATGCAGCAGTGCCGTAAAGTGAGAGCAATGAACTCATTGAACCCTCAGTGATAACACTGCAGGAGCCATTGTCTCCTGTCAGTGTGTCACTGGAGGCCTATAGATCTCCTGATGTGACTGCTCTATAGGGGAGATCGTCGCGGGACACTCGTTATTAATTGGACTGCGTCAGAGTATATGGTTGGTTTATTATTTTTTATTTTTTGCAGGCGATTGATGGCTTCAGGGAATTAGACATGGTTGTAAGTATGGTGAAATTAAGAATATTAAAATACTTTTTTCTGTCTGTGTCTTTTTAATTCTTTCACTACTATAGGATTAGTAATGGATAGGTGTCTTATTGATGCCTCTCCATTGCTAACCAGGCTTGATGTCACGTTACAATACAACGATGACATTAATCCCTTATTACCCCATATGCCACCACTACAGGGAGTGGGAAGAGAGAGGCTAAGTGCCGGAATTGGCGCATTTTACAGATGTGCCATTTCTGGGGTGGCTGGGAGCTGGTATTTGTAGCCAGGGGGGCCAATATCTATGGCCCCTTCCTAGGCTATGAATATCAGCCCACAGCTGTCTGTTTAGCCTTTCTGGCTATTAATTATAGGGGGACCCCATGTCTTTTTTTGGGGGGTCCCCCTATTTTAATAGCCAGTAAAGGCTAAATATACAGCTGTGGGCTGATATTCATAGCCTGAGAAGATCCATGGGTATTAACCCCTTCCCAGGCTACAAACATCGGCCCCCAGTTGCTGGCTTTCCCACTCTGGACTTGAAAATTGCGTGGGAGCCCGCGCATTTTTTTTTCCATTTTTTGTGTACACAGTGCTATATAATGGTTAAAATATATTAAAAGGATAAAAACTAAGATGGGAGCAGTGCTTCTTCACCTTTAAGTGTTTGTTTTGAAAACTTTTTACTTGACGGTGTCAAATTTGGAGCGGATTCTATGAGGAATCCACATCATAGAAGTGATGGCTTTCCTTTCTTTCCCTGCAGCGTTCTTAAAATCCTCATTAGAAAAAAAACACTCACAAATCTCATCATCCTCGTATGAACAGCAAAGTGAAGTTTACATTGAAATTTAAAAATGTTCTAAGCACATTTGAAGTGTTTTTTTTTTCTTTAGGATAACCAGGGAAGACAGTGATCGATAAATAGTTTTATGTACTTGCGCTACATAACATACATAATTAGGAGGGTTTAGCAAAAAAAAGTTTACAGAACTGCTTAAGAGACAATGTGATTACTGTGCAATTTGCCAGGAGACATCATTTATCAGTTGTGGGAAGTTGTTACATCATCAGTATAGTAAATGTGTTCTTTGCAGTTAAGTTTGCAATGAGACAGTAATGACAAAAATTGTATTAACTGTTTATACAGGGACAATCCATGTCGTTCTGGTGACAGAAAATTTTTCCAACCTTGTAAATAATTCTACTGTGTCTTTAACAATTTGCTGTAAATATGGAAATTATAAACCTGTCAAATATGCAAAAGAAGAACTAACCGGGGGTGAATCCATACACACAGTAGAGATCAATGGTAGCCTTGGATCTATCCAAAAAGTGCGACTTGAAATGGAGGATGACCAAAAAGACAATAGCTGGTTCTGTAAAATGGTAAGTGACACTAATTGTGGCCTAAATCAAATGTTATTGCCTGCATTAGACTATGGAGTTATTACTGTAATGTTACTGATCGTCTGACATTTTGTACTAACAAGTGAAAGTGAGAGCCTGTATTTCTAATGATTCTCAGAAGGTTAACCTCATTCATCACTGTACGTATTAAGCAGCTTCCAGTACTATAGACCTTTAAAGGAGCGTGAAGGGATAGACACCTACTATACCAGCATTGAAAAGCACAGATTTGTGGGACAAGACACATAAACGATATTAACAGTGTGACGGGCGAGGCATAGGTAGGCCATATGTACACAAAATACGATCGCACTGCGTTTTTTGCAGGTTTTTTCCAAAATCGGGATAACGACATGACACTTTTAGTGATTTTGTTCTGAGTTGGATGGATGAACTTTGGCTTTTAAATAGAACCTATCACTTCTGAGAAAAACACAAAATATAAATAGACATTCTCACCTTTCCTTAAATTAATAAATCGGATAGTTTTCCTAAGTATTGCATTTTGTTTTAATTTTACCAGTGTGAACACAAATTCTGGGGAGATTCTCTTTTCTTGAAGGCATCAACTGGGGGGGGGGGGGGCATTAAAAACAGTATTTAGATGGTAACTAAAGCTTTGTGCTCAGATTTTGCAGGATTTTACCTGTTTGGTAATATGGTCGATCACTGCTCTATATAATGCCAAAAGCAAAATAGAAACATGATGAAATAATGTGTAAAAAATAAAGATTATTATTATTATTATTATTATAAAAATAAAGAAGAAAGATTATTATTATTATTATTATTATTATCATTATTATTATTATGTATCAGAAAGACTGCAAATCAGCAAAAGGCAAATTAAGGAAACCTTTTTCTCACCTCCCCCAAGGCTCCTGAATTTTTCTCAATGCAAAATATTGATATATGTCAACTATGTGATAAGATGCACCCCACATAAAAGCAGAAGACTCATATGCTTCTAAAGACATGCCATAGTTGCTTTTAAAGAACTAATGTGCACAATGAGGACAAGGTTGCTTCTAAAGGGTCAATTTACTAGAATTGGACCAAGCAGCTTATAAAGGTGTTATCTAAGTCTCTCAGTACATAAAGACAGTGCCCACAGCAGACACATTGAGGAGCTATGAAAGCTTTTATGTTTGCAACTTTTTTTTATCTTATTAATCCCCTTGATGATCTACGATAGCCAGGAATCCATCTTATATTGCTTCATAAATTGAGGGGACCTGTCAACAGCAAATAGGCTATTAACTTGCAGATATGGGCTTAATCTGCAGGTCAGTAACGTTACTAACCTGTCTAACGCCTGCACTTTGCCGAACACTGCAAGGAGAAAATTAACTTTATTCTCCCTGGCAACGTTCAGTATCAGTCACCAGGGCTGCACCGCCGCTGTTTCAGTCACCGCTCTGAGAATACAGAGCATTGGCTTTAGCTCTGGAAGGGACCATCATGTTCAACCCCCTGCTCCATGCAAAATTCATTCAACCATCTCAGACAGATGTCTGTACTGCCTTTCTTTCAAGACTTGAATTTTTGAATTGAAGGAGAACTCACCACCTCTGCTGGCAGCCAGTTCCACTCATTGATCACCCTCACTGTCAAGAAGATTTTTCTAATATCTAATCTGCATCTTCTCCCATTTCAGTTTCATTCTATTGCTTCTTGTTTCCTTGTGTAAATGATAGTAAGGATGATCCCTCTAAATGTGACATTCCTAGACAGCTCTAAAATCTCATCTCAGCCTTCTTTTTTGCAAGCTAAACATTCCCAGATCCTTTAACTGTTCCTCGTAGGACATAGTTTGCAGTCCGCTCACCATCTTTTGTAGCTCTTCTCTGAACTTGCTCCAGTTTATGTGGGGTTTTTTTTAAACGTGGAGCCCAGAACTGGAGGGGGATAATCACTTCACGTGATCTAGACTCTATGCTTCTCTTAATACATCCCAGAACAGTACTTGCCTTTTTTGCTACTACACGACACTATTGACTCTTGTGCAGTCTGGGATCTATTAGTATACCCAAGTCCTACCATTCTCTAGATGTAATTTTCATTTTTCTTGCCCAGATGTAGAATCTTACTTTTCTCCCTGTTAAATGCCATTCTATTAGCCACTGCCCACTCTTCAAGCTTATCTAGATCCTTCTAAAGAGGGTGAGAACTATTTGATTTTGACATTTTACACAAGTTCTACTATTTGGAGACCACTTTGGTGGAAAAAGCCTTCAATTAGGGATGAGTGAATCCGAACAGTAAAGTGTACAGTACCGAACCCCAAACACCGACTTTTTATTAGAAAGTTTGGTTTACTGTTCGGGTTTGTATGCTGAATAAAGTTTGTTGAAAGACTGCAGCACAGCCAATCAACAAGCTTTTAGGCTGTGGTCATTTCCCGAGCCATCACAGCCATGTCAAGTATTAGCATGGCTGTGATTGGCCGGTGCACCACGTGATACAGAATGTATAAATGACAGATCACTAGTGTCACCACCATTCTGCTCTGCTTATGGTAGGGACAGGATGCAGCTGGAGTAAGGGACAGTATTAGGTTTTGTGTCTGCGCAGTTTTCAAAAAAGCCTCTGTGTCTGCGGGAGTAGTGTGCCTACAACTAATTTTTTCTACTCTGCACCCTTGTCTGTGGGAGTACTGTGCCTAAAAACTGCTGAAACAAATTAGTGCATCAAATAGGGGACGTGGATGTGGTCGTGTAGTGTGCATGTAGTACAGTCTGTTGCAGTGTGACCATAACACAGGCTGGTGTAGCGTGCCCATAATGCAGCCTGGGGGAGCATGTCGGTAATACAGTCTGGTGCAGCATGTTTGGAGTACATCTTTTCCACAGTCCACAGCTTGATAGCTTTCTTACATGCACTTATTGACAGATTCATGTTTTTCATGTTTATCTATAGTCAGAAATTCGTAAAAGCAGGCAAAATTTACTCATTGGGTAACCATTCGCAGTTTCATTGTGCCATCCGTGTGTGGGAATTGTGGGAGACTTTAGAATAAGCTACTGGAGCTGCAATTACTGCGACTGCTGGCACAAGATTTGCCCTCCAAAATATCCTTATTAAAGGATTTAAAGTACTCATTCCAACTCATTCTAAAGAGTCATGGATGGGTATATTGTCTTGCTACATCACCTGCTCAGGGGTGGCTAATTTGTGCAACTGCTGCCTTCTTTGGATGTGGTAGTGGTTTCTAAGGCTTACTCTCAGGAATCAAAACCCTGGTTCTTACCCGTGGTCATCATAGAAGGAAGCCCATATGGTGGGGAGATAGTCAGAAGAGAGAGCGGCTTGCTGTGTGGGCAGGTCCCAAAGCGGCAGGCATATGGAAAACACCTCTTGCACTAGGAGGATGAGGTGATTGGCCTCTAGAGGACACCGTGGCCACCCTGCTTCATCACCCAGTGCACCCATGGCGACGTTCAGCATCGTTTGGGAGAGGGACGAAGGCATGGGGGCCTATGCGAAGCCTCTGTCAGGCTTAGATCTGCCTCCGCCATGGGTGTTCCTTGATCCACCAGCAGACAGGTGTGGGGATTGGGATGTCAGGGTTCACCACACCTCTGGCACAAACTGGGTAAATATAGTGGTGTCTGGGGCTGAGACTGAATGCATTTGGGCGCATGTCCTACACCACCAACATGTGTGCCATGTTGCGCTGCTTTGTTTAATCCACAAACATGGTAAGCGCTGCTGATGACATCATCAGTGTTACTATCCCACTTTTATGCATCCTTGAAAAATAGCTTTAGGCAATGATGGATGAGTTGGTTGCACAGGAGGAAGAGGAGGAGGAACAGGGAACATTCACACCATTATCAAGCCAGTCATCCACATATGGCACGGAGAGTGGGTTCTTGTACCAACAGCCATGGGACAGCAGGGAAGCACTCAAAGCAGTTCACAGGCATCACTAGGCTGGGGTGATACAGAGAACCCAGTTGATACACCTCCCACCAAGGACAGCTTGTCATTGCCTCTGGGCAGTCTGGCACACATGAGCCAATACATGCTGCTGTGCCTGCGCAATGACTGCCAAGTTGCCCAGATTGTTACCAGTGCTGATTACTGTGTGTCCACTCTGCTGGATCCCTGCATCAAGGACAATGTACCATCCTTACTTCCAACACAGAGCGAGCTTGGAAAATGCAGGAATACAAGCGTAGTAGTGACAGTGTTTCCAACCTGACAGCGGGGGCTCAGTGGAAGCACAAGGCAGAGGTGGAGGAGGAAGTCGCCAACGCAGCTGGGGCACCAGCACCACTTCAGAAGGGAGGGTTACCGTGGCTGAAAAGTAGAAAACCTTCCTCAGCACGCCACAACATCCGGCACCACCTTCTAATACAGGAGGCAGCATTTCAACAACATGCTGGAAGAGTAGGTGTTCAATCGTCTCCATATATAGAGTGATGGGTCTGCCTTATTAAGCTTCTGGGTCTCCAAATTGGACACATGGTCTGTGCGTGCCCTTTACACCTTTCATGTGCAAGACGTCTCTGGGGCAAAAGTACTGTTGAAGCGTGTGTTTAGCATGGCAGGGGGTGTGATCAGACAGGCTCACCCGCCTGTCTACAATCAATGTGGGCATGCTCACATTCATTAAAATGAACCAGGTGTGGATCACATACGACTAGTCCTTACCTTTTGGCTGACTAGAAAAGTAGACCAACTGCACCCTGCCATTGTTATACTCCACCTCAGTTTGTTCATTATATTTGCCATTCCCAATGTATTGGGGCCTGTCCTCCCTTAAAAAAAAAAAAAGGCAAAAACTAAACAACAAAAAAGTGTTGGCTACCTCCTCTTCCACCTATACATCCTCCTTGATCTCCTCCTCTACTTGGACCTGCGCTTCCTGATTCAAGATTATTTATTTATTATCTATTTATGTTATTTTACAGTGGTTGTCCCATGAACAAAATTAATTTTAATCAATTCATCTTGGTATAATAATAATTTCCACAATTGGTTATGTTTAAAAAGTGTTCCTGTGCTGAGATAATAAAAAAAAAGTGCCCCTGCTGTGTACTGTGTAATGGCCGTGTCTAAACAGGCAGGAACAAGGTCTGATTATACCACATCTCCTGGGCAGAGGAGGAATCAAAAGACAATACTGACATTACAGCAGGGGATCACCAAGGATTTCTTTTGTCAGGTATTCACTGACTGTTTTTAACCCCTTTACCCCACATCCTTGGCAACAGCAGGGCACCGAACTTTGAACAACTCGTGGACAACATGCTCACAGCATATCATTTGATGAAATGCAATGTCACTAAAAGTGCATTTTCTACATTCTCACTTTGACTTTTTTCCAGCCAATCTTGGTGCTGTTAGCGATGAACACGGTGAAAGATTTCACCAAGACATTGCGCTGATGGAGAAAAGGTACCAGGGAAAGTGAAGTACGTCAATGCTGGTTGATTATTGCTGGAATCTTATTCGAGAAGCATCTGACACAGATTATAAACTAAAGTCGTCTTCAAAACACTTTTGAACAATTGCTTTTGCTACGGACATCGATGCACATGTATGTAATATCTCGGACATCATAATGCAGACTATAAACTGTTGTTTCTTAACCCCTTACTGCCAGCTGACAGAATAATACGTCAGCTGGCAGTATCCCCTCTTTGAGGTGGGCTCCAGCGGTGAGCCCACCTCTAAGCCGCTACATGTCAGCTGTTTTTAACAGCTGACACGTGCACGCAATAGGCGCGAGTGGAATCGCGATCCGCTTGTGCCTATTAAGTAGTTAAATGCCGTTGTCAAACTCTGAGAGCATGCATTTAAATGCACTTCTGGACGACGGTCCAGAAATACACGCAGCGATGACCCCCGTCATGTGATCGGGGGTCATCACTGCGTTGCCATCACAACCAGAGGTCTCCTCAAGACCTCTATGGTTGTTGATGGCAGATTGCTATGAGCGCCTCCCTGTGGTCGGCGTTCATAGCAAGCCTGCAATTCTGCTGCATAGAGGTGAGCATTATCTCTATGTAGCAGAGGCGATTGCTTTATGGCAGCTTCTAGCCTCCTATGGAGGCTATTGAAGCATGCCAAAAGTAAAAAAAAAAAATGTTTAAAATATTAAAAAATAAAAAAACATAAAAGTTCAAATCACCCCCCTTTCGCCCCAATCAAAATAAAACAATAAAAAACAATTAAAAAATCAAACCTACACATATTTGGTATTGCCGCGTTCAGAATTGCCCGATCTATCAATAAAAAAAAAGAAAATGATCGCTAAACGGTGTAGTGATAAAAAAAAAATCAAAACGCAATAACGGGCAATCAAAAGAATGTATCTGCACAAATGTGGTACCATAAAAAAGTCAGCTTGTCCAGCAAAAAATAAGCCTTCACACGGCCATATTGACGGAAAAGTAAAAACGTTATGGCTCTGGAAAGAAGGGGAGTGAAAAACGAAAAATCGAAAAAAGCTCCGGTGATGAAGGGGTTAAATACCTTATGTGATACAGACTTTTGGAGCACATATTCGTTTTCAGCATATCAAAATCTATAAGATACAATAAAATTTTCTCAAGGGACAAAAACTTCCCTGAAATTTGTTGCTCTCCTGGGAAGGGGAGGAAGCAAAAAGGTATACAGACAGGACAGAACGGGATCGCAAATAATTATTTCTTTGGGGTACAACATTTTTAAAAAACAAGCAGGGAAATGCTTTATCTCACAAACAAATTAGCTGTGATCCCTGGGTCCGCTCATCCCTACCTTCAATAAATTCAACTAGAAAAAGAACAGCAGCACCGATCTTGCCATGGCATTACCATGACAGAGAGGAACTCGAAGACCACAGCTTCAGATTTTTCCTACTCTTTCACTGATTATAAGCACTTTACCTTCATATTAAATGGTGTAAAAAAAAATTAGCAGTGCAGGGGTTAATCTGCTCACTGGAGAGCTTCTGGAAGATTTTCTGTGGTAAGGCTCTCAGCTGTGCATTGTTAGCCACTCCCATCTCCAATATAAACTAGGCCCTGGCTAGCACTCATTAGCTTATGCTGCATGACTGAAGGTTTTTGTTGGTGATTATAGGAGAAGGCCATTGGTGTATTTATCTGTGACGTTTGCTAGGTTTTTAGTGTCTGATAATTCCCTTCTCCTACTTTGGTTTAATTAGATCCTCCACTCACAGATGCACTCCTCTGTTATATGTGTGAGTATATTTGTATGTTTGGCATTTTCCTTTATCCCTATTCGTATTACCTTGTTAGCCTGGTTGGTGTATTACGGTACACTACTACTTCCCTGGGTGGGGGAAGGGTTCTGATTGGGGGTGGATTCAGGAGCTAAGGCAAGGTATGTGGCCCCAGCGTCTTAATCATCAGAAGCAATCCAGGGAACAGGGCGAGCTAGGGCACCCTGTTGTGAATTTGCTTTTTGCTCCCTCTAGTGGTTACTAGTTTTTTGACTCTGGTTTTTCTGTCATTCCTTTTATCCGCACCTGGGTCGTTAGTTAGGGGTGTTGCTATATAAGCTCCCTGGACCTTCAGTTCAATGCCTGGCAACGTAGTTATCAGAGCTAGTCTGCTGTGCTCTTGTCTACTGATCCTGGTTCCAGTTATATCAGCTAAGTCTGCCTTTTGCTTTTTGCTATTTGTTTTGGTTTTGTATCTTTGTCCAGCTTGTTCCTAATCTATATCCTGACCTTTGCTGAAGCTCTAGGGGGCTGGTGTTCTCCCCCCGGACCGTTAGACGGTTCGGGGGTACTTGAATTTCCAGTGTGGATTTTGATAGGGTTTTTGTTGACCATATAAGTTACCTTTCTTTATTCTGCTATCAGTAAGCGGGCCTCTCTGTGCTAAATCTGGTTCATTTCTGTGTTTGTCATTTCCTCTTACCTCACCGTCATTATTTGTGGGGGGCTTCTATCCAGCTTTGGGGTCCCCTTCTCTGGAGGCAAGAAAGGTCTTTGTTTTCCTCTACTAGGGGTAGCTAGATTCTCCGGCTGGCGCGTGTCATCTAGAATCAACGTAGGAATGATCCCCGGCTACTTCTAGTGTTGGCGTTAGGAGTAGATATATGGTCAACCCAGTTACCACTGCCCTATGAGCTGGATTTTTGTATTCTGCAGACTTCCACGTTCCTCTGAGACCCTCGCCATTGGGGTCATAACAGTTTGCCAGGCCAGTATTAAATGTTTAATGCATTGCAGAAGAGGGATTATAAGAAAGAAGATTCTGAGTTTTTTTTTTTTTTTTCCTTCTTCCCCTTTACCTCAGAGTGGCTATGCTTGCTGCAGACATGAATGTCCAGACCTTGATTACAAGTGTGGACCAGCTGGCTACTCGTGTGCAGGGCATACAAGACTATGTTATCAGAAATCCTAGGTCAGAACCTAAAATACCGATTCCTGAACTGTTTTCCGGAGACAGGTTTAAGTTTAGGAATTTCGTGAATAATTGTAAATTGTTTTTGTCCCTGAGACCCTGTTCATCTGGAGATTCTGCTCAGCAAGTAAAAATTGTTATTTCGTTCTTACGAGGCGACCCTCAGGATTGGGCTTTTTCGCTGGCGCCAGGAGATCCGGCATTGGCTGATCTTGATGCGTTTTTTCTGGCGCTCGGATTACTTTATGAGGAACCCAATCTTGAGATTCAGGCAGAAAAGGCCTTGCTGGCTATGTCTCAGGGGCAGGACGAGGCTGAAGTGTATTGCCAAAAATTTCGGAAATGGTCCGTGCTGACACATTGGAACGAGTGTGCACTGGCCGCTAATTTTAGAAATGGCCTTTCTGAAGCCATTAAGAATGTTATGGTGGGTTTTCCCATTCCCACAGGTCTGAATGATACTATGGCACTGGCTATTCAAATTGACCGGCGGTTGCGGGAGCGCAAAACCGCAAATTCCCTCATGGTGTTGTCTGAACAGACACCTAATTCGGTGCAATGTGATAGAAAAACCGCAAATTCCCTCATGGTGTTGTCTGAACAGACACCTGATTTAATGCAATGTGATAGAATCCTGACTAGAAATGAGCGGAAAATTCATAGACGCCGGAATGGCTTGTGCTACTACTGTGGTGATTCTACACATGTTATCTCAGCATGCTCTAAACGTATAGCTAAGGTTGTTAGTCCTGTCACCGTTGGTAATTTGCAACCTAAATTTATTCTGTCTGTAACTTTGATTTGCTCACTGTCATCTTATCCTGTCATGGCGTTTGTAGATTCAGGTGCTGCCCTGAGTCTCATGGATCTCTCATTTGCTAAGCGCTGTGGTTTTACTCTTGAACCATTAGAAAATCCTATTCCTCTTAGGGGTATTGATGCTACACCATTGGCAGCAAATAAACCGCAGTATTGGACACAGGTTACCATGTGCATGACTCCTGAACACCGCGAGGTGATACGTTTCCTGGTTTTACATAAAATGCATGATTTGGTTGTTTTGGGGCTGCCATGGTTACAGACCCATAATCCAGTCCTGGACTGGAAGGCTATGTCAGTCTCAAGTTGGGGCTGTCGTGGTATTCATGGGGATTCCCTGCCTGTGTCTATTGCTTCTTCTACGCCTTCGGAAGTTCCGGAGTATTTGTCTGATTATCAGGATGTCTTCAGTGAGTCTGAGTCCAGTGCACTGCCTCCTCATAGGGACTGTGACTGTGCTATAGATTTGATCCCAGGCAGTAAATTTCCTAAGGGAAGACTGTTTAATCTGTCGGTACCTGAACATACCGCTATGCGTTCATATATCAAGGAGTCTCTGGAGAAAGGACATATTCGTCCGTCTTCTTCCCCTCTTGGTGCGGGATTCTTTTTTGTGGCAAAAAAGGACGGATCTTTGAGACCTTGTATTGATTATCGGCTTTTAAATAAGATCACTGTCAAATTTCAGTATCCTTTACCGCTGTTGTCTGACTTGTTTGCCCGGATTAAGGGTGCCAAGTGGTTCACCAAGATAGACCTTCGTGGTGCGTACAACCTTGTGCGCATTAAGCAAGGTGATGAATGGAAAACCGCATTCAATACGCCCGAAGGTCATTTTGAGTACTTGGTGATGCCTTTTGGGCTCTCCAATGCGCCTTCAGTTTTTCAGTCCTTTATGCATGACATTTTCCGGAAGTATCTGGATAAATTTTTGATTGTTTATCTGGATGATATTTTGGTTTTTTCTGATAATTGGGATTCGCATGTGGAGCAGGTCAGGTTGGTCTTTAAAATTTTGCGTGAAAATTCTTTGTTTGTCAAGGGCTCAAAGTGTCTCTTTGGTGTACAGAAGGTTCCCTTTTTAGGGTTCATTTTTTCCCCTTCTGCTGTGGAGATGGACCCAGTCAAGGTCCGAGCTATTCTTGATTGGACTCAGCCCTCGTCAGTTAAGAGTCTTCAGAAGTTCTTGGGCTTCGCTAACTTCTACCGTCGTTTTATTGCTAATTTTTCTAGCATTGTGAAACCTTTGACGGATATGACCAAGAAGGGCTCCGATGTAGCTAACTGGGCTCCTGCTGCCGTGGAGGCTTTCCAGGAGTTGAAACGCCGGTTTACTTCGGCGCCTGTTTTGTGCCAGCCTGACGTCTCACTTCCCTTTCAGGTTGAGGTGGATGCTTCGGAGATTGGGGCAGGGGCCGTTTTGTCGCAGAGAGGCCCTGGTTGCTCTGTTATGAAACCTTGTGCCTTTTTCTCTAGGAAGTTTTCGCCTGCCGAGCGAAATTATGATGTGGGCAATCGGGAGTTGTTGGCCATGAAATGGGCATTTGAGGAGTGGCGTCATTGGCTCGAGGGTGCTAAGCATCGTGTGGTGGTCTTGACTGATCACAAAAATCTGATGTATCTCGAGTCTGCTAAACGCCTTAATCCGAGACAGGCCCGCTGGTCATTGTTTTTCTCCCGCTTTGATTTTGTTGTCTCGTATTTACCAGGTTCAAAGAATGTGAAGGCCGATGCTCTTTCTAGGAGCTTTGTGCCTGATGCTCCTGGAGTCGCTGATCCTGTTGGTATTCTTAAAGATGGAGTTATCTTGTCAGCTATTTCTCCGGATCTGCGACGTGTGTTGCAGAGATTTCAGGCTGATAGGCCTGAGTCTTGTCCACCTGACAGACTGTTTGTCCCGGATAAGTGGACCAGCAGAGTCATTTCCGAGGTTCATTCCTCGGTGTTGGCAGGTCACCCGGGAATTTTTGGCACCAGAGATCTGGTGGCCAGGTCCTTTTGGTGGCCTTCCTTGTCAAGGGATGTGCGGTCATTTGTGCAGTCCTGTGGGACTTGTGCTCGAGCTAAGCCTTGCTGTTCTCGTGCCAGCGGTTTGCTCTTGCCCTTGCCTGTCCCGAAGAGACCTTGGACACATATCTCCATGGATTTCATTTCTGATCTTCCGCTATCTCAGGGCATGTCCGTTATCTGGGTGATATGTGATCGCTTCTCCAAGATGGTCCATTTGGTTCCTTTGCCTAAGCTGCCTTCCTCTTCCGATCTGGTTCCTGTGTTTTTCCAGAACGTGGTTCGTTTGCACGGCATCCCTGAGAATATTGTGTCAGACAGAGGATCCCAGTTCGTTTCCAGGTTCTGGCGATCCTTTTGTAGTAGGATGGGCATTGATTTGTCGTTTTCGTCTGCTTTCCATCCTCAGACTAATGGACAGACGGAGCGAACCAATCAGACTTTGGAGGCTTATTTGAGGTGTTTTGTCTCTGCTGATCAGGACGATTGGGTGACATTCTTGCCGTTGGCTGAGTTTGCCCTTAATAATCGGGCTAGTTCCGCCACCTTGGTTTCGCCTTTTTTCTGCAACTCTGGTTTCCATCCTCGCTTTTCTTCAGGTCATGTGGAGCCTTCTGACTGTCCTGGGGTGGATTCTGTGGTGGATAGGTTGCAGCAGATCTGGAATCATGTGGTGGACAACTTGAAGTTGTCACAGGAGAAGGCTCAGCGCTTTGCCAACCGCCGCCGCGGTGTGGGTCCCCGACTACGCGTTGGGGATTTGGTATGGCTTTCTTCCCGCTTTGTTCCTATGAAGGTCTCCTCTCCCAAATTTAAACCTCGTTTTATTGGGCCTTACAAGATATTGGAAATCCTTAATCCTGTATCTTTTCGTCTGGATCTTCCTGTGTCGTTTGCTATTCACAATGTATTTCATAGGTCCTTGTTGCGGCGGTACATTGTGCCTGTAGTTCCTTCTGCTGAGCCTCCTGCTCCGGTGTTGGTTGAGGGCGAGTTGGAGTACGTGGTGGAGAAGATCTTGGATTCTCGCCTCTCCAGGCGGAGGCTTCAGTACCTGGTCAAGTGGAAGGGCTATGGTCAGGAGGATAATTCCTGGGTGGTCGCCTCTGATGTTCATGCGGCCGATTTAGTTCGTGCCTTTCATGCCGCTCATCCTGATCGCCCTGGTGGTCGTGGTGAGGGTTCGGTGACCCCTCACTAAGGGGGGGGTACTGTTGTGAATTTGCTTTTTGCTCCCTCTAGTGGTTACTAGTTTTTTGACTCTGGTTTTTCTGTCATTCCTTTTATCCGCACCTGGGTCGTTAGTTAGGGGTGTTGCTATATAAGCTCCCTGGACCTTCAGTTCAATGCCTGGCAACGTAGTTATCAGAGCTAGTCTGCTGTGCTCTTGTCTACTGATCCTGGTTCCAGTTATATCAGCTAAGTCTGCCTTTTGCTTTTTGCTATTTGTTTTGGTTTTGTATCTTTGACCAGCTTGTTCCTAATCTATATCCTGACCTTTGCTGAAGCTCTAGGGGGCTGGTGTTCTCCCCCCGGACCGTTAGACGGTTCGGGGGTACTTGAATTTCCAGTGTGGATTTTGATAGGGTTTTTGTTGACCATATAAGTTACCTTTCTTTATTCTGCTATCAGTAAGCGGGCCTCTCTGTGCTAAATCTGGTTCATTTCTGTGTTTGTCATTTCCTCTTACCTCACCGTCATTATTTGTGGGGGGCTTCTATCCAGCTTTGGGGTCCCCTTCTCTGGAGGCAAGAAAGGTCTTTGTTTTCCTCTACTAGGGGTAGCTAGATTCTCCGGCTGGCGCGTGTCATCTAGAATCAACGTAGGAATGATCCCCGGCTACTTCTAGTGTTGGCGTTAGGAGTAGATATATGGTCAACCCAGTTACCACTGCCCTATGAGCTGGATTTTTGTATTCTGCAGACTTCCACGTTCCTCTGAGACCCTCGCCATTGGGGTCATAACAGCACCCCTAGCATTAGAGACAGGGAAGGAGCACCTGGTCCCGGGACACTTAACAACAGAGTCATGACAGCTATGGCTTAGGCCGGCCTCACACTAGCGAGTTTTACGGACGTAAGAGCGCAGAAATTACGTCCGTAAAACTCGCATAACATACGGCACAATTATTCTCAATGGGGCTGCTCCTATTAGCCGTATATTACGGTTCAGTATTATACGGCTTTCTACGGCCGTACAAAATCACAGCATGCTGCGTTTGTCAGCGTATTGCGCAAAAAAATCGCTAATGAAAGTCTATGGGGGCGAGAAAAATACGGATTACACACGGACCTGCAGTGTGACTTGCGAGAAATACGCAGCGGTGTTAGTGAAAAGTCGGTAATTCAATTGCCGGCTTTTCATTTCTCCTGCACAAACCCGACAGGATATGAGACATGGTTTACATACAGTAAACCATCTCATATCCCCTTTTTTTTTGCATATTCCACACTACTAATGTTAGTAGTGTGTATGTGCAAAATTTCAGCGCTGTAGCTGCTGAAATAAAGGGTTAAATGGCAGAAAAAATTGGCGTGGGCTCCCGCGCAATTTTCTCCGCCAGAATGGTAAAGCCAGTGACTGAGGGCAGATATTAATAGCCAGGAGAGGGTCCATGGTTATTGGCCCCCCGTGGCTAAAAACATCTGCCCCCAGCCACCCCAGAAAAGGCACATCTGGAAGATGCGCCTATTCTGGCACTTGGCCACTCTCTTCCCACTCCCTGTAGCAGTGGGATATGGGGTAATGAAGGGTTAATGTCACCTTGCTATTGGAAGGTGACATTAAGCCAGATTAATAATGGAGAGGCGTCAATTATGACACCTATCCATTATTAATCCAATTGTTGGAAAAAAGGGTTAAAAAACACACACACACATGATTTAAAAGTAGTTTAATGAAATAAACACAGCGGTTGTTGTAATAATTTATTGTTCTCTCAATCCATCAGGAACACCCTCGCTTGGAAAAATAATAAACGCACAAGATGCATACCTTCTGGTGAACCGTCTCGTCCCACGAAGTAATCCATCTGAAGGGGTTAACTAATATTACAGGCACGAGCTGCGATAAACCACTCGCTCGTACCTGTAATCCCCGGGTGCTGAAAGGAAAGCAGGATCTGTACTTACATTGAGTCGCGGTGAGGCGCCCTCTGGTGGATGTTCTCATGAACTGCAGCCTGGGAACTTTTTCCCACGCTCCAGGTCATATGAGGACATCCACCAGGGGGCGCATCACCGCGACTGAAGGAAATGTAGGTCAATGACCTACATTTCATTCATTCGCCGGGGAATTACAAGCACGAGCACCGCTGCATTTAGCAGGGCTCCTGCCTGTAATATTAGTTAACCCCTTCAGATGGATTACATCGTGTGACGTGATCTGACATCAGAAGGTATGTATCTTGTGCGTTTATTATTTTTCCAAGCGAGGGTGTTCCTGATGGATTGAGAGAACAATAAATTATTACAACAACCGCTGTGTTTATTTCATTAAACTACTTTTAAATCATGTGTGTGTGTGTTTTTTAACCCTTTCCAACAATTGGATTAATAATGGATAGGTGTCATAATTGACGCCTCTCCATTATTAATCTGGCTTAATGTCACCTTCCAATAGCAAGGTGGCATTAACCCTTCATTACCCCATATCCCACCACTACAGGGAGTGGGAAGAGAGAGGCCAAGTGCCAGAATAGGCGCATCTTCCAGATGTGCCTTTTCTGGGGTGGCTGGGGGCAGATGTTTGTAGCCACGGGGGGGCCAATAACCATGGACCCTCTCCTGGCTATTAATATCTGCCCTCAGTCACTGGCTTTACCATTCTGGCGGAGAAAATTGCGCGGGAGCCCACGCCAATTTTTTCCGCAATTTAACCCTTTATTTCAGCAGCTACAGCGCTGAAATTTTGCACATACACACTACTAACATTAGTAGTGTGGAATATGCAAAAAAAAGGGGATATGAGATGGTTTACTGTATGTAAACCATGTCTCATATCCTGTCGGGTTTGTGCAGGAGAAATGAAAAGCCGGCAATTGAATTACCGGCTGTTCACATATATCGCGCTGAATTAAATATAAATACAGAATATATATATATGTGTCTCAATGACATATATATATATATATATATATATATATATATATATATATATATATATATATATATATATATACTGTATATATGTTTTCCCGAACATTTGAGCACATAAATCCATTAGATGTCGGTTTTGCAAGCCTGCGCGAAAATCTCGCAGTACGGATGCCATACGGATTACATACGGAGGATGCCATGCGCAAAATACGCTGACACACCCTGACTACGGATCAATATTTTGGGAACATTTCTCCGTATTACGGCCGTAGTACGGACGTATAATACGTGGCGTATTGTCTTACGCCAAGTGTGAGGCCGGCCTTATTGTTAGCCTATAAATTGTTAGCCTCCTGAATTTATATACCATTTCCTATGTTTTTCCCCACACAGAGTACTATCCCCAAGCTGATAGGCAGAAAGTCTCAGAAAGCTGCAAATATGGTGAGAAAGTGGAGAGCCCAAGTTCACCTTCTTTTCCTTAAAATATCAGAGCTTTTATAAGTAAATTAGTGAGAAATTTTGTTTTTACTTTTCCTAATTTTAAATATTTGAGAAAGGGTTATTATATCTTTGTCTCCTTTCACCACTGGAAGTTGTCCATGTGAGAGGTACTCTTAAAATTATCTTGCATGATCCTTTTGAGTTGTTTTGGAATGAAAGTGTTATTGTAATTAAATGATGACTCTTTAAATAAAGGCATCTATACAATTAGGACACAGTGCACATTGTAAAGCCTCTGGAAACTGGTATTGTAGGATGCTGTTTACCACTCACAAACTGTCACGGGGAGACTAGGTGAGCGAGAGATAATAACTCGGGCCCCTGCAATTTCCCTCAGACTAGAGAAATCCTGACTGACCCTCTACCTGGAGTTTACACTGATGGTGTGCATGTCCAGGCCTCGACCCTCACCCTGTCTCCTGTTTCAACCCTAGGCTGAAACCAACCACCCACCACCCAGTGAAGAGGTAATACACCAATACCCACAGTTAGCACAGACAAGGATAAAGGAAAATATACACCACGCCGCAGTCACTCAGGAATACACTATAAATGTGCAGGGCAAAATAAACACAAATATGGGAAGGAGTAAATAAGACTAAGGAAAATACACCACCAGCAACGAATCTCCAACAACCAGCTCTCCACTCCAGACCAAGATAACAACGTACAAGACAGAAGCTATAATCGGCGACGCCCAATGATCAGGAGAACTATTTAAAGGCAATGGGCATGGCCCAGCTTCCAATCCGAGGATCAGGTAAATTAACCCCGGAACAGATAGATAAAATCTAGCCGACGCCAATGAGCAAATAGTGGTCAAAAGCGGAATTACCGCTGTCTGTCGAACGACCTGGTCAGAACAGCGTCCGACATGACACAAACCTAGAGAAAAGAACATGTAAGGAAATGGACATATTGCCCTGCTCCCCCTTGAAGACATCTGTGCTGTGTAAATGTGATGTGTAATTTGAATAATGTCTTGGATCTTGTGTATATCATGTGTCATGTGAAGTGTAAGATGTTTGCCTATGTAAGGCATTATAATACCATAAAATCCTCATGGAAGCCATATAAAAGCACAACTATATAATTAAGAAATATTCAATCATGTAGCGTGCTGCCAAACAATATCAAGGGCAATCCAGGGATAGATCCCTACTGAAACCATAACAATACCGAGAAAAAAACACGATTAAAAACCACCAAAGAATTTTTTCAAAAATAGAAAAAACTTTATTCAAAATAAATAAAGGTACATGGAGACGGGGGGAAGAAAAGTTGGAAGATATACACATGCGAGCAAAAGGGCGTACATACTAAGAGGGTATAAAGTGTTGAACATTAAACATTCTGAACATAAGTATAATATTACCCTACTCTATTGCACATTCCCAATTGACCTAATGAAAAACACTGAGAAAAAATCATATTATAATTAGCTACAAAAATGCATCATCCATCAGTATTATACCTGGTCAGATGGCCTGGAAAGTATAGCAGTGCGTCCTCCCTGATGCACGTTTCAGCTGACAGAGCCTTTGTCAAGGGGTAAATAATGTATAGTGATGTGATGCATGAAAGACATAGGTTAGGAGTGTTTGCATAAAATGTTGTTGAATGGGTACGTTCCCCAGCAACAGACACAGGGAGAGAGAGTTAATGTTGGGACCAGCCCACAGGTGGGGGGGTAGGCTCAGTGCTAAGGCAAGTAACCTGCTTCTGAAGTTAGTCAGGGAGGAGTCAGAGTCTGAAGACATGACAAGTGTGCAGTGCTGCCATTTGGGTGAACTACAGCAAAGGAGATGACAGGACAGTGAGGTAGCTTGACTACGAACTGACAGAAGAGGCAGAGTGGCCTTCTACCTTAAAGGAGTCCTTGTAAAGGACAACGTGTCACAAAACGCTCTGAGCTTGATAAATGCCAAAGAAGGTACGGATCTAAAGAGGACTGAGACTGTGGGATTAAAGAGGGTCCCAAGTGGTAGATCCATAGCAATAGGACGCGGAGCCATTGAGCGGGTGTAGAAAAACTTGCTGAACTGTACTTTGGTGACAAACCAGGCTGTGACAAAGTAGGGCAAAACAGTGTGCTGTACCAACCCTAGAGTAGACCACAGTGGAAGGAAACAATGTCAATGACAAGGCTCCTTGCTGTGAGTGAAAATTGCTTAAGGCTGTGTACTCGCTATCCCTTGTATATAACCCTCATCAAGTTCAGTAAAGTTCCTATGTTTGAACAGAAGTCTCCTTTACTAATCTGTGAAACTCGTGGTCCTGGCCAGCCAATACCATCAGCTACCTGTGGCCTGCACTGGCACAAGGCCCTCACAACACTAACACCCAGCCAGGACCCACAATTGTCTGTAAAGTGCTGTGGGGTTTCGGACACATGACACTCACCTGCGGCTACCACTCTGGGCACCCTTACAAACACGTCAGTTATCCGGTCTTACCCAGTCAACAGTGACATCTCAAGATGGTGAAAGAAGGATAGTAGACTAATTGGCTCCATCCAGATGCACAAGTAGTCAGTAATTTCATACATTTCTGCTCTGCTCCTGACACTTTGTAATCACACACAGCTTTGCAGTTAGATGAGAGGGGTGATCAGACAGTCTTACATTATATGTCTCTTACTGAAAAGCTGCTCTAAGTTTTGTGGGGGTGTGTTCTTTTTTCCCTTGTGCATTGCTGCCTGCTTATGATTGGTCAACCTCATGCAGGGTAAGAAGTACACTCTGCCAGTGAAAAATCTTGGGTAATGACCTAAACTTTGCAAGCTAATGTGTGCATAACTGAGAATAGAAATTGGAAAAAAGTATGCTTTACTCAGCTCAGCTCTGCAGGCACTATTCCGTGATGTGGCCAGTTCAATGTGCTCAAAGTGGTGAAAGGTTCTCTTTAAATAAGCGCTGTTTCAGGGCAAATACTATTAGAACTGGAATAGTAAATCCAGTTTAAAGAATATTTGTTGTGCAAAATGCCAAAGTTATTGCATATACAGTTCATCGGGATTCAGGATCATTAATGGAAGCAACTAACGAAAAATATGAAGGAAAACTCCAGTCCCTTCCCACTTAGGACGGAGAACATCACGTAAGGCGTCTCCTATCTGCACGACTGAGGCCACATACTTACAGAAACGTTCCCTAATCACAATATAATACCCCATTATCAGGCCATCACCGTGATGCAATATTTTCTAACATACATTTTACAAGTCTCCAGGGTACACTTAAAACAAAGAAAATATCACACTAAAGGTAGGACTGTTTTTCTAGACAGTGCAGCTTACATTACTAAAGCTTATCACCGTGGGGAAGGTATTTTCCAACAGAGATTACATATCCAGTAATGGGCAAACCGTTAGTAATGAAGTCAAATTGAAAGAAATAAGAGCAGAATTGATAGTGTTTATACTGCCACCCCTGGCATGTTCCTTTTGTGATGTTATATATAATGAGAACAACAAGTGTGGCTGCAAAGAGTTCACAAATGTTTATATGCTCTTAAATAAAAACATTCAGAGGTCTCTGGAATGAACCGACTGGAATGTGAGAGTCTGGGATCATTATGATGTGAGATTTGTTACTAATGACGAGGATAATCGCTGAAATGTAGCATTGTTTTATAATGAACTCTGTATAGGTATGGTCAGGTCACACATACGGGTAGTGATGAGACCCACAGCTGCATCACTACTATGACATAAAAGAATGGCCTAAAAATGTCTTTAGAAAATAGTTTTATATAAAATTTTAGCAGAAAAGCAAGGATTTTCGAGAGGTTGCCCAGCATTAGAAAATAAAGGATCTGCTATGTCCATCAACAGCTTCCCATTTATCCAAAGGATGTGTTTGGATTTTCAGCACAGTACCATTTATTTGAATAATAATGACACAGATACAATATTTTTGGACAACCCTTTTAATGTAGCATTTTTCGGGCTCGTGCAGACAATCGTATTTTCAGTCCGAGTGCGATCTGACAAAACAACAGATTGCACTCAGACCAATACAACCAAAGTCTGGGTACAAACAAAGACACCACTCAAAAGTGTATACAGTCTAAAAATGTTTATTAAGGATTAAATGTAAAAAAGACATGAACCAGAGAGTAAATGCGACATGTAAGAGGATTCAAAAGGGGATAAAATCAAGTAGATGAAGGTGGGAGCGGGTTTGCACAAGAAGTAAAGGGTAGCAAGGTAGTCCATATCAGACAAAGCAGGGAATATTTATGAACTTCATGATTCACGTAAGAATTTGCATGTAAGGCATGATATCATAAATCATAGTAAAGACTATTAGACAGTATAGTGACAAAAGTAATCAGTCCTTCTATATGAATATCATGCAGTACAATAATTAGAAGACAAGGAAAAAAAAGGCTTAATCAGTCCATATGTAAAACTAGATGGTGGCCCGATTCTAATGCATTGGGTATTCTAGAATATGTATGCGTAGTGTATAGCACAGGCCACGTAGTATATTGCGCAGGCCACGCAGTACATTGCGCAGTCCACGCAGCCACGCAGGACAATGCGCAGCCCACGTTGTACATTGCACAGCCCAGGTAGTAAATTGCGCAGCCCACGTTGTACATTGCGCAGCCCACGTTGTACATTGCGCAGCCCACGTTGTATATTGCGCAGGCCACGCAGTACATTGCGCAGACCACGCAGCCACGCAGGACAATGCGCAGCCCACGTTGTACATTGCACAGCCCAGGTAGTAAATTGCGCAGCCCACGTTGTACATTGCGCAGCCCACGTTGTACATTGCGCAGCCCACGTTGTATATTGCGCAGCCCACGTTGTATATTGCCCAGCCCACGTTGTATATTGCCCAGCCCACGTTGTATATTGCGCAGCCCACGTTGTATATTGCGCAGCCCACGTTGTATATTGCGCAGCCCACGTTGTATATTGCGCAGCCTACGTTGTATATTGGGCAGCCCACGTTGTATATTGCGCAGCCCACGTAGTATATTGCGCAGCCCACGTTGTATATTGCGCAGCCCACGTTGTATATTGCGCAGCCCACGTTGTATATTGCGCAGCCCACGTTGTACATTGTGCAGCCCACGTTGTACATTGCGCAGCCCACGTTGTATATTGCGCAGCCCACGTAGTATATTGCGCAGCCCACATTGTATATTGCGCAGCCCACATTGTATATTGCCCAGCCCACGTAGTATATTGGAGCGCCCCCACACCGCCGCAGGGCCGAGGGGTACCCGGAGCCGGGCCTCTAGGTCTCAGTCCTGGGGTTGTCACGGTGGCTAGACCCGGTCCGTGGCCCTGTCTGTCAGTGGGGAACGTCCGGTGCAATAAGTGGTGTAGTAACGGTGTAGCGGTGCAGTTGTGGGGTGCAGGTCGCGGTAAATAACGAGGACACCAGGTTGCAGTCTCTTTACCTCTTTACTGAAGCTCTCTGGGTCCTCAGTCCAGAATACGGCTCACCAGGCTGCGCAAGTCCGGCCGGTCCAATGGCACTTCCAGAGCTCTCCTTGCAGGTGGAAATCGGTGCCTTCCTTCTAGCGCTATGTGTTGCAGTCCTTCCCTGCTGTGCTTACGGAAAGTACCCCACAACTGTTGTGTCTGTTTCTCGTGTTCCCTCACAACAACTTAATTCGCAATGATCTTCCTCGTCCCTCCAGATACTATGGTAGGAACGCACCCGTATGACGGGGAGGCTCGGAGATCTTCCGGGACTCTATCTGCGCCCCTCTCCTGTTGGTACCCCCCTTTGCCTTCCTGGGTGATGCGTGAGACAGTCCGCCTAAAGCTAACTGCCCTGCCGTAGGTCTGAGGTATGGCTTGAAACTCTTTACCTCCTCGGCGTTCCGGCCACCGGTAGTGCGCCTCAGTAAGGTGCTGCCTCTTTCAGCACAACCCTCACTGGTATCTCCTTTCGCTTGACTTCGTTTCTCACTCAGCACAATCTATCTCGCTTCTAGTCCTTTCTTGAGTCCCGCCGCTTCCAGGAGCCTGCGCGGACCCGTTACGTTCTTTCAATGCCAAGCCTCTGCCAGGATCCCACCCCTGGCAGAGACCCTACAGTCTCTCCCTTCACAACACCCCCTGCCACAGGGTGTTGCTCCGTTCAATCCCGTCAGCGTTCTCTCTAACTTCCTGCCTGACCCCCAGTTTACCCACTATGGTGGGGAGTGGCCTAATGAATAGCACCCTTAGCTCCCCCCGGAGGCCCAGCTGTGAAATGTATTGGTGACTGTGATACCTGCTCAGAGAACTCCTTCAGTGCCATCGAACGCACCATGGCCCCCCTTAGTGGCTGAGCCATGATACTGCAACGACCAGGACTCTGGGGCGCTGCACTCCCCCCTGGTTAAACACAGTACTCCGGGACTGGGAAGAAAAACAACAATACAGGTTAGCAAAAAGACATACAATTTTGTTGAGTGCAAATAACAGTAAGTATACTTAAGTAGGCTTCCCTTTATGGGAGGTGAGGACACTTTTAACGTTACAAACATAATCAACATTATAAATTACAGAGCATAAATAACTTCTGTTACCCAACCGGGTATTCTACTTAGTGCAATTTTTAGAACAATAACTTAACATTGCCTTTAAGAAACTCACACTCTTAGTCTATCAAAGGCCTTCCTATAATCACATTATAAGGCATTTCAACTTTACATTCTCCTTCTTGTGAACCTGCAGGACCGCCTGTCCCTACGGCACCAGACCTACTGCCTCTCCTTTCTTTTACAGGACCGCCCTGTTCAGCCAGGGCCTACTGCCTTTCGCTACTATACACAGTATAGACATAACATTCCTTTCATTTAAAGAACTCTGAGCCCGCTCTACTCGGCTCCTTTAAGGACTCACTCTCTAACCCCTACGGGTTCACTCTCTGTCCTTAGTAACAAAGTAACTTTTCAATGGGGACGCGGGGTTTACCTTCTATCCTCACCTTCATTATTACTTCTTTTGCTTTCAACTATGCAGGCTTCTACATCTACCCCTACGGGCTCTCTGCATCTTTCCTTTCTACAAAACATTATTCAGATTTCACATTTCAACAACTTCAACACATATAACTCGGCATGTAAAACAGTTACATTTTCTTTTTCAAGGCATCATTATCACATTACTGTTCGGTAACAGTATCTCTTTCAAATTTACTTCGTCACATCCCCTTTAAGAGGGGACCAAGTCTTTCTGAGGTAGCTCGTCTTCTCAGCCTACCAGTCTTATGCAAAGTTCCAGCCCGGGATCTTCACAAAGTGTCTTTAACTAGGACTAGTAGGAAAGGTTTCTTCGCAAAGTGTCTTTAACTAAAACCAGTAGAGAAGGAATCTTCGCAAAGTGTCTTTTGGCTAAAACCAGTAGGGAGCACCTTTAAGAAGGTGCAAACTATTTACAAAGGAAAGTTCGAATCATGCACAGTCCATGATTTCTGCAGTTCTCTTTTTTAAAACTGTATAAACTTCAGGAAACAACAGTGACCCCGGGTCAACAAAGGGGTCACCTTTAACCCTAAATGGGTTTAGTAGCAAACAGGAACAGTTAAAGGAATGAACAGTTAACTATTTACATTTTCATGGTATCGAGGTTTATTCTTCTTCTGGTGGCTTGGGTTCCTGGAACCCAGCCGCCGTGGTGCCAGTGTCCGCGGCCCGGACATGCAGATGGACTCGACTGGCCAACTCTGGGGCTGCTACTAGGCGTACTGTTGCAATGGTGACAAGATCGGGTACTCCCGGGACCAGGTCTGGGGTAGCAAGTGCTGCGGCTCCAGACATACACCGCCGAACATTCCGTGCATACCACCCGAGGGGGTTCAAGTGGCGGCTGTAGGTCACTGGATCCCCCTTTTGTAACGGTTCTCCGCTTCGGCCACAACAGGGAGCCCTCACATTACAATGTGCAACAAAAACATCAGTATCCAGTCCCGGCTCGTGTATGAGGCCCCACCCCCTTTTTACATGGTAGGCCAACACAGTGCCCCGCCTTACCGCGTCTCTGTCATCCCATGCCGGGGGGGGTTGTTGTACTTTCGATGGGCCCATCGACTCAGCTCCTTTCCGTCCTTTCCACTGCAGAATCAAGCACTGTCTATATTGTTCCCATGTAAGCACCGCAAGAGTGGACCCGTTCTCCCGGGATCCATCCGCTCTAAACCAGGGGGTGTCCCACCGAAGAACTACTCCATCTAAGCTCACATCCACGGGTTCCCCCACTCCAGTCGACAGCGGTGGCACCATCCTCCCTAGGTCATCGGGGGATAGCACCATTAGCCCTGCCGAGATAAGTCGCTCCCTACTGAGATGGAGGTGGGTCACGGAAGCGGGCTCGTGGAGGGGAGCAGGGACGTCGGCCATACCTGCGCCTAATGTGGTTCCATCGGTGTCGCTCCGGTCCGTTAACGAGGACACTGGAGTCGGCTGCAGCCCGGACCGGGGCTCCTCCAATGGGATGCTCGGATTCGGCTCCGCTTGCTGTGGTTCCTCCTCCTCTAACTCCGAGGTCGGGATTGGTGGACGTAGCTCTGCTGTCGGGTCCGCGGGCTTCCGGTCCATCTCCGGTGAAGAAAGGCAGGCCGGAACCGCTTCTTCCTCGCTCAGGCACTCGCCGTTCATCATCGCTGCCTGATAGTCGGTGGCAGTGCATGCACCTAACTCCGCCATTTCTCCGAGGTCGAGCTTCTCCGTCGCCAGCTTCTCGCCGTTGCATATCAAGGGGTGTTTCTCTTCTGCTCTGGGGCAGGTCATCTCTTTGCAGCCAGAAGTGCAGGGGGCGGTAGCCATTTCTCGCGCCACACTGGGAGTCTCCGCCCATAACACACCCTCCTTCTCCTGGGGTGTAGCAATGGCGGCGCCTTTTGGCGGGAACTTCTGGCGGCCAATGGCGCAGCACAATCTTGCAATAAAGTACAGTAAATCACAGTCTCTAGGCACACATGACCTGATTCTTCAGGCTTAAGTAGATCCTGTTCGTGACGCCAAGTTTGGAGCGCCCCCACACCGCCGCAGGGCCGAGGGGTACCCGGAGCCGGGCCTCTAGGTCTCAGTCCTGGGGTTGTCACGGTGGCTAGACCCGGTCCGTGGCCCTGTCTGTCAGTGGGGAACGTCCGGTGTAATAAGTGGTGTAGTAACGGTGTAGCGGTGCAGTTGTGGGGTGCAGGTCGCGGTAAATAACGAGGACACCAGGTTGCAGTCTCTTTACCTCTTTACTGAAGCTCTCTGGGTCCTCAGTCCAGAATACGGCTCACCAGGCTGCGCAAGTCCGGCCGGTCCAATGGCACTTCCAGAGCTCTCCTTGCAGGTGGAAATCGGTGCCTTCCTTCTAGCGCTATGTGTTGCAGTCCTTCCCTGCTGTGCTTACGGAAAGTACCCCACAACTGTTGTGTCTGTTTCTCGTGTTCCCTCACAACAACTTAATTCGCAATGATCTTCCTCGTCCCTCCAGATACTATGGTAGGAACGCACCCGTATGACGGGGAGGCTCGGAGATCTTCCGGGACTCTATCTGCGCCCCTCTCCTGTTGGTACCCCCCTTTGCCTTCCTGGGTGATGCGTGAGACAGTCCGCCTAAAGCTAACTGCCCTGCCGTAGGTCTGAGGTATGGCTTGAAACTCTTTACCTCCTCGGCGTTCCGGCCACCGGTAGTGCGCCTCAGTAAGGTGCTGCCTCTTTCAGCACAACCCTCACTGGTATCTCCTTTCGCTTGACTTCGTTTCTCACTCAGCACAATCTATCTCGCTTCTAGTCCTTTCTTGAGTCCCGCCGCTTCCAGGAGCCTGCGCGGACCCGTTACGTTCTTTCAATGCCAAGCCTCTGCCAGGATCCCACCCCTGGCAGAGACCCTACAGTCTCTCCCTTCACAACACCCCCTGCCACAGGGTGTTGCTCCGTTCAATCCCGTCAGCGTTCTCTCTAACTTCCTGCCTGACCCCCAGTTTACCCACTATGGTGGGGAGTGGCCTAATGAATAGCACCCTTAGCTCCCCCCGGAGGCCCAGCTGTGAAATGTATTGGTGACTGTGATACCTGCTCAGAGAACTCCTTCAGTGCCATCGAACGCACCATGGCCCCCCTTAGTGGCTGAGCCATGATACTGCAACGACCAGGACTCTGGGGCGCTGCAATATTGCGCATCCCACGTTGTATATTGCGCAGCCCACGTTGTATATTGCGCAGCCCACGTTGTATATTGCGCAGCCCACGTTGTATATTGGGCAGCCCACGTTGTATATTGCGCAGCCCACGTTGTATATTGCGCAGCCCACGTTGTATATTGCGCAGCCCACGTTGTATATTGCGCAGCCCACGTTGTATATTGCGCTGCCCATGTTGTATATTGCGCAGCCCACGTTGTATATTGCGCAGTATATATATGTAGTATATTGCGCAGCCCATGTAGTATATTGCCCAGCCACATAGTATATAGCACAGCCCACGTAGTATATTGCCCAGCCCACGTAGTATATTGCCCAGCCACGTAGTATATTGCCCAGCCACGTAGTATATTGCCAAGCCCATGTAGTATATTGCCCAGCCCACGTAGTATATTGCGTAGCCCACGTTGTATATTGCCCAGCCACATAGTATATAGCACAGCCCACGTAGTATATTGCCCAGCCCACGTAGTATATTGCCCAGCCACGTAGTATATTGCCCAGCCCACGTACTACATTGCCCAGCCCACATAGTATATTGCCCAGCCCACGTAGTATATTGCCCAGCCCACGTAGTATATTGTGCAGCCCACATTGTATTTTGCACAGCCACGTAGTATATTGCCCAGCGCACGGAGTATATTGCACAGCCCATGTAGTATATTGCCCAGCCCACGCAGTATATAGCAATGTGGGCATCATATCCCTGTTAAAAAAAAAGAAATAAAATAAAAAATAGTTATATACTTACCTTCCGGAGCTCCCGGATGCAAGCGAGGCCTTTACCGACGCGAGGCCTTTACCGACGCTCCTCCCGCGCTCCGGTCCCAGGAGTGCATTGCGGTCTCGCGAGATGATGACATAGCGGTCTCGCGAGACCCTGCGTCATAATCTCGTGAGATCGCAGCATGGACCGGTCACCGGAGCGTCGGGCAGGCCTGTTGTCGATCAAGGGGCCGACGGACGGTGAGTATATAATGATTTTTGATTTTTTAAATTATTTTTAACATTAGATCGTTTTACTATTCATGCCGCATAGGCAGCATGAATAGTAAAAAGGTGGTCACACAGGGTTAATAGCAGCGGTAACGGAGTGCGTTACCCGCGGCATAACGCGGTCCGTTACCGCTGCCATTAACCCTGTGTGAGGGCCGACTGGAGGGGTGTATGCGGGCGCCGGGCAGTGAGTGCGGGGAGTAAGGAGCGGCCATTTTCTTCCGGACTGTGCGCGTCGCTGATTGGTCGCGGCAGCCATGACAGGCAGCTGCCGAGACCAATCAGCGAACGAATAACCGCGACAGACAGACAGAAGGACAGACAGACGGAAGTGACCCTTAGACAATTATATAGTAGATAAAGGTAGTATAGAGCTTACCCATATTGAGGTGCAGGGACCCCACATATAATCACCAGTGCCCGAATGTATGTGGGGTCTCTTCACCTCAATAAGGGTAAGCTCCATACCCCCAGCCTTCCACATAGTAATAATGAATGTCAGCACATCCAGACTAACTGTAACCGGTGCTGCTGTGATCTAGATGTGTTATGTCTGGAAGCATCTGCAAAGCTTCAAGTGCTGGAAGTGCATACAGGATTTGAGATTACTGAGAATGTGCTATCACTTTTAAAAACTCTAAATGAAAATGTATAAGGTCCATGTACTGATGCGGAGTCTGGTATGTTTCATCGTACGCTACTTCTGACCATCTTTTTGTCTTTGTGTTGTGCAGGTGCAGTTAAAGCATACACAAAGTGGAGAGATTCTAGAATTTCCGTTTCTACAGACTTTTGGTAGTAAAGAATACAACTTGGCAGCTGAACTACCAGTTTTGAAACCTTCTGGACCTTTAATTACAGGTTTTTAATAATGTTTTAAAAACTATACATCTTCTAGAATACACATAATAATGGAGAGCAGTTCATTGCATTCCAGGTTCAAATTAATCTTATCTAGTAACTATTTAGGACCAACTGGGATACAGTGCTGGAAGACTAACGTTAGCACCAAGTGGCGTAAATGTATGACACTGTGATCTGTGATTTAGTTATTTATTAAGCGCCTTTAATTTCCATAATTTAAGGTGTTAGGAAAGTACAATATGAAAAATAAACAACAAGAATGTAATTTAGAATGACGATTAAAAATTAATGTGTATTAAACAGGAAATGTTATGTATCAAAAGCAGTAAAAATAATAGCGCAAGTAAAAATGCTCAAAATACCTAAAAATGGGTAAAAAACTAAAAAATCTTATGGGACATAACAATGCGCTAAAGCAATAAACATAAAATATTCTTCTTTCTCAAGGCCAAAATGAACCACATTCTTAAACCCTTCACTCCTGGGTGATTTTTCATTTTTGCACTTCTGATTCTTTCTCCAAGAGCCCATGACCATGGTTCTTGTAGATGCTATCAGACAGATCCCCAATGGTGTATGCACACAACTTCTTTTTCAAGCAGATTCCATCTGGAACTCACCTGAAAAGTCAAAGCGAAACCGACACAAGCAAAAGGAAAAAACAACATTGCTGTGCCCATGTTCAGTATTTTGTTCCTTCTTTTAACAGCTTGATGATTCTTTGGGAAGCAGCCTGTTAGTTGTAGCTTGAATTATAGAAAACGAACCCTGCCTGAAGGAAAAACTGGCAGCAAAGATGCTCCCGGAAAAAAGCGCCTGTCCTGAAGCAGCTGTACCTAGGAAAACCTTCTCCAGTGCCCCAGCGTCTTAAGGGTACTGTCACACAGTGCAAGTTTGATCGCTACGATGGCACGATCCGTGACGTCGCAGCATCGTATGATTATCGCTCCAGCGTCGTAGACTGCGGTCACACTGTGCAATCACGGCGCTGGAGCGATGCCGAAGTCCCCGGGTAACCAGGGTAAACTTCGGGTTACTAAGCGCAGGGCCGCGCTTAGTAACCCGATGTTTACCCTGGTTACCAGCGTAAACGTAAAAAAAACAAACAGTACATACTTACATTCCGGTGTCTGTCCCCCGGCGTTCTGCTTCTCTCCACTGTGTAAGCGCCATAGCCGGAAAGCACAGCGGTGACGTCACCGCGTCACCGCTGTGCTCGCTTTCCGGCTTGCCGGCGCTCACAGTGCAGAGAAGCTGAGACGCCGGAGGACAGACACCGGAATGTGAGTATGTACTGTTTGTTTTTTTACGTTTACGCTGGTAACCACGGTAAACATCGGGTTACTAAGCGCGGCCCTGCGCTTAGTTACCCGATGTTTACCCTGGTTACAAGCGAACACATCGCTGGATCGCTGTCACACACAACGATCCAGCGATGTCAGCGGGTGATCAAGCGACGAAAGAAAGTTCCAAACGATCTGCTACGACGTACGATTCTCAGCAGGATCCCTGATCGCTGCTGCGTGTCAGACACTGCGATATCGTAACGATATCGCTAGAACGTCACGAATCGTACCGTCGTAGCGATTAAAATGGCACTGTGTGACAGTACCCTAAGAACTTTGTGTGCACATATCCTAAATGCTGTTATTAGAGAAGAATAACAGCTCAGGCAAAAGTTTCCCTACAATCATGTACAAAAGAAAAGTAAAAGTGTACAATAAAAATAAAAACATATTGGAGAAAAAAAGTCAGCATCAGGTTCTAAATAGTAATATGGTGCTATAAAATATATTAATAGTGAAAAACTAAGGCTATGTGCACACGTCAGGATTCTTTGCAGAAATTTCCTCAACAAAACCGGACTTTTTCTGCAGGAAATCCACTTGTGTTTTTTTTCGCGTTTTTCTCGTGTTTTTTGTGCGGATTTTTTGCTTTTTTTCCGGAGCTTCCCAATGCATTAACCCCTTCCCGACATGTGACGGTATAGTACGTCACATGTCGGGACCCCCGCTTTGATGTGCGCTCCGGCGGTGAGCGCACATCAAAGTCGCGACATGTCAGCTGTTTTTTACAGCTGACATGTGCGCGCAATAGCGGCGGGTGAAATCGCGATCACCCGCCGCTATTAACTAGTTAAATGCCGCTGTCAAGCGCAGACAGCGGCATTTAACTACCGCATCCGGCCGTGCGGCCGGATATGAGCGCATCGCCGACCCCTGTCACATGATCGGGGGTCGGCGATGCTCCTCCATTGTAACCATAGAGGTCCTTGAGACCTCTATGGTTACTGATTGCCGGTGGCTGTGAGCGCCCCCCTGTGGTCGGCGCTCACAGCACACCTGCATTTTAGCTACATAACAGCGATCTGATGATCGCTGTTATGTAGCAGAGCCGATCGGGCTGTGCCTGCTTCTAGCCTCCCATGGAGGCTATAGAAGCATGGCAAAAGTAAAAAAAAAAAGTTTTTAAAAATGTGAAAAAAATAAAAAAAACATAAAAGTTTAAATCACCCCCCTTTCGCCCCAATCAAAATAAATCAATAAAAAAAACCAAAAACCTACACATATTTGGTATCGCCGCGTTCAGAATCGCCCGATCTATCAATTAAAAAAAAGCATTAACCTGATCGCTAAATGGCGTAATGAGAAAAAAATTCGAAACGCCAGATTTACGTTTTTTTGGTCGCCACGACATTGCATTAAAATGCAATAACGGGCGATCAAAAGAACGTATCTACACCAAAATGCTATCATTAAAAATGCCAGCTCGGCACGCAAAAAATAAGCCCTCACCTGACCCCAGATCACGAAAAATGGAGACGCTACGAGTATCGGAAAATGGCGCAATTTTGTTTTGTTTTGTTTTTTGCAAAGTTTGGAATTTTTTTTCACCACTTAGGTGAAAAATAACCTAGTCATGTTAGGTGTCTATGAACTCGTAGTGACCTGGAGAATCATAATGGCAGGTCAGTTTTAGCATTTAGTGAACCTAGCAAAATAGGCAAGCAAAAAACAAGTGTGGGATTGCACTTTTTTTGCAATTTCACTGCACTTGGAATTTTTTTCCCGTTTTCTAGTACATGACATGCTAAAACCAATGATGTCGTTCAAAAGTACAACTCGTCCCGCAAAAAATAAGCCCTCACATGGCCAAATTGACGGAAAAATAAAAAAGTTATGGCTCTGGGAAGGAGGGGAGCGAAAAACGAAAACGGAAAAACGGAAAAAGCTCCGGGGGTGAAGGGGTTAAATAGCAGGAAATCCGTGAAAAATCCGCAAAATTAATGAACATGCTGCGTTTTTTTACCGCGATGCATTTTTTTCACTGAAAAAAATGCAACATGTGCACAAAAATTGCGGATTGCATTCTATTAATAGGATGCTTAATGGATGCGTTTTTTTCGCGGTTTTATCGCGAAAAATCTGGAACGTGTGCACACAGCCTAAAGGTTAACTATCATTTTAATTTTTATTTCATAAATGAATAGTACCCATGAAAATAAAGAACTTTGTAATAAATAAAAAAAAATCTGCTTCTTTCTTTATCGGGACTGATCATTCATTTTCAAAACTCTGAAATCCTGTATTCAGTGAAGACAGATTTTTACATTACTAAGAGAGGAGAAGGAGGGAAGATCTACAGACAGAGCTCCTCCAAATCTCATCTATATAGAATCTTATCAGTAGCAGCCGCCATCTCTTATCCCAGTAAGGCCTCTTTCACACTAGCGTCGTACTCGGCCCATCGCAGAGCGTCGGGCCGACGTACCGACGCTAGCAGTGAATGCGCCGCACAACGGGTGCAGCGGATGCTGTTTTTCCACGCATCCGCTGCCCCATTGTGAGGTGTGGGGAGGTGGGGGCGGAGTTCCGGCAGCGCATGCGTGGTCGGAAATGGCGGTCCGTCGGTGGCAAACAACGTTACATGGAACGTTTTTTGCAGCCGATGGTCCGCCACAACACGGCGCAACCGTCGCACGATGGTTGCGACGTGTGGCAAAGCGTCGCAATGCGACGCTAATGCAAATCAATGGTGAAAAAACGCATCCTGCAAGCACTTTTGCAGGATGCGTTTTTTCAACCAAACGACGCATAGCAACGTGCAGTGCACGACGCTAGTGTGAAAGAGGCCTAATGGAAAAATCTGTCTTCACTGAATAAAGATTTTACCAGGGAACTGAGAGTTTTTGAAAATGATGCGTCCGGATAACATATATTGAAACGTTTCTTATTTTTACATGTACTGTTGATTTATGAAATAAAAATCAATTAAATGGCTGCTCTTTAAAGGTTTGGGGTAGATTAAGGATAGCCAGGGCCACTCCCAAAAACATCATGTGACATGTCACGTGATATATTGGGTGTTTGGGGGAAGGACCACGCACTCTAAATTGCCTGGAACCCTGGCTGTTGATGGGTGAATTTTATGTAGGGTTTTAGGGACAGCAAGGGAAAGTCTACGTTGACTTGGGCACCACAACTTTTGTAGCTTCTAGGTGCCAACCTCTGCAGCAAGGCAGTGCCAGACAATAGAGCTGCTTAGTGACAAATTCTTTGTCTCCCATCAAACCTATATCCTTCAATAAGTTGTTTATATCTGGTCTTGTGTGTGTATATGTTAGTTTTCCTTTTTATACATATCTAATAAAATTAGTGTTTTACCCTTAATGAAGGGAATTTTTCTGATACTAGTGAGCACCTTTTAATTTTTTCCCCATATATACTTTTCATACGTTAAGGTATCGTACAAATCTGAAATTAACTTGTATTTCTGACCACGAAAGAAAGAATATCAATAATGCTGAAAAATAATATTTTTTTGATTTTCACAGTAAAGTCCTATAAAATTTCTATCGCCATCGGTCAAGTTCCAAAGCCAGCTACAGACACAGATTTGTTTATTACCTTGTCTGGAACGATGGGCAACACTGCAAGAAGAAAGGTTAAATGCAAACGGAAAGCATTGTCTTCTAAGGTATAATGTTTTAATTAAATTAATAATTCAGGTTTCCATAAAAAGTTAACAATGGGTAGTAATAATGGTCTTTCAGCAGAACAAAGTGCCTCATTCATGTTTACCCAATGAAAGCGATGTAAAGCATTTGTGGCTTTAGTCCCATCAATTACCGTCCATAATGCATTGGCACATTTAACAAATCACCGACAAACAACAAATGCCTGACTTAATAAAAACCAATTTTTCATTTTTATCCATCACTTCAATAAAACACATGGAAATAGATAAAAAGCACAAGCAAGGAGGACATAAAAAAACACCACGATGGGCACAAAAAATTACAGGAGATCTTCTTAATGCCATTTTCGTTTTGCCTTCCACCTGTTGCACTTTTCTTGTTACAGGCATGTTTAACCAGTTCATGACCAGGCCATTTACCCTCATTCCTGACCAGCCATATTTTGGGTTATTTTTATACTTGCAGTTTAAAGAGATGTACATTTTTTTTCTCATTCAGATGTTCAAATCATTATTGCATCTTTTTTTTATGATATGCGTGGCTTAAATTGTTTTGTTATTTTTCCCATTTTTCTCCATGTTCTGGGGTGATATCAGAGGAAAATAAAGGAAATACAAGTCTGTTTTTCACTTCTTTTTTTTTGCCAAAGAACCACTGAAATACATTTTAAAATATTTTCACTATCAATTGTTTGTTTTTAAACTATTTTTTCCTACTTTTTATTTATTCATGTATTTTTTTTGCTATTTTATATATTGTGTCCCCAATAAGATTATAAAAGACCATTGATGGGACGTTACTATATTTACAGACGTTATTATTTATTTGATTATCCCTGTAACTGGGGATGATATATCAGTCCCAGTTACAGAGGAAATGCAGCCTCCTGGCTGCATAGCAGGGCTGAATGGGACTTCTAGGACCAAGCAGCTTCTGTTCCCTCCCTTCACTTAGTGATGACAGAACTGATGGGTTCGTCGGAGGACACCGTTAGCGCTTCCTGTTTCTGTATACAGAGTTCTTGTTTGATGCTATGTATATAGCAATTGGGAAGGCAAAGACGGTATCAAACCATCTCTGCCTTCTCTATGTGAAGTCCAGCTATGTCTAGCAGCTGGCTCCCTGCTCCCACAGCTGCACGATGTTGTGCAATTGCTCTACTAAGTAGTGATGTTTTAGAATATCACTGCAGAGAAGAAGGCCGACTGCCTGGAGATTCATCATCACCTATGGGCATCCTGGAAGTAGTTAATGAATGAGACATGCAATTAAGCATATGCATTTATGTGTATTTACCCAGGTTTCAGGACATACTCCTACGGATGTAGCATTTCTTCACATAACACACATACCATAATGTAGCAAGTTATCATGGGGCAAAAAAGTGTAATTTGACACCTAAAGTAACATGCTCAATGGATTTTGCTCTATTAAAATGAGCTATACTTTGCATTAATTAATAATAAAGGTTAACATAAGGAACCTTGTAATATATCTTCTTTCCCCATATATTCCCGTTCTGGCTGCATTCTGAACGTATACGCTCAGAAACAAACATTCCATCTTGCTCAGACAGGATGGCTATATGTTCCTACGATGAGTATTATGGGTGTAGCAACGTGTAACGAGTTATATAGTGCTATATCTGTATGTCAGTATTTCTAGTCACCTGCATTATATTTTTTCTACTAGCTGTACAATCAAATGTCAGACTTGCTTTTTACTCCTTTCTATGTTTGGATTTTTTAAGTATCTTTGGATTTTTTAAGTGATTCATTAATAAAGATTAAATTTGTTTATTATTAATGAAGCACTCCTCCAATCAATGTTTTTATTCTCTTTGCAATCATCATATTATATAGCACTATGTACTTACAATTGCTCATTTTGCCTTTCTACCCAGCTAAAATTATTCTCTTTTCCAGTAGATCTATGACCTCCCGTGATTAAAAACTGACTAGCTGAATCATGCTAAGCCCTATGTAAAAAAAAAGTGGGTACATTTTCCCTGTAAAAGTCATGATTCACTGCAAATGTCCCTAGCAGAGGGAGGAGCAGAGCAGCTGGGTCAGGAGTTGCAGGTGGGGAATGATAGATGCAGGGACAAGAGACATCCTATTTCTACATAGAACAGAGAAAAGAGAACAATTAGCTGGGTAGAAAGGCAAAATGAGCAATTGTAAGTACACAGTGCTATATAATGTGATGATTGCGATATAATAAGAGGATAAAACTTTGATGGGAGAGTTTCTTTATGTCCGGCGTTTGTTCCTTGCTGGTGATTTATGAAATGATAGCTTTGTGAGATTACTAAAAGGAATCTGTCACCCCCTGGGACCCTCTTAAGCTATTACTATGGGTATACAGCAAAGGCGTAGCTAGGGTTTTGGTTCAGGTGGGGGCGAAGCTTCTGAGTGGGCCCCTAACTAGGTAACCTTCATTACAATTCGGTGACGTGACATAATAGTGGAGAAGAAACTCAGCAGATGATTGCGCTATTACTAAAGATAATTATAATCTCTATATACGACCAACATGGATATTACCGCCATATGGTCAGTGGTAGATACCAGCCCTACAGAACATGTAAGAGATCACAGCACAGTTACAGATAATGTCTTCCTCTTACCAAACTCTCCTCACTCCACTCTGTCCTGAATGCTGCTGCCAGGATCATATTCCTCACCAACCGTTACACCGATGCCTCTACCTTGTGCCAGTCATTACACTGGCTACCCATCAACTCCAGAATCCAGTACAAAACTACTACCCTCATCCACAAAGCACTCCATGGCTCAGCACCACCCTACATCTCCTCTCTGGTCTCAGTCTACCACCCTACCTGTGCTCTCCGCTCTGCTAATGACCTCAGGTTAGCATCCTCAATAATCAGAACCTCCCACTCCCGTCTCCAAGACTTTACACGTGCTGCGCTGATTCTTTGGAATGCATTACCTAGGTTAATACGATTAATCCCCAATCCCCACAGTTTTAAGCGTGCCCTAAAAACTCATTTGTTCAGACTGGCCTACCGCCTCAATGCATTAACCTAACTATCCCTGTGTGGCCCAATAAAAAAAAAAAAAAAAAAAACATAATCAGGTTCCTCTCATCATTGTTCTCACTTTATGCAGTTAATAGCACTCTGTGTCTGTACTGCTACATACTTAGGCAGTTAACTGGTTCATGCAGCTTTACATGAACACCCAAGCCTTACACTATGGCTGGTCCAAATAACTAAAGCAATTGTTACCATCCACCTCTCGTGTCTCCCCTTTTCCTCATAGTTTGTAAGCTTGCGAGCAAGGCCCTCATTCCTACTGGTATCTGTTTTGAACTGTGATTTTTGTTATGCTGTAATGTCTATTGTCTGTACAAGTCCCCTCTATAATTTGTAAAGCGCTGCGGAATATGTTGGCGCTATATAAATAAAAATTATTATTATTATTATAATAATGTCTTACTGCTGATGTTCTCTGATGGAATCCTTCACTTTTCCCGTCTTTTCCATCTGGCCCAGACCGACATGACAACTTCTTCCAGCCAGGACTCGTCTACAGAGAATATAACTAAGACACATTTCTCTTCTCATATTCCAGACCCATCACCATCTATTCCCAACCAGCATAAACTGCTCATCCTGCTGATATCCCAATACTGAGCCTCTGTTGCCGTATGTGTCCCTATTACTGCACCTGATACCCCAATACTGAGCCGCTGCTGCCGTATGTGTCCCTATTAGTGTTGAGCGATACCTTCCGATATGCAAAGGTATCGGTGTCGGATTGGATCGGCCGATACCCAAAAAATATCGGATATTGCCGATACTGATACCCGATACCAATGCATATCAATGGGACACAAAATATCAGAATGGTTCCCAGGGTCTGAAGGAGAGGAAACTCTCCTTCAGGCCCTGGGATCCATATTCATGTATAAAATAAAGAATAAAAATAAAAAATATTGATATACTCACCCCTCGGACGGCCCCTGGCTCTCACCGGTCCAAGAGTCTGCCTCCGTTCCTAAGAATGCAGAGTTAAGGACCTTCGATGACGTCGCGGCTTGTGAATGGTCGCGTGACCGCTCATGTGACCGCTCACGCGACCAATCACAAGCCGCGACGTCATCGCAGGTCCTATACTCACTGCATTCTTAAGAACGGAGGCTGCCGGTTACATCGCTAAGGGTCCGCCGGAGGGGTGAGTATATCCATATTTTTTATTTTTATTCGTTATTTTTTACATGAATATGGATCCCAGGTCCTGAAGGAGAGTCTCCTCTCCTCCAGACCCTGGGAACCATACACTGGGAACTTCCGATTCCGATTTCCGATATCACAAAAATGTCGGAACTCGGTATCGGAATTCCGATACAGCAAATATCGGCCGATACCCGATACTTGCGGTATCGGAATGCTCAACACTAGTCCCTATTACTGCACCTGATACCCCAATACTGAGCCACTGCTGCCGTATGTGTCCCTATTACTGCACCTGATACCCCAATACTGAGCTGCTGCTGCCATATGTGTCCCTATTACTGCCCCTGATACCCCAATACTAAGCCGCTGCTGCCATATGTGTCCCTATTACAGCACCTGATACCCCAATACTAAGCCGCTGCTGCCGTATGTGACCCTATTACTGCACCTGCTGTGTGGTTCTATGTGCCTTCTAAATTCTAAAGCAACCCTCTAGAATATAGTAATGCCGGTTGCAAGTGCCCTAGAAAACAGTGCCCACATTTTGCTCCCTAGAAAGTAATATTGCCATGTGTGCCCCTTTGATAGCCACAGTAACCTGAGTTCCCACTTTACATTTAATAATGTCCCGAGTCTTCCCCCCTGTACAGCTCCCCTATGCAGTATAATGCCCCCTCACTGTATAGAACCATCCACACAGTATACTGACCCCTTAGTAGCCCCCAAACTGTTTGATGGTCCAACACTGTATGATGGCCCCTTCACTGTAATCTCCACACTGTATGATGGCCCACTAGATGGCTTCCATATAGTATAATGCACCAGATCATCCTAAATATAGTATAATGCACTCCCCATAGGTCTCCATATAGTATAATGCACTCCCCATAAGCCTCCATATAGTATAATGCACTCCCCATAGGACTACATATAGTATAATGCACTCCCTATAGGACTCCATATAGTATAATGCACTCCCCATAGGCCTACTCTATAGCACAAGACAGCACCCCCATAGACAGACCCTGTAGTATAAGACAGCACCCCATAGGCAGACCCTGTATTATAAGGCAGCACCCCATAGGCAGATTCTGAAGTATAAGGCAGCACCCATATAGGAAGACCATGTAGTATAAGGCAGCCCCCCATAGGCAGACTCTAGTAAAAGGCAGCACCCCATAGGCAGACCCTGTAGTATAAGGCAGCACCCCATAGGCAGACTCTAGTAAAAGGCAGCACCCCATAGGCAGACCCTGTAGTAAAAGGCAGTACCCCCATAGGCAGATCCTGAAGTATAAGGCAGCCCCCCTATAGGCAGATCCTGAAGTATAAGGCAGCACCCTTATAGGCAGATCCTGAAGTATAAGGCAGCACCCCTATAGGCAGATCCTGAAGTATAAGGCAGCCCCCCTATAGGCAGATTCTGAAGTATAAGGCAGCACCCCTATAGGCAGAACCTGTAGTTTAACCCCTTCCTGACGTCGGACGGGATAGTGCGTCCGACGTAAGGTCCCTTGCTTTGATGCAGGGCTCCGCGGTGAGCCCGCATCAAAGCCGGGACATGTCAGCTGTTTTGAACAGCTGACATGTGCCCGCAATAGCGGCGGGTGAAATCGCGATTTACCCGCCGCTATTAACTAGTTAAATGCCGCTGTCAAACGCAGACAGCGGCATTTAACTACCGCATCCGGCCGGGCGGCCGGAAATGACATAATCGCCGACCCCGTCACATGATCGGGGGTCGGCGATGCTTCAGTATTGTAACCATAGAGGTCCTTGAGACCTCTATGGTTACTGATCGCCGGTAGCTGTGAGCGCCACCCTGTGGTCGGCGCTCACAGCACACCTGATTTTCTGCTGCATAACAGCGATCTGATGATCGCTGTTATGTAGCAGAGGCGATCGAGTTGTGCCTGCTTCTAGCCTCCCATGGAGGCTATTGAAGCATGGCAAAAGTAAAAAAAAAAAGTAAAAAAAATGTAAAAAAAATAAAAAAAAACATAAAAGTTTAAATCACCCCCCTTTCGCCCCAATCAAAATAAATCAATAAAAAAAATCAAACCTACACATATTTGGTATCGCCGCGTTCAGAATCGCCCGATCTATCAATAAAAAAAAAGCATTAACCTGATCGCTAAACGGCGTAATGAGAAAAAAATCCGAAACACCAGAATTACATTTTTTTGGTCGCCATGACATTGCATTAAAATGCAATAACGGGCGATCAAAGGAACGTATCTGCACCAAAATGGTATCATTAAAAACGCCAGCTCAGTACGCAAAAAATAAGCCCTCAACTGACCCCAGATCATGAAAAATGGAGACGCTACGAGTATCGGAAAATGGTGCAATTTTTTATTATTTTTTTTAGCAAAGTTTGGAATTTTTTTTCACCACTAAGGTAAAAAATAACCTAGCCATGTTAGGTGTCTATGAACTCGTAATGACCTGAAGAATCATAATGGCAGGTCAGTTTTAGCATTTAGTGAACCTAGCAAAAAAGCCAAGCAAAAAACAAGTGTGGGATTGCACTTTTTTTGCAATTTCACCGCACTTGGAATTTTTTTCCCATTTTCTAGTACACGACATGGTAAAACCAATGATGTCTTTCAAAATACAACTTGTCCCGCAAAAAATAAGCCCTCACATAGCCAAATTGACGGAAAAATTAAAAAGTTATGGCTCTGGGAAGGAGGGGAGTGAAAAACGAATACGGAAAAACGGAAAATCCCACGGTCATGAAGGGGTTAAGGCAGTACCCCCATAGGCAGATTCTGAAGTATAAGGCAGCACCCATACAGGCAGATCCTGAAGTATAAGGCAGCCCCCATAGGCAGATCCTGAAGTATAAGGAAGCACCCCTATAGGCAGATCCTGAAGTATAAGGCAGCCCCCCTATAGGCAGATTCTGAAGTATAAGGCAGCACCCCTATAGGCAGATCCTGAAGTATAAGGCAGCCCCCTTATAGGCAGATTCTGAAGTATAAGGCAGCACCCCTATAGGCAGATCCTGAAGTATAAGGCAGCCCCCTATAGGCAGATTCTGAAGTATAAGGCAGCACCCCAATAGGCAGATCCTGAAGTATAAGGCAGCACTCTTATAGGCAGATCCTGAAGTATAAGGCAGCCCCCATAAATAAAACAATAAATAAATACTCACCTCTCTTCCTCCTTGTTCCAGTGGTGCTCCGACCTCCCGCTCATCTTCTGACAGCAGGCGCCAGGTGGTGATGTCATCGAGCCCACTGTCAGCGTCGGCATTGGTGACGCCAGACGCTTACAGCAGGGGATGATGGGAGAAGTAGGGCAGCGCAGCACTCCTTCCCTCATCAGTGCGGTGAAGGGTGGGGGGCCCAATACTGGCACCGGGTCCCCCCGGCCTGCTCAGGGGCCCCATAGCAGGCGGCAGAGCAGGGAGATCGATTCTCCCTGCTCTGCTGCAGAAGGTAACTGATACAGTTACAGTAGCGCAGCTCCGGGTGGGCCCCCTCTGAGCTCTGGGCCCAGGGCGATGGCCCACCCTGCCCCCCCCAGTAGCTACGCTACTGGTATAAAGGTGATAGAATGGTTAAACTAGTCTTACCTGTATGACTCATAGATGTGGTCTAGATGATGAGAAATGCACGTGTAATCTATTATGCTAATGATTCCTTCCAGGCTTCGGGGCGTGGGGTGCCTGGAAGAAATCTCTGCCTCCTGTCTTCATTACAATACCACCCCCTCCCATGGACGTCACACTTCCCTGTGACGTGTAGTTGTAGTGCCGTAATCCCGTGCATGCGCCATGCACTTGCGCGGTTATGAGTACCTTATCTGCCCTTCTATGGACAATATCTTCATCCCGCTTCTGTGCAGGTGCTGGCGAGTCACTGCACAGTAGGAGTGACTAGCCTGCACAAAGGCATACAGGTAAGAGTAGTTTAACCATTCTATTTTCTGTATGCCCATAGCAATAGCTCAAGAGATTCCCTTTAATTACTGTTTATTGCATGCATTAGGTAAAAGTAATTTGGGACACACCATGTACTCTGTTTTTTCTCCCTAGTTTGGGATGAATACTTAAATATTTTGCTTAGTGAAAGAAGACGCCATCTCATCGCCAATCTATCTAATAAAAGCTTCTCTAAGAAAAGCCTTATGGACAGGTCAGGTGTCTAAAGCTAGAAATATAGCATGTGTCTTTCAGCTTAGATTTATTTAATCAAAAGTAGTTATTTAGTTTTCTGCGCACCAAAATAGAAGTAAACAGCTGTAATATCTTCAGCCGAGGACTTCAGGATTTGAAAATGCTGATGTTTCCTAATCAGCCACGAAGAATGCCGAATGATGTTAATTAGTAATTTTGTTCTCTAAAGTAAATGATATGGCTTTAACTCACATCATGATGCTTAAGCAATTCTGCGATTCTTCTTGAATATGCCAGAAAGGCGTGCTTAAAACAAAAGCCAACCTGTCAGGGTATCCTCTTCTACATTCTTCATTGGTCTATCAGCTTGGTTGCTTGTTTCATTATTATGTTGCTCTTGTTATAAGTCAAAGGTGATCATAATTTTGCTACAAAATCCCTTCCCATACTTATTTTCAATGCCTGAACCTCTCTAGCATATTAAAGGGTTATTCCCAAAATAACAAGTTATTTCCTATACTTGAATAACTTGCTAATCACTGAGGAGCCAACTGCCGACCTCCAGCGATCCCAAGAATGGGACTTTGAAACCCCCGGCGATTTGCCCAAACAGTAGTTTCTGACCACAAATGAGGTATTTCTGCATTCAGGAGAAATTGCTTAACAAATTTCAGGGTCCCATTTTAGCTTGTAGCCTTTGTAGAACTAAAATTTAAGGTTAAAACAAACATTTCAGTGGTAAAAATGTAATGTTTCTTTCTTCATGGCCCATTGGTGTAAAATTCCTTAAAACACCTGTATTGTTAACATGCTCACTGCACCACTAGAGTGTAGTTTGTTAAATGGGATCACTTTGGGGGGAGTTTTGCTGTCCTGGCAACTTGAGGGCTCTGCTAATGTGAAGTAAGGCTCACAATCATTCCACCAAAATCTGCACACCAAAATGTGTTCCTTTCCATCTGAGCTTTGTAGTGTTCACGAGCAGCAGTTAGTGCCCACATATAGCATACTCAGGAGAAACTAGGTAACAAATTATGGGGTTGACTTCCCGCTTTACCCTTTGTGATAATCAAAATATGAACCTAAAGCAATATTTTAGTAGGAAAAATGTTATTTTTCATTTTCACTGCTTTATTAAATTTTGCAAATCACCTGTGGGCACATTGTGCTCACTACACACCCTGACAGAGGCCATAGCCGAAACACGCGTCGGGGGGGATGTTATTTTTGCAGGGAGAAAGCATGCCAGTTACCGCAGTGACAATTTATACAAGTGCTGGCATTATACTATTATGTATAATTGACTTCCCATTATACACCGTACTTTACTAATTCTGGGTGTGCACTCCTCTATTCATGAATCTTTGTATTCTTAGTGTTACCTTCCTGATCCTTAATAAAGGATGATTATATTTTAATATATATTTTTGTTTATACTGGGCTTTTATGGTCAGTCAGTTTTTTGTCCTCCTTCCTATTGTTATTATACCGACTGTCCATGTTTTTGCCATCACTGTACTGTGCACCACTTGGAGGTGGAATTATTTATTTATATATAATTATTCACCACATTAATTTTGTCACACCCATTTGCTAATTTCCTTACTTCTTCTTACCTAGATGGAGTTATGTAGTTTCCAAAATGGGGTCACATGTGGGGGTTTCTGGTACTTTGCGAACTCTTCAAATGCGACATGGCATCTACAATCTCTTCCAGCCAAACTTACGCACCAAAAGTTAAATAGTGGTCCTTCCTTTCTGAGTTCTTCGATTTGGCCAAATGATAGTTTCCAACCACATTTTGAGTATCGGGTAACTTTTTCCAGTTACCCTTGTGAAAATGAAATAGTAGAGAGAAACATAATTTTTCATTTCCACGTTATAAATTCGATGAAGTACCTGTGGGTTCATAATACTCAAAACACCCACAGATGAATTCCTTGAGGGTAGTAGTTTCAAAAATGCTGTTACTTCTGGTAGAACTCTGCTGTTTTAGCATTTTGGGGGCTTTTCAAATGCAATATGGTGTCCAAAATCTACTCCAGACAAAATTGCAGCCAAATAAATAGTGCTCCGTCCCTTCTGAGCCCTATGGTGTGCCCAAACAATAGTTTCTGTCTACATATGGGGTATCTGCTCATTTAGGAGAAACTGTACAACAAATTGTTCCCTTTTTTATTACTCTTGTGACAATGACAAAATTAGAGCTAAAATAACACTCTTGGGGGGAGGGGGAATAACAGTAATTTTTTTCATTCCCTTAGAATTAATTCCTAAAGAGATAACAAACTTTGTGAATGCTTTTTTTATTACTTTGAGAGGTGCAGCTTAAAATGCAGTCTTTTGGGGTTTTTTTCTAACTTATACATCCCTGAAAGTTTCTTCAGAAGTAAAGCATTCCTTAAAAAGATAGCTTTTGTAAATTTAAAAAAATGTCTGGACTGAAATCATGACTATTAAGTAAAAATATTCAAAGTTTATTAAGTACAAATATGAAATGTTGGTAAAATCCAAAGTATAGATACAAAGACACATTGGTGGGCAAGTAACTGAAGGGACCCAAAAACAAAGTTTTCTCCTTGGCCCATGACAGCTCCACGGAGAGAGGGGATCCACCCATCAGGCCAGGAAACCTACAGATAAAAAGGGCGGTACCTCTCTCCCACATCAGTTGATTTCCTGTCCCTGATGGGGAACCTACAGTCGACATACAAGGAACATACCTGAGGATCATCATGGGATGCCAGGCCTGGCCAGACCGATCCAGGCAGCGGGGGTTCCCTGCCTTGGCTGATGCGGTATCCTGAGGTGCTACCACTGAGGTCAGTGGGCCTTTAGGGTTTGTGGGGTGAGGCAGCAGAGAAGAGGATTGCCGCATGCTGCCTCTCCCAGAATCTTCTCCAGCCCAGGTACAAGCAACCACTGAGGCTGAGACCAGGGGATGCCAGGCCCGGCTAGACAAATCCAGGAGAGGTCCCCTGCTGTGGCCGATGCGGTATCCTGAGGCACCACCGATGAGGTCAGTAAGTCTTTAGGGTGTGTGGAGAGAGGCAGCAGAGAAGAGGATCGCTGCATGCTGCCTGTCCCAGAATCTTCTTCAGCCCGGGTACAAGTAGCCGATGAGAGGCTGGTACCGGCGGACTCGCTCCCGGCACTTCCGGGTGTAGGTACGCACTCATGGCGTGGGCCAAGGAGCAAAGATCATAAATTTTGATAAAATTATCAATTTTATAAATATTGGCAGTTAACAGTACAATATAGAATCATGGATTATAATAGTATTATGGGTCATGATATCAGAGAAACCACAGGCATAACTATCAAATGGGAGCTTATGAGATATGCTTGTCTTCATATATCAATATAATAACTATACTGCATCCAATCATATTATTATGTTGTAAATGTGCTGAAAAAACAGCAACAAAAAATAATAAAATGTATAGGCACTAGGAAAATAGTCCTTTTGCTTAAAGATAGTATTGCCCTAATATAGAATCATAAATGAATGCTAAAGCACCCATATCACATATCAATAGAATAATGTACTTGTGGTCATAATAAGTGGAATCGGCACTGCCAGAAAGAAAACACACGGAGGGCACGCAGGTGTCTTAGACGGTGCATTAGACGCGGGGGCAAGAAGCATGTTTAAACACAGGAAGCACTAAGAACACTGCTTCTAATGTTGGTTCTGGCAGGCTTCCCCATAGCCATGAGCGATCAGCATTTGGAAATGCAGACTGCAGGGTTGGTCATGGTCACCACAGCAGCAGCAGTGGCTGTCACAGCAGAAACAAAAACGAGCAGATCAACGGGACCCCTCCCATCACCAGGAGCATGGTAACAATGGGAGTAGGCATTCGGGTAGCTCATCCCAGCGCAGCAAGAACTCCAGTGTGGTGTTGAGCGCAAGTGAGAATCCATCTATAAAAGTGGTTACTCCTCCTAACCGGGTACCCTGTTGTGAACTCTATTTCTTGGCTCCCTCTTGTGGTCACAAGTGGTACTGTGTGAGTGCTGTCTTTCTGCAGGTTTGTGACTGGCATCAGCTGTCTCGTTATCTGTGGGCTGGTTTTCTATTTAAGCTCACTTGGACTCTCAGTCTATGCCTGCTGTCGTTGTATTCAGTGCTATTCTGATTGCTCCTGTCTACATCCGTTATCAGTCTCTCCATGAGAAGCTAAGTTCTGTTTGCTTATTCTTGCTCATCTATGTTCAATATGTTTCCTAGAATATTATGAGTTTTGTCCAGCTTGCTAATATGTGATTTCTCTGCTTGCTGGTAGCTCTGGGGTGCTGAGTTGCTCCCCCCACATCGTTAGTTGGTGTGGGGGTTCTCGCATTCTCTGCGTGGATATTTTTGTATAGGGTTTTTTTACTGACCGCACAGATCCCTTACTATTTTCTGCTATCTAGTGTTAGCGGGCCTCATTTGCTTAACCTGTTTCATCTCTGCGTTTGTCTTTTCCTCTTAACTCACCGTTATTATTTGTGGGGGGCTGTTCTGTATCTTTGGGGTTATTTCTCTGAGGCAAGTGAGGTCTTACTTTATCTCTAGGGGTAGTCAGTTTCTCAGGCCGTGAAGAGACGTCTAGGATTTCAGGAAACGTTCCACGGCTACCTTTAGTGTGTTTGGTTAGGATCAGGTTTGCGGTCAGTCCAGTTACCACATCCCCAGAGCTTGTCCTATTATCTCTGACTTAGCTGGTTAGATTTGTGATCCTAAGCCACTGGGATCATAACAGTACAGCAGGCCAGAAAAGTGTTTAATGCATCGCAGAAGTGGGATAAGAGAAGTCCTGAGTACAATTTTTTTTTTTTCCTCTCCCTTTGCGGCAGTCTGTCCAGCTTCTCTCATCCCCTTAATCTCTGGGTGGCTTTGAGTTCAGCTGCAGACATGGATATTCAGAGTCTGACTTCTAGTGTGGATCATCTTGCTGCAAGGGTGCAAAGCATTCAGGATTTTGTTGTTCACAGTCCTATGTCTGAGCCTAAAGTACCTATTCCTGAGTTGTTTTCTGGAGATAGATCTCGAATTCTGAATTTTAAGAATAATTGTAAATTATTTCTTTCTTTGAGACCTCGTTCCTCTGGTGATTCCGCTCAGCAAGTTAGAATTGTTATCTCCCTGTTACGTGGTGACCCTCAAGATTGGGCTTTCTCCCTGGCGCCGGGAGATCCTGCATTGCTGAATGTGGATGCGTTTTTTCTGGCGCTTGGACTGCTTTATGAGGAACCTAATCTTGAGAACCAGGCAGAAAAGGCCTTGCTGGCTCTCTCTCAGGGCCAGGATGAAGCTGAGGTGTATTGTCAAAAATTTCGGAAATGGTCGGTGCTTACTCAATGGAATGAGTGTGCCCTGGCTGCAAATTTCAGAGAAGGTCTTTCTGAAGCCATTAAGAATGTTATGGTGGGGTTCCCCACGCCTGCAAGTCTGAATGACTCAATGGCTTTGGCCATTCAGATTGATCGGCGTTTGCGGGAGCGCAAATCTGCGCACCATCTGGCGGTGTTTTCTGAACAGAGACCTGAGTCTATGCAATGTGACCGAATTCTGACCAGAATTGAGCGGCAAAATCATAGACGTCAAAATGGGTTGTGCTTTTACTGTGGTGATTCAACTCATGTTATCTCAGCATGCTCTAAGCGCGTAAAAAAGATTGCTAAATCTGTCACCGTTGGTACTATACAGCCTAAATTCATTTTGTCTGTTACTTTAATTTGTTCTTTGTCATCCTACTCAGTTATGGCTTTTGTGGATTCAGGTGCTGCCCTGAACCTGATGGATTTGTCGTTTGCCAGGCGCTGTGGTTTTGTCCTGGAGCCTTTGGGATTCCCTATTCCACTGAGGGGTATTGATGCTACACCATTGGCTGAGAATAAGCCTCAGTATTGGACTCAAGTGACCATGTGCATGACTCCTGTACATCAGGAGGTGATTCGCTTTCTTGTGCTGCATAATCTGCATGATGTTGTCGTTTTGGGTCTGCCATGGCTGCAGGCCCATAATCCAGTTCTGGATTGGAAAGCTATGTCTGTTTCAAGTTGGGGTTGCCAGGGGATTCATGGCGATGCTCCTTTGGTGTCAATTGCTTCTTCCACTCCTTCTGAGGTCCCTGAGTTTTTGTCGGACTACCAGGATGTATTTGATGAGCCCAGATCCGGTGCCCTGCCTCCTCACAGGGATTGTGATTGTGCTATAAATTTGATTCCTGGTAGTAAGTTCCCTAAGGGACGACTTTTTAATTTGTCTGTACCAGAACATGCCGCAATGCGGAGTTATATAAAGGAGTCTTTAGAGAAGGGACATATTCGCCCGTCCTCCTCCCCTCTTGGTGCAGGATTCTTTTTTGTGGCCAAGAAGGATGGTTCTCTGAGACCTTGTATAGATTATCGTCTTCTAAATAAAATCACGGTCAAATTTCAGTATCCTTTGCCATTATTATCTGATCTGTTTGCTCGGATTAAGGGGTCCAGTTGGTTCACCAAGATAGATCTTCGTGGTGCGTATAACCTTGTGCGTATTAAGCAGGGGGATGAATGGAAAACAGCATTTAATACGCCCGAGGGCCATTTTGAGTACTTGGTGATGCCTTTTGGACTCTCTAATGCTCCTTCTGTGTTCCAGTCCTTCATGCATGACATCTTCCGAGAATATCTGGATAAATTTATGATTGTGTATCTGGAGGACATTTTGGTCTTTTCTGAGGACTGGGAGTCCCATGTGAAGCAGGTCAGGATGGTATTTCAGGTCCTGCGTGCTAATGCCTTATTTGTGAAGGGCTCAAAATGTCTCTTCGGAGTACAGAAGGTTTCCTTTTTGGGTTTTATTTTTTCTCCTTCTACTATTGAGATGGACCCAGCCAAGGTCCAGGCTATTCATGACTGGACTCAGCCTACATCTGTTAAGAGTCTTCAGAAGTTCTTGGGTTTTGCTAATTTTTACCGTCGTTTCATCGCTAATTTTTCTGGCGTGGTTAAGCCCTTGATGGATTTGACCAAGAAAGGTTCTGATGTGACTAATTGGTCTCCTGCGGCAGTGGAAGCCTTTCGGGAGCTGAAGCGCCGGTTTTCTTCAGCTCCAGTATTATGTCAGCCTGATATCTCTCTTCCTTTCCAGGTCGAGGTGGATGCTTCTGAGATTGGAGCAGGGGCTGTTTTGTCGCAGAGAAGCTCTGATGGCTCTGTGATGAAGCCTTGTGCCTTCTTTTCAAGAAAGTTTTCGCCTGCCGAGCGGAATTATGATGTTGGTAATCGGGAATTGTTGGCTATGAAGTGGACATTTGAGGAGTGGCGACATTGGCCCAAGGGAGCTAGACATCGTGTGGTGGTCTTGACTGATCACAAAAATCTGATTTATCTCGAGTCTGCCAAGCGCATGAATCCTAGACAGGCTCGTTGGTCGTTGTTTTTCTCCCGTTTCGATTTCGTGGTCTCGTACCTGCCTGGTTCGAAGAACGTGAAGGCTGATGCCCTTTCTAGGAGTTTTGTGCCTGACTCTCCGGGAGTTTCAGAGCCGGCTGGTATCCTCAAAGAGGGAGTGATTTTGTCTGCCATTTCCCCAGATTTGCGACGAGTGCTGCAGAAATTTCAGGCTGATAGACCTGACCGTTGCCCACCAGAGAGACTGTTTGTCCCAGATAGATGGACCAGCAGAGTTATTTCCGAGGTTCATTCTTCGGTGTTGGCAGGTCATCCTGGGATTTTTGGTAACAGAGATTTGGTGGCTAGGTCCTTCTGGTGGCCTTCCTTGTCGCGGGATGTGCGTTCCTTTGCGCAGTCCTGTGGGATTTGTGCTCGGGCTAAGCCTTGCTGTTCTCGTGCCAGCGGTTTGCTTTTGCCTTTGCCTGTCCCGAAGAGGCCTTGGATGCACATTTCCATGGATTTTATTTCAGATCTTCTAGTATCTCAGAGAATGTCTGTCATCTGGGTGGTGTGTGATCGTTTTTCCAAAATGGTCCATTTGGTGCCCTTGCCTAAGTTGCCTTCCTCCTCCGATTTGGTTCCTTTATTTTTTCAGAATGTGGTTCGCTTGCACGGCATCCCTGAAAATATTGTGTCTGACAGAGGATCCCAGTTTGTGTCCAGATTTTGGCGGATTTTTTGTGCTAAGATGGGCATTGATTTGTCTTTTTCGTCGGCCTTCCATCCTCAGACGAATGGCCAACCCGAGCGAACGAATCAGACGTTGGAAACTTATTTGAGATGTTTTGTTTCTGCTGATCAGGATGATTGGGTGACTTTTTTGCCATTGGCCGAGTTTGCCCTTAATAATCGGGCTAGTTCTGCTACTTTGGTTTCACCTTTTTTCTGCAATTCTGGTTTTCATCCTCGTTTTTCCTTGGGTCAGGTTGAGCCTTCTGACTGTCCGGGGGTGGATTCTGTGGTGGATAGGTTGCAGCAGATTTGGAACCATGTGGTGGACAATTTGAAGTTGTCACAGGAGAAGGCTCAGCGCTTTGCCAACCGCCGTCGCGGTGTTGGTCCCCGACTTCGTGTTGGGGATTTGGTATGGCTGTCTTCTCGGTATGTTCCTATGAAGGTTTCCTCTCCTAAATTCAAGCCTCGCTTCATCGGTCCTTATAAGATTTTGGAAATCCTTAACCTGGTGTCTTTTCGTTTGGACCTCCCAGCATCGTTTGCCATTCATAATGTGTTCCATAGGTCTTTGTTGCAGAGGTATGTGGTGCCTGTGGTTCCTTCTGTTGAGCCTCCTGCTCCGGTGCTGGTTGAGGGCGAATTGGAGTACGTGGTGGAGAAGATCTTGGATTCTCGTATTTCCAGACGGAGGCTTCAGTATTTAATTAAGTGGAAGGGCTATGGTCAGGAGGATAATTCCTGGGTTGTCCCCTCTGATGTTCATGCGGCCGATTTGGTTCGTACCTTCCATGCGGCTCATCCTGATCGCCCTGGGGGTCTTGATGAGGGTTCGGTGACCCCTCCTCAAGGGGGGGTACTGTTGTGAACTCTATTTCTGGGCTCCCTCTTGTGGTCACAAGTGGTACTGTGTGAGTGCTGTCTTTCTGCAGGTTTGTGACTGGCATCAGCTGTCTTGTTATCTGTGGGCTGGTTTTCTATTTAAGCTCACTTGGACTCTCAGTCTATGCCTGCTGTCGTTGTATTCAGTGCTATTCTGATTACTCCTGTCTACATCCGTTATCAGTCTCTCCATGAGAAGCTAAGTTCTGTTTGCTTATTCTTGCTCATCTATGTTCAATATGTTTCCTAGAATATTATGAGTTTTGTCCAGCTTGCTAATATGTGATTTCTCTGCTTGCTGGTAGCTCTGGGGTGCTGAGTTGCTCCCCCCACATCGTTAGTTGGTGTGGGGGTTCTCGCATTCTCTGCGTGGATATTTTTGTATAGGGTTTTTTTACTGACCGCACAGATCCCTTGCTATTTTCTGCTATCTAGTGTTAGCGGGCCTCATTTGCTTAACCTGTTTCATCTCTGCGTTTGTCTTTTCCTCTTAACTCACCGTTATTATTTGTGGGGGGCTGTTCTGTATCTTTGGGGTTATTTCTCTGAGGCAAGTGAGGTCTTACTTTATCTCTAGGGGTAGTCAGTTTCTCAGGCCGTGAAGAGACATCTAGGATTTCAGGAAACGTTCCACGGCTACCTTTAGTGTGTTTGGTTAGGATCAGGTTTGCGGTCAGTCCAGTTACCACATCCCCAGAGCTTGTCCTATTATCTCTGACTTAGCTGGTTAGATTTGTGATCCTAAGCCACTGGGATCATAACAGTACCCCTTCTTCCTTCAGAATGGTAAGTGATCTACGTGAATGTCCACCTTATAATTAGGGCCCCATGTTCTTTTCTCCCTTTAAGGAAGGGAAAGTACGGGCAAGACTAAGCAGAGGACCTGTGCGCTCTGCATGTACAGTACAGACCAAAAGTTTGGATACAACTTCTCATTTAAAGATTTTTCTGTATTTTCATGACTATGAAAATTGTAAATTCACACTGAAGGCATCAAAACTATGAATTAACACATGTGGAATTATATACCTAACAAAAAAGTGTGAAACAACTGAAATTATGTCTTATATTCTAGGTTCTTCAAAGTAGCCACCTTTTGCTTTGATGACTGCTTTGCACACTCTTGGCATTCTCTTGATGAGCTTCAAGAGGTAGTCACCGGGAAAGGTTTTCAGTTTACAGGTGTGCCCTGTCAGGTTTAATATGTGGGATTTCTTGCCTTATAAATGTGGTTGGGACCATCAGTTGTGTTGTGCAGAAGTCTGGTGGATACACAGCTGATAGTCCTACTGAATAGACTGTTAGAATTTGTATTATGGCAAGAAAAAATCAGCTAAGTAAAGAAAAACGAGTGGCCATCATTACTTTAAGAAATGCAGGTCAGTCAGTTCGAAAAATTCGGAAAACCTTGAAAGTGTCCCCAAGAGCAGTTGCAAAAACCATCAAGCGCTACAAAGAAACTGGCTCACATGAGGATCGCCCCAGGAAAGGAAGACCAAGAGTCACCTCTGCTTCTGAGGATAAGTTTATCTGAGTCACCAGCCTCAGAAATCGCAGGTTAACAGCAGCTCAGATTAGAGACCTGGTCAATGCCACACAGAGTTCTAGCAGCAGACACATCTCTACAACAACTGTTAAGAGGAGACTTTGTGCAGCAGGCCATCATGGTAAAATAGCTGCTAGGAAACCACTGCTAAGGACAGGCAACAAGCAGAAGAGACTTGTTTGGGCTAAAGAACACAAGGAATGGACATTAGACCTGTGGAAATCTGTGCTTTGGTCTGATGAGTCCAAATTTAAGATCTTTGGTTCCAACCACCGTGTCTTTGTGCGACGCAGAAAAGGTGAACGGATGGACTCTACATGCCTGGTTCCCACCGTTAAGCATTGAAGAGGAGGTGTGATGGTGTGGGGGTGCTTTTCTGGTGACATTGTTGGGGATTTATTCAAAATTGAAGGCATACTGAACCAGCATGGCTATCACAGCATCTTGCAGCAGCATGCTATTTCATCCGGTTTGCATTTAGTTGGACCATCATTTATTTTTCAACATGACAATGACCCCAAACACACCTCCAGGCTGTGTAAGGGCTATTTGACCAAGAAGGAGAGTGATGACCTGGCCTCCACAGTCACCAGACCTGAACCCAATCGAGATGGTTTGGGGTGAGCTGGACCGCAGAGTGAAGGCAAAAGGGCCAACAAGTGCTAAGCATCTCTGGGAACTCCTTCAAGATTGTTGGAAGACCATTCCCGGTGACTGCCTCTTGAAGCTCATCAAGAGAATGCCAAGTGTGTGCAAAGCAGTCATCAAAGCAAAAGGTGGCTACTTTGAAGAACCTAGAATATAAGACGTAATTTCAGTTGTTTCACACACACAGAAACCCAAATGGAAATTTCCTGTTTGGGAGTAGAAGGCTCTTTCTCTCTGGTTTCTTCCACCTTTTAAATTAGGGATGGAAATTTCTCATTTAGGGGGAAAAATTATTTTTTTTTTTTGGTGAGGGTCTGGGCGCCTAGATAAGGCTATCGGTCTCCTCTAAGAGAAAAGAGCTGCAACCACTCCTAACCCCCCCCCCCCCGATGATGATGAACTGGATATATCTGAGTCCCTTCTCCACTCTCTGCACTACTAGACCCGGCCTCAGGGGCATTTCCTACCTGGGATTTTATTAGGGATCTAAGAACTAAGGCAAATCTCAGGGTCTCTTCTCAGATTATCTGCTCTATGCAGGAGTTGCAGAGCCTTTTTTCCCACGTAGCGGGTAACACTTACAGTAAAGACCAAAAGTTTGGACACACCTCATTTAAAGATTTTTCTGTATTTTCATGACTATGAAAAATGTAAATTCACACTGAAGGCATCAAAACTATGAATTAACACATGTGGAATTATATACTTAACAAATAAGTGTGAAACAACTGAAAATATGTCTTAGTCTAGGTTCTTCAAAGTAGCCACCTTTTGTTTTGATGACTGCTTTGCACACTCTTGGCATTCTCTTGATGAGCTTCAGGAGGTAGTCATGGGAATGGTCTTCCAACAATCTTGAAGGAGTTCCCAAAGATGCTTAGCACTTGTTGGCCCTTTTGCCTTCACTCTGCGGTCCAGCTCACCCCAAACCATCTCGATTGGGTTCAGGTCTGGTGACTGTGGAGGCCAGGTCATCTGGCGTAGCACCCCATCACTCTCCTTCTTGGTCAAATAGCCCTTACACAGCCTGGAGGTGTATTTGGGGTCATTGTCCTGTTTAAAAATAAATGATGGTCCAATTAAACGCAAACCGGATGGAATAGCATGCCACTGCAAGATGCTGTGGTAGCCATGCTGGTTCAGTATGCCTTCAATTTTGAATAAATCCCCAACAGTGTCAACAGCAAAGCACTTCCACACCATCACACCTCCTCCTCCATGCTTCACGGTGGGAACCAGGCATGTAGAGTCCATCCGTTCACCTTTTCTGCGTCGCACAAAGACACGGTGGTTGGAACCAAAGATCTCAAATTTGGACTTATCAGACCAAAGCACATATTTATACTGGTCTAATGTCCATTCCTTGTGTTCTTTAGCCCAAACAAGTCTCTTCTGCTTGTTGCCTGTTCTTAGCAGTGGTTTCCTAGCAGCTATTTTACCATGATGGCCTGCTGAACAAATTCTCCTCTTAACAGTTGTTGTAGAGATGTGTCTGCTGCTAGAACTCTGTGTGGCATTGACCTGGTCTCTAATCTGAGCTGCTGTTAACCTGCGATTTCAGAGGCTGGTGACTCGGATAAACTTATCCTCAGAAGTAGAGGTGACTCTTGGTCTTCCTTTCCTGGGGCGGTGCTCATGTGAGCCAGTTTCTTTGTAGCGCTTGATGGTTTTTGCAATTGCACTTGGGGACGCTTTCAAAGTTTTCCGAATTTTTCGGACTGACTGACCTTCATTTTTTAAAGTAATGATGGCCACTCGTTTTTCTTTACTTAGCTGCTTTTTACTTGCCATAATACAAATTCTAACAGTCTATTCAGTAGGACTATCAGCTGTGTATCCACCAGACTTCTGCTCAACACAACTGATGGTCCCAACCCCATTTTTAAGGCAAGAAATCCCACTTATTAAACCTGACAGGGCACACCTGTGAAGTGAAAACCATTCCCGGTGACTACCTCTTGAAGCTCATCAAGAGAATGCCAAGAGTGTGCAAAGCAGTCATCAAAGCAAAAGGTGGCTACTTTGAAGAACCTAGAATATAAGACATATTTTCAGTTGTTTCACACTTTTTTGTTAAGTATATAATTCTACATGTGTTAATTCATAGTTTTGATGCCTTCAGTGTGAATTTACAATTTTCAGAGTCATGAAAATAAAGAAAAATCTTTAAGTGAGAAGGTGTGTCCAAACTTTTCTTCTGTACTGTATATCCCACAGTTGAAGGCATTACAACGATAATCATATATACCGTAACAAATTTTACTAAGTGCGGAAACTCACCCGATGCGCTTTTCACAAATGCTTTCAGTCTTGGCATTTTTTGCTTAGTTTTGGGGTCTATCCGTGTCTTATAGTGCCTTTTGGAACACATCACCTTCATCTGAGGTTTTTTTCAGATTTCTGATGTTTTTCTTGTACATTTTTCTCACTTCTCTCATCCTACCAAAAAAAAGACATTTCAAAAATTAAGTTGATGTAAAGTAGACATATATTAAGTGTTATTTATTTACTATTACGATCTATTTTAAGGGCATAAAATGTCAAAATAAAAAATTTGCCATTTTTCAAATTTTTTCAAAAAGTTTTGAGTTTTATAAATAAAGACAAATCATATTGAGTCAATATTATTGACCTAAGTTTACCACTGACATAAAATACACGATGTCATGAAAAATCAATCTCAGTACCGCTATGATATGTAGAAGCATTCCTATTCTCATTTTTGGAAGGACATTTTGAGTTAAAAATAATTTATTTAATTGCTTTCTTTTAATTTATAACATCTCCACTTTTCATTTTTCACCTGTTTTTATAACTTTTTTCTTCCACTAAGCCAAAACTCATAATAATTTGCATGTCAAAATGTGAATGTATTTGGAAAATAAAAAGGCCACCTAAAATAATGTCATCTCTTATTAAGTGGCCACTCATTTCTTCATTAAAGCTGTTACATTTTATTTAAATGCCGTTCAGTATATTGTGAAAATAATGTAATATCTGCAATGCCTTCTTTTCATGTCTTTCATCTCCTTTCTATGGAACTTAATTGCCTTTTTGAATGTGTTATCTACATAAAGCAGACCTTGATAGTGGAAATTGTGTCCCCCTGGGGGGCATACAGTTATTTTTAAAGAGTCGCCAGGCTAAGTTGTAAATCTAAATTCAATATGATGGTCCCAAAATTTATTCGAAGAAATGCCATATATTTCCTCATTATGTCTATATCTTTGTGCTGCATAGATATAATTAAAAATATTAAAGGGAAAGTCAACTTATAAAAAATCCTATTGTAGGATAGTCAGTCAAATGTAAGCAAAAGGGGGTGACCCACTATTGGGACCATCTATAGGGAGTACAGCAGCAAGTGTTCATTTTCTCTGCATCACCACATAGGGCATTGCATGATGATTATTAAAATGAAAGGGCAGCATGATAATATAGGATCCTCCAAAGAAAGAGCTCCTTGGAGCCATTTTTATCTCCAGTTAATAGACGAAGATCAGTTCTATTATAACAGAATTCTTACAGTATTTTAAATTGGGTGTACAAAGTAGACATCCTCTTTAAAGTTACTCTTCAGTAGTACCATTGAGAAAAAAAATCTACTGTAGATCTGACCATCTTCAAACCCCTCATTTTCTAGGTTAGCGTTGACATTTTTTTTTTTGTATGAGTAGAACGTATCAAGTGATAGAGATACATTCATTAAATGTAGTAAATGGAAAAATTATTCTATTTGTTTGTCTAATTCTTCTTTAAAACTTGAATCTTTCTAGTTCTTGATGTTATCTTTGATTCTACCCTATATTTAGATACAATACACCTAGTGATGATGGTACCATAGCAACTGCAGTCTCGGAGGGAAATATTAGCAAAACTTGATCTTTGCTTTTCTAGTTTATTGCTTCTCATTATTTCTATGAATGCTAAAAGTGTTTGTTTTTCTTCTAATCATTAAGAGGATTTTAGTCTTTTAAGTCATCTTAAATCATATTTTCATAGTCAAGATAAAAATCAAAAAGTATAATTGATGTCTTAGAGAAGCGAAATCGTGTTAGCGAAACTGGAAAAGTACACTGATCAATCCAAAGTATCTAAGGTTCATTGTGATCATCATCTCCGATCTAAGGACACAAATGTGGGCATTGTCCTAGGACTGGGCTTACCGATTGCAGTACATGTACCCCATGCCCGTTCTGTAGGAGGTGAAGGCACCGTACCTTTGTAGAACAGCAATATGTATCATAATCTAATTTATTATTGTTAGGGGTACTGTATCTGTCTTACAGAAAATTTGCAAAAAAAAATCACATAAATATTTCATTAATCTTTTTATCCTATTTTTTTCATGCTGCAAACTATATATATATTATCTCTTCTTATTCTTCTCAACTCAAGCTTTTGTCTTGCGATTTGACAACGGGATGCAGCAGAAGCCTCCCCTTGTACCATGTCTGCATTACTACATAACATTTAGTCCATCTAAATTCTATTCTTTAACTTATTTACCAGGTCAAATTTAAATATGAGAAGTTCTTTACTTACATACTTAAAAGCAACTACTATGGAACTATAATTCTAGTAATTTATTAACAAAGTACTTTTAAATTAAATCTGTCAGCAGTATTTTTTTATGTAATCCGAGAGCAGCATGAGCTGGGCACTGAGACACTGATTTCAGTGATTTGTCACTTATTAGGCTGGGTGCTGTAGTTTCAATACTATCAGTGTTTTATCAGCAGGAGATTATCACTGCTAGACCCGCTGTCCACATGCCAACCCTGCAAACAGCATTGGTTATCAGCTTACTGTCAATATACACTGTACATAGAAGGCTGTGGTGTAGGCAGCTCTACAGCAGAGATAACTCTGATTGTGTCCCAACTGCTGCACCCATCACTGGAATCAGGGTCTCTTTCCCTACATTAGGCTGCTCTCAGATAAACTAGCAAAACCCTGATGACAGATTCTCTGTACAGGTTTTGCCCGATGGGCATTGTGATAATGTTCATTTTGTATGCCGTATTGTGTAATTTAGTGCACCACTATTTTGTATTTCACTATTACAATAAAATCTGAATTTAGAATTTTTTTTATGTTTTGCCCTTTGCCTGCCATTCAATAAATTCTCACTGTTGGTGCTTAATTCAAATTCTCCTTCATGTTAGACATGGATTTGCACTGAATGTATATGCACCATAATTCAATTATATTCTATGTATTATATTACAAAAATAGATATTTTGCAGCATTTTTTTTCTACACCTGTCTAAAACTTTTGCACCCTACTGAGTACATTATCCACATTGTATATATACTGTGTGGAAAGGATTAATGTAATTAAACTGTCATTTAATGTATATGGCTTCTGCATTTGCTAAATGAGAGAAGCAATAGACGGATTAGTGATCAAAGAGAAGACTCTTAAGTGTCCTACTACTCTGAGCGATTCATGAACATCATGTCCCCATGCTTTTATTGATCAGACGGTTGGATTTCAATTGGAAACTGTTGACATTGGTGTAATACACGAGCTGGTCATAGAGAAAGAACAGCAAACTAATTTACAGCTGGAGAAAGCTGTGGTGGAGGAAGGATCATTCATCAAGAACAAATACATCTTTATAGCCCAGCCGTGGAAGAAAGAAAAAACCAAAATGATGTCCATGACTCTACAAGTGACAGGTCAGAATAATGTGAAAAATAAGTACTAAAAGGGAAAGTTTTATTGTTTTGTTTTCTTTTATCCTTGTTTGCAGTGGCCATATCCTGAATTCAATTTAGCATGTTCCTTGCAAAATGTGCCACTAGTCTGTGTAACAAGCTCAAAATGCGTCCCACTAAGAGCTCAGCCAAATATATTCCACTTTAAGTAAAGTTAATTTCCAGTGTTTAGCTCTTAGGCAGGACAGGGCCGCCAAGACCCCACATTTTGGCTACATGCAAATATGACTTTAGCCTCATTCACAAAATTTCATAGCAATAAACTGGATTGATTGTCAAATTAATAAGATGTTGCCTTTGCCTGTATATAGTGAATCACTTATATTGTGCCAATTACTGCTCATATAAGTGCGTGGTGGCTCATTCCGGTACAAAGGCCCACCGGAGGATTCTCCCGTTCTCCGGTGGGCCAGTCCAAGCCTGCTTTTAGGTGTAAAACTGTAATAATCCCGTCAAGAGCACTTTTTGCTAAGTTCAAGTGAGTGTTATCAGAAAGCAACTCATACATGGAGAAGAGGTGCAGCCTCCAATTAAAACACCCACTTGAATTTAACTAAAGTTAACTCATTAGGTTCCAACTACTTTAATGGTTAATCTCTCTGCAAAGTAATAATAATAATCTTTATATAGCGCTAACATACTCCACAGCACTTTACAGTCTGCACACATTATCATCACTGTCCCCATGGGGCTCACAATCTAAATTCCCTATCAGTATATCTTTTGGAATGTGGGAGGAAACCGGAGTACCCGGAGGAAACCCACGCAAACACGGGGAGAACATACAAACTCCTTGCAGATGTTGTCCATGGTGGGATTTGAACCTTGGACCCCAGCGCTGCAAGGCTGCAGTGCTACCCACTGAGCCACCGTGCTGTAGAGGCAAAATTAAAAACAAACGTTTTATTCCGCTCTCCAGTCATTATTACATCATGTACAGCTCTGCCAAAAATTAAGAGACCACTGCAAAATGTTCAGTTTGTCTGATTTTTCTCTTTATAGGTATATTTTTGAGTAAAATGTAAATTGTTCATTTATTCTATAAACTTCTGACAACGTCTCCGAATTTCCAAGCAATACATTTTGTATTTTTTTTCTGACAAAGAAAAATGATCAAAATGAAAAAAAACAGTGCTTTCAGCTCTCAAATAATGCAAAGAAAACAAGTTCATGATCATTTAAAAACAACAATACTAATGTTTTAACTCAGGAAGAGATCAGAAATCAATATTTTGTGGAATAACCATGATTTTTAATCACAGCTTTCATGCGTCTTGGCATGCTTACCACCGGTCTTTCACACTGCTTCTGGCACAAAAATGTAAGCAGTTCTTCTTTGTTTGATGGCTTGTGACCAGGGCCGGACTGGGACTAAAATTCAGCCCTGGCATTTGAAGTTACACAGGCCCACTTGTCACATGGTGACTGTATAATATCTTTGTACACTTGTAGGCAGGGCCGGTTTTAGGCAAAGTGGGGCCCTACGCCTAGGCAAAGTTTAAAATGGGGCCCCAAATGCTAACATACTGCACATCACACAAAAGCATTTCGGTTGTATTTACATGCGCTGAGTTAAGGCCGCTAAATGAGTTTGATCGACAATACTGAAGTTGTTCAACACTTGTTTCCCGGCCTCTTTCCATCGTCTGAGACAGAATGATGGGACAGAGCGATCACTAATAGATCACTAACCGATCACCGTACAGTATCATGTTATCAGCAGCACATCTACAGTTTACACCGGCGATGTGCTGCTGAGAACAAGGATTTTTGTTCCGGCAAAAACAATCTGAATATGCAGCATTTTACTTGTTTAGTAAAATACACCCCATTGTCCTCCATATATTATAATGTGCACCACAGTCCTCCATATAGTATAATACACTCCCTATAGTCCTCCATATATTAAAATACACTGCTCAGTCCTCCACAGAGCATAATACACTCCTCATAGTGCTCCATATAGTATAATGCACCGCTATAGTCATCCATGTAGTACAATTCACTTCCCATAATATAATCACCCCATAGTTCTTCATATAGTATAACGTATTCCCCATAGTCCTCAATACAGTATAATGCAGCCCACATACAGTATAATGCAGCCACCACCCTACAGAGTATAATGCAGCCACCCCAGAGTATAATGTAACCCCCCATAGAATATAATGCAGCACCCCCATAGAGTATGATGAAATCACCCCTCATAGAATATAAATATAATACAGCCCCCATAGAATTTAATGTAGCCCCAAATAGAATAGAATACAGCCCACCTCCCCATAGAATATAATGCAGCCCCATCAGAGTATGATGCAATCTTCCCTCATAAAATCTAATACAGCCCCCCATAGAATATAATACAGCCCACCTCCCCATAATATGTAATGTAGCCCCCATAGAATATAATGCAGCCCCCCATAGTATATAAGACAGCCTCCCCCATAGAATATAATATACCCCCATAGTATATAACACAGCCTCCCCCATAGAATATAATATACCCTCTATAGTATATAGCAAAGCCTGCATAGTATATAGCACAACTTGCATAGTATATAGCACAGCCTGCATAATATACCACAGCCCGCGTAGTAGTATACAGCACAGCCCGCGTAGTAGTATACAGCACAGCCCACACAGTGGTATATACAGCACAGCCCACACAGTGCTATATACAGCACAGCCCACACAGGGGTATATACAGCACAGCCCACACAGGGGTATATACAGCACAGCCCACACAGGGGTATATACAGCACAGCCCACACAGGGATATATAGAGCACAGCCCACACAGGGGTATATACAGCACAGCCCACATAGGGGTATATACAGCACAGCCCACACAGGGGTATATACAGCACAGCCCACACAGGGGTATATACAGCACAGCCCACACAGGGATATATAGAGCACAGCCCACACAGGGATATATAGAGCACAGCCCACACAGGGGTATATACAGCACAGCCCACATCTCATCTCTCCCCCACCAACCCCTCCGATAATGGCCCCACAGTCCCGTTAAAAAAAAAACACTCTCCTCACCTTTCCTTTTGCCCGCGCTGCTCCCTGCTCCTGTCTCGGCGGCTGCAGTCTGCCCAGGACACAGCAGGTGCGCGATGATATGACGTCATCGCGCACCCGCAGTGTCAGAGGCAGAGTGGGGAATGATGGGAGAGGGAGCATCAGGAGACGCTCTCTCCTCCATCATTGCATTGAACTATACTGGCGTCATAGACGCCGGTATAGTTAAATGCGGCGGCGGCACTGGCGGGGAGGAACAGTGTAGCGGCCCACTACTGGCACCAGCCCTTCTGGCATTTGCCAGAAGTGCCCGATGGCCAGTCCGGCCCTGCTTGTGACTATCCATCATCCACTTGATTACATTCCAGAGGTTTTCAATGGGGTTCAGGTCTGGAGATTGAGCTGCCCATGACAGGGTTTTGATGCGGTGGTCTCTTAATTTTTGCCAGAGCTGTATCTGTCTCAACTTGAAAGATCATTAACTGATGAGTTGTAGTTTTGAATGACACCTTTCATTTTGCCATACACCCTACTGGAAAATGAAAAAATAATTGAGGAAAAAAACAGTGCAATTGAGCCATTGCCTTTTGGGGTTTGATTTTACACTGTTAATTATGTGTAAAAAAAATGACCTGATAACAGGACTCTCCAGGTTAGCATAATTACAGTGATGTCAAACTGCTCCAGTTGTTTTTAATTTAATTTAATTTTTTTGTTTTGAAAAACTTTCGGAAGTTTGTTAAACAAAAAATATCCTGCTATTTTCTGAGATGTGCACCATTTTCATTTTTATGTCAATGTTGATATGTGAAAAAGAAGCCTAAAAGGGCCCCAAAAACCTCATAGGGCATTATCTAGAGGGAGGCATTAATGTGATGCGACAACTGCAAACCTGGTTGTGTTGGGAGGAAGCGCAACTCTTAAAGGGCTCAATAGTACATCCAGCTGCTGCTCCGCTGGTTGGAGGATCCAACGTAGAAATCAAGCCATAGAACAGAAAAGCAGATGTGCTGCACTGCTCGTAAATAAAGAAGAAAGAATGAGTTTGGTCTCAATGCGTTTCAAAGACTATTCAACTTCTTCCTCAGTCAGACTTCGAAACGCATTGAGACCAAACCACATTTTATTCCTTGCGTCAAGAAGCTCTAAAGTTCTTATTTATTTCACAGCAGCGCAGCACATCTGCTTTTCCGTTTTATTTCGGACTATAGTTATATAGTTGCGTGAGCGTTTTTGTGACCTGACATTTTTATTGATACCATTTATTTTTTATTTTTGAGGCAATTCTTAAATGGAAATTCCAAAGTTTACATTTTTCTTCTTCTTTCTGGAATCAGTATCCATATTTGAATACCCATCCACCTGCATGCACTGTAAAAATACGTGTGTGTGGTTATCCACATATCCATCTACATATATATGTTTGTGTATGTGTTATTTACACATGAGCACAGATGAACATACATAAGATGAACGTGAGTGATCTTGACAAGCGATCATGAAACTTGGCAGATAACCATAAATAATTGTAAATTTTCAAATGGGAAGTTTGCCCTCAAAAATAACAAGTGACAGGTTTGGTAAACAGGACAGATAGCAGAGATCCTTTTTTCACACTGAGTTGACCCTAAAATCAGTTATTACCGCAAAATGCCAATTTCAGTCATTCCTTTGAATCTAATGTGCTGTTTGATGAAATCTCATTATATTGAATCTCTTAGCTGAATCATTTTTTATTTTGATGTTGCATTGATAATTGATTTTTTTGCACAATAATTACACTTATTAATAACTTACAAAGTTTTCTTTTAGGATAGATCTGAAATAGTGAGTAGGTATAACATATGTGGTCACATGTTTGGATATCTAAGTGTTGAGTTGCTTTATTAATACAGAAACGAGGAATGACAGCAGCTCTGGCGCTCTTCTCAATGAGATTCAATCAATGACTTCAGGTAATAGACACAATATTATAGGATTTATTTGAAAGTCACTTGATGTACAGCATGTTTACGGTGATAATCTTCAGTAATCCAACTGGTACAACCCTTCCTACAGATTACAATCATAAAATGTATGGGAATTTAGTTTTAAGTAAAAATTGGAAAACAGTGAGACACTACTAATTAATCACAGCTGGCCCTGAGCAATAGTTTTTTCATATTATTATTTTTTTATTTTGCGTTTCTAATATAGGGCCATCATATTCCACTGCTTTTTACACACATTATCATCACTGTCCCTATTGTGTCTCACAATCTAACGTTCCTGTCAGTATGTCTTTGGAATGTGGGAGGAAACCGGAGAACCCGGAGGAAACCCACATAAACACGGGGAGAACATACAAACTCTTTGCAGAAGGGCTGAGATAGATGTAAAACAAGCAGGTGTGAAGGTGCACTAATAGACACACTCCTCCCTTCAAAGTTTCTATCCTTTTAATAGATTGCAGTCCTCATATTATATAGCACTGTTCACTTACAATTGCTCATTTTGCCTTTCTACCCAGCTATTTATTCTCTTTATGTAGAAGCATGAAATATCTTTTCTCTGCATAAATCATCCAACTCCTCAATTCCTGACCCAGCTGCTCTGCTCTACCCTCTGCCAGGGACTTTTACAGTGACTCATGACTGGTACATAGATCTTAGCATGATTCAGTCAGTTTTCATGTGTTGTCATAGACCTAATGGAAAACAGAAGAATTAGCTGGGTAGAAAGGCAAAATGAGCAATTGTAAGTACACAGTGCCATATAATATGATGACTGCAATATATTAAGAGGATAAAAGTTTTGACGGGGTGCATCTTTTGTTCGGCCCTACCCTGGTGCACCAAGCACCTGTACTTTTTGAACACTCATTCTGTGCCGACAGAGTCCCTTTAGTCACTCACTGACAGATTTCCCAACAGTCAATGTCTGATTGCTCAGGTACAAGCAACAGAGAATATGTGATTAGCTTGTACAGCCAAATGGAGCTGACATACCTACTGTAATTACTGACAGTTGTAGATATTTATTCTTTCATTTAAGAGGTGACAAAAAAAATCAGAAGTATAAAAATAAATTTGATTTGTGCTGTCATTGTCGATTACCCTGATGGAATGTTTTTTTTTGCATGGCAAGCAGATGATATTGATATAATTTTGGGGTACATACGCTTCACATTTCATTTTTTAATGCGGTTTTATTTTTTAACATTTTCTTTTTTTCTTTGACTTTTCTCTTTAAGTTCCCTTAGAGCCTGCAATAGTTTGGTCACTTATTCAAAATTACATTCTTCTACCAATGTAGTCAAAATGATGTTTGCCTATAATGGCCAGATATGGCAGGAAGGTTGTCTTCAGTAGGCCCCTGTTTGCCATAAAAACCCAACTGCCCACCCCGTTCGTGCCATGTAAGATGATTGGAGTTAGTACCCGTGCGCCATTTCAATGCCTCAGTCAGTGGTTAACAGCAGCATTTAAATGGTTAAACAGCAGTGATTGGAGCTAGCTCCTGTCATACCTGTGAGATGCAAATGCTGACTGTGTAACACAGCTGGCATCTGCTGGACATGGTGGGGGCTCAGCTTCTGATTCTGGGGGCTTGACATAGGACTATTACTGTTCATGTCAGGAAGGGATTAAGGGCTTAAATAGTTGTTTCAGTGGTATTTAAAAAAATAGTTTGTAGAAATGATGTTATCCCCAGCTACACCACTATCTGCATTGTTAGTGTTTGATTATACAGTCTATCCAGGTTTAGTTCTCATTACTCTGCAAAAAATTTTAATAGTTCACAATAAAATGTTCCTTGGAATCTAAGAATTAGTACTCTCAGAAATGGGCATGGCTGAAGGTGTATTGTTTTAAAGTTAATTTTATTACAATATCTTTTTTTTATTTAACACAGATGGAGAATGGAACATTTATTTGTATACTTCCAGTAAAGTAGTCCAAATTTCAGAAACTCAACAACATAATCTACAGTGGCTTATTGTGTTCTATGGAGACAAAGGCAGGTCAAACCCACTCAGAATGGAAGCACAAAACTTAGATCAGTGGAAGGACCGTCTGATTTGCAAGGTATGGCATTACATCATTGTAGCTAAACAGGTTATGGATTGTATTTCCCAGTCTAGAAATATAATGTAAGGATAATAAACGTGAGCACTACTCCAAGGGTGCACAGGTAGGTTCCCACACCATGTGTAATAGATACAAAGAACCTGGCACTCAACTTAAGTGTTAGCAACTCCGTATGTTTATTGTAGTACCAAAAAAGATTAGGTCTGAAAGACCTTCCTCAGTTGCGTATTGCAGTTTATAGTGCAAAAAGTGCCACCGCTTGGTGCAGAGTCTAGCAAAGACCACCTCCTCTGTGGTGGTTACAAGGAAAATATGACCATCCGGTCATATGAGGGGGGTGTCATTCCTCTCTCCCAGGACGAGCGGTGGACACCGCGTCATGCCCGACAAACACGACGCTTAAGCATCGTGAGATACTACACCCCCCTCATATGACCGGATGGTCATATTTTCCATGTAACCACTACAGAGGAGGTGGTCTTTGATAGACTTTACCAAGCCGCGGCACTTTTTGCTCCTATAAATTGCAGTACGCAACTGAGGAAGGTCTTTCAGACCGAAACTTTTTTTGGTACTACAATAAACATACAGAGTTGCTAACACAAGTTGAGTGCCAGGTTCTTTGTATCTAGAAATATAATGTAGACACACCACATGGCTCTGCTGAGCTTAATTTTATAGCATCAAAGAGCAGAAACGTAGTTAGGCCTTCATTCACAAATGGGAATTATTCATTTAGGCCCCCTCCCCAACCTGAGTCTTTCATTGCCCCTAACCAACACCACCCTCTGTTGACTTGAAAGGATATGGGTAGCAGTTTCCTCCATGGCTTCTAGACAAAACTGTTGGGCCGCAGTGCTAATGGGCTCCATTTTCAGGATCAAGGAACAAAAGTGTGTCAACACTTGAACATATGTAACTGCAGTAACCCTCGTTCCACCAAACCATTGCATGACCAGCTCTACCCTCACCTACTGTGTCCTCACCCATCCCTTGTAGATTGTGAGCCCTCGCGGGCAGGGTCCTCTCTCCTCCTGTACCAGTTATGACTTGTATTGTTTAAGATTATTGTACTCATTTTTATTATGTATACCCCTCCTCACATGTAAAGCGCCAACGACTCAACGATGACACCAAACGTTCTTATTCTGGAAGTAGCCCAATTACTGTCAAAGATCAATGTCATTTGTGTGTGAGATCTAGCGAGCGATAAATCAAACCCAAATGCGATAATTGCAAGAAATGTATATACAATGAACACAAGAAGAAGTTACCGGTATGTGATTCTTGTTTTTTGATAGCACATAAGTAGATGTTTACATTTATTTGATTACTAAACATTTTAGATGATCATTTAGCTAAGATGTTGAAGCTTAAGTTTCTATATAAAATAAAAATTCTTCAATATATGTTTATTTTACAATATGAAAACTGGGGTCCTATGTACCCCACGCGACTAATAGTGTAAGTATTTTGGTGTGACTAAATGAAGGTTAAAAGGGTTGTCCTGCTTTAGGGTTCTAGTCTGCAGTCACTGTATGTCACTGCAGACTTGTGAATCCTAACAGTGTGTACCCTGTGCATTGTGAGGATACTACGGTGCCGTCAGACTTCTACCCTAAGCCGGGACAACACCTTTAATAAAAATAGAATATCAAGCATGTCTGTGGGAATTGCCGATGATATATCCGCCACCTTCCTCCCATAAACTAATAAAAAAATAACCTTTAATTGGTTTTAGAAATATTACTTTATAAGCAGATCAGGCACAAACCTCAGTTAATTGCACAGTATTCATGGGTTAGTTAAGCATCCATCAGTGTTATAAGCTGCACATTAACAGAAACGTTCGCCTTTTTCTAGGTAAATCTCACCCATGATCTCGGAGAGTTATTTAAAGTGAGGCTGGGCTTTGAGAACTGGCATGAAGACCTGGGCAGGTTATCTTTGCAACACTTAAAAATGCAGAATACAAGAACCCTGGATACATTTAACCAGTCAATAAATAAAACACTTCCTCTTACATTAAGTGGAGACAGATGGATTGAAGTCCCGGTAGAATGGCCTCTAAGAGCCTCACTTTCTGGTATGTTCAAAGTAAACTATTATGTACTTCATTCTAAGCTGGCACTTAGCTGTAGTGGCATATGCAAATAATGAGAAAAAAACAGGAAATTGCTCCTATCATGTGCTAGCGTTAGTTACATAAACCCATGTAAAACACATACAAAGGATAAATAGATCGTTAACGGGGTTGTGACATTGATTCCTGCTTGGTAGAGCTTTGTGCGCTCCTGATTGATTGACAGTTTGGTCCAGCTGCAGGGGTGCATGGGCCTCTGCAGCTTCGGAGGAGTGCAGCTGTACTGAAGCTGGCCAAATCCAACAACTTGGTTACTTTCAGAGCAGCGCTTACATACTCTATAGCATAAAGCTTGCAAGCGCTTTACCCCTTGCCTAGAAGACCGTAAAAAAAACATTTATTCTTGTCAACAGTCACGATTTTTAAGAACGAGTAATCCGCAAAGTTACTTGTTTTTACAAACCCTTTGCAATTTTACACATTTAATATTGAGACAATCCCTTTAGGCATTTGGGAATTTATCTGAGAATCAATTAGGGTAAATCTCAACCCATATATAATCATATCTTTACCTGCTATGAATATACAAAATTGATCTAGAACATACATATGTGTTTCCTGGGTTTATTTTATATAGGCCGGCATTTCCTAAGATTTGTTTAAGGGGGAATTTTTGTTTAATACAAGGTACATTACAAAAAAGGAAAACTTTGTGCTCTTTAGATATGTTTTTGTCTGCGGGTGTGGTTCCTGTTTAGTGATTATGCAATAATAGTTTGCGAAAACCTAATAAGAGTTTTACTGTCTCACCCCTGTGCTGGATTCACAGCAATGCTGCTCAAATAATGTCTCCGGTGCTGTGACTGCTGCTTCAGAGTATACGTGAAAGATATTTAGGAGAGCAGGACATGTGGATGTGTATGGGAGATAAAGCAGTCTCCGGCCACTATATGGCAGAAGTTATATAATGCACAGAAATACTGTTATTCATCATGTACACACATATGCTAGTTTATTTTGAAAAAGTCTCCCGAAATTATAGCTACATGTAAAATATTCACACTCGGCACTTACAATCGGCTGACACATTCCATTCCCTGCAACTAAGTTACAGCTGTGATGTATAGACTGGGACAGGGTTAGCAGAGGACACTATACAGAGAGACATAACTACAATAAGTGCAGTGGTTGCAATCTCATCTTGGCCCTAGAGCTTAAGGGGTCCAAAAAGTATTTTTGGCCTATATAAAAAGACTTAGTGTTAAAGGCTTGCAATAATTGGGGGCCATGTTGGAGCTAGTGCATTGGGATCCATGAGCTTCAAATTAGGCCACTGACTACTGGTCACTGCATACTTCTCAGCTGCCAAACTGTGGTCTCTGTGGCAGGGACTGTTCTTCACTTCCCTGAGAGACTGTACTGGTCTATAGCAGGTAACTGCCTGCTGACTCTCATTTATTTCAAATGCCATGAAATGCACAGTCCTTATGTTATGGATGTGCTCACCGGCAATGAGAGAACAACAGCCATCAGCTTGTTTTTGCCCAAACTGGGTGGTGGGTTCAAGGTCTCTGGTAGTCACCTCTAACCTAAATGCAGGAATCTAGACTTTACTGCAGAGAGTTGCCCAGAAGTGTTTAGTAATAAAATTACTGCAACCTACTGATATACTGTAATTTCATTCTTAAGGTCCATTAATGCACTGCTTGTTTCCCAGGTCCTGGCACCATTACTTCTGTCTTGCTTTGACATATAAGAGTGCTTACTTTTCTCTGTCTGGGTTTGTGATGTGCCTGCAGGTAGCTGAAGTTCCGGTTCATTTCTGTAGCTACTAATACTACTACTATTACTACCTGACTAGCTAGCTAAGACCTAGCAGGAGCTGGACTAGCTATTAAAATTTGCCTGACTGCCAAAACCCTGCAAGCTTCTCACTGACATAGGAAGGAGAAAGTAAGGTATCGGGACCCAATAGTTGTATTTTGACTCCATAACTAAGCTGAGAATGTAGGGTGGCTTCAGACACCATTTCAATGGCTGTCTCTACGTACCGTTACTCACAAAGTGATATCGTCAGATAGCTTGAACTCGACTGCATGAGGCACATATGAAGATTCCAGAAGAAGGTTTATTTTCCAGCTGAATTCTTATAGTACTGCATACATACAGCAGGTAAAAAGACTTTTCTGAACCAGCGATGCAAATACATGAGCATCTAAGATGGCTGAGAGACAGTGAATGAGGAAGAAGGGAATGGTCGCTGACATCAGAGCTACATCAGAGAGAGATGGGATTTAATAACACAATCATAATATATAACTGTCTGATTCCCAAATCATGGGCCATGACAAGTTGTAAAAACATTATTGGACCTGTTTGGATCATAATTTATTATTATATATTAATTAATTTATATATGCAGCGCCCCAGAGTCCTGGTCGTTGCAGTAATGTTGCTCTGCCACTAAGGGGAGTGATGTTACGTCTGATTGCACTAAAGGAGTTCACCTGACCAGGTATCACAGTCACACATTACACTTTACACTCCGGCCACCAGGGGGAGCAAAGGGTTCTATGTATTAGGCCACTCCTCACACTCTGGTAAAACTGGGGGTTGGATAGGAAGTTAGGCAGAAGCTGACTGGGTTTTGCCCAGGCAACATCCTGTGAGAGAGGGAGTTCCTGGGAAGATTCAGGGGGGTCTCTGTCAGGGGTGGGATCCTGACAGCGGCCTAGCGAAAAGGACAGATCGTTACAGAGCCGCACCTGCACCCCGTTACGGTGGCATCTTAAGAAAGGATACGAAGCGAGGTTTATTGTGGAGAAGTGAGAAACGAGATCACAGCACAAAGGAGAATAGAACCAGTAGGAGTCGTGCCCTAAGATCGTGGCAACATCCTACTGAGGTGCGTAGCCGGTGGCCGGAACGCCGAGGAAGTATTGGGCTCCAAGCATTACTTCAAACCAACGGCAGGACAGTTAACTTTAGGTTGGCTGTCTCACCTAATTCACCTAAGCAGACAACGGAGGCAATTGTGGGAGAGGGGCGTCTCTAGGGTCCCTATAAAATAACTCGAGGCCTACCCCGTCATACGGGTGCATCCTAGCCATATCATCTGGGGGACGGAGAGAGAAAGAACATCAGAAACAGACACAACAGTTGTGAGGACTATCCCGTGGTGCTCAGCAGGGAAGTACTACAACACACAGGCGCTAGTAGGTAGGCACTGATTTCCACCTGCAAAGGGAACTCTGGATGTGCCTTCGGACCGGCCGGTCTCAGCCAGCCCTGTTAGCAGTGCTCTGGATTGCGGATCCCGAAGCCTTCAGTAAAGAGGTAAAGAGACTGCAACCCTGTGTCCTCGTTATTCATCGCGCCTTGCACCACGCACCATCATCACCCTTTCATTGGACGCCCCTTAGCAGGGTCACGGACCAGGTCTAGCCACCGTGACAACCCCAGGACCGAGACAGAGAGGCCCGGTACCGAGTACCCCGCCGCCCTGCGTCTGGGGGCGCTCCATATACATATCTAATGCAATTTTTATTTAGCAGCTCAGCTCTTTTGAAACATTAATCCAGTGGGTTTTTTTTAATTTTAGCACTGGAATGGTTCTACTAATCTAAGTTCCCTGAGCCTAGTATTATACTTACCAGCTACCATCTTCAGCTCTTGCCGGTGCCACTCCGGTTCTGTGCGACCACTTTGTGACCGCAACTTCCAACTGACCTAAAATTAGAGATAATAGTCACAATCTCTCCATGTAAGTCCATGAGAGCCTCGTTCTAGCCTCGTTCTGGCTCTCATAGACTTACATTGTGACTTTTGGATTCCCCAGAAAACATTATAGCGATCTGGCAGGTCAGAAACTGCTGGAGACCGATAGGAGTGGCACCATGGACAGCTGAAGACAGTGGCTGGTAAGTATAAGACAAGGGACAGGGAGCCTAGATTAGTAGCACCACTCCAGTGCTGCAATTAAAAAATGCTAATGTTGGAGTGGTGCTTTAATAAAATGCATGACGAGTTCACAAAACTCAAACCCAAAACCTTAGTAAATTGGCTGTTAAAATTCGATCTGATTTTTTTCTAGTCTCTATCTTATTGATGATGAATCGTCGCAAATAGGTAAAGTCTATGGCACGGATGTGAAAGTGGCCAGAAACATCACTGAATACTAGATTAATAAAGAAAAAGAGCACTCAGCTGGTATCTACAGGTATCACATCAAATCAATGAGCAAACAAGAGCTAGGCTCACAATACAAATCAATGCATGCTGTAGAAACTTTTAATGGAAAGCTGTCATTGTCCAGACTATGAAACTTTCATAAACCCGGAGATCAAGTGATTGAGCTGAGTGGCAGCTCTGTGCTTTGATGAACAGTATTGATTTCATGTCCATGAAAGACATGAAAGTACTGGGTCTCAGGAGTGTTTGTCTTTGGCAGATAGACTCACATCTGTCAGAGGTTCCACAATATACCAGAGCTGTACAAGTACTGGTGGAGGAGAGCTCAGAGCACTGCTTCATACCTGTCAGCCACCCCTGATTTCCAATTAAGATTGGTCCATGGACATATTACTGACCAAGTTCACACTGTCACCTTTATATAGTTCTGCTCCTATTCATTTTTTATGTCTGGTGTACATCTTCACGTTCTAGAATTCAATAGAATGGCTTCTGTTTAGAGAAGATATGCACTGCTGATACACTGTATACTCTTATTACTCTTATACCTTATATTCCTGTTCAGATTTGTATATTGTATTGTACAATATAAGAGGGCAGAGCTATTACTATACATGGGGAGCTAAAGGGAAGTCCACAGCCGCTCCAGTCCAGCATTTTTTTTTCCACTGACCGAATCTGTGTATGAAAGAAATAATAGCATGCACTAGTTTCTTCCATTTGTCAGATAATACTCATTCAAGTCTATGGGTGAACAAAAAAAATCGTATGCCATACGGAGTCACAGTCACATAGGAGACTGCAAATGGTCTTCTAAACGATTAATAGCTGCTGTTGTAAAAAATTGATTTTATGCGAACTGCACACAGCTGACAAGTAAAGAAAGAATCGTTCGAGTATCCTGGATGAAATTCTGATGATTTTTTGTACGTTCATGTGAACTTAGCCTTAAATGTCTAAGCAGCTGATCTGCTATACAATTCATCACCACACAAGGAGAAATGTGCGTGAGAAGTCAGTGGGATCACTGATCTATTTAGCAACTGTGTTTTTTACAGATAGTGAGGGAATCCGCCCTTCAAGGACTGGAAGCCTACAGGATAAAAAGGGTGGAACCTCTCCCGCACATCAGTTGGTTTTCTGTCCTTGATGGAGGAACCTACAGCCGACGTGATGTAATGGTGCGGAGCCTAGAAGAAAGAAGATCAACTTACCCAGGCCTGAACGGTCATCTGCGACATCGGCTATGTGCCTGCTGCCGCCGCTGCAGAAATCCTGTAAGCAATGCAGCAGGTCCATCTGGGTCTTGACTGGCATGCGGGCGTGAGAAGCAGCACCATTTTTCATTGGTCTGCCAGCCGCTTCGTTGTCTCGGTTCTACGCATGAGCAGGATGCACCGAGGAGCAGGAGTGCCCTGATGACGCATGCGCTGGTGACTTGACTTTGCAGTGTTCCATCACTTCCAAGTGGGGCCGGAAGAGGTGATAATCAGAGGGGCATGCCTTGTTCAGCTGGTATCGCATTTAAAGTGCGGAAGAAACAGCCGGGTCTTTTTGCTCCGGCAGTCCCTCCAGCTTAAAGATGGAGCAAAAGTTGCAGCAACAGCTGCAAAGCAGAGGCATTGACAATCACACCCGTGGGAAACGTGGCACCAGAAGCTATAGTTATAACCAGCCAGCAAAGCAAAATCTACTGCAAAGTGGATCAGGTTCGAATGGACAAATCCACAGTCTCCAGAGGGGATTAACGCAAAAAAATGGAGCAAAAACATCCATAACATCATAATTAAGAAATGTATATAAAGTTTATTTAGGAGTTAAATCAATACAAAAATATCCACACCATAAATAGGTGCTATATGCATGGTGCACAACAAGGAGGGCAATAAAGAGAGGACATGACAGTAACCAGGTTAACAGCAGGGAGACACAGGGTAAATCACATCAATTACATAGGTTTGTAAGCAGATGATCCCTATATAATATGGTCCAACTGGTACCCAATCATTAATTAACATCAGCAGCATACACTATATATGCCATGACATAGGTCACGCTTACCCATTACTGTGTATTCAAAAGAAGTGTCCCCGGCTGGCCTGGTGCCCCTGGACGCGCGTTTCGCGTGATCGCTTCCTCAATCCAGAGGGGATTAGTAGGGTGATATAATTCCGCCTCCAAATCCAGTAATCTTGCAAGCTACTGAGTGGTCAGTGATCTTCGTGAATGTTCACTTTATAATTTGGGTTTTTTCTTGTCATTTGTGCTTGTCAGGAAAAACCTAAAAAGTGTGTGGTAAAGGCTAAGCTAAACATAGGACATGTGCTCTCTGCAAGGATGGGTTGCCTAGCTCTTGGCAGAAGGAATGCTCATACCTGACACCCAAGATGGTGCACCATCACATTATGGGTGTCAGGTCCGAGCATTCCTACATGAACAGCTTCCTGGAAAGTGGATTGGTCATCGAGGGCCAGTTGATTGGCCACCAAGGTCTCCCAATCTGATCCCCTTAGACTTTTATCTTTGCGGTCATCTGAAGGCAATTGTCTATGCTTTGAAGATATGAGATATGCAGCATCTGAAACAATGGATACTGGAAGCCTGTGCTATCATTTCTTCTGCAGTGTTGCTATCAGTGTGTCAAGAGTGGGAGAGGAGGGCTGCATTGACAATCCAACACAATGGGCAGCACTTTGAACACATTTTATAAGTGGTCATAAACTTGGAAATAACTCATGAAAAAATAGTTACATTAAAACCAAGCACACCATTGTTTTTTTTGTGAAATTCTCAATAAGTTTGATGTGTCACATGACCCTCTTCCCATTGAAAAAATAAAGTTGGATCCAAAATGGCCGACTTCAAAATGGCCACCATGGTCACCACCCATCTTTAACCCCTTCCTGACATCTGACGTACTATCCCGTCGAGGTGGGGTGGGCCCGTATGACCGCCGACGGGATAGTACGTCATACGCGATCGGCCGCGCTCACGGGGGGAGCGCGGCCGATCGCGGCCGGGTGTCAGCTGCCTATCGCAGCTGACATCCGGCACTATGTGCCAGGAGCGGTCACGGACCGCCCCCGGCACATTAACCCCCGGCACACCGCGATCAAACATGATCGCAGTGTACCGGCGGTATAGGGAAGCATCGCGCAGGGAGGGGGCTCCCTGCGGGCTTCCCTGAGACCCCCGGAGCAACGCGATGTGATCGCGTTGCTGCGAGGGTCTCCTACCTTCTTCCTGGCTGCAGGTCCCGGATCCAAGATGGCCGCGGCATCCGGGTCCTGCAGGGAAGGAGGTGGCTTACCGAGTGTCTGCTCAGTGCAGACACTTGGTAAGCCTGCAGCCCTGCACAGCAGATCGCCGATCTGGCAGAGTGCTGTGCACACTGCCAGATCAATGATCTGTGATGTCCCCCCCTGGGACAAAGTAAAAAAGTAAAAAAAAAAATTTTCCACATGTGTAAAAAAAAAAAAAAAAAAAAAATTCCTAAATAAATAATAAAAAAAAATATATATTATTCCCATAAATACATTTCTTTATCTAAATAAAAAAAACAAAACAATAAAAGTACACATATTTAGTATCGCCGCGTCCGTAACGACCCAACCTATAAAACTGCCCCACTAGTTAACCCCTTCAGTAAACACCGTAAGAAAAAAAAAAAAAAAACGAGGCAAAAAACAACGCTTTATTACCATACCGCCGAACAAAAAGTGGAATAACACGCGATCAAAAAGACTGATATAAATATCCATGGTACTGCTGAAAACGTCATCTTGTCCCGCAAAAAACAAGCCACTATACAGCATCATCAGCAAAAAAATAAAAAAGTTATAGTCCTGAGAATAAAGCGATACCAAAATAATTATTTTTTCTATAAAATAGTTTTTATCGTATAAAAGCGCCAAAACATAAAAAAATGATATAAATGAGATATCGCTGTAATCGTACTGACCCGAAGAATAAAACTGCTTTATCAATTTTACCAAACGCGGAACGGTATAAACGCCTCTCCCAAAAGAAATTCATGAATAGCAGGTTTTTGGTCATTCTGCCTCACAAAAATCGGAATAAAAAGCGATCAAAAACGGTCACGTGTCCGAAAATGTTACCAATAAAAACGTCAACTCGTCCCGCAAAAAACAAGACCTCACATGACTCTGTGGAGCAAAATGTGGAAAAATTATAGGTCTCAAAATGTGGAGACGCAAAAACTTTTTTGCTATAAAAAGCGTCGCTGGTTTCACACTTGCGTTTTTGTCTGCAGCGTTTTTTGCCTATATTTAACATTGAAAACGAATGCGGTTTTTTTGTACGCGTTTGGTCGCGTTTTCAAACGCATGCGGTTTTTTTCTGCATGCGTTCATTTTCAGAAATACAACCTGCAGTATTTTCTTGCGTTTTTAAGCACATGCGTTTGTTTGCGTTAAAAACGCATGCATTTTTATCGAAAAAAAACTGAAAACACACTGAAAAGCCACCCACCACCATCAAGGTGATAAAGGGATCCAAACCCTAACCCTAACTCTACCCCTAACCTCACCCCTAACCATTTAATGAACATTTTCTGACAGTCATAGTGCCACGTATTTCAGTGCCACGTATTTCAGTGCCATGTATTTCAGTGCCACGTATCACGTATTTCAGTGCCACGTGTTTCAGTGCCACGTATTTCAGTGCCACGTATCACGTATTTCAGTGCCACGTATCACGTATTTCAGTGCCACATATTTTAGTACCACATATTTCAGTTGCACGTATTTCAGTGCCACGTATTTCACTGCCACGTATTTCAGTGCCACGTATTTCAGTGCCACGTATTTCAGTGCCACGTATCACATATTTCAGTGCCACGTATTTAAGTGCCACGTATTTCAGTGCCACGTATCACGTATTTCAGTGCCACGTGTTTCAGTGCCACGTATTTAAGTGCCACGTATCACATATTTCAGTGCCACGTATTTAAGTGCCACGTATTTCAGTGCCACGTATTTCAGTGCCACGTATTTAAGTGCCACGTATTTAAGTGCCACGTATTTAAGTGCCACGTATTTCAGTGCCACGTATTTCAGTGCCACGTATTTCAGTGCCACGTATCACGTATTTCAGTGCCACGTGTTTCAGTGCCACGTATTTAAGTGCCACGTATCACGTATTTCAGTGCCACGTATTTCAGTGCCACGTATTTCAGTGCCACGTATTTCAGTGCCATGTATTTCAGTCACGTTTAGGGTTAGGGGTAGGGTTAGGGCTAGGGTTGGAGGTAAAGTTAGGGTTGGGGCTAAAGTTAGGGTTGGGGCTAAAGTTAGGGTTAGGGTTTGGATTACATTTACGTTTGGATTAGGGTTGGGATTAGAATTATGGGTGTGTCAGGGCTAGGGGTGTGGTTAGGGTTACCGTTGGGAATAGGGTTAGGGGTGTGTTTGGGTTAGGGTTTCAGGTAGAATTGGGGAGTTTCCACTGTCCAGGCACATCAGGGGCTCTCCAAGCACGACATGGCGTCCAATCTCAATTCCAGCCAATTCTGCCTTGAAAAAGTAAAACAGTGCTCCTTCCCTTCCGAGCTCTCCCGTGCGCCCAAAAAGGGGTTTACCCCAACATATGTGTTATCAGCGTACTCGGGACAAATTGAACAACAACTTCTGGGGTCCAAGTTCTCTTGTTATCCTTAGGAAAATAAAAATTTGGGGAGCTAAAAATCATTTTTGTGGGAAAAAAAAGATGTTTTATTTTCACGGCTCTGCGTTATAAACTGTAGTGAAACACTTGGGGGTTCAAAGTTCTCACAACACATCTAGATAAGTTCCTTGGGAGGTCTAGTTTCCAATATGGGGTCACTTGTGGGGGGTTTGTACTGTTTGGGTACATCAGGGGCTCTGCAAATGCAACGTGACGCCTGCAGACCAATCCATTTAAGGCTGCATTCCAAATGGCGCTCCTTCCCTTCCGAGCTCTGTCATGCACCCAAACAGTGGTTCCCCCCCACATATGGGGTATCAGCGTACTCAGGACAAATTGGACAACAACTTTTGGGGTCTAATTTATCCTGTTACCCTTGTGAAAATACAAAACTGGGGGCTAAAAAATAATTTTTGTGAAAAAAAAAAGAATTTTTATTTTCACGGCTTTGCGCTATAAACTTTAGTGAAACACTTGGGGGTTCAAAGTTCTCAAAACACATCTAGATAAGTTCCTTGGGAGGTCTAGTTTCCAATATGGGGTCACTTGTGGGGGGTTTGTACTGTTTGGGTACATCAGGGGCTCTGCAAATGCAACGTGACGCCTGCAGACCAATCCATTTAAGGCTGCATTCCAAATGGCGCTCCTTCCCTTCCGAGCTCTGTCATGCGCCCAAACAGTGGTTCCCCCCCACATATGGGGTATCAGTGTACTCAGGACAAATTGGAAAACAAATTTTGGGGTCCAATTTATTCTGTTACCCTTGGGAAAATACAAAGCTGGGGGCTAAAAAATCATTTTTGAGAGAAAAAAAAAATTATTTTCACGGCTCTGCATTATAATCTGTAGTGAAACACTTGGGGGTTCAAAGCTCTCAAAACACATCTAGATAAGTTCCTTAGGGGGTCTACTTTCCAAAATGGTGTCACTTGTAGGGAGTTTCAATGTTTAGGCACATCAGGGGCTCTCCAAACGCAACATGGCGTCCCATCTCAATTCCAGTCAATTTTGCATTGAAAAGTCAAATGGCGCTCCTTCCCTTCCAAGCTCTGCCATGCGCCCAAACAATGGCTTACACCCACATATGGGGTATCATCGTACTCAGGACAAATTGCACAACATTTTTTGGGGTCCAATTTCTTCTCTTACCCTTGGGAAAATAAAAAATTGGGGGCAAAAAGATCATTTTTGTGAAAAAATATGATTTTTTATTTTTACGGCTCTGCATTATAAACTTCTGTGAAGCACTTGGTGGGTCAAAGTGCTCACCACACATCTAGATAAGTTCCTTAGGGGGTCTACTTTCCAAAATGGTGTCACTTGTAGGGAGTTTCAATGTTTAGGCACATCAGGGGCTCTCCAAACGCAACATGGCGTCCCATCTCAATTCCAGTCAATTTTGCATTGAAAAGTCAAATGGCGCTCCTTCCCTTCCAAGCTCTGCCATGCGCCCAAACAATGGTTTACACCCACATATGGGGTATCATCGTACTCAGGACAAATTGCACAACATTTTTTGGGGTCCAATTTCTTCTCTTACCCTTGGGAAAATAAAAAATTGGGGGCAAAAAGATCATTTTTGTGAAAAAATATGATTTTTTATTTTTACGGCTCTGCATTATAAACTTCTGTGAAGCACTTGGTGGGTCAAAGTGCTCACCACACATCTAGATAAGTTCCTTAGGGGGTCTACTTTCCAAAATGGTGTCACTTGTAGGGAGTTTCAATGTTTAGGCACATCAGGGGCTCTCCAAACGCAACATGGCGTCCCATCTCAATTCCAGTCAATTTTGCATTGAAAAGTCAAATGGCGCTCCTTCCCTTCCAAGCTCTGCCATGCGCCCAAACAATGGTTTACACCCACATATGGGGTATCAGCGTACTCAGGACAAATTGCACAACATTTTTTGGGGTCCAATTTCTTCTCTTACCCTTGGGAAAATAAAAAATTGGGGGCGAAAAGATCATTTTTGTGAAAAAATATGATTTTTTTATTTTTACGGCTCTGCATTATAAACTTCTGTGAAGCACTTGGTGGGTCAAAGTGCTCACCACACATCTAGATAAGTTCCTTAGGGGGTCTACTTTCCAAAATGGTGTCACTTGTACGGAGTTTCAATGTTTAGGCACATCAGGGGCTCTCCAAAAGCAACATGGCGTCCCATCTCAATTCCCGTCAATTTTGCATTGAAAAGTCAAATGGCGCTCCTTCCCTTCCAAGCTCTGCCATGCGCCCAAACAATGGTTTACACCCACATATGGGGTATCATCGTACTCAGGACAAATTGCACAACATTTTTTGGGGTCCAATTTCTTCTCTTACCCTTGGGAAAATAAAAAATTGGGGGCAAAAAGATCATTTTTGTGAAAAAATATGATTTTTTATTTTTACGGCTCTGCATTATAAACTTCTGTGAAGCACTTGGTGGGTCAAAGTGCTCACCACACATCTAGATAAGTTCCTTAGGGGGTCTACTTTCCAAAATGGTGTCACTTGTAGGGAGTTTCAATGTTTAGGCACATCAGGGGCTCTCCAAACGCAACATGGCGTCCCATCTCAATTCCAGTCAATTTTGCATTGAAAAGTCAAATGGCGCTCCTTCCCTTCCAAGCTCTGCCATGCGCCCAAACAATGGTTTACACCCACATATGGGGTATCAGCGTACTCAAGACAAATTGCACAACATTTTTTGGGGTCCAATTTCTTCTCTTACCCTTGGGAAAATAAAAAATTGGGGGCGAAAAGATCATTTTTGTGAAAAAATATGATTTTTTATTTTTACGGCTCTGCATTATAAACTTCTGTGAAGCACTTGGTGTGTCAAAGTGCTCACCACACATCAAGATAAGTTCCTTAGGGGGTCTACTTTCCAAAATGGTGTCACTTGTAGGGGGTTTCAGTGTTTAGGCACATCAGGGGCTCTCCAAACGCAACATGGCGTCCCATCTCAATTCCAGTCAATTTTGCATTGAAAAGTCAAATGGCGCTCCTTTCCTTCCGAGCTCTGCCATACGCCCAAACAGTGGTTTACCCCCACATATGGGGTATCTGCGTACTCAGGACAAATTGTACAACAACTTTGGGGGTCCATTTTCTCCTGTTACCCTTGGTAAAATAAAACAAATTGGAGCTGAAATAAATTTTGTGTGAAAAAAAGTTAAATGTTCATTTTTATTTAAACATTCCAAAAATTCCTGTGAAACACCTGAAGGGTTAATAAACTTCTTGAATGTGGTTTTGAGCACCTTGAGGGGTGCAGTTTTTAGAATGGTGTCACACTTGAGTATTTTCTATCATATAGACCCCTCAAAATGACTTCAAATGAGATGTGGTCCCTAAAAAAAAATGGTGTTGTAAAAATGAGAAATTGCTGGTCAACTTTTAACCCTTATAACTCCGTCACAAAAAAAAATTTTGGTTCCAAAATTGTACTGATGTAAAGTAGACATGTGGGAAATGTTACTTATTAAGTATTTTGCGTGACATATGTCTGTGATTTAAGGGCATAAAAATTCAAAGTTGGAAAATTGCAAAATTTTCAAAATTTTTGCCAAATTTCCATTTTTTTCACAAATAAACGCAAGTTATATCGAATAAATTTTACCACTAACATGAAGTACAATATGTCACGAGAAAACAATGTCAGAATCGCCAAGATCCGTGAAAGCGTTCCAGAGTTATAGCCTCATAAAGGGACAGTGGTCAGAATTGTAAAAATTGGCCCGGTCATTAACGTGCAAACCACCCTTGGGGGTGAAGGGGTCAAAAGTTTTCCCTCTCCCATACACTAATGTGCCACAAACATTGATATCACCAACCATTCCCATTTTATTTAGGTGTATACGTATAATTGGCCCACCCTGTAGATCAAAAAGACACAAAATCTGTCGAAGATATTATGTTTGGGGGTCTGAACAGAGAAAATGAGGGATCTTCCCTGTAAATGATAAAATCCTGACCACTCATCAAGAAAGAATGGATGAAGCCTGAGAAGAGAGGTTCATTACAATTATAATTAAAAAGAAAATATCCCTTCAAAGAAGATTCTTCATCTTTATGGGATAAGGCCCCGATAATAGATGTGGCTGTTTCGAGGGCATCTAATAAATTCAAATTGCCCTTTGTGGATATGGGAAGGCTTAAGGATCCCCTAGACAGAAAAGCAAATGGTTTTCTTAAAAATATCTGGGAATCTTCATCAGAAGCCCTATAGCCAGCCATTTCAGCAACCTGTAAGGCCATGTCTATGATGTGCAAGAGCAGAAAAGATGCAGCACTCACCAATGAGCTGTTTTAATGAAGTCCTTTATTAAACCATTGTGGATCTGTGGACAAAGTTCATGGGACAGGCAGGTGCAGGAGGAATGCGGGGAAGGACGACGACCGTTTTGCGTCAAAGACGCTTCTACGGTGGTGGTGATAAGGCTCTCCCTCTTTTTCCAGCCTGGTCAAATATCTTTTCGAGCAGCTGGAACCTCAATACAGTGGAATCCGGTCTAATGCTGCAGCTTCCAGCTGTTCCCCTGCAGAAGTTTGTAGTAACAGCACCTCTGACTTCTCTGAGGGAACAGCTAGCCCTGGAATCAGAGGTTCTAGGGTAGGTACAGAATTCTATCTTAATAGAGGTTCCTGTGCAAGAAGAATGGGAAGGGTTTTATCCCCCTCTCTTTTTGATGAAAAAAAAGCTGCATGGGACATTCAGAACTATAATCAATCTGAAGAGTCTAAACAAATTCTACAAACTCTGGGCATTCAAAATGGAGTCCATAAGATCAGCCTTAAAGCTGATTGCTATATGATTGTCATAGATCTAAATGAAGTGTACTATTCTGCTCCTATTCACGTGATGTACCAGAAGTTCTTGAGAGTTGCTTTGGCCATAAAAGGGAAGATCAAGCACTTACAAATCACAGGTCACCTTTGAGAAAAGGATGCTCTAGCGGTTCCATATTTGGAATGATTTATAGATGATAGGCAGGTCAGTTGATCATTGCAACTCCTAATTAACAGATGTCAGAGTAGGAAGATAGATCGGCTAGTGGTCTCTCTTGCATGTCCGGGCCGGCACTGTAGGGGCTGTTACGATTGTTGCCATGGGGGAAGGACTTTCTGAGCAGGCCTTTGCACCTGACTGTTGGGGGCGGGTCTGATATGAAAGAAACTGAGCGCACGAGAACGGGGCTTTTGACGGGTACCTAGCGTGTGCGACAAGAGAAGGTTGACTCCCTCTCCGCTGACCGACGCCAACCTGGAGGCCCGCGTTACACCCCTCGATTCCCACGCAGACAGACTGTGTACCTCCAGAGACCATTTCCCCGCTGCCCTCTGACCTCAACAGTGCTAACCGGTCTGTACCGCTGACAACTGCCGACACGCTACGCAGTACTGATCCTACGGTGCACGCTGATTGTAGTTGCGAGACTGCGGCCTCCACTCCGGGACTTTGTACACCATTTGCAGTGCTTCAGACCTCCCTTCGGTCAGTACCTCGTTCCAGGACCACAAGACCACGTGTAGGAAGTCCAGGATACTTCACCGCTGTTCAGAGACAGTGCTTCACTTTTCTTCAGGACCGGCTCAGACTTCTCTCGTCACTTACGGCATCATCGTGGTTTATTAACTGAGTAAGATACAACCTCTCCTATTCACTGATCAACTAGTGCCTAATAGTGAGATTGGAGTTGAGCCATCATTTTTGGGGACAGCGGTTGGGAATCCATCTCATGGAAATGTCTTTCTGTGCTCTTTATCAACCAAGACCTAGTGGATCACAGTGATGTTTAGAACATAACAAATCACGCTCTGTGATGCAATATACATCTTAATAGATGTATGATTATACTTTTAAATTATGTAAAATATTTAGGAATTAGATCAATAAAGGTTACGTTTTAATTTACATTTCCTCCCCGTTCTTCTCCTGGTATTTAAAATTTTGGTGGTGTTCACCCTATTATTTGGTCTGTTGAGACCGGATTCTTGCTAATTGATTACACATCCCTTCCCAATTCTTCACCCCTTTTCCCTTCCTTATATTCTTAAATTTTATTCCAAATGTGTAAAAATTATTTAGCAATAAAACGATGAGTGTTCCAAATAGACCTTGCATCAAAAGAAAAAAAAGTCCTTTTATTTTAGTCCATAGTTGTTTTCCCGTTTCGAGGCAGATACCTCTTAGGCCGGCGTCACACCTAACGTATCAAAATACGGTCCGTTTTTATGTCCGAGATACGCAGAAAATTTCCTGAACAGTGATCCGTAATCAATGCGAGGATGCAATTTTTTTTCTCCTAAAATTATCCGTGTGTCATCCGTATGGCATCCATACAGCGAGATTTTCTGCCGGCTTGCAAAATGGACATATAATGGATCCATGGGCTCAAATATTCGTGAAAACATATATACTGTCTCTCTCTCTCTCTCTCTCTCTCTCTCTCTCTATATATATATATATATATATATATATATATGTCAGTGAGACATATACTGTATATATATATATATATATATATATATATATATATATATATATATATATATATATATTTATATTTCATATAGAGCTGGATAGCAGAAAAGCCAGAAATTTTCTGAATATTTTCTCACGCTAGAGTTCATATGAGTTTATGCCACCAGGAGGCGCAGCACCGCAAGTCAACGAAGCTGCATTCCATTCATTCCCCAGTTTTTACAGCCAGGGGCAGCTGCATTAGCAGGCTCCTGGTTGTAAAATTATGTAACTTCTTCAGATGGATTTACATCGTCGGACATAACTGTATGGCGGACAGGTATGGGATATTGTTGTTTTTTTATTTTTCCTTTTTTTTCAGAAGATCGAGGGTCGTCAGTTGGATTAAGAGTACAATAAAGATATTAAAACCCCATGTGTTTATTTATTTCATTAAAATACTTTATTCATAATGTGTTTGTTTATTTAACCCTTTATTACTATTGGATTAATTATTGACACCTCTCCATTATTAACCAGGCTTAATGTCACCTTACATTAGCAAGGTGACATTAACCCCTTATTATCCCATATCCCACCACTACTCGGTAGTGGGAAGAGAGTGGCTAAGTGCCAGAATAGACGCCTTCCAGATGTGCCTTTTCTGAGGTGGCTGGGGGCAGATGTTTTTAGCCAGGGGGGCCAATAACCATGGACCCTCTCTAGGCTATTAATATTTGCCCTCAGTCACTGGCTTTCCCACTCCGGCGGAGAAAATTGTGCGGGAGCCCACGCAAGTTTTTTCCGTGATTTAACCCTTTATTTTAACACCTAGAGCTCCTAAATTTTACACACAGACAGTGACACTTCTAACATTATTAGTGAGGAATATGTAAAAATATAAGGGATATGAAATGGTTTACTGTATGTAAACCATGTCTCATATCCTGTCGAGTTTTATAAGGAGATAGCTTAAAGGCCAGTAATTCAATTGCCGGCTTTTGCTATCTAGCTCTGTATTAAATATAAATATATATATATATATGTGTGTGTGTGTCTCACTGACATATATACGGTGTATGTGTATATATATATATATATATATATATATGCACAGTGTATATATACATATATACCTATTCTATGTGTACACATTTATTTTAGCTGTTCTATTCTAACCTGTCAGTGTGATTTTACTGTACACCGCACTGAGTTACCGGCTTTTCTATAGAACACCGGTGCGTATTTCTCACAAGTCACACGCATGGTCTGTGTGTAATCCGTATTTTTCTCGCCCCCATAGACTTTCATTGGAGGATTTTTTGCGCAATACGCTGACAAACGCAGCATGTTGCGATTTTCTCAGCCAGTAAAATACAGCCGAGAAATATACGGCTGATGGGAGCTGCCCAACAGAGAAACATTGGTCAGTGTGCAATGCGTTGTTTATGCGCCTCTCTTTGCTATATTTTTACATCCTTTCCACTGTTTGTACAAGGCAATGATCTTTTTTTCAACTTTTTGGACTACTCTCTTGACAACCCCAGAATATTAGTGAGGTGGAAGCCATTGCCCAAGATTCCTTGGAAATTATACCAGAATGATGATTGGTAATGCATCACATTTGCAGGATGGCAAAACAGCCAAAGGATGTTCTACTAAATACTAAGAGTGCTTGTCAAGAAGTGGTTGATTATTCTGAGACTGCAGTCGCCTTTCAAAGCGTAGTTGTGTGATGAATTTGGAAAAAACACTTACTATAACTAGATATGTTGAGGTATCTATATTGTTCTTGTTTCATTGGTTTATTGCAAATGAAGGAAAGTTTGTACATTTTCCTATTAAACTGAATTTGCAATTCTACATCCGTATATGACAGCTTGGGTCCCTTGTGCATGAAATGTATTTTGGCCTACCTCATTTTATGGCGCCATTTTCCTGAAGACCACCACCAACTGTATCTGTATCTGTGATTCACAACCTTGATGGCGCCACCCCAAAATGTAAATGATGGAGATGATGAATACAACAGAGGCTTGGAGGGGCCGTGGCTGATCCCTCTGAGCTGAAATCCCTTCCCACGGTCTTGCCCACAAGTCCTGCCCTGATACACGCAGAGATGAAGAAAACAAAATTTATCATGATGATTTAATGAAAACCAGGCTGCAGATTGTTACACTAAAGGAATGTATTAAATCAATATGACAATGCCATTCTGCCCATACCTTTAGTTTGGCATGGATATTCCAGCTGACAGGTTCTCTTTGAATTCACACATTTTTCAACAACTAAGCCAACCTTGTTCGTTATCTACTGTATATATTGGCAATAAAAACTAAAAGAACAGGATATCCTCCATTTCACATAGCAATAATAATGTGCCAAATCAGCTGTCAAAACACCTAAACATAGTTTTCCAAGTGGACTGCTCCTTTAATTAACATCTTTTAATAAATTATTTTAATGTTCAAACATGGTATAAAACAGCAGGTACTGCTTTTTTGTGTGCAAGCTGTAACTATGCCCCCCTAACATAAAAAATACTGTATATAAACCCAAACCAAGGGTCACCAGAAAAGCAATGAGGTTAACTGCTTTCATATAGGCCCCATGGGACAACGGAGCTTCAGTAGAATTCTGGAAATAAAAAGATTAACAATAAAGTAATGAAATCAGTTGCTCTCCTATGATATTATTACGCTGGCTCATGAGACTTGCTGCTGGATCATGACCGGCATTTTATGAGAATTATAGCTGCAATTTATGTGATTCACATACACAATCAGCACAAACGCAGAAAAGATTATTTAAAGCTTGTTACAAATATTGTACCCATGGATCCGACAACAAGTACATCTAGAAAGAATATTCTAATGTGCATGTTCCAATATAAAATTGCTCTGAAATTGTATGGGGGAAATGTATTCGGAATTATCAGGATTGACAAGCTGCAATATATAGAGAAGAAAGAATGGCAAAAACTGCTGTAAAAATCTATGCAATTTATGGAATATTAGAAAAGATTCACGAGATGTCAAATTCTTGTGCAATACCATCTGGCCACAGGCAGGTAGCTATGGAAGTGTAGAGGTAGCCGTCCCACCCAGACCCTAATGCCTGAGTTAGGTTAAAAGCATCTCTAACACATGATAAGAGCAACCCAGTATTACAAATGGCACATTGTATGTGGGGGCCTATAGATCTCACATTGGGGCACAAGAGTTGAAGTTAAGCATGTGGGATGATTTCCACTCTCCATTATGTAGCTGTTGCTTTTAGCTTCTATTGATAAAGGAAACCAAAGCATAGACTTTAAGGCCATGATGTTACAAATGGTCCCTACGGGGTTGACATTAATGAAGTGTCCTGGAGATCCGTATTCCAGCAAGAATGCCTTTTATTGAGTCCAGTAATCTTTACTAAATTGGTTAGCCATTTGTCAGGTGACCTGATTGCTTTATTATATTGTCACAGATGATTTTTATGACCACTAAATAATCTAGGCTCGGCATTGTTTCAACATTTCATTTATCTAAGCTTCCAATATCCTGGTTGAAACCAAACCCAAACCATGGACAGCTGAGAAATATCAAGACAAGGATTATATAATAAAATGTATTTTATTCAGATAATATAATAATAAAAAATATGACAAAATGTGGCACTATAAAAATGTGCACGTATCAAGATACATGAAAATACATGAAAAGTACCATAAAAATAAGAAAAAAATTACAAATAAGTAATTTATATATAAAAACCCAATATTACAATCGGTGGATAAAAGGTAGAACATCACCAAAAAATATATTGCATAACCAAATGTGTTAAACTGTAAAGGGACAAAAGGCACCAAAAAGGGGGGATCTAATAATCCTAATAGGTGTGTTAGGAAAAAAAGGAAGCCTCAGGGAAGGGCAACCTAAAGTGCATAAAGTGTCACAATATAAGTGGCATAAAAGATAATCCTATATTATGTCATGATTAAAATAAAAAATGAGTTAATTATTCCATAATAATGTGAAAACAAATGAAAAAATTGCACGAATGTCAGTGAGTAAATGCCTCAATAATATACAAAAAGTGCATGGTGCTCAAGTGCCAAAGAATATGATAAAAAAGTGGGGGATGTGCCTTTAAGAGCCGCCCGGTCTTGATGCCGCGCACCCCCTATTTTATCATATTCTCTTGGGCGTGATAACATGGAAAGAGGGCTGACTAGTCTGGGCAAGTAACACGCCATCTACTAGTCTAAGCCCTCATTAGCATAGCAAATGGGGACAATATAGATGCTTTTCTTAAACTTCATTTTGTACAGGAAAATGTTATACAGGGCTGGTTAGGCAGGGAATTTACTCATAAATAAGTGAATACTGCTGGGTTGGAGGGCATGGGGACCTGACAGGTTCCCTACTAGCAGGAGATTATTATCACTAGAGACCAGGGTCGTACTGGCCCACCGGAGAACCGGAGAATTCTCCAGTGGGCCCAGGCACTTACACCTGCTGGCATACTGGCCAGCAGCTGCCTGGGGCACCCACTGCTCCAGGGGCCCCCAGCCAATGGTGTGTCACTAATAGCGGCACACCCAGCTGATATGGGGCCCTCCTAGTGCCAGAGAGAAGCAGCTGGAGACAGGAGCATGTCCCTGCTGCTAAAGAGAAATTAATATTCCTGCTTCCCCATTCCCCCATGGGCGTGGAGAGGCGTCAATACCATTTCACTTTAATAGTGGGCAGCGTTAGCCGCAGGCTGCAACTAACACTGCCCGCCGATGCTGCTAAATCAGGCCCCAGAGGTGGGCCCCTAAAGGGTGTCAAACCCTGATTGTAATCCCTGCAGCTTGGGACCGGAGCAGAGCTGCAGGGATCCGACGCCGTCCTCCTTCCTGCCCACCTGCCCGGCACTTCCTGTCTGACTCAGCGCAGCTAGATGATGTCATCATTCAGCGCAGCAGTTTCAGAGAGGAAGCTGCAGGGATGTTTTGTGGCTGCTGAGAACGTGCGGAGAGGTGAGTGGGTGCTGTGTGTGTGTCTCTTCCTGCATGTGTGCGGCTTTGTGTGTATGTGGTGCTGTGCTTTGTGTGTGTTTGTGTGAGAGAGAGTGGTGCGGTGCTGTGTGTGTGGTGTTATGGTGTTATATGTGTGATAGTGGTGTGTGTGTGTGTGTATTGGAGATTGGCAATGATGTGGGTGATGGGGGTGGTGGGGAGAAGGCAATGATGGTGGTGGGGGAGGCAATAATGATGGTGTGGGGGAGGCAATGATGATGGCGGTGGAGGCAATGATGATTGTGGTGGGGAAGGCAATGATGATGATGGTGGTGGGGGAGGCAATGATGATGGTGGTAGGGGAGGCAATGATGGAGGTGGTGGAATGGGCAATGATGGGGTGGTGGGGGAGAAGGCAATGGTGGTGGGGGAGGCAATGATGATGGTGGTGGGGGGAGGCAATGATGGAGGTGGTGGAATGGGCAATGATGGGGTGGTGGGGGAGAAGGCAATGATGGTTGTGGTGGAAAGGACAATGATGATGGTAGTGGAGGGAGGCAATGATGGGGGTGTTGGAATGGGCAATGATGGGGTGGTGTAAAGGACAAAGATGGTAGTGGTGGAAAGGACAATGGTGGTGGGGGAGGAGGCAATAATGGAGGTGGTGGGTGAGAAGGCAATGATGGAGGTGGTGATGAGTACAATGATGGGGTGGAGGGGGAGAACAATGATGGTTGTGGAGGGGGGCTGCATTATACCCTTTCAGGGAGGTTGCATTATACCCTATGAGCGGGTTATATTATAATTATGTGTGGGCTGCATTATTCTCTCAGAGGGCTATATCATACTATAAGAGGGGAGCTGCATTATGCCCTATGAGGGGGCTACAGTATATTCTATGGGGGGCTGCCTTATGAGGAGGTTGCATTATACTCTGAGGGAGCTACATTATATTCTGTGGAGGGGCTGCATTATATTATATGTGGGGGGCTGCATTATTCCCTCAGCGGGCTACATCATACTATATGAGGGGAGCTGCATTATGCCCTATGAGGGGGCTACAGTATATTCTATGGGGGGTTGCCTTATAAGGGGGTTGCATTATACTCTGAAGGGGCTACCTTATATTCTGTGGAGGGGCTGCATTATACTATATGAGAGGGGCTGCATTATGCCATATGAGGGTGCTACATTATATTCTATGGGGGACTGCATTATACCTTATGAGGGGGTTGCATTATATTTTGTGGGGTGCTGTATTATACCCTATGGGGGGCTGCATGATATTCCATGAGGGAGGCTACATTATATTCTATGAGGGGGCTACTTTATATTCTGTGAGGGGGCTACCCTAACCCCTGCTACATAATTAAGACATGTACTACCTTATATTATTCCCTGATATTAGCGTGTTTTACCACACAATTGATGGTCTTGAATTTATTTCTATGTAGCTACATAATGGGCCCCAAGAATGATTTTCTCTGATGGGCCCAAGGTGCTCCAGTCCGACGCTGCTAAAGACTAGTAAACCTGTTGCTGAGTAGTCCTTCATATTCATGAGCTCTGAATGACCCCATCCCCACCACTCATTAGCTGCTTTCTGTCTATGCACAGCGTACACCAAAAGCTGCCATAGATGGTGTGGACATGGTTAAAACAATGCAGATAAAACAATGATTTTATCCAAACTTCAGCAAGCAGATCAGAAAGTGATACATCACTGGAATCAGGGTCTCTGCCATTACACCATGCTGCTCTCAGATGGGGTAACAAAACCTGGTGACAGGTTCCTTTTAAGGGAGAATAACATCATCTACATGTTAAGTTTACTTTTTTGGGAAGATCCTCCATTGCCTACCCCAAGGAGCATATAGGAGTATACAAAAAGTTCTCTACTGGGACGGTTATTGCCTCCCTCACAGATGTCTATATTTTATCACTGCTGTGGATTGGGATATCAATCAGCCTAGGGGAGTAATTTATCTTACCTGTATTTAGAACAGGAATTATACTGCACTTTCTCAGCTATTTTCCTTCAGTAAGATTGACTTTTGTGATAAGGCGCACCACACACATTCTGTTCGGCAGAAGGGATGTAAAAATATAATGTAACGTAATATTACCACAACGCTCTCACTTTATAGCACCTGCTCTGAAGAGAGGAATAAAGTTGTGCTCTCGGAAGAGTCACATTATATAGAGTCATTTTATAGACTGTTTGGTTATACATGAGCCACAATGGTATAAAGCAGATGGGGATCACCAGTGTGACAAATTTTGAGCAGGGCTATATCTATATCTCTGAACAATAAAGAATATTTAGGAGAAATTCTAGACTCGTGCTCCAGAATACTAATGGGACTACAATAATCGTTCGAAATTACAGCAGTCAGCAAGTTTACAGACTGATTTCTATGAAGGTTTCCAGTTATGTAGTGCGAAAGCTTAAACTATATGAAATTGGTATACTTTGTAAAATGTAAGAATATTTTTAAGGACGTTAAAAGCAATGAAACGTTTGGAATATTCAGTACAGCGCTTTCATTATGGTTACATAGGGTGAAAAGAGACCTAGGTCCATCAAGTTCAACCTTCCTCCACCAACTGTCACTAAATTAACTATAACCCACAATGTCATGTGTACTGAGGAAATCATCCAGCCCTTTTATGGGTGTCATTGAAGCTTGTACGGTACTCAATAATTATAAGTCTTGATTATCTTATGAGAAGGTAAAAGTAGTTGACATAAAGGGATACAACCTTTAGGAATGGAAACAATGGAAATGTATCACATTTTATTTTTTGTTTAATTAATTAGATCATAAGACATAGATGATATATTAGGTTTGGTCTTTTTTCAATGGTAGAGCTGTGTATATTAATATATAAAACCTTTCCTGGGGTGACCACATTGGTGACACCTACTACCTTTCTGTACATTCCATATAGTCAGTACAGCAGGGTGTCTGCACTTTATGGCAGCTAAAATCAATTGGAATCAATTGTTAGAAAATGTTATAAAATATTTAAGTCTTTAAAATTGCCTCAAAATGTGAGAAAGAAACTGGATGTAACATTTAACAAACTTCAGGCTGAGGAGGAGTCATGAGGAATCAGTAGCTATAGTTTCAACATTTATCATATGTAGCACACTGAACAAAATAGGACTCCGAGGGCAAAGGCCAAGGAGGACCCCACTACTCAAGGGCCTAAACAACAGAAGCTGTACTTTGCCCAAAATTAAATAGGCAAATAGGCACATTTTTTGGGGAAAACTTTTTTTTTATAATACCAAACTAGTGCCCTTTGCCAATACATAGTAGAGTTACATTTATTGATTTCTAAATAAAGCCTATAAAGAAAATTTCACCCTACCTACAGTGAAATATGGTGGAGGATCTACAATGATGCGTGGCTGTAGATTTTTAATGCGTCACAAAAATTTGGAAATCAGAGGATTATCAGAGCATTTTAGATCAAAATATGTTCCAAAGTAAATGAAAACTAAGTTTGAATGGAGTCCTACAGCAAAATAATAACTTAAAGCACACATATTTACTGTGTATTAACCATCCATATATTTGATTTGTCCAAATATATAAGGTAAGAGTGCAAATATTGTTGACCACAACTGTATTATCTTTCACTTTATTGTAAATAGTTTGGCTGATTTAATTTCACCTTTGCTAATAAATGATTACCCCACCTGTTATTCTCATTGTATTTGTAATGGTTTATTTTGCAGCTGCTTCTTACTCTGTAACTGTTTTTGTCTCTGATATGGAGGAGCAGAAAGATAAATTACATATTGGTATTTGTTTACATGGGAAACATGGAGACACAGGACACAGATATATAAAATGGCAGCATGTGATAAATGGAAATGATGAAGAGGTAAGGCTAAGTTTACTTACATTTCAGCCCAAATGTAAAGTATAGTTTATATGGATGGATGTGGGATGTAAAATGATATGTAATTCGTTACCCCTGGGTAATGACCACATATGGATAATTAAAACAAAGCTAATGTATAATCAGTGTCTCGCAGTCTCCTGGGAGTTGGGTTGCGAAATCCAAATGCTTTCTCACTAACTGTTGAAACTGTTTTTCCCTCCTCATGCTATATACTGCAGTGCTGCTTGTTCAGATTGGCACTTGTGTATAAGCACAAGCCCAGTACAATCATGCAACTACTCAATAATACCATGTTTCGTACTGCCTCTGGAGGCAACAGCAGCTAAAGAGCTTTTTAAGAGATTTAAGAGATTTTATTGGAAGGGTTACCCATAGCCGAGCAGCTGCATTAAGTATGAAACCACCATGAACAATGTCCACTAACTGAAATGGTGGAAGACAATTGTGCCATGTAAGGTAGATGTAATCACGACGACATACAATGATGTTCAGAACATTGTTTTGGTTGACTTTATGCAGGACTATTTATTCATTATGGGCCTAAAAACAGATAGGTAGTTGCTAACTACTTGCCTGTTCTTCTCGGCGCCAGCCAAGAGCGGTCATTGACCACCACTGCCGTCAACAGAACTCTTCCGTACAGCTCTGTTGATGGAGCATGACTATCGACATCATTGACAGCTGCCTCCCTGCAGTTAGGAGTAAAAATTGACTACCATTTTCTTTTAGCATTTATGACATAATAACATTTCCCTTACACTGTGTTGGAACATCGTCTGTTGGTCGTCCTCACAATCCAAACATATATGTATTATTATCATACTACATGTCCACCGACTATAGCAGACTGCCCATTAGTAATTCTGGATCACATTCATTCCCCAGTAACTTTGCAGGCTAGGGACTCAACTTTTACCCTATTGAATATTACCAGTTGTACACTACAAAAGTATTACTTTATTGTTAGCAAAAAAGGCTTTAAACGTGCCCCTTTTCTGAGACTTAGATGCATTTCCATTCCAGTACCTGGCTGATAGACATTCTTCTGCTATGTGTCCTGTACAGTGCTGTATCTAACCCTATTCCTAATATTGAATCTGTTCTACACTTTAGATCACACTTTATTTGTAGATCCAAACCTTTTAACCAAATGAAAAAAAACAAAGTTGGTCACATACTGTAGAAGTGGATAGTAAGTTGGTTTAGTAAAATATTGCCTCTGAACTCCTATGAAAAGGCTAAATGAATAACTATTTGTGTGCTTTAGTCTCAAAAATACAGTAATTATTACTTCATGGAAGATAAAGAAAAAATATACATCTTTGTACCGCGTTAGCCAGTCGATAGAAAAAATATTAAAATTTTAGAGTTCTCAGTGGTTGATACCTTTTAATGGCTAAGTGGAAAGATAGTAACAAATTGCAAGCTTTCGAGACTACGTAGGTCCCTTCATCAGGCATAGACATGCCTGATGAAGGGACGTGAGTAGTCTTGAAAGCTTGCAATTTGTTACTATCTTTCCAGTTAGCCATTAAAAGGTATCAACCACTGAGAACTCTAAAATTTTAATATTTTTCATGGAATATGCAGATTTATTTTACTGTTTGCAGTCAGTATGAAGAATAATTCTCATTAGTGACCTGTCCTATATTGATACTTGTCACTGAAGTTTTGTCACATTATTTTGGCTGAATATCTTCCTGTAACCAGTCTTTGTTTTTAGCTTTTATATCACACGAGATTTTCTCTGAGCAGGATGAGAACATCTTATGGTGTGTGACACTGCGAGAGCGGATGTGTGACAAATGCATTACATTCAATTACTTCCACCTATAGGTGGACTTAATTAAAATGTTGTGATGTGAGCGAGACATGCACATGTTCCTCTTGATATTTAGGCCTTCACAATAAACAGACTTCTGTTTCTTCACAGTCATTTACAGCTGTATTAGATGCGGTTGAACTTGGGGAAGTACATCAGGCTGACATTTCAATGAGCAGCAGCGATGGTAACGTTTCACTTAATTTTCATGTAAAGTACAAAATAAATTGCCACTATTAAGTATTTCTTTAGGAAATAAAGCTCATTCGGCGCTGTTATCTATGCTGCCGCATTGTATAAAGAAAAATATCTCTGTTAAAATCTATACAGATTGCCAGCTGTATATGAAAAGGATTCATGTCAAGGAGTCTTCAAAGAGCAAGATCTACGTATTTAATGTGGACGAGTAAGTTCAATCTTTAAACATTTAGAGATTCACTGAAACCTCATATTGTATCAGAAATTTTGAAAGTGATGAAATGATTTAGATAACTTTCCATTCTACACGTCTCTGAAATTCACTGCAGCACCGATAGAGAGGAGAGAGGGGCAATTTGACAGATGGCACCCTGTCCTGACAGTGTTTTGTGTATGTGTGGGTTTGTATGAGCGTGTGTGCCTATGTGTATGAGCATGTGTGTGTGTTATTCTGTGTATGAGCATGTGTGTGTGTTTTTATGTGTGAGTGTGTGTTATTCTGTGTGTGAGTATGTGTGTGTTTGTTTGAGTCTGAGTGTGTGTGTTTCTATGTGTGTGTGACAATTTCTGTTTGTGTTTCTATGTGAGTGTGAGTCGCCCTACCAGGGCGGTACCGGGTCCAGTAGCTATTAAAGGGGTTGTCACGGTGGCTGCAACCCGGTCCGTGGCCCTGGGCGCCCAATTAAAGGGAAAGGTCTTTAAGGGGATTTGCGAATAAAGTCTGTTGTTTGTGACACCACCTGTGGTGTTCGGACAGTGGGGACCGACGCTGCTTAAAGGGGTCCTCTGGGGTGATGGTATGCAGCAAGATGGTGATGCTTCCTGTTATGGACCTGGTGGTTAGGAGCACCCGAAATGACCTGATGGTTAAAACAGAAAACCTGGGACAAGCTCTGAGGAGGTGGTAACTCTACTGACCACAATCCCTAATCCTATCACACACACTAGAAATAGCCGTGGAGCGTACCTAACTCTCCCTAGACGCCTCTTCACAGCCTAAGAGCTAACTACCCCTAAAGATAGAAATAGCAGCCTACCTTGCCTCAGAGAAATTCCCCAAAGTAAAGGTAGCCCCCCACAAATATTAACTGTGAGTTAAGAGGGAAGTAACAAACACAGGAATGAAACAGATTTTAGCAAAGGAGGCCGAATCTTCTCTAGATAGACAGAGGATAGGAAAGGGAACTATGCGGTCAGTATTAAAAACTACAAAAACCACGCAGAGTGTGCAAAAAGACCTCCACACCGACTCATGGTGTGGAGGTGCAGCTCTGCACCCCCAGAGCTTCCAGCTAGCAAGGAAATATCATACTAGCAAGCTGGACTAGAAACATAGCATGTACTGAAAAATATATTCAAAAACCGATGAACAACAAATGACTAGCAAGGACTTAGCTTCTGCTGGAGTAGACAGGTCATCTGAGAAATCCAAGAGAGATCTGAACCAGTACTGAGACATTGACAGCTGGCATGAACTAACGACCTGGGCAGAGTTAAATAGGGAAGCCAGCAGAAGCAATAAACGAGGGCAGCTGAGAAAGCCAACCTCAAAGATCAGCAGTTCCACTCAAAGCCACCAGAGGGTGTCCAAGGACAGAACTCACCAAAGTACCATTCACGACCACAGGAGGGAGCCCGAGAACGGAATTCACAACAGCTTCCCACAGGTGAAGTGGGGTCCCCAGGACTTCCCAAGTGTAGGGCACCGATGGTGTGGTGGATGGTATAGCAAAGAACGAGGACACAGGTTTGCAGTCTTTACCTGGTTTACTGATGGTAGTAGTAGTCCTCAGTCCAGGGTACCAAGTGCAGGGTAGCTGTGGTCCGGCCGGCTTGGAGGCAATAGGAGATCTCTCTCACAGGTGAGGTCCATAAGCCTTTCCTATTTCTGCTATTTAGTTGATTAGGTCCCTGCCGCTTGAAGCTTACTGCAAGTCCCCTCTCTCCTGTCCTAAGACAGATGTCTGTACAATAGGCAGTTTGAGCCTATTTATAGGATCTCTATCATGACCCGGGCTCTGAGGTCACTACTTCACCTCAGACTTGATGCAGGCAATTGACATACAGTCCTATGCCCTCTGGATCTGTCACGCATCCTGGAGAACAACATGAACTCGGGCTCCCGGTACCCAGTTTCTGCGCTCTGGCTCCTAGGGTGTCCTTCCGCTGTTCCCCTCCTGAGCCTCTTCCTCCTCTGTGCTTCTTTCCTCGAAGCTCCTCCACCATTCAACTCTCCTTCAGATTCTCCCTCTTTCCAGGGGTAGCAGCTCCCTCGTGGCTGCTCGGCCCCTACATCTGCTCCAGATGTCCTTCTACTCTCTTCTCATCTCTCAGACTGACTGACTCCTCCTCCAGACCAGGATACATAAAGTGTAAGGAAGCTCCCCTGAATCCGGGTTCTGAGCTCCCCCACCTGGCCTAGATTCAGATGTGTTGAATGCAAGTGCCTTACCTGACATAGAGAATCTCCCTTACCTCCAAGCGTGACATCACCCTCCTTGAAGGGAAGGCAACATCACTGCAGCAACCAGTTACCTGGGGTGTTGCAAGCGTGTGTGTTTCTATGTGTATGTGTGTGTGTTTCTATGTGTTTGTCTGTTTCTGTGAATGTTTGTGTATGTCTGTGTGTTTCTATGTGTGTGTGAGTTTCTATGTGTGTGTTTGTTTCTGGGTGTTTCTGTGTGAGTGTGTGTGTTTCTATGTGTGTGTTTCTATGTGTGTATGTGTATGTTTCTATGTGTATGTTTCTATGTGTGTGTTTCGGTGTGTGTGTGTTTATTTGTGTGTGTATTAGTTTCTGTGTGTGTTTCTATGTGTGAATGTGGATTTATGGTGGCATGTAATGGGCAGAAGAACATGCAATATGTGGCTATGTTCACACATTGCATTTGTAATGCGTCTTTTTCAACTTGCAAAACCTGCTCCCATGGCAATAAAGAAGCTGCTTACAAAAAGCTGGTTTGGCTGCGCTTTTATTGTTTCTTGTCCATGCTGATAAAGTTTAGTGCCACCCCCCCAACAAAAAAAAAACATGATGCAACTTCCTCAAAGTTTCTGCATAAAAACGCAGCAAAACCTGATACTTGTGGGTTTTTTGCTGCATTTTTGGCCTTACTCATTACTATCAATAGGTGAAAAACACTGAAAGACGTGACATTCTGCAGTTCGCAAAAACGCAGCAGTTTTCCAAATCAGTCAGGGGAAAAAAATAAGCTGTGTGCATGAGATTTCTGAAATCTCATAGACTTTCTGCTACTGTAAACCGCAGGTTAAAATTTTCATTAAAGAAACGCAGCAAAACTCAACATGTCAAAATAGCCTTAACATGTTTTTATGGCGGTCAATATGTGACCTTAATCCTTAGCGCCACTTTTTCACAGTAGCAAGGATTAAGTGGATAAGCTCCCCAGAGGCAAAAATCCGGATGACAGCTGCATATGAGAGGTAACACCTTGTGGCATTGTCCCTGACCGGTTTTAAAATGGATTTTGGCTGATTAACCCCTTAAATGCTGCTGTCAATAACTACAGCAGCGCATAAGTGGCTAAAAGACCCCCTTTAACATCATCGGCCCCTAGGTCTAGTAATCGCAGGTGCCGATAGTTCTCATTGCAACCCAAGGTCATCTAATGACCACAGGGTACCTGTGACCTGTTAGATCCAACTAGAAACCATATCGAACAGGCTGTGTCAGTTAGATAGTAACAGGTCTCAGGCACTGCAGTACATGAGTACTGCAATGCATGAGATCAACTATCAAAGTGTCCCACAGTGGTACTAAGTGAAAAAATTTAAAATAAAATATGAAAAAAGTAAAAAAAAGCCACAAAAGAACACAAAAATCATGAAAAGCCAATTCGTAAAACAAATTGGTATCACAGCATTCAGAATGACCTGAACTATAAAACTGTCACATTACCGTATTTATTTTGTACGACAAACACCATGGTCTCTGTTCCGGCAGAGTCTCGTCATTTTAGACTTTTTTTACAGCCCAAGTGTGGGCAACCACTGATCTGTACACGACTAAAAAGATGGATACCACTGGAACACACGCCAAATGTTGTGCGCAGTGTCTCCATCTGCCTCAATATAGTGAGTGGTTTCGTAGGTTTTTTTTCTGAATTGCATGTTCATGGGATTTACACAGAAACCCGATGTAAGTGCTCAAGAATATGATCCCAGCTTTATACTAAAAGTTATCAAAAATATTATGTACCCCAAAATGTTACTAATAAAAACTCTAACTCCGCCCCACTCAGGTTTGCCATCAGGTGTTATGATCACTTTAACCCCTTTCCGACATTTGCTGCGCATGTACGGCGTAATTCAGGAGCAGGTTATAGGGTTGGCTCACAGGCTAAGCCTGCACTATGTATACTATATACTATACTATATACTATACACTATACTATATACTCGTGTCGTGAGTTATTTGCTGGGTATAGTGCGGGCTCAGCCCAGTTGTAGGTGTTGTCCAGCCTTTTGCTAAAAGTTTGCAGTCACTCATTGTCTGATTGCTTGTACTATTTCAACAGAGTTCTATGTGACTGCAGACTTCTGAATCCTCACAGCATGCAACACATTCTGTTAGAATTTTCCGCTGTTGACGTTGAGAGTGGGCGGTCATGTGACCACAAGTAGATGAATTCTATCCTTCCGGCCACATTCCAGCTAGACGTGTGTTGAGCAATGCTTTGCACGTTTAGTCTAATTGTGGCCAAAAGTATGGAAAACACATACTTGTGGTCACGTGACTGCCCACTCTAACCATCAACAATGCAGAGTCCTTACAGCAGGTGATGCACGCTGTGAGGATTCAAATGTCTGCAGTGACAGAGTGTCTGCAGACTTTTAGTAAAAGACTGGACAACCCTTTTAACAATGTACCAGCATAGGGGTGCATCATTCTAAGTTCCCTATCGGCTGCCCTGCAATATGCAGGCAGCCAGGGGTCTGTTTTAATCCCCCATGCATGCTATCACAGGGCTCTGTTGAAACTCAGCCGCGTCTGGGCTTCAAAGATGACCTTTGCTATATAGAGCAATACTGAGATATTACGGTATATTGCACAAGTGATCAGACAATCACAGGTTCAATGAGAACATAGTAGTGCTTGGCCAAACAGTCTTATCCATCAGCTGTCTAATGTTTATTGGGGAATTATTGTTTTACCAAGCTTCCCCTATTACAGGATAGGGAATAACTTGCCGATTGTTGGATGTCTACCACTGAGTCTCCCACCGATCCCGAAAATAGCGCTCTGAAGAGAAACATGTGAAAGGAGCTGAGGTTGAGCATAAGTAACAGCACTCCATCAATTCACAATAGGAGTGTAGGAGATAAGTGAGTTCTGTGCTCGCCTCTTTCTAGCACTTCCATTGAGATTAAATAGAGTGGAGGAGTGCATGGTCACTTGCTCCCTTCTAACAGGGCCCTACAAAACCCTCTTCACAAGATCAGTGGGGTTTTCAGTGGCTGGTCCACGCAGCATTCGGAAAGTTATCCCCTATTCTGCGGATAGGTAAACTTGGTGCAACATGATTAATACTTACTGAGTTACAATAAACACTATCACTCCAGCTGAACATAACATAACATAGGCCCACATGCACATTAGATGGTGGTTGGCCGAGCGATGGTTTCACCATCTCATCCAACTCTCCCATACACAGAAGATCTCGCTCAGTTGGTCACAACTATGTTTTCTATGATAAAGCCACCAGTTGACATGATCTCTGGGAGAACAATAAGTCAATAACTCCCCAAAGAAAGAGGGCTTCCAGAAGCAGTTTCATTTGCCTTCCTCAAAAAAACTCTGTGTGTGCAAAGCCTTATATTCAACGTCTCTGCAAACATTATCACACTTGACATTTAAATTAACACCAAGCTACTATTCATATGAAACATCTGCATTGTGCATGCACTCACCCATAAATGTACATTGTACATACTAATCAAAGGGGGGTTGTCCAGATCTTAGATTGATGACGTATCTGTATCCTTATCATTTGGATAAATCATCCATGTCAGATGGTTTGGGGTCTGACACCCCATGTTCAGCTGTATGCAGGTCTCTATTCAGCCAGAAGTGAAGCAGATCACAGCTCCATACACTGTGTACGGTTCCTACCATATACAAATATGCAGCTCATGTACGGTATTCGGGGCACCAAAGAGCATTGCTGCACAGGACAACATTCAGCCTAACGTCGGCCCTGCATGTGTTCAATACTTTTTTCCTGTGTTATTTTTCATTATTACACCATAACTTAACTTATGAAGATCTATGGTTTGATTTTTTTTTTGTTTGTGCAGATTGGCTGAGTTATTACCGACATCTGGTGAGAATTTCATGCCAATAGCACCTTTAGAAAATTTGGTGACGTGTTCAATACTTATGTCACCCGCTGTATATACATTCGTATTAGTGGGATATTTAAGTACTGTATCTATGATATACACAACTATCTTGTTTTTATTTGCATTCTTAAAGTAAAATTAGCCTTATAATCCTCCTTAATAGTAAAATCAGTAATTAAAATAGGTTTTGAGTAGCTAACATGTTATAATTGTTTGTTTTTATAACCCTTTCTTCTGGATTTGATAATGTGCCTAGGAACTTTTCAATTGAGAGCGAAAAAACAGAGACAAGAAAAGAAGTTTGCATTTCTCAAGTTGTCCATGACCAGGTAGAGGAAACTGGTAATGACTTGTTACTGACCTCCAATGATACAGGAACTGTTGAAGAACATGTAGAGACACTTACGATTCTCGTATATACGGGGGACATAAGCAGAGCAGGCACCGATGCCAATGTTTTCATTGTTTTATTTTCTGATAATGGAAATTCGTTTGGACCTGTACAGCTTAAACAACCACTGGGAGATATCAAACCCTTTCAAAAAGGGAAGGTAAGAGAAAAAATGTTCTACACAAAAATGTTGTGTTTCTCTTTTAGGAGTGTGAGAATTACATAAACTAAGAACACAGTCATCTACGTCCTCATTTTCTTGTGGATAGAAAATACGCATTGCCATCATCTCTAATTTTCCTCTACCTGTCTAATCAAAGGATTAAGGTTCATAGCTCTACAATTCCAGATATCTACAGCTCTGGCAAAAATTAAGAGACAACCACATCAAAACCCTGTCATGGGCAGCCCAATCTCCAGACCTGAACCCCATTGAAACCTCTGGAATGTAATCAAGAGGATGATGGATAGTCACAAGCCATCAAACAAAGAAGAACTGCACACATTTTTGCTCCAGAAGCAGTGTGAAAGACTGGTGGAAAGCATGCCAAGACGCATGAAAGCTGTGATTAAAAATCATGGTTATTCCACAAAATATTGATTTTTGAGCTATTCCTGAGTTAAAACATTAGTATTTTTGTATCTCAATGATTATGAACTTGTTTTCTTTGCATTATTTGAGGTCTGAAAGCACTATTGTTGTTTTTGTTAATTTTTACCATTTTTCTTTGTCAGAAAAAAAATACAAAATTTATTGCTTGGAAATTTGGAGACATGTTATCTGAAGTTTATAGACTAAAAGAACAATTTACATTTTACTCAAAAATATACCTCTAAAGAGAAAAAACAGACAAACTGAACATTTTCCAGTGGTCTCTTAATTTTTGCCAGAGCTGTATTTGGGAATTACAATACTACTAGTGATGAGTGAATAGCATTGCTGCTCGGGTGATCTCCGAGTATTTTGTAGCGCTCGGACATTTAGTTTTCCTCACCTCAGCTGCATGATTTACGGCTGCTAGCCAGGCTGAATACATATGAGGAATGCCTGTTTGTTAGGGAATTCCCACATGTATTCAGGCTGTCCAGCAGCCGTAAATCATGCAGCTGAGGAGATGAAAACTAAATGTCCGAGCACTACAAAATACTCGGAGATCACCTGAGCATGCTCGGGGAGACTCAAGCAACAATGCTATTCGCTCATCACAAAATACTACCTGATTTTGAACTGACCACTTTGACTCTGAAAATGGCCTCTTCTAATAACTCAGGAAACTAGCAGAGCTGACCTGGGTCTCGTAGCAGCTCTACTATCCGAGACAGACATATGGTGGTTGTGTGATGCTTCTGTTCGCTACATACAGCAACAATCATTGAGCACTATGCAGTAGAGAGGACAAAAATGGTGAGAAATGGTCCCCAGCTCTCCTTGACAGCTTGCAATCCAACTTATTCGAATAGATAACAGGAGCAGGAACTTCAATCCTGCACCATAAATTTACAATGGTGTGGGATTTAAGCCCCTTATTGACCAAGCTCAATAACTTGCAGCTTTTGGTCATTATCAGGTTAAATAATTTAGTGTCCAATTCTTAAATAGGAGCATCACTCTAAGGTTTAAATTATTAATACCATTCATGTTCTGCCCTGGTCACACTTAAATCCCAAGTGTTATTCCTCCAAGCAAATCATTGTTTTTTAAATTCAATCCCCCGAGCCCTAGATCCTAGATGTTCAACGTTTTGTATCTTTACCCTGGATAGTGTACAGTATTCCTATGGGGTTTACTTGCCATGTCCTGTGCTAAATTCACATGGACAGTTAATCAACGCGGTAGTTTATCAACTACTAGTTCCATCAATTTTTCAGATGAGACTCGGCCATAGATTTCAATTAGTGTGCAAAAAAAACCTCATACTATACGTACACAATCCATATTGACTCCATTTTTAATGTATCCATTGTAAATATTACGTAGGAAACTGCATTTAGCCTTGTATTATTTTTTAATTTGTGGATGTAAAAATATGGATGACAAACATGGTCATATGGATGACACATGGGCCACCATATGGATCAAAAAAGCTTCTGGTTTATTGGATAAGAAACAGATAATTTTTCATATGCACATGTGAACTTAGCCTTTGGCTGGGTTCACATGACTATAATAAAACTCAGGCTATGTCTGTTCAACTTCCCCCTGGGCCGTGGGGTACTCGGAACCAGGTCGGACGGTTCTTAAAGGGGTGGTCACGGCAGTGGTGACCCGGTCTGTCTCCTGGGCGTGCAATCAGAAGGGGGATTAATAATGGAAATAAAGTTATTAAAGGGAAAGGGGATTGTTCGTGATGCCACCCATGGTGTTCTGGCAGGGATAGCCGATGCTGCGGTGCAAATCCTCTGAGGCAGATGGTGATGCAGCAGAGTTGGTACAGCTCTCCACGGGTAGAGCTAGGCCCCAGGGCAGCTATGGCGTCAAATGTGATGGTGAGTGTTGTGGTACGGGGCAGGTGGCGCGGCAATAATTCAGAAGACACAGCAGGGTGCAGTTTCCACACTTTTATTCACACTTCTTCATGGCACCCAGCTGGGTGTGCCACATACGTGCCTTTCCTGGCCGACTCACTGCGCTGGCTCTCTCCTCTCCTGCCCTGTGCTGCACATCCAGTGTCTCAAGCCAGTAGTCGCGGGTCCTGTCGAGCAACGTCTTCACTGTCGCCTGGACCCTCTGTGTCTACCTTTTCAGCGAAATAGATGCGCACGTGGCTGTCACACTTGCAGACATGACAGCCTCCAGGTTCCTAGCTGGGACTTGCAGTTCCTCCACTAGATTAGGGGCCAGTTCCCCTACTGCGACCTGGTCCCTCCACCTGGTGATGGTCAACGTGGATACGGGCTCCATGGGTTGACTTCTCACTACCCATGCCCCTAGGACCCCTTCTTTCTCTCTCACTTTCTGCAACTTTTCTCGCTCTGTCTTCTGGTACTGGGATGAGCTCCTCACTCCTCGAGTCCCCAGCTCCAACTGTCTCACTCTCTAACTCCCTCCTCCCTCCTGTTTCCATGACCACCCTACCCTCTCCACCTACACTCTCTACCTAGTCCCTCCCTGCGCCTGAGAGGTCTGGTGTTGGATGCGAGTGTCTGGATTCTGGGTAGTGCCCCCCTCCTTACCTGAGAGCAGGGTACCACACCTCTGGCTGAGGTGCAGTACCTTTGTGGCGACTTGAACCCTCAGGGGCACCACATCTGCAGTTTTGAGTGTCTGTCAACATAGTGTACAAGCGAGAGAGCTGCCTCCTATTGACATCCACAAGCCTGGTCCATAATACAGACCAGATTAGTGTGTGATGTCATTTGTTCACACAAACCATTGTTCCTTATGAAAAATTGCTTGTGTGCATCAACAGATTACTGTTTTATTGAGTCGGTTTGCTGTCCATTGAACAGATGAATAACACGCTGACAATATATGCTGTACGCTCATCTGAACAAGTTCTTATCCTGTGCTTTAAATATATATTGCAAAATGTGTTATTATATTCTTGTTCATAATTTAATTTTAGAAGGGGTGGTTGCCATGCATAAAAATATTGAAAAATTCCATTCTAGAAAAAGTTAATGCAATTAAAGTTACCCACAATAGCACAGCTTCTCATTGCTAACATTCAGAGTTATCTATACAACCCACTCTTCCTTTAGGTTGGGTAAATTCTTGGCAGTCATTTGGCAACATCAAATTTCAGGAGTACACAGTTCTCTGGCAAGCAGGAGGCAGGGGATTGATGATTGACAATTTTATCAAGCGGCATTGTCCTACAGTTGGCCTGACCCCTGAGTCCTCCGATGCTGCAAGCAGAGGCAGTGTTTTCATTGCAGGATCAGAGGAGTATAGCGACATTGTTGCTGGCTGGATTGAGTGGAGATTTTGAGCTCTGTAGAACAGAGCTTATAATGACACCACTTCTTACCTAGGAGACTGGATAGACCGCAGCAGTGACACTGTCAGTAGAACTGGACTATCGGCCAGAAGGTCAGGGTAGTCAGAGATCAAGCAGGGGTCAATAACAAGAGATATACTAATGCAGCAGGATATACAACAGAACCAGTAGCAAAGCTCTAACTGTCTGCCGAGGGTTATAATAGCAAAGAATCCTGCCCCTGGCCCCAGCAGAGAACTAACTGAAGTTGACCACTGAAGTACCCGAACAAAACAGAAAAATGGGAAGGACACAATTAAGCAGGACGAGGTTTTAGCTCAGCAACGCTTGCGCTGCCCATCTACAATCGTGGCCTTAATGCTGCGCCACCTAGTGGACGTGGCAAGAGCGTGTTCACACACAAATGTTACAAGCAATATCCGGGAAACAGGGCAGTAAGTAAACAGGATAAATTTCCCTCCGTTCTTGCAAATACAATTATTAAAAAAGAAAGTCAATGTAATGTTTTATTTGTACTGTATGTTGATGCTTAACAAGTGAGATTTGCAGCTGAAAAGCATATGAAAATAACAATTTTGCACACTTAAAAAGAGGATAGATATTACAAATTAGTCTTTGAAAGCATAAACCGTGCATTAAAAGTAGGAATATCTACAAGCTTTACAGCAAATGGTATCACACTGCGACCAGATCTTTTACTCCAACCAGATTTTTTCTTTAGTTCTATCATCCTGACATTACAAGCACAGACTGTGTAGATGCAGACAACATATTCTGGCCGGGATTCCCTAGACTGTACTCGTGAGTCACTAATTAGAGTCTAGTATTTTGAGCTGATATAACAAACACATGAAGCTTAATAGAGAAATCACACACAGTGAAATAATTTGTATCTGCATTTTGTTACTTTCTCCCCATTTAGAATATTTTGCATTTATAGTTCACAGTTGGTAACATTTATTTGCCCATTAGAAGTACTTGATCCCTCTCAGTAATTATTTCTGCTAGCATACATTAGGCAATTCAAGATAGACTAAAGACGATTATATGAGGACAATCACTGATGTTTGCCACTTGCTGCTTTGCATTTTGTTCTCATTGACACGTTTTCATGAAATATAGTGGCTCATGGAAATAATGTTTCAAGATTACTGATTTTCTTTATTATTCATAGATTTTTGTCATAATAATCAGACTGTAATTAATATATATGATTTTTTCATTGCTGCCACAGCTGCAATCTTTGGGAGAAATGAGCAAATCTTATGTACCGTAATTCGAATTTGCCAGATTTGTCGCATTTATTTTTTTTAATCATTTCACAGTAAGTCAAGTACATGCGAATCACAATACTTCAACGCTTCCAATTGCCCATAAAAGACATGTGCAAAACTCTGTATCCTAGGACTGTATTTAACCCCTGCCAACCACTTTATTGCTAACACAGCCTTAGTAATGTCCAAGTGACCTCAATATACGTGACTATTAATAAATGCTGGATTATAACCAATAATAACTAATAGCCTATTTTATAACACTGGTGTTGTGCTTCCAAATCTTAATGAACATGACCGCTGGAGTAAGATGCACCTAATTCATTAAAAAGCACACGCCACTTAAAGGAGGTATTTCGCTACTAATTTAAAGGGAACCTGTCACCCCCAAAATCGATGGTGAGGTAAGTTCACCGTCATCAGGGGCTTATCTACAGCATTCTGTAATGCTGTAGATAAGACCCCGATGTTACCTGAAAGAGGAGAAAAAGACGTTAGATTTAAACCCCTTGAGTAACAGCAGTCTGAGAATGCATGCTCAGATCAGACTTCACTCTACTCTCTGTCTAAATGCAGATTTGAATTGCCATTCATTCAGCAAATAAGAAATGCAATGTGCTGATCATTAGAAAGTATATTACAGGGCTTGTCAGCTGAAGGCATGGCACATCAAAGCAGCGGTTAGGTACCGAACCCCAGACAAGGACTTCTTACTGTACGTCTGTTTTACTGCTCAGGTTCAGCAGCCTAACAAAGCTTGTTGAATGGCTGCAGCACAGCCAATGAACAACCTTTATGACTGTGGGCACTTCCGGCCCCATCACAGCCATGCCAAGTAATGGCATTGCTGTGATTGGCCGACACACCACATGACCTGGCCTCATAGTGTAAAATAAAAAAATAATTTTTCAAAATAACGTGCGGACCCCCTTTTTATTTAACAACCAGCCAAAGGAAAGCAGACAGCTCTGAGCTGGTCTTATTATGCTGGGAAGAGGCCAATATCCATGGTCCTTCACAGCCTCCAGCTGCCTGTGGAGCGCCCCCACACCGCCGCAGGGCCGAGGGGTACCCGGAGCCGGGCCTCTGAGTTATCAGTTCTGGGGTTGTCACGGTGGCTAGACCCGGTCCGTGGCCCTGTCTGTCAGTGGGGGACGTCCGGTGCAATAAGTGGTGTTGTAACGGTGCAGTTGTGGGGTGCAGGTCGCGGTAAATAACGAGGACACCAGGTTGCAGTCTCTTTGCCTCTTTACTGAAGATCTCTGGGTCCTCAGTCCAGAATACGGTTCCCCAGGCTGCGCAAGTCTGACCGGTCCAATGGCACCTCCAGAGTTCTCTTCCCAGGTGGAAATCGGTGCCTTCCTTCTTAGCGCTATGTGTTGTAGTCCTTCCCTGCTATGCTTACGGAAAGTACCCCACAACTGTTGTGTCTGTTTCTTAAGTTCCCTCACAACAACTCGATTAACTGATCTTCTGCTAATCATCCGTCCCTTCCTGATGTCACAGTTAGAACGGCACCCGTTTGTCGGGTAGGCCTGGAGTTCTTCCGGGACCCTAGAGTCGCCCCTCTCCCGCAATTGCCTCCCAAGACTTCATAGGTGATTTAGGTGAGACAGCCCGCCTGAGACTGACTGCCCTGCCGCTGTTTGGAGTATTGCTTGAAGCTGAATGTTATTCCACTCCCTCGGCGTTCCGGCCACCGGTAATGCGCCTCAGTAGGGTGTTGCTCCGGTCTTACAGCATGACCCCTACTGGTATTCTCCTATTGCTTGATCTCGTTTCTCACTCAGCACAATCTATCTCGCTTCTAGTCCTTTCTTGGGTCCCGCCGCTTCCCGGAGCTGGCGCGGACCCGTTACGTTCTTTTCAATGCCAAGCCTCTGTCAGGATCCCACCCCTGACAGAGACCCTACTGTCTCTTCCTCCACAACACCCTCTGCCACCAGGTGTTGCTTCGTCCAATCCAGTCAGCTTTCTGATCTAACTTCCTGCCTGACCCCCAGTTTACCCACTATGGTGGGGAGTGGCCTAGTGAATAGAACCCTTAGCTCCCCCCGGAGGCCCAGCTGTGAAATGTATTGGTGTCTGTGATACCTGATCAGATGAACTCCTTTAGTGCCATCGGACGCACCGTAGCTCCCCTTAGTGGCGGAGCCACAGTACTGCAACGACCAGGACTCTGGGGCGCTGCACTTGCTTTTCCTTTGCTGGTTATTAAAAACAGACAGAGCGTTACATGTCCCCACATCATATCCACAGTAGTGACAGAGCTTCACACGTCCCCACATCACATCCACAGTGGTGATAGAGCTTCACATGTCCCCACATCACATCCACAGTGGTGATAGAGCTTCACATGTCCCCACATCACATCCACAGTGGTGATAGAGCTTCACATGTCTCCACATCACATCCACAGTGATGATAGTGTCAAATGTCCCCACATCACATCCACAGTGGTGATAGAGCTTCACATGTCCCCACATCACATCCACAGTGATGATACTGTCAAATGTCCCCACATCACATCCACAGTGGTGATAGAGCATCACATGTCTCCACTTCACATCCACAGTGGTGATAGAGCTTCACATGTCCCCACATCACATCCACAGTGGTGACAGAGCTTCACATGTCCCCACATCACATCCACAGTGGTGACAGAGCTTCACATGTCCCCACATCACATCCACAGTGGTGATAGTGTCAAATGTCCCCACATCACATCCACAGTGGTGATAGAGCTTCACATGTCCCCACATCACAGTCACTGTGGTGATAGAGCTTCACATGTCCCCACATCACATCCACAGTGGTTATAGAGCTTCACATGTCCCCACATCACATCCACAGTAGTGACAGAGCTTCACATGTCCCCACATCACATCCACAGTGGTGACAGAGCTTCACATGTCCCCACATCACATCCACAGTGGTGATAGTGTCAAATGTCCCCACATCACATCCACAGTGGTGATAGAGCGTCACATGTCCCCACATCACATCCACAGTGGTGATAGAGCTTCACATGTCCCCACATCACATCCACAGTGGTGATAGTGTCACATGTCTCAACATCACATCCACAGTGGTGATAGAGCTTCACATGTCCCCACATCACATCCACAGTGGTGACAGAGCTTCACATGTCCCCACATCACATCCACAGTGGTGATAGTGTCAAATGTCCCCACATCACATCCACAGTGGTGATAGAGCATCACATGTCCCCACATCACATCCACAGTGGTGATAGAGCTTCACATGTCCCCACATCACATCCACAGTGGTGATAGTGTCACATGTCTCAACATCACATCCACAGTGGTGATAGAGCTTCACATGTCCCCACATCACATCCACAGTGGTGATAGAGCTTCACATGTCTCTACAGCACATCCACAGTGGTGATAGAGCTTCACATGTCTCCACATCACATCCACAGTGATGATAGTGTCAAATGTCCCCACATCACATCCACAGTGGTGATAGAGCTTCACATGTCCCCACATCACATCCACAGTGATGATACTGTCAAATGTCCCCACATCACATCCACAGTGGTGATAGAGCATCACATGTCTCCACTTCACATCCACAGTGGTGATAGAGCTTCACATGTCCCCACATCACATCCACAGTGGTGACAGAGCTTCACATGTCCCCACATCACATCCACAGTGGTGACAGAGCTTCACATGTCCCCACATCACATCCACAGTGGTGATAGTGTCAAATGTCCCCACATCACATCCACAGTGGTGATAGAGCTTCACATGTCCCCACATCACAGTCACAGTGGTGATAGAGCTTCACATGTCCCCACATCACATCCACAGTGGTTATAGAGCTTCACATGTCCCCACATCACATCCACAGTAGTGACAGAGCTTCACATGTCCCCACATCACATCCACAGTGGTGACAGAGCTTCACATGTCCCCACATCACATCCACAGTGGTGATAGTGTCAAATGTCCCCACATCACATCCACAGTGGTGATAGAGCGTCACATGTCCCCACATCACATCCACAGTGGTGATAGAGCTTCACATGTCCCCACATCACATCCACAGTGGTGATAGTGTCACATGTCTCAACATCACATCCACAGTGGTGATAGAGCTTCACATGTCCCCACATCACATCCACAGTGGTGATAGTGTCAAATGTCCCCACATCACATCCACAGTGGTGATAGAGCGTCACATGTCCCCACATCACATCCACAGTGGTGATAGAGCTTCACATGTCCCCACATCACATCCACAGTGGTGATAGAGCGTCACATGTCCCCACATCACATCCACAGTGGCGATAGAGCTTCACATGTCCCCACATCACATCCACAGTGGTGATAGTGTCACATGTCTCAACATCACATCCACAGTGGTGATAGAGCTTCACATGTCCCCACATCACATCCACAGTGGTGATAGAGCGTCACATGTCTCCACATCACATCCACAGTGGTGATAGAGCGTCACATGTCTCCACATCACATCCACAGTGGTGATAGAGCTTCACATGTCTCCACATCACATCCACAGTGGTGATAGAGCTTCACATGTCCCCACATCACATCCACAGTGGTGACAGAGCTTCACATGTCCCCACATCACATCCACAGTGGTGATAGAGCGTCACATGTCCCCACATCACATCCACAGTGGTGATAGTGTCAAATGTCCCCACATCACATCCACAGTGGTGATAGAGCGTCACATGTCCCCACATCACATCCACAGTGGTGATAGTGTCAAATGTCCCCACATCACATCCACAGTGGTTATAGAGCTTCATATGTCTCCACATCACATCCACAGTGGTGATAGAGCTTCACATGTCCCCACATTATATCCACAGTGGTGATAGTGTCAAATGTCCCCACATCACATCCACAGTGGTTATAGAGCTTCACATGTCTCCACATCACGTCCACAGTGGTGATAGTGTCAAATGTCCCCACATCACATCCACAGTGGTGATAGAGCGTCACATGTCCCCACATCACATCCACAGTGGTGATAGAGCATCACATGTTTCCACATCACATCCACAGTGGTGATAGAGCATCACATGTCTCCACATCACATCCACAGTGGTGATAGAGCATCACATGTCTCCACATCACATCCACAGTGGTGATAGAGCTTCACATGTCCCCACATCACATCCACAGTGGTGATAGAGCTTCACATGTCCCCACATCACATCCACAGTGGTGATAGTGTCAAATGTCTCCACCTCACATCCACAGTGGTGATAGAGCTTCACATGTCCCCACATCACATCCACAGTGGTGATAGAGCTTCCCATGTCTCCACATTACATCCACAGTGGTGATAGAGCGTCACATCTCCACATCACATCCACAGTGGTGATAGAGCGTCACATGTCTCCACATCACATCCACAGTGGTGATAGAGCGTCACATGTTCCCACATCACATCCACAGTGGTGATAGAGCTTCACATGTCCCCACATCACATCCACAGTGGTGATAGAGCGTCACATGTCTCCATATCACATCCACAGTGGTGATAGAGCGTCACATGTCTCCACATTACATCCACAGTGGTGATAGAGCGTCACATCTCCACATCACATCCACAGTGGTGATAGAGCGTCACATGTCTCCACATCACATCCACAGTGGTGATAGAGCGTCACATATTCCCACATCACATCCACAGTGGTGATAGTGTCAAATGTCACATCTCACATCCACAGTGGTGATAGAGCTTCACATGTCCCCACATCACATCCACAGTGGTGATAGAGCTTCCCATGTCTCCACATTACATCCACAGTGGTGATAGAGCGTCACATCTCCACATCACATCCACAGTGGTGATAGAGCGTCACATGGCTCCACATTACATCCACAGTGGTGATAGAGCGTCACATCTCCACATCACATCCACAGTGGTGATAGAGCGTCACATGTCTCCACATCACATCCACAGTGGTGATAGAGCGTCACATGTTCCCACATCACATCCACAGTGGTGATAGAGCTTCACATGTCCCCACATCACATCCACAGTGGTGATAGAGCGTCACATGTCTCCATATCACATCCACAGTGGTGATAGAGCGTCACATGTCTCCACATTACATCCACAGTGGTGATAGAGCGTCACATCTCCACATCACATCCACAGTGGTGATAGAGCGTCACATGTCTCCACATCACATCCACAGTGGTGATAGAGCGTCACATGTTCCCACATCACATCCACAGTGGTGATAGAGCTTCACATGTCCCCACATCACATCCACAGTGGTGATAGAGCGTCACATGTCTCCATATCACATCCACAGTGGTGATAGAGCGTCACATGTCTCCACATTACATCCACAGTGGTGATAGAGCGTCACATCTCCACATCACATCCACAGTGGTGATAGAGCGTCACATGTCTCCACATCACATCCACAGTGGTGATAGAGCGTCACATGTTCCCACATCACATCCACAGTGGTGATAGAGCTTCACATGTCCCCACATCACATCCACAGTGGTGATAGAGCTTCCCATGTCTCCACATTACATCCACAGTGGTGATAGAGCGTCACATCTCCACATCACATCCACAGTGGTGATAGAGCGTCACATGTCTCCACATCACATCCACAGTGGTGATAGAGCGTCACATGTTCCCACATCACATCCACAGTGGTGATAGAGCTTCACATGTCCCCACATCACATCCACAGTGGTGATAGAGCGTCACATGTCTCCATATCACATCCACAGTGGTGATAGAGCGTCACATGTCTCCACATTACATCCACAGTGGTGATAGAGCGTCACATCTCCACATCACATCCACAGTGGTGATAGAGCGTCACATGTCTCCACATCACATCCACAGTGGTGATAGAGCGTCACATGTTCCCACATCACATCCACAGTGGTGATAGAGCTTCACATGTCCCCACATCACATCCACAGTGGTGATAGAGCTTCCCATGTCTCCACATTACATTCACAGTGGTGATAGAGCGTCACATCTCCACATCACATCCACAGTGGTGATAGAGCGTCACATGTCTCCACATCACATCCACAGTGGTGATAGAGCTTCACATGTCCCCACATCACGTCCACAGTAGTGATAGTGTCACATGTCTCAACATCACATCCACAGTGGTGATAATGTCACATGTCCCCACAGAACATGTACAGTGGCGATAGAGCATCACATGTCTCCACATCACATCCACAGTGGTTATAGAGCTTCACATGTCCCCACATCACATCCACAGTGGTGATAGAGCATCACATGTTCCCACTTTACCCCTGACATAGGAGTACTGTGAACAGAAGAGTCTGTGGTGATGTGTTTATATATATGTACATGTATACCACATAATTCACTTCAGCTGCTGCAGAACCCCAGTCTATAGTGATGTGTGTGTGGATGGAAAAATTGATGTGTTTGTATGGCTGTATGGGTATGTGTATGGATGCTTGTGTGTATAAATGGATGGATGTGTGTATGGATGTGTGTGTATATGGATATGTGTGTGTGTATGTATGGATGTGTGTGTGTGTGTGTGTGTGTGTATGGATGGATGGAGACATGAAAGAGGGATGGATGCACACTGCACATTATACTGATCTATGTAGAAGCCTTTTCCTTCCTGGTTCCTCCAATCAGCTGAGTCATTCCCCTGCTGCCTCACACTGTGAGCTGCACAAGGAGGCTGGAGCATGAGGCAGGAGGGGGAGGGTCTCCAGACTCAGGAGAGAGCTGCTCACATGACTAGGTGTGATACCTAGGACACCATGCACAATGCTGACAGGAAGTAAATAACAAACTGTCAGCATTCTGCATGCTAGGCACACACACAAATTATACAGAAAGCACAAACAACCCCTTTAACTTTTCATAATATTGACTGGTAGGTTTAGCCGTGCCCTGTCCCAACCAGGCTCTTTTTTTATTGATGTAACTAGCCAGTATGGGCTTGAAAATGGCAAATTCGCAAATTTTTTTGTCTAACTTCAGAGACAGAAAACTGGCATCGAGACCTATTTATTTACTGTTCCACAGTCTAAGTAGAGATAACCAATATTAATTACATATTGCCAAAGACAAAAAGACCCCTATACTAAAAACTTTTACCCCTTAGTGACCGAGCCAATTTTGACCTTCAGGACCAGGGCAATTTTTTACAATTCTGGCCACTGTCACTTTATAAGGTTATAGCTCTGGAACACTGCAACAGATCCCACTGATTCTGAGACTGTTTTTTCGTGACATATTGTACTTCATGTTAGTGGTAAAATTACTTCTATATAACTTGCGTTTCGTTGTGAAAATAATGGAAATTTGGAAAAAAAATTGAAAATTGCAGTTTTCAAACTTTTAATTTTTATGCCCTTAAATCAGACAGTCATATCACACAAAATAGTTAATAAATAACATTTACCACATGTTAACTTTGCATCAGCACAATTTTGGAAACATCATTTTTTTTTGTTATAACGTTATAAGGGTTAAAAATTAACCAGTGATTTCTCATTTTTCCAACAAAATTTACTAAACCATTTTTTAGAGACCACTTTGCATATGAAGTGACTTTAGGGGGTCAATATGACAGAAAATACTCAAAAGTGACACCATTCTATAAACTGCACCCCTCAAGGTGCGCAAAACCATATTCAAGAAGTCTATTAACCCTTCAAGTGTTTCACAAGAAATGTGGAAGAAAAAAATTAACATTTTAACTTTTTTCATAAAATAATTACTTTAGACCCAAACTTTTTTATTTTCACAAGGGTATGAGGAGAAAATGGACCACAGAATTTATTGAGCAATTTCTCCTGAGTACGCCAATACCCCGTACATGGGGGAAAGCCGCTGTTTGGGAGCACCATTTGACTTTTTGAATGCAAAATTGGCTGTAATCAATAGCTGGCACCATGTTGCGTTTGGAGACCCCCTGTTGTTCCTAAACAGTGGAAACCCCCCAATTGTAACCCCAACCCTAACCCCATTATACCCCTAACCCTAACCACAACCATAACCCCAACACAACAGTAACCACAACCTTAACCACAACCCCAACCCTAACCCCAACACCACACTAACCCCAACCGTAACCCCAACACAACTGTACTCCCAACACAACCGTATCACCAACACAACCCTAACCACAAGACTAACCCTAACCACAATCTAACCACAACCCTGTGGCCTGCCTTTTCTTTGAGCTGGCCATTATATTGATGTGTCTCCTAGCTGGGTCCAATCCTTCTCAGCCCTTATCCACATGCATGTCACTTGACAAACGGTAAAGTTTTTAATATTAGAGTTAGGACTGTCCCAATTAGGGTCACCGTGAAGTTGTGGGATGGCTTTTGCATTTTTTGCATCAAAAACATGATAACTAAGTACCATATATTATTTTCATGCACTATGCTGTTTATTTACTGCAGGAAATTGAATCATTATGTTTCTTTCTTTGAGTTTTTTACATACCAATAATGTATCAAAAATAAAATTTTAGCCTATAGATGTGTTTCACAGTCCTTTAGATTTATTTGTGAGAGGGCTCATCCAGGTCAAAACCTTACTGAAATATGCATGTCTTACTAAAATATACATGACTGATCAGACAAGCTATGGAGTCTATAAGTCAGACTATTCTGGACCCTGTAGTAAACTGATTTCCAGCAAAAATAAAGATAAATACTGGACTTAGATTAGAACATCACATTGTGCTTTTTGTCAGTTCTTTGATGACCATATGTGTGAATATTTCTTTTATTTTATTATGACTGTATCCTGTTGGGCTGCTGCATTCTATGAAATTATATGAATAATGTGAATTAAAACATCAAAGCCCAGATATTTACAGTTTACATTGTAAATTTATCACTTATTTCTGATTGTTGTACATAATATGTTTTACATTTTCTGCAAATAGGTTGATACATTTACAATCACAGCGAAGAATGTAAGAAGAATCTCACATATTGAAATAAGCCATGATGGAAAAGGATTAGGTGAGTTTTCTTTGTGTTCTAATACATATACAGAATGACAGAATGATTGCATTGTAAAATACGTGACCAGTCATATCAACACCATATCAATATAGTACTGGTCAGAAGTTTGGACACACCTGTTCACTGGTCACCTGTTGTACTTATTGGAACATTGCAGATTCTGGCTAAAGGCACCAAACCACAAAGCAACAGATATGGAAATGAGTCATGAAATAAACCAGAATATGTGTTAAACCTTGGATTCCTTTCACTCTAATTAAAACTTTTCAATGTCAACATTTTCTAGAGCAACTTTATCTCATGGCCACCTGAATAGCTTCCCAACAATCTTGAATGAGTTTACATCAGGTGCGGAGAAGTTGTTGGATGCTTCTCCTTTCCTCTGCAATTCAAGTCTTCCCAAACTATCATCATGTCATCTGACGCTGCAATCCATCCATCTTGTTCTTAGTCACATAACCCTTACAAGTACAAACCAGATAGGATTGCAAGTTATTGCCAAATGCTCATCTTGGATAATTGTGCCTTGAATTTGGAATAAATCACCAACATTGTCGGCAGCAAAGCACTCCCACACCAACACACCTCCCCTCCATGTTTCACAGTGGGCAGCAAACATGTAGAAACCATCGGTTCACTTTTTGAGAGTCTCACAATAACATGGCGGTTGGTACCAAATCTAAAATTTTAACTCATTAGACCACAGTATAGATTTCCACTGATCTAATGTCCAGTCCTAGAGTTGGTTGGTCCAAACAAGTCTCTTCAATTTGTATGCGGCTCATAGTAGTTTTTTGCATAATGATGGACTGTTATTTCTATTTACTTAGTTGAGTGGTTCTTGGCATATTCTGGCTTAGAACAGTTAAAGAATAGGGCTCGGAACTGTAAGAAACTACTTTCCAACACTGACTCTGAAAAACAAACCTGATAGTCACAAACCTGATAGTTTCTGAAGATTGGGGAGTCCACAAATGAACTCTTGGCAAAAATGGAAACTGTCATGTGTAGGCCTCTGGATTCCAAATCGTATTTTATTAATGCCAATGAGTTTCTGACCCGGACCAGTGACTTTCTCAAGGTGTACAAAACAAGTGTGCAGGGTACAACAACTGGAGGTTTTAAATAGGAAAAGTCTTTGTACCTTACACAATTGATTTTTATACCATGAAAAAAGTGCCGGCCTGGCACAGAAATGCATTGGCATTATTAAAATTTGGAATCTCAAGGGTCTTCATTCCTCCAGCACTGCCTGCCTTAGCATGTCAGTTTCCATTTTTGCCATTATACATCGGGGATGCAGCACCACAACACCACTGGGCAGCAGCAGCGGCATTCCACACTTTTATGGGTGTTGTGATTGAACACAAAACCTTCAGGTGAATGCTACCATCACTTATACTTAACTTTTAGCAAACAGTATTGCCCTGTGTAAACTTTTGTCGATCTCCAGAGCTTCAGAAATGAATTTTTGCCATACATATGCATTGGAGAATGCCAAGAAGGAATAACCTTTTCATCAGAGTAAAAGCGGATTAATTTGAGGAATTTATTCTGGCTTGTGTCACACGTGTTTCTAACCTCCTTGTTTCCATATATGTTCCTGATTTTGCTGCTTTCAGTCAGAATCTGCAACCTGCATATTCTAATAAAAGTAAGGAAAACCGTTGCATAAACAAGTGTATCCAAGTTTTTGTCTTGGACTTTATGTATTTGAATATAGTATGCAAGCAAAAGTTATAAGTTACAATGGATTGTCTAATCAACTGTTGTAATTACAAACTATGTTTAAGCTATTTTGCAGCACTTGCATCCCATGTTGAGATACTTGTGCACTGCCAGGTTCATTCAAAGAGGATCTGTTCACAATACAAACTAGACAAATTATTAAACAGATCTTGTATTCCTGATTATGCTGTTGCACTTCCATTAAAAATCAGTATCAGACTGAGTGAATAATAGTTTTTAGTCGGTTATTTTCATATGCATTTTCAAAGTTAGTACACCAGCCATATCTGGTTTTGGATCTATGCATTTTGTATTGTGAAATCTTATGTCAGACAAACAAGGAATAGACATATAAGTGAAGTAGTATAAATCATTAATATATAATGGTTTAATTGGTTAAATTTAAACATATATTAAACAGGTATTTTCATGTTAGTAAATCCCTTTAGTTAGTTAAACAGCATGAAATTAAGCAAGTTTGCAATTGACTTTCTTTTTCTATCTCCTGTCATTTTCCTGAAATGTGAAAGCTTTTATTTTATATAGTGTACAGCTTCCTTCCATGGCGTTCGGCTACCAGTTCCTGGCCAAGTATGCTAAGTAGTTATATTCCAGGAGAGTCCTAACATCCCAGCCACCTCTTTCCCATTGATATTTATACAGCAGTTAGCTGCTTATCTCCACCTCTTTCCATATATAGTGGGAAAAAAAGTATTTAGTCAGCCACCAATTGTGCAAGTTCTCCCACTTAAAAAGATGAGAGAGACCTGTAATTGACATCATAGGTAGACCACAACTATGAGAGTCAAAATGAGAAAACAAATCCAGAAAATCACCTTGTCTGATTTGGCAAGATTTATTTTGCAAATTATGGTGGAGAATAAGTATTTGGTCATTAACAAAAGTTCATCTCAATATTTTGTTATATATCCTTTGTTGGCAATGACAGTGGTCAAACGTTTTCTGTAAGTCTTCACAAGGTTGGCACACACTGTTGGTGGTATGTTGGCCCATTCCTCCATGCAGATCTCCTCTAGAGAAGTGATGTTTTGGGTTTGTCGCTGGGCAACACGGAATTTCAACTCCCTCCAAAGGTTTTCTATGGGGTTGAGAGCTGGACACTGGCTAGGCCACTCCAGGACCTTCATATGCTTCTTACGAAGCTACTCCTTCATTGCCCTGGCGGTGTGCTTAGGATCATTATCATGGTGAAAGACAAATCCACGCTTTATCTTCAATGCCCTTGCTGATGGAAGGAGGTTTGCACTCAAAATCTCACAATACATGGCCCCATTCATTCTTTCATGTACACGGATCAGTCTTTCCGGTCCCTCTGCAGAGAAACAGCCCCAAAGCATGATGTTGCCACTCCCAATCTTCACAATAGGTATGGTGTTCTTTGGATACAACTCGGCATTCTGTCTCCTTGAAACATGACGAGTTTTGTTTCTACCAAACAGTTCTATTCTGGTTTCATCAGACCATATGACATTCTCCAAATACTCTTCTGGATAATCCAAATGCTCTCTAGCAAACTTCAGACAAGCCTACGTTAAGCAGGGAGACACGTCTGGCACTGCAGGATCTGAGTCCCTGGCGGCGTAGTGTGTTATTGATGGTAGCCTTTGCTACGGTGTTCCAAGCTCTATGCAGGTCATTCACTAGGTCCTCCCATGTGGTTCTGGAATTTTTTCTCACCGTTCTTGTGATCATTTTGACCCCACGGGGTGAGAACTTGCGTGGAGCCCCAGATCGAGGGAGATTATTAATGGTCTTGTATGTCTTCCAGATTCTTATTATTGCTCCCACAGTTAATTTCATTGCCTATTGCAGATTCAGCCTTCCAACATTGGTGCAGGGCTACAATTTTGTTTCTGGTGTCCTTCGACAGCTCTTTGGTCTTCACTATAGTGGAGTTTGGAGTGTGACTGTTTGAGGTTGTGGACAGGTGTCTTTTATACTGATAACAAGTTCTAACAGGTGTCATTACTACAGGTAGTGAGTGGAGGACAGAGGAGCCTCTTAAAGAAGAAGCTACAGGTCTGTGAGAGCCAGAAATCTTGCATGTTTTTAGGTGACCAAATTCTTATTTTCCATCATAATTTGCAAAATAAATCTTGCCAAATCAGACAAGGTGATTTTCTGGATTTGTTTTCTCATTTTGACTCTCATAGTTGTGGCCTACCTATGATGTCAATTACAGGCATCTCTCATCTTTTTAAGTGGGAGAACTCGCACAATTGGTGATTGGCTAAATACTTTTGTTCAGCACTGTATACCATACATATACACACAGATACACACGCAAATATACTGTATATACACACACATGTACCATACATACACACAGATATACCGTTGTGCTCAAAAGTTTACATACTCCGGCAGAATGTTTGCTTTCTTGGCCTTTTTTCAGAGAATGAATGATAACACCAAAACTTTATCTCCACTCATGGTTAGTGGTTGGGTGAAGCCATTTATTGTCAAACTACTGTGTTTTCTTGTTTCAAATCATAATGATAACCCAAAATATCCAATTGAGCCTGATCAAAAGTTCACATACCCTGGTGATTTTGGCCTGACAACATGCACAGAAGTTGACACAAATGGGTTTGAAAAAAGGCCAAGAAAGCAAAAATTCTGTCAGGGTATATAAACTTTTGAGCACAACTGTACATAATGTGTGCTTAGCAGAGCTGTGTAAGTGTATACAGTGGATGCAAAAAGTCTACCAGATTTTTGTCATGTCACAAAAATCATATCAAGAAGAATTACTTCAGCACTTTCTCCATCTTGAATGGTACTCATAATCTGTACAATTCCCATGAGAAAGAAACTGAAATCAATTGAAGGTGGGGAATACAAATCACAAAACTAAAATAATGTGGTTGCTTAAGTGTGTGAACACCCTCATATAAATGGAAATGTGGTTTTGTTCAGAATTAGCCAATCACATTTAAACTCATATTAAATATTAGTAAGTACACAGCTGCCATCATTTACAGTGATTCCAAATAGCTTCACTAGTAGGATTTTCCTGACATTTATTTAGTTGCATTTGACAGCAAAAGCCATGGTGCATAAACAGCTTGCAACACCGCAAAGAGGTATCATTGTTGAAAGTTATCAGTCAGGAGAAGGGTACAAAAAATTACCAAGGCATTAGTTTTACTATGGAATACTGTGAAAGCCTTCATTAAGAATGGGACCAAATTTGTCACATCAGTGACATTACCTAGAACTGGACGTCCCTCAAAACTTGATTAAAAGACAAGGGGAAAATTGGTTCAGAAGGCTGTTAAAAGGCCTTCAGCAACATTAAAGGAGCTACAGGAATTTCTGGCAAGTCTTTATTGTGTACTGCATGTGACAACAATCTCCCGTACTCTTCATATTTCTGGCCTGTGGGAGAGAGTGGAAAAACTGAATCATTTTGCTAAAATAAAAAACATACAAGCCCAGCTGTGTTTCTTCAAAGTCTACATCAAGTCTGCTAAAAGTATGTTGGAAAATGTGTTCTCATTTGATGAGATTTTTTGGTCACAAAACAAAAGGTATGCTTGTGAGAAAGCCAACACCATGGATCACAAAAACATCACATACCCTCAGTGAAGCATGGTGGAAGCAGTATTAGCTTTGGGGCTGTTTCTCGACAGCTAAAACTGTGACTTTTGTCAAATTGGACAGTTCCAAATATCAGTCAATTTTGCATTAAAACCTTCAGGCCTCTGCTAAAAAGATGAAGCTGAAAAGGAATTTCACCTCTCAGTGCAAAAATGACTCTAAGCATACCTTGCAGCAAAAAAACAACTGTAAGCCCTTATGGTACATTTTCCATTCCACTCCTGCATCACAAACTGCATTTGTAGCTGTCTGTTGTGTGTGAAACCATTTTTTTTATTGTTTTCGTAATGCAATTTTAATCAAATTAATCAATTACTTCAATAATACAATTCTTATTTGATTAGAAACAGTATCCTTCTTCTTTACATCACATACCGCAGTGAATTTTCAAACCTTATATACTTTGATAGTATCATAATACATGAGCAACAGTATAACACATCTCCAATGACAATCATCTAAGTCTTCTTCTCCTTTCCCATTGGGGTCAGTAACATCAACAAGATGAATAGGTATTTATCCATGTAGCACAGCAGAAATGCCTTTTGATCCCTTTAGACTCTTCTAGATTTCCGTAAGCATCTTAAAATGCCATTTACCTCTAACACTATCTGTCTCTTATGGATTAAAAATACTTTATTGCCCTATACTGGCCACTCTAACCAGCCCAATAAAGTTATTTCCTTAATGATTCATCAGAATCTATCCATTTTCTTTAGCATTTCAGACCAAAGCTCTGCAAGCACAAGTGGCCACTATTCCTCCTGTCATTCCAGTAGCATTACTCCAATTTGGCATTTGGCTGACCCATCATCCTTGTGGTCACTACCTCTTTAGTATATTGGTTTATTTAATCCTGACGAAGAGACCTTTCTGGTTTGGTAACGCTTTAAGTGTGCTACTTTGGAACAATAATAAATAATTTCACAGCCATCTGATAATTCTGGATTGTACTCGGCCACAACGCTGACTGAATTATACCATCTTAACTTGGAATACTTTGCAAACCAACTCTGTCTATGGCCTTATTACTTTTTTTTTAACTACTAATTTCAGAGCCAATAGTTGCAAAATTAGTACGAGACAGGAAAAAGCCCACGAAATTCAAAAATCGCATGCACCATTTTGATGAATGTTATACAAAATGGCAACTAATATCATAATGCAAAAAAAGGAAAAAAACTCAAACTATGAATTGGCACCTAAGTATATCAATAGAAACAACAGTCTCTAAAACAGTTCTGAGTAAAAAAAAGTGCATCATCAGAAATGCGTCAATGATTGTACATGCATTTTTGATGTTTTTCATGTTGCGTGAGGCTTAATAAAGGATAGAGGGTTTTAACAGAAGAAACAGAAAACATTCTTTTCTTATCCTGCAGTAAATACAGATTGGTAGAAATGTAAAAATCTAAAGAGAAGTATTCCATGAATGGCGGAATAACCTAATGTGAACTCATCGTCTGCCAGAAAAGGATAGAACTCATTGAAACTTCCTACATTATTAATGCTCAGTGTCACAAAAGGTGAACTGCACATTCAGAGACTCCAGCGAATCCTGGACAAACGGGCGAGATGAGAAGGGAAATCATTTTACTAATAAGCTTTAAGGTAGAGATCCTCAGGCGCAGCCAGTTGAAAGAAGCGAAGCGAGCAAAGCTATTTACTGGGAGAGAAAATTAACTGAAATCAAACAAAGCATTGCAAGAAATAATCGAATACCTGTTCATTCTGTTAATCAACAAAATAGCACAAAGTTATACAACACATAAATACTAGGAAAAAGAATACTTCTATAGATATTTGATTGTTTTTGTTATTGCTATTCTTTGTATTAACTTTCAGTACGGGATACTCATTTACTTTAGATGTATTATTTGTGCATTAAAATATTTGCAAATTCACATTTAGTTTCTAAAATGTAACATTATACATTTTAATACAGTTGTATTGTGGTCATCGCTTAAAATATTAATTTAAGGGTAAGTTCACACTGGTTTTTGAGAAAGATCGCTCCAGAAGAAGGGCTCAGGAATAGGGTTGAGCGAAACGGATCGGACATTTTCAAAAGTCGCCGACTTTCAGCAAAGTCGGGTTTCATGAAACCCGACCCGATCCCACTGTGGGATCGGCCATGCGGTCGGCGATCTTCGCGCCAAAGTCGCGTTTCATATGACGCTTTCCCCGCCATTTTTTCAGCCAATGAAGAAGTGTGGGCAGCGTGATGACATAGGTTCCGGCTTGCTTTGTGTGGCATCACAGGGGGTAAAAACGCCATCTTAACGTTTGGGATATAGCGATTTGCACAGTGAAACACAAACTTTGCAGGGACGGAGGAGAGAGAGAGAGAGAGAGATATCACCATTGACCTGCATTGGGTTTCGTGTTTCGGTTGGCCCCCGACTTTTCACAATAATCGGCCGATTTCACACGATCTGACTTTCGAGACAGTCGGGTTTCACGTGACCCGACTCGATCCTAAAAAAGCAAAAGTCGCTCAACCCTACTCAGAAACGCTTAAAAGAATTTCACTATTCATTTCTAAGGGAAATCAACTTGGTGTTTAGAAGTTCAGTATTTTGGGCAACTTTTATGTGCTGCAAGTTTTCAAAAACATGTGGTGGGGGAAAAAGAAAGTGGATGTCACTTCTTTGAAGCATCTGATGGAATATGCTACATAGTAGACAATGACCAATCAAAGATCTGCAAAAAATGCTTTAGAAACTCTTCAAAAGCTTTAGGAAACTTTCTCCAAAAACAACCTAAGAGTTTGCGCACAATGAGTCCTTTTGCTAACAGTTTATAATGGAAAATGAGCAGATAGTCCAAGTTCTTGAGTTTTGCATTTTTGAGGAGGACTTGGAGAATTTCCTCTCAGTGTCTTCTCCAAAAAACTGAGTGCTTATTCCTCAAAGATGGCGAGCTTCCTAAAACTGTTTCTACCAGAAAGTTTCTGTTTTATGATTGCCAGATGTATCAGTATGTGCACACTGAGTTTTTTTAATTCCACGGGAACATATTGAGTATTTGTTGAGTTTTTTTACCTCAGTATTTGTAAGCCAAAACCAGAAGTAGAACAGTAAGAGGAAAAATATAATAGAAACACGTCACCACTTCTGGATTTATCACCCACTCCTGTTATTGGTTTACAGATACTGATGTAAAAAACTCAACAAAACTCCATGTATGCACACGACCTAAAAATTTTCCGACCGGCAACTCCCCAAAACTTTCTTAAATGAATGCAAAACTCCTCAAAAACTAGGGGGTTTCTGTTCAATTTCCACACCAAAAATAACAGCAAAAAGACTTAGTGTGCAGTATGTGCTCAGGAAGTTTTTCTGAGGCATTAAAAACCTGAGTTTTCAAGTGGAAATTACATCAGGAAACACTCATATTATAGGGAGTATTTTTGAAGAGTTTTTCGTTTCTTGAAGTCCTTTTTACTGAAGAAGTGGTGTTGCAGAGTTTCTTAAGTCTTTGGAGGAGCTAATTCTACAAAGTGACATGCACTATACAAACCTAAAGCGAAAATAAAATGCTCAAAACCCAGAATATATGGACCATAAACTGGTTTCACAATAGAAATTCATAAGAAGGACCTTTCAAGTATTGTTAAGCTATTTTCAGGCAATTTTTGAAGATGACCCACTCGGAAAAAATCCATTTGTACATACTTTATAAGATTCCAATGAAGGACATTTTATCAATTAGCTTGTAACTTTCATTTAAAGTGGTTTTCTCACAAACAAAAGTTCACTTTAATTAATAGACCTTTGAATAATAATAATTTCCACAATTGGATGTGTTTAAATATAATGGTCCTCTGCTGAGATAATCTTATATATGTGCCCTGCTGTGTACTGTGTAATGGCTGTGTCTGACCGTACAGGAACATGGTCTGATCATACACCTCCTGGGTAAGGGGGGGGAGCAAAAGAGTATACATACATTACAGCATGAGATCACAGCTGTTTCTTTTTGTGAGGTAAAACATTTCACTGTTTTTTTTAAACAATGTTTTACTTCAAAGAAAGAATAATTTGTGATCCCATGCTAAAATATCTGTATACTTTTTTCTCCACCCCGCCTCCCTAGCCAAGGAGCTGTGATATGATCAGACGATGTCACTGCACGGTCAGATACGGCCATTACACAGTACACAGCAGGGGCTGTTGTGAATTCTGCTCTTGGGCTCCCTCCGGTGGTTATAAGTGGTAGCACTGCTGTTTCTGAATCGCAGCATTTATCAGGTGTGTTCACTTTTTGCAATTCTGACTGGGCTATTTAGTCTTGCTTGACCCTTTAGTCAGTGCCAGTTGTCCATTGTTCCTGGAGGATTCACATCCCTGCCTGGTCTCTCCTGCTTTGCTGTTCATTTCAACAAAGATAAGTTCTGGCCTTGATTTTTGCTGTCCACATGCTGTGGCCTTATTGTTCAGTTCTTTTCCATGTTTTTGTCTTGTCCAGCTTGGTCTGTATAAGGATTTGTTTAGCCAAGCTGGTATCTCTGGAGATGCAGATATACCCTCCATATCTTTAGTTAGCTGTGGAGATTTTGTATTTTCTGTGGTGGATATTTTCTAGTGTTTTAATACTGACCGCATAGTACTCTGTCCTATCCTTTCTATTTAGCTAGAAGTGGCCTCCTTTGCTAAATTCTGATTTCAGTCTGTGTATGTTTTTTCCCTCTCCTCTCACAGTCAATATTTGTGGGGGGCTGTCTATCCTTTGGGGATTTTCCCTGAGGCAAGATAGTTTTCCCTTTTCTATCTCTAGGGGTAGGGTTGAGCGACTTTCATTTTTTTAAGATCGAGTAGGGTTTTGGGAAACCCGATTTTGTCCAGAGTCGAGTCGAGTGCAGTCGGCCGATTATCGCTAAAAGTCGGGGATCGACCGAAACACGAAACCCAATGCAAGTCAATGGGGAAGCATAGTCGGCAGTGAGTGGAGGCCAGGAAAACACCTACAGTGCCCATTTTAATGCCAAAAACATCCATTCTTGTTTCTGAAGCTTGCCAATCTTAATTAACTGTATAATAATAGTTGGGCATAGGGAATTGGGGGAAAGTTGTGGGGGGAGTAGGGCTGGCTCAAGTTTTTCGTGGGCCCAGGAAATGCGGACTACGTCACGGCGGTGTTGCAGGGAAAGGTAAGTATTTAAAAGTTGCAAGTGCTGTGATCCTGAGCAAGCAGGGGGGGGCCCACTCGTTCGCATTGCCACTGGCACAGGGCCCCTCAAAGTACGGCGGTGTGTTTGCATGGCGGGGGCGCCTCCCACCAGCAGCGACACTTTTGCGTACTCTGAGGGGCCCTGTGCCAGTGACGTCGCCAACGAGTATGCCCCCCCACCTGATGAAGGAACCTGCACTTTCATCTGCACCTTCCTCTTTGTCCCTGTGTAAGGTGGTATAACATGCGGGAAGGGGAACCTTACTTTCAGCAGGGACAGATTCTGGCTGTGTAGAGTACAAGGGGAATGTAGTGGTCTAGGTCAATGTACCAGCAGACTCATTTAGCAGTGGCTGGGCAATGGGCAGGATGAGGAGGAAACAGATATAGGGCCAAAGAATAAAGTAGGCTACATGCAGTTCAAAATTGGTAACAGGACTAAACAGGCGGCATTGCTTTGTTCAGTGGAGTAGCAAACCCAAGAGCAGCAGACACTGTTTCAAGGGCCTAACCACACTAGTAGGCCAAATGGAGTTTAATATCTGATAGTATAGGGCGAAAGCCAGAATGTGGAAGCTCAGCTTTGTTCAGTTGAGGACAACACCAGGGAGGGGCAGACACCTTTAGTAGGCCGGAAAAGCCTATTGCATTTTTTAAAATGGTAATTTGGAGCAGAAGGTTGAAGCTCAGCTTTATTTAGTTGAGGACAACACCAGGCAGGGGCACACAGACAGACACCTTTAGTAGGCCGGAAAAGCCTATTGCATTTTTTAAAATGGTAATTTGGAGCAGAAGGTTGAAGCTCAGCTTTATTTATTTGAGGACAACACCAGGGAGGGGCAGAAGCCGTTAGTAGGCCCTAACCACCATTTTTTTTTTTAAAACCACTTAATGAGAGCCGGAAGGTTGAAGCTCAGCTTTATTTAGTTGAGGACAACACCAGGCAGGGGCACACAGACAGACACCTTTAGTAGGCCGGAAAAGCCTATTGCATTTTTCAAAATGGTAATTTGGAGCAGAAGGTTGAAGCTCAGCTTTATTTAGTTGAGGGCAACACCAGGCAGGGGCACACAGACAGACACCTTTAGTAGGCCGGAAAAGCCTATTGCATTTTTTAAAATGGTAATTTGGAGCAGAAGGTTGAAGCTCAGCTTTATTTAGTTGAGGACAACACCAGGCAGGGGCACACAGACAGACACCTTTAGTAGGCCGGAAAAGCCTATTGCATTTTTCAAAATGGTAATTTGGAGCAGAAGGTTGAAGCTCAGCTTTATTTAGTTGAGGGCAACACCAGGCAGGGGCACACAGACAGACACCTTTAGTAGGCCGGAAAAGCCTATTGCATTTTTTAAAATGGTAATTTGGAGCAGAAGGTTGAAGCTCAGCTTTATTTAGTTGAGAACAACAACAGGCAGGGGCACACAGACAGACACCTTTAGTAGGCCGGAAAAGCCTATTGCATTTTTCAAAATGGTAATTTGGAGCAGAAGGTTGAAGCTCAGCTTTATTTAGTTGAGGGCAACACCAGGCAGGGGCAGAAGCCGTTAGTAGGCCCTAACCACCATTTTTTTTTTTTAAAACCACTTAATGAGAGCCGGAAGGTTGAAGCTCAGCTTTATTTAGTTGAGGACAACACCAGGCAGGGGCACACAGACAGACACCTTTAGTAGGCCGGAAAAGCCTATTGCATTTTTTAAAATGGTAATTTGGAGCAGAAGGTTGAAGCTCAGCTTTATTTAGTTGAGGACAACACCAGGGAGGGGCAGAAGCCGTTAGTAGGCCCTAACCACCTTTTTTTTTTTTTTAAACCACTTAATGAGAGCCGGAAGGTTGAAGCTCAGCTTTATTTAGTTGAGGGCAACACCAGGCAGGGGCACACAGACAGACACCTTTAGTAGGCCGGAAAAGCCTATTGCATTTTTTAAAATGGTAATTTGGAGCAGAAGGTTGAAGCTCAGCTTTATTTAGTTGAGGACAACACCAGGCAGGGGCACACAGACAGACACCTTTAGTAGGCCGGAAAAGCCTATTGCATTTTTTAAAATGGTAATTTGGAGCAGAAGGTTGAAGCTCAGCTTTATTTAGTTGAGGACAACACCAGGGAGGGGCAGAAGCCTTTAGTAGGCCCTAACCACCATTTTTTTTTTTAAAACCACTTAATGAGAGCCGGAAGGTTGAAGCTCAGCTTTATTTAGTTGAGGACAACACCAGGCAGGGGCACACAGACAGACACCTTTAGTAGGCCGGAAAAGCCTATTGCATTTTTCAAAATGGTAATTTGGAGCAGAAGGTTGAAGCTCAGCTTTATTTAGTTGAGGGCAACACCAGGCAGGGGCACACAGACAGACACCTTTAGTAGGCCGGAAAAGCCTATTGCATTTTTTAAAATGGTAATTTGGAGCAGAAGGTTGAAGCTCAGCTTTATTTAGTTGAGGACAACACCAGGCAGGGGCACACAGACAGACACCTTTAGTAGGCCGGAAAAGCCTATTGCATTTTTTAAAATGGTAATTTGGAGCAGAAGGTTGAAGCTCAGCTTTATTTAGTTGAGGACAACACCAGGCAGGGGCACACAGACAGACACCTTTAGTAGGCCGGAAAAGCCTATTGCATTTTTTAAAATGGTAATTTGGAGCAGAAGGTTGAAGCTCAGCTTTATTTAGTTGAGGGCAACACCAGGCAGGGGCACACAGACAGACACCTTTAGTAGGCCGGAAAAGCCTATTGCATTTTTTAAAATGGTAATTTGGAGCAGAAGGTTGAAGCTCAGCTTTATTTAGTTGAGGGCAACACCAGGCAGGGGCACACAGACAGACACCTTTAGTAGGCCGGAAAAGCCTATTGCATTTTTTAAAATGGTAATTTGGAGCAGAAGGTTGAAGCTCAGCTTTATTTAGTTGAGGACAACACCAGGGAGGGGCAGAAGCCGTTAGTAGGCCCTAACCACCATTTTTTTTTTTTTAAAACCACTTAATGAGAGCCGGAAGGTTGAAGCTCAGCTTTATTTAGTTGAGGACAACACCAGGCAGGGGCACACAGACAGACACCTTTAGTAGGCCGGAAAAGCCTATTGCATTTTTCAAAATGGTAATTTGGAGCAGAAGGTTGAAGCTCAGCTTTATTTAGTTGAGGGCAACACCAGGCAGGGGCACACAGACAGACACCTTTAGTAGGCCGGAAAAGCCTATTGCATTTTTTAAAATGGTAATTTGGAGCAGAAGGTTGAAGCTCAGCTTTATTTAGTTGAGGACAACACCAGGCAGGGGCACACAGACAGACACCTTTAGTAGGCCGGAAAAGCCTATTGCATTTTTCAAAATGGTAATTTGGAGCAGAAGGTTGAAGCTCAGCTTTATTTAGTTGAGGGCAACACCAGGCAGGGGCAGAAGCCGTTAGTAGGCCCTAACCACCATTTTTTTTTTTTAAAACCACTTAATGAGAGCCGGAAGGTTGAAGCTCAGCTTTATTTAGTTGAGGACAACACCAGGCAGGGGCACACAGACAGACACCTTTAGTAGGCCGGAAAAGCCTATTGCATTTTTTAAAATGGTAATTTGGAGCAGAAGGTTGAAGCTCAGCTTTATTTAGTTGAGGACAACACCAGGGGGGGGAAGAAGCCGTTAGTAGGCCCTAACCACCATTTTTTTTTTTTTTAAACCACTTAATGAGAGCCGGAAGGTTGAAGCTCAGCTTTATTTAGTTGAGGGCAACACCAGGCAGGGGCACACAGACAGACACCTTTAGTAGGCCGGAAAAGCCTATTGCATTTTTTAAAATGGTAATTTGGAGCAGAAGGTTGAAGCTCAGCTTTATTTAGTTGAGGACAACACCAGGCAGGGGCACACAGACAGACACCTTTAGTAGGCCGGAAAAGCCTATTGCATTTTTTAAAATGGTAATTTGGAGCAGAAGGTTGAAGCTCAGCTTTATTTAGTTGAGGACAACACCAGGGAGGGGCAGAAGCCGTTAGTAGGCCCTAACCACCATTTTTTTTTTTAAAACCACTTAATGAGAGCCGGAAGGTTGAAGCTCAGCTTTATTTTGTTGAGGACAACACCAGGCAGGGGCACACAGACAGACACCTTTAGTAGGCCGGAAAAGCCTATTGCATTTTTTAAAATGGTAATTTGGAGCAGAAGGTTGAAGCTCAGCTTTATTTAGTTGAGGACAACACCAGGGAGGGGCAGAAGCCGTTAGTAGGCCCTAACCACCATTTTTTTTTTTTAAAACCACTTAATGAGAGCCGGAAGGTTGAAGCTCAGCTTTATTTAGTTGAGGACAACACCAGGCAGGGGCACACAGACAGACACCTTTAGTAGGCCGGAAAAGCCTATTGCATTTTTCAAAATGGTAATTTGGAGCAGAAGGTTGAAGCTCAGCTTTATTTAGTTGAGGGCAACACCAGGCAGGGGCACACAGACAGACACCTTTAGTAGGCCGGAAAAGCCTATTGCATTTTTTAAAATGGTAATTTGGAGCAGAAGGTTGAAGCTCAGCTTTATTTAGTTGAGGACAACACCAGGCAGGGGCACACAGACAGACACCTTTAGTAGGCCGGAAAAGCCTATTGCATTTTTCAAAATGGTAATTTGGAGCAGAAGGTTGAAGCTCAGCTTTATTTAGTTGAGGGCAACACCAGGCAGGGGCACACAGACAGACACCTTTAGTAGGCCGGAAAAGCCTATTGCATTTTTTAAAATGGTAATTTGGAGCAGAAGGTTGAAGCTCAGCTTTATTTAGTTGAGGACAACACCAGGCAGGGGCACACAGACAGACACCTTTAGTAGGCCGGAAAAGCCTATTGCATTTTTCAAAATGGTAATTTGGAGCAGAAGGTTGAAGCTCAGCTTTATTTAGTTGAGGGCAACACCAGGCAGGGGCACACAGACAGACACCTTTAGTAGGCCGGAAAAGATTATTGCATTTTTTAAAATGGTAATTTGGAGCAGAAGGTTGAAGCTCAGCTTTATTTAGTTGAGGGCAACACCAGGCAGGGGCACACAGACAGACACCTTTAGTAGGCCGGAAAAGCCTATTGCATTTTTCAAAATGGTAATTTGGAGCAGAAGGTTGAAGCTCAGCTTTATTTAGTTGAGGGCAACACCAGGCAGGGGCAGAAGCCGTTAGTAGGCCCTAACCACCATTTTTTTTTTTTAAAACCACTTAATGAGAGCCGGAAGGTTGAAGCTCAGCTTTATTTAGTTGAGGGCAACACCAGGCAGGGGCAGAAGCCGTTAGTAGGCCCTAACCAAAGTTGAAGGCCAAATGCAGTTTAATTTCTGATACTATAGGCCGAAAGCCAGAAGGTGGAAGCTCCGATTTAGACAGTGGAGGACAATTTGAATTTGGGACTGCAGACAGACTTAGTAGGCTGTCCCCTGTGGACCATGCATCCACCACATTAACCCATTGCGCCGTAATGGACACGTAATCTTCCGTGGCCATGCCTACAGGTCCATGCGTCTGTTGTCAGGTGCACCTTTGTACTCACAGATTGCCAGAGTGCATGGACAATGCGGTCTTCTACATGCTGGTGGAGGGTTGGGATGGCTTTTCTCGCAAAAGAAGTGTCGACTGGTTAGCTTGTAGCGTGGTACAGCGTAGTCCATCATGGCCTTATTAATAGTAAATAAAATATATAACTAGGCTCTATGAACTTTTAAATAGGTTCCAGGGGTACACGGGCAGCATTGGTGTGGTCAGTGGAGGAGTATTGCAAGTAGGGGCTGCAGACAGGCTATCAAAGGCCTAAAATAACAAACAGTAGGCAGTCATGGCAGTTTTACATCGGTTACATGGATACACAGGCAGGCACTCCAGGCAGCATTGTGGTCAGTGGAGGAGTATTGCAAGTAGGGGCCGCAGACAGGCTATCAAAGGCCTAAAATAACAAACAATAGGCTCATTGCAGTTTTACAGCGGTTACATGGATAGACGGGCAGGCAGCTTGGTGGTGAGTGGAGGAGTATTTAAAGTAGGGACCGCAGACAGGCTATCAAAGGCCTAACATAACAAACAATAGGCTCATGGCAGTTTTACAGCGGTTACATGGATACACGGGCAGGCAGCTTGGTGGTCAGTGGAGGAGTATTTAAAGTAGGGACCGCAGACAGGCTTCAAAGGCCTAACATAAGAAAATGGGCTGGCTGTAGGCACTTTATAATTGGTTCCAGGGGTACACGGGCAGCAGTGGTCTGGCCAGTGGAGGACTAGTGGAAGGAGGGACCGCAGACAGGCTTCAAAGGCCTAACATAAAAAAATGGGCTGGCTTTAGGCACTTTATAATTGGTTCCAGGGGTACACGGGCAGCAGTGGTCTGGTCAGTGGAGGACTAGTGGAAGGAGGGACCGCAGACAGGCTTCAAAGGCCTAAAATAACAAACAATAGGCTCATGGCAGTTTTACAGCGGTTACATGGATACACGGGCAGGCAGCTTGGTGGTCAGTGGAGGAGTATTTAAAGTAGGGACCGCAGACAGGCTTCAAAGGCCTAACATAAGAAAATGGGCTGGCTGTAGGCACTTTATAATTGGTTCCAGGGGTACACGGGCAGCAGTGGTCTGGCCAGTGGAGGACTAGTGGAAGGAGGGACCGCAGACAGGCTTCAAAGGCCTAACATAAAAAAATGGGCTGGCTGTAGGCACTTTATAATTGGTTCCAGGGGTACACGGGCAGCAGTGGTCTGGTCAGTGGAGGACTAGTGGAAGGAGGGACCGCAGACAGGCTTCAAAGGCCTAAAATAACAAACAATAGGCTCATGGCAGTTTTACAGCGGTTACATGGATAGACGGGCAGGCAGCTTGGTGGTGAGTGGAGGAGTATTTAAAGTAGGGACCGCAGACAGGCTATCAAAGGCCTAACATAACAAACAATAGGCTCATGGCAGTTTTACAGCGGTTACATGGATACACGGGCAGGCAGCTTGGTGGTCAGTGGAGGAGTATTTAAAGTAGGGACCGCAGACAGGCTTCAAAGGCCTAACATAAGAAAATGGGCTGGCTGTAGGCACTTTATAATTGGTTCCAGGGGTACACGGGCAGCAGTGGTCTGGCCAGTGGAGGACTAGTGGAAGGAGGGACCGCAGACAGGCTTCAAAGGCCTAACATAAAAAAATGGGCTGGCTGTAGGCACTTTATAATTGGTTCCAGGGGTACACGGGCAGCAGTGGTCTGGTCAGTGGAGGACTAGTGGAAGGAGGGACCGCAGACAGGCTTCAAAGGCCTAAAATAACAAACAATAGGCTCATGGCAGTTTTACAGCGGTTACATGGATAGACGGGCAGGCAGCTTGGTGGTGAGTGGAGGAGTATTTAAAGTAGGGACCGCAGACAGGCTATCAAAGGCCTAACATAACAAACAATAGGCTCATGGCAGTTTTACAGCGGTTACATGGATACACGGGCAGGCAGCTTGGTGGTCAGTGGAGGAGTATTTAAAGTAGGGACCGCAGACAGGCTTCAAAGGCCTAACATAAGAAAATGGGCTGGCTGTAGGCACTTTATAATTGGTTCCAGGGGTACACGGGCAGCAGTGGTCTGGCCAGTGGAGGACTAGTGGAAGGAGGGACCGCAGACAGGCTTCAAAGGCCTAACATAAAAAAATGGGCTGGCTGTAGGCACTTTATAATTGGTTCCAGGGGTACACGGGCAGCAGTGGTCTGGTCAGTGGAGGACTAGTGGAAGGAGGGACCGCAGACAGGCTTCAAAGGCCTAAAATAACAAACAATAGGCTCATGGCAGTTTTACAGCGGTTACATGGATAGACGGGCAGGCAGCTTGGTGGTGAGTGGAGGAGTATTTAAAGTAGGGACCGCAGACAGGCTATCAAAGGCCTAACATAACAAACAATAGGCTCATGGCAGTTTTACAGCGGTTACATGGATACACGGGCAGGCAGCTTGGTGGTCAGTGGAGGAGTATTTAAAGTAGGGACCGCAGACAGGCTTCAAAGGCCTAACATAAGAAAATGGGCTGGCTGTAGGCACTTTATAATAGGTTCCAGGGGTACACGGGCAGCAGTGGTCTGGCCAGTGGAGGACTAGTGGAAGGAGGGACTGCAGACAGGCTTCAAAGGCCTAAAATAACAAACAATAGGCTCATGGCAGTTTTACAGCGGTTACATGGATACACGGGCAGGCAGCTTGGTGGTCAGTGGAGGAGTATTTAAAGTAGGGACCGCAGACAGGCTATCAAAGGCCTAAAATAACAAACAATAGGCTCATGGCAGTTTTACAGCGGTTACATGGATACACGGGCAGGCAGCTTGGTGGTCAGTGGAGGAGTATTTAAAGTAGGGACCGCAGACAGGCTATCAAAGGCCTAAAATAACAAACAATAGGCTTATGGCAGTTTTACAGCGGTTACATGGATACACGGGCAGGCAGCTTGGTGGTGGTGAGTGGAGGAGTATTTAAAGTAGGGACCGCAGACAGGCTATCAAAGGCCTAAAATAACAAACAATAGGCTCATGGCAGTTTTACAGCGGTTACATGGATACACGGGCAGGCAGCTTGGTGGTCAGTGGAGGAGTATTTAAAGTAGGGACCGCAGACAGGCTATCAAAGGCCTAAAATAACAAACAATAGGCTTATGGCAGTTTTACAGCGGTTACATGGATACACGGGCAGGCAGCTTGGTGGTCAGTGGAGGAGTATTTAAAGTAGGGACCGCAGACAGGCTATCAAAGGCCTAAAATAACAAACAATAGGCTCATGGCAGCTTTACAGCGGTTACATGGATACACAGGCAGCTTGGTGGTGAGTGGAGGAGTAGTGCAAGGAGTGTCTGTCCCAGTACTCCCAAAATATAAATAGATGTTAATGTCTCGCAAAACAACCAAAACAAAAAAAAAGGTGGCATACTTAGGTACAGGGGTGGGCTCATCTACTGAGTTTCTGACATAGTAATTTGGCAGTAACTATTTAATGGTGCCAATATAGGACACAGACACAGACTACTTTAAGTTGCATCATAGATGTCTACAAATTTGTATTGTCAGTGCCAGACATTGAATGATGTCAGCGAATAGACTAAAGATTGGTGGAGCTGTGCGACATAATTTTGGACGTGGTAGAGCACATTTTGAGCTGGGGTAGGGGGGAACTCTCTTGAGGCCGGCGGGACCGCCCCAGGGCCCCTCATGTTACAACGGTGTGTCTGACGTTGGGTGCGCACCACCACCGCCAGAGACACTACATTGTACTATGAGGGACCCAGTAGCAATGCCGTCAACCAAAAGCGAGCACACCCACCTCTTCAGACAAACAGCAGTCTCACGGGTGCTTGCGCCAAGTCGCGATACCACGGCCCCGTGTGGGGAGTTTTGCCATTTAGGGAGGTGTAAACATGTCGTATGCTGTACAATCAGCTGCAGCAAATTAGACATTAGAAAAGTAATTCACAGGCAAGAGCTTTTCATAGGAAAGCTAGGTGTCGGCCGGGCAAGGTGGGGCAAAAGATTTCGAAATCCAGTTGTGGTTCATTTTAATGAATGTTAGATCGTCAACATTTTGGGTAGCCAGACGAGTCCTTTTTTCGGTTAATATTGAACCTGCAGCACTGAATACTCTTTCTGATAGGACACTTGCTGCCGGGCAAGCAAGCTCCTGCAATGCATATTCTGCCAATTCTGGCCAGGTGTCTAATTTGGAGGCCCAGTAATCAAATGGGAATGACGGTTGAGGGAGAACATCGATAAGGGATGAAAAATAGTTAGTAACCATACTGGACAAATGTTGTCTCCTGTCACTTTCAATTGATGCAGCAGTACCTGTCCTGTCTGCGGTCATAGCAAAATCACTCCACAACCTGGTCAGAAAACCCCTCTGTCCAACGCCACTTCTGATGTGTGCACCCCTAACACTCCTAGTCTGCTGCCCCCTGGAGCTCGTGTGAGAACGATCACGTGCGCTGTGTGCTGGGAATGCCTGAAGCAAACGGTCAACAAGAGTTGATTGTTTGGTTGCTAATATTAGTTCCAAGTTCTCATGTGGCATAATATTTTGCAATTTGCCTTTATAGCGTGGATCAAGGAGGCAGGCCAACCAGTAATCGTCATCGTTCATCATTTTCGTAATGCGTGTGTCCCTTTTTAGGATACGTAAGGCATAATCCGCCATGTGGGCCAAAGTTCCAGTTGTCAAATCTCCGGTTGTGATTGGTTGAGGGGCAGTTGCAGGCAAATCTACGTCACTTGTGTCCCTCAAAAAACCAGAACCCGGCCGTGACACGCAACCAATTTCCTGTGCCCCCGGGAAAGGTTCGGCATTAAAAATATACTCATCCCCATCATCCTCCTCGTCCTCCACCTCCTCTTCGCCCGCTACCTCGTCCTGTACACTGCCCTGACCAGACAATGGCTGACTGTCATCAAGGCTTTCCTCTTCCTCTGGTGCAGACGCCTGCTCCTTTTTGTGCGTCAAACTTTGCATCAGCAGACGCATTAGGGGGATGCTCATGCTTATTACGGCGTTGTCTGCACTAACCAGCCGTGTGCATTCCTCAAAACACTGAAGGACTTGACACATGTCTTGTATCTTAGACCACTGCACACCTGACAACTCCATGTCTGCCATCCTACTGCCTGCCCGTGTATCCTCCCACAAATAAATAACAGCACGCCTCTGTTCGCACAGTCTCTGAAGCATGTGCAGTGTTGAGTTCCACCTTGTTGCAACGTCTATGATTAGGCGATGCTGGGGAAGGTTCAAAGACCGCTGATAGGTCTGCATACGGCTGGCGTGTACAGGCGAACGTCGGATATGTGAGCAAAGTGCACGCACTTTGAGGAGCAGGTCGGAGAACCCAGGATAAGTTTTCAATAAGCACTGCACCACCAGGTTTAAGGTGTGAGCCAGGCAAGGAATGTGTTTCAGTTGGGAAAGGGAGATGGCAGCCATGAAATTCCTTCCGTTATCACTCACTACCTTGCCTGCCTCAAGATCTACTGTGCCCAGCCACGACTGTGTTTCTTGTTGCAAGAACTCGGACAGAACTTCCGCAGTGTGTCTGTTGTCGCCCAAGCACTTCATAGCCAATACAGCCTGCTGACGCTTGGCAGTAGCTGGCCCATAATGGGACAACTGGTGTGCAACAGTGTCATCTGCCGATGGAGTGGTTGGCAGACTGCGTTCTGTGGAAGAGCTGTAGCTTCTGCAGGAGGACGAGGAGGAGGAGGAGGAGGGGGTGCGAACGCCTACAGCCAACTGTTTCCTAGACCGTGGGCTAGGCACAACTGTCCCTAAATTGATGTCGCCTGTGGACCCTGCATCCACCACATTCACCCAGTGTGCCGTGATGGACACATAACGTCCTTGGCCATGCCTACTGGTCCATGCATCTGTAGTCAGGTGCACCTTTGTACTCACAGATTGCCTGAGTGCATGGACGATGCGCTGTTTAACATGCTGGTGCAGGGCTGGGATGGCTTTTCTGGAAAAAAAGTGTCGACTGGGTAGCTCGTATCGTGGTTCAGCGTACTCCATCAGGGCTTTGAAAGCTTCGCTTTCAACTAACCGGTAGGGCATCATCTCTAACGAGATTAGTCTAGCTATGTGGGCGTTAAAACACTGTGTACGCGGATGCGAGGATAAGTACTTCCTTTTTCTAACCAGAGTCTCATGTAGGGTGAGCTGGACTGGAGAGCTGGAGATCGTGGAACTTTCGGGTGTGCCGGTGTACATGGCAGACTGAGAGACGGTTGGAGACGGTATTGTTTCCGCCGGTGCCCTAGATGCAATATTTCCTCCTACAAAACTGGTGATTCCCTGACCCTGACTGCTTTTGGCTGGCAAAGAAACCTGCACAGATACTGCCGGTGGTGCGGAAAATGGTGGCCTTACAGTGACGGAAGGGATGTTGCGTTGCTGACTAGCTTCATTGGCCAAGGGTGCTACAACCTTGAGGGACGTTTGGTAGTTAGTCCAGGCTTGAAAATGCATGGTGGTTAAGTGTCTATGCATGCAACTAGTATTTAGACTTTTCAGATTCTGACCTCTGCTTAAGCTAGTTGAACATTTTTGACAGATGACTTTGCGCTGATCAGTTGGATGTTGTTTAAAAAAATGCCAGACTGCACTCTTCCTAGACTCGGATCCCTTTTCAGGGATTGCAGACTGAGCTTTAACCGGATGGCAACGCTGTGCTCCAACAGGTTTTGGCTTTGACACGCGTTTTGGGCCAGATACGGGCCCGGCAGATGGAACCTGTTGCGATGTTGATGCCTGCTGCGGCCCCTCCTCCACCTCCGCTTCTGAACTACTGCCGCCTGCACCCTGTTCCCCCAATGGCTGCCAATCGGGGTCAATAACTGGGTCATCTATTACCTCCTCTTCGAGCTCGTGTGCAACTTCGTCTGTGTCACTGTGTCGGTCGGTGGTATAGCGTTCGTGGCGGGGCAACATAGTCTCATCAGGGTCTGATTGTGGATCTGTACCCTGAGAGGGCAATGTGGTGGTCTGAGTCAAAGGAGCAGCATAGTACTCTGGCTGTGGCTGTGCATCAGTGCACTCCATGTCAGAATATACTTGTAATGGGCATGGCCTGTTAAATGTTTCACTTTCTAAGCCAGGGACGGTATGTGTAAAGAGCTCCATGGAGTGACCCGTTGTGTCGCCTGCTGCATCCTTCTCTCTTGTTGTAGTTTTTGCTGAGGAGGACAAGGAAGCGACTTGTCCCTGACCGTGAACATCCACAAGCGACGCGCTGCTTTTACATTTACCAGTTTCGGAAGAGGAGGCAAAAGAGCTAGAGGCTGAGTCTGCAATGTAAGCCAAAACTTGCTGTTGCTGCTCCGCCTTTAAAAGCGGTTTTCCTACTCCCAGAAAAGAGAGCGTTCGAGGCCTTGTGTAGCCTGACGACGAAACTGGCTCCACAGCTCCAGACTTAGGTGGAATATTTTTATCCCCACGACCACCTGATGCTCCACTACCACTACCATCATTACCAGCTGACAATGAACGCCCACGACGACCTCTTGCACCAGACTTCCTCATTGTTTTAAAATCTTAACCAAAGTAACTTTATTTGTTGCTGTCAAACAACTTACACGGTGAGCTATAACTTCAGTATGATTTCAATATCCCTTAACAGGTTGGTGAGACCACAAGGAAAATCAGGCACAATGTTACACACTCTGTTTTCTGTGGCACAAAATCACAGAGATGACACACACGCAGGACTGTCACTCAAGCACTAATGTCAATATTAATCTCCCACCTAATTTATTTTTTTTTTTTCTCAGGGAGACTTTAGAAACCAAATAATATTTAAAAAAAAAAAAAAAAAAAGGCTTTCTATGGCCCACTGAATGAGAGAGAGAGGTGGCACACCCAGGAGTCAAGACTGGCACACAAGCTGAAAGGGCAATATTACTCTCCCACTGTTTTTTTATGTATTTTTTGTTTTTTAAGGGAGACTTTAGAAACCCAATAATATTTAAAAAAAATAAATAAATAGGCTTTCTATGGCCCACTGAATGAGAGGGAGAGAGGTGGCACACCCAGGAGTCAAGCCTGGCACACAAGCTGAAAGGGCAATATTACTCTCCCACTGTTTTTTTATGTTTTTTTTTTTTTTTAAGGGAGACTTTAGAAACCCAATAATATTTTAAAAAAAAATAAATAGGCTTTCTATGGCCCACTGAATGAGAGGGAGAGAGGTGGCACACCCAGGAGTCAAGACTGGCACACAAGCTGAAAGGGCAATATTACTCTCCCACTGTTTTTTTATGTATTTTTTGTTTTTTAAGGGAGACTTTAGAAACCCAATAATATTTAAAAAAATAAATAAATAGGCTTTCTATGGCCCACTGAATGAAAGGGAGAGAGGTGGCACACCCAGGAGTCAAGACTGGCACACAAGCTGAAAGGGCAATATTACTCTCCCACTGTTTTTTTATGTATTTTTTGTTTTTTAAGGGAGACTTTAGAAACCCAATAATATTTAAAAAAATAAATAAATAGGCTTTCTATGGCCCACTGAATGAAAGGGAGAGAGGTGGCACACCCAGGAGTCAAGACTGGCACACAAGCTGAAAGGGCAATATTACTCTCCCACTGTTTTTTGTATGTTTTTTTTTTTTTTTTCAGGGAGACTTTAGAAACCAAATAATATTAAAAAAACCAAAAAAAAAATAGCCTTTCTATGGCCCACTGAATGAGAGATAGCACACACAGCAGTGGCACACAAGCCCTGACTGAGGCCAATATTTTTCTCCCACTGATTGATGTAGTGTTTTTGTGTTGAGGTAGATTTTAGAACACAAATCAAGGAAAAAAAAAAAAATGCTTTCTATGGCCCACTGAATGAGAGAGAGAGGTGGCACACCCAGGAGTCAAGACTGGCACACAAGCTGAAAGGGCAATATTACTCTCCCACTGTTTTTTTATGTATTTTTTGTTTTTTAAGGGAGACTTTAGAAACCCAATAATATTTAAAAAAAAAAATAAATAGCCTTTCTATGGCCCACTGAATGAGAGGGAGAGAGGTGGCACACCCAGGAGTCAAGACTGGCACACAAGCTGAAAGGGCAATATTACTCTCCCACTGTTTTTTTATGTATTTTTTGTTTTTTAAGGGAGACTTTAGAAACCCAATAATATTTAAAAAAAAAAATAAATAGGCTTTCTATGGCCCACTGAATGAGAGGGAGAGAGGTGGCACACCCAGGAGTCAAGACTGGCACACAAGCTGAAAGGGCAATATTACTCTCCCACTGTTTTTTTATGTATTTTTTGTTTTTTAAGGGAGACTTTAGAAACCCAATAATATTTTAAAAAAAAAATAAATAGGCTTTCTATGGCCCACTGAATGAGAGGGAGAGAGGTGGCACACCCAGGAGTCAAGACTGGCACACAAGCTGAAAGGGCAATATTACTCTCCCACTGTTTTTTTATGTATTTTTTGTTTTTTAAGGGAGACTTTAGAAACCCAATAATATTAAAAAAAATAAATAAATAGGCTTTCTATGGCCCACTGAATGAGAGGGAGAGAGGTGGCACACCCAGGAGTCAAGACTGGCACACAAGCTGAAAGGGCAATATTACTCTCCCACTGTTTTTTTAGGTTTTTTTTTTTTTTCAGGGAGACTTTAGAAACCAAATAATATTAAAAAAAAAAAAAAAAAAAAATAGGCTTGCTATAGCCCACTGAATGAGAGATAGCACACACAGCAGTGGCACACAAGCCCTGACTGAGGCCAATATTTTTCTCCCACTGATTGATGTAGTGTTTTTGTGTTGAGGTAGAATTTAGAACACAAATCACGGAAAAAATAAATAGGCTTTCTATGGCCCACTCAGTGAGAGATGGCACACACAGGGATGGCACTGTAGCAGAAATGCCAATCTTAATCTCCCACAAAAAAAACAAAAAAACTGTCCTACAATTACTATCTCCCTGCAGTAATGTAAGCCAGGTATGGCAGGCAGCAATAGGAGTGGACTGATGCACAAATTAAATAAAAAGTGTGGACAAACAAAAAAGATAGCTGTGCAGAAAGGAAGGAACAAGAGGATATGTGCTTTGAAAAAAGCAGTTGGTTTCCACAGTGGCGTACACACAGCAATACAGCTATCACGGAGCCTTCTAGGGCAGCCCAATGAGCTACAGCGCTGAGGGGAAAAAAAAAATAAATAGCTTCCACAGTCCCTGCACACCGAAGGTGGTGTTGGACAGTGGAAATCGCTGCAGCACAAGCGGTTTGGTGGTTAGTGGACCCTGCCTAACGCTCTCCCTGCTTCTGACGAAGCGGCAGCAACCTGTCCCTAAGCTCAGATCAGCAGCAGTAAGATGGCGGTCGGTGGGAACGCCCCTTTATAGCCCCTGTGACGCCGCAGACAGCAAGCCAATCACTGCAATGCCCTTCTCTAAGATGGTGGGGACCAGGATCTATGTCATCACGCTGCCCACACTCTGCGTTCACCTACATTGGCTGAGAAATGGCGCTTTACGCGTCATTGAAACGCGACTTTGGCGCGAAAGTCGCGTACCGCATGGCCGACAAGCACAGGGGTCGGATCGGGTTTCATGAGACGCCGACTTAGCCAAAAGTCGGCGACTTTTGAAAATGATCGACCCGTTTCGCTCAACCCTATCTAGGGGTAATTAGTCCTCCGGCTGTGTCGAGATGTCTAGGGAGTGCTAGGTACATTCCACGGCTACTTCTAGTTGCGGTGTTAAGTTCAGGGTCTGCGGTCAGTACAGGTACCACCTTCTCCAGAGTCCGTCTCATGCTGCTCTTAGGCCACCAGGTCATAACAAGGGGCACATTTATAAGATTATCTCAGCACAGGAGCATTTTATTTAATCAAATCCAATTGTGGAAATTATTATTATTCAAAGATCTATTGATGACAATGAACTTTTGTTCTTGAGAAAACCCCTTGAAGTAGGAATGTTTTAGGCAAATACATGAGTTTAATTACATATCATTTTGCTGAGCAGGTAATGGCTGGTTCCTGGAAAAGGTGGAGATTGTAACAGAATCTACAAACGAAACAGCACTGTTCTCTTGTAACAGGTAAATTATAATGGAAATCCATTCCCTGTTTTTGACTCTTGTTTTCTTACATTGAATACTATGAAGTGTATAATAACAGCTAAATAGCATGTCCTGATGTTTTCAACTAGTCACATTTGTGTCTTATCCCCCTGATAATGCTGAAAGACAGTGAAACATATTGGGAGGGATGCTTAAAATAAGCAATAGTCATCTACCTGCTGTCCATCATCACATAGGTTCCCATTTAAAAAAAAAATAAAAGTAAACGTTTAACATATATGTTTTATTTTTGCTGAAATGCTATGCTCTCAATCAGTCATAATTTTCATAATAAAAGAACTTTTTCACTGGATGTTATCCTATTGTTTTGAATTGGGTTAAAAGCCATTTGGGAATCTGTCAGTCGATTTTTGCTATGTAATCTGAGGACAGCATGTGCGCTGTTGTTTACTTACGCTGAAGGTTTTATCACTGGGACTCCACCTCCTCCTGTAATAAGCAGCTTACTGTGAATAGACAATGTACCCAGAGAGTCTGGTTTGGGTGGAGTTAGCTTTCTCAACACTGCTGCATCCTATATGAAAACACTCTGATTGTGCCGGAACTGCTAAACCCAGTAAACGAATTTGGATTCAGGGTCTCTTTATCCACACCATGGTGCTCTCAGATGAGGTAGCAATGATTCCCTTTAAGTTATGTCTCTCTTACTCAAGCTCAAATGGCAGCATATTTACTTATTAAAGACAGTCACTTACTTAATCTACCATTTTGCCATGATCTTGTGCATTTGCAAAGTTCCAAACTAAATTATTTTTATTTGTTTAAATTCAGGTGGCAGGCCCACTGTAATCCCTTTCTGAAAAAGGATGTGCTGGTTCACCCAAAAGCTGTGTGCACACTGTGCATTTTTGTGGAGTTTTTTCTGCACGGTTTGGCCCAAAAACACTAGGGAATCCTTATGCCAGCAAAGTCCATGAAAATCCTGAAGTGCTGTGCACAAGATCAGTAATTTTCCTTTCCGGATTTGTGCTGCTTTAAAATACACAGCATGTCAATTCTTTGTGCTTTTTTTATGCTTTTTTTACCCATTGTTCAATTGAGTCAGTCAAATATGCAGCAAAAACACAGGTAGAAAAATGTTTGCAGACTTGCTGAGCTTTTGATTGTGTTTTTATATCGCATTTTTCATATTGGGTGCTTCCCACGCTGTCATCTGTGTGACAGTGTGAGAAACATCAGCGCAGAGGTTCTGATCGGTTGTAACGTTACCGTCGGTAAAATTTACCGTCGGTCAGAGTGTGAGCAGGTTGCGGGATGCAGTGACGGACAGGAGGCAGAGCAAAGGTTAACAGGTTTAATAACAGGGAAATACTCCATACAGGGAGGTAAAGGGTTAAATAGTGAAGTAAACAGTATAGATGGCAAAGGATATTGGGAGGTAAAGAATAACAGTTCTAGTAACGGCAGTTCCTGTGAAGCACTTATGTCAGAAGTTCCTCAAACTGTAAATCCTGCTGGGAACTCAATAACGCCAGCAACGGCTGGCGCGGTGTCTTTTCCAGGAAGGTCCTGTGGGCAACAATGCCTCGTCTTCTGGCGGCAGCTGTTGGTCTCCGGTACCTTCCACTGAGCCTAGTCCATATGCTACAGTGGCTGATAAGGGTGCGGGCCACAGTACTCTACGAGCCCAACATGGCTCAGCAAATATAAACTGGCAAAAACAGGGTCTCCCGTGAGCAGGAAAGTATATGCTGGTAAGGTGGGTTGCACAAGTCTATCTAGTACTCGGTTCCCTCTTTGCGGCACATGCGCTGTTCTCACGGTCATGAAGCACATGGCACCTCGATATGTGTCAGCTACTGGGCGCACTGCACTCTTCTCACTATGCTACCTGCTTCTGCCAAGACTGAAGCACCGACAATGACTGGCGCGCTGCTTCTCAGGTGGGGTGCTACACCCGATCTCTCTCTGGCAGCACACACACAGTACTCACTAGCCCAGAACATTCAGTACCTTGCTCCGAGGTGATCAATGGGCACCCTGTATGTCTCTCCTCACAGTCTCTGGCAGCGGTGGAGGTGGGGGTGCTTGAGCACGGGGCTGCGCTATATGGATGCTCCGGGACACCGCACTCACTGGTCTCTGCGGCTGGTGGCACGAGACAATGGACGCTGACATGCGCGTGGCTGGTGCTCCCAGGACGGAGCACTTCTCTCCCTGGCTGCTGCTGCACACACGGCTTCCCTGTGTGCAGCAGTCCCTCTCTCTCTCTGGATTGCGGCAGCACTCCCAGCCTCTCTCTTTCTCTGGTGCGGCCGCTTTACAGTCGATGGGGCTGCCGCAGCACCGGTACTCGGTGGGGTGAACGGGAAGCAGAGTGCGCTGCTCACCTCCTTGCGATCTGCCCTGGGTTGGCACTACTATGCTGCACGCGCTTACACCTTTTATATCCCCGCCCCCCTTGGTCAAGAGGAAGATCCGCATCTGCATACAGCCGCACCACCTGTGTACCTAATGTTAAAGATAGGTACACAGGCCGCATGCCGGCCGCATGCAGAAATAGGCGGAGCTAGCGGCAGAGGTGCGGCCGAGGGCGGGGCTTCACGGAGGAAGTCCGCAGCTGCTACAAACGCTAGTGTGAAACTAGCCTTATCCGCCGTAATCCATAATATCCCGGCTATGATTCCGATCTCTTGTAGAGCAGTCACATCAGCTGATGTGACTGCTCTACAAGGCAACAGATGACACACTGGCAGGAGCATCTAATTACTCCTCATTACTCCTGAAGAACTGAGATGAGAAAGTTCACCGGAGTTCATCAGCTGATGAGCCCCAGTGTCCTCACTAATGGCACCACTGCATTAGAAAGTTCTCACACAGCAGAGATGCTGAAAGTCATATCACGTCATCCCCCAATCCACTAAAGCAAACATCTCCTGTAAATGAATTAAAATAATAAACAACAATATTCCTCAATATTCACTGAGCTTGGAATTTTTTTTCAGTAACTTTTTCCCACAAAAACAAGCCCTCATATGGCTATGTCAGTGAAAAGATAAAAAAGTTATGACTCTTGGCAGAGGAGAGCAAAAAGCAAGCATGCAAACATAGAAATTTTCAGAGTATTTCTCCACTTTTGCAGACTGACAATAAAACATAAAACCAAAAATGAAATGGATTTTACAGGAAATAATGTTAGGAAACATTCTTTTCTGTATCATGACTTGTATATAAGGCAAAATTAAAAAGGGAAAAAAACACCTCCTCCACCCCATAGTAGCTGGGCCATCTCTCACTGTATTTCTTCATCGCCTATGACTACAGTAGATGACATAGTACAGGAGGAAATGAAACTACTCCCATCGGTGATCACCGATAAATGTAATTTTACTCTTTTTAGGTGGGAAGAGGTACATGAGAATACACCAGAAAAAAAGGAACATTTGAATTGGCTTTAAGCTCTGTTGGTGTAATCTGGTTGGGATGAGAAGTCTGGGCCCATGGCCTCGGCCTGTGCATGCACCATCAGCAGCATATCCACTTCCATGCCCCTTGCATCAATGATAGCCAAATGTGCAAGTGCCAGTGTAAACCAAATAATTTTCTGCAAGCTAGAACTTATTATAGTCAGTGATCAACAATAGTAGCTAGCAAGATCTACTTAATCATGTTTAAAGTGCTCTGTGCTTTTACTTACAGCCATAAGTGTAGAGTCTGCATGTATGTGGTAGCCATGATACATGCAGACTTTTTAATGTTGATCACTGACTATAATCAGTTCTAGGTTGTACAACATTCTTTGGTTTATACTGGCACTTGCACTTTAATTTAGATCGCCTGGTTGCTAGGGAATCCCCACATGTACTTATGCTGGCTAACAGATGTAAATCATTCAGCTGCGGCAAGAAAAACTAAATCTCCGAGCACTAAAAAATACTCGGAGGACCCCCGAGCATGCTCGAGAAATCTCGAGTAAGGAGTATATTCGCTCATCACTAGCCAGTACCCAACATGGCTATGGCATTACCTTGTATGGCAGGCAATCCCCACATTTTTATTAAAAACAAAAGAGAAGGATCTCCATGTGGAGAGGAGAAGGATCTCCATGTGGAGGTCTCTTTGGTCAGAGGTGAAGGCAGGGAATGTACCACACTCACCTCCGATGGTTGTGTTTGTCGAGGCACAACACTGTCTTTAGCAATCAGCTGTTGGTGATCCTGGAGCGCTGCTGCACCTTCCGCCCGCTCCAAAGCCGAAGGCAGGAGCTATGTTCCAAGGGAGGAATAATGATGCATAGAGCGGATGAAATCAGGGCGCTGCGCTCTGGTAGTTGTGCTAATTCACACACAACGCTGTCTATAACAGTTCAATAGCTGTCTCGAGGGCAAAGTAATCTGGATGTTGCAATACACATGGAAAGATCAGCCATTTTTATTGGCTGTCTAACAGCCGCAAAACATGTGGGGCGGGGACTCGAGCATGGCGCTCAAGCACCCGCGATACTCGATTAAGTAACAAGCGTACCCCGAGCACCCACGATATTCGATCTATACTATCGAAGTATCGAGCAGTCGCTTGCACGCTCGCTTACCACTAATGTGGGCAAAAAAAAGAACAGAATTTTTTTAGATCGTTATTTTTGTTTCCATTACCAGAAGATAAGACATTACCAATCCCAGTGTAATTGTGATATTACATCTGACATCCCTGTTTTTATCATTTAAGGTGGCTTGCTGAAGATGAAGAGGATGGAAGCACAGTCATACAGCTTTATCGTTAACTAATATTTATATAAAAAAAAAAAAACGACTCCATTTATTTCTTCACACATCTGTCCAACGATTTCCTGATGATTTCTTGTAATCTTTCTCTCATCATATGTGGACTGATGGCTGACTACCTAGGCAATTATGTCACTCTACCATATTTTGTACTCATGTCTTCACTTTACCGTCAGAAATTGATCTATTGTTTAAATCAGGTTTTTGTGTGAAAGATATATTTTTTTAATTTTTGACAATGTTTTTCTTTCTAAATCACAATCTGTTTAAAATAAAGATGAGAAATATTTCAATTTTCACACTGCCCACTGGTGATATAGATACTTCCTGTTGTGTCATTAAATTTAAATGTACATTAGCAGCAATAAACCCTATCAGACCCTTTCATTTGCATTGCAGCATCCAATGTGGATGTGCAAAGGTCATTGTGAAGGGAGGGGGAGCCGTGACCTCACTGATTGGGAATGATGGATCCATTGATCAACTGTGTATTGAGATGTTTCTTGTCATTGTAATCTTGCCTGTTATGATAATGATGAAAAATTTTCCTGAAGGGATAGGAAGTATGGGCCCAATTCATCAAGCCTGAGGTTGTTCAAGCCAGTTTTGATGAAGGGGCGTGCTGGAGTCCAAAGCTCCTAATTCATGAACAGGCCCATGCTCGACAGTCTCATAGGCATATATGTCAAGTTCAGGTCCAGTGACCCATGGACAGTCCATGCGTTGTGGCCCGTGCTCAGACCAAGTCATGCTTTTGATGCTTAATTTTTTATTTCTTGTTGATATGTCTTGTTTTAATTAAAGCTGCTTTGTTTTTGATACTTCCTTGTATTTGGCTTTGACAAAACTTTATTGATACAATCGTGTGGATTACATGCATTTCTTTCCGCCTCAGAAATGTACTAAAAACACATGAGCATTTTTCATCTGCGGATCTCCCACATCTAATACACATCTATGGGAAAAACCAGCACATAATTTCAGTGTACCCTCAAGACAAATTGTCATGCTGCGGATTTGAAACCCGCAACACAGGTCAGTTTACACAAATTAAAGAAGAAGCACTGTGGGCATGATATTTCTATAAATCCCATCCGCTTTGCTGGAAATGGAAGATGCTGGGTTTTTGATGGAGTAAAATTATGCAAAGTCAAGAACTCACCAAAAACTCATCGTGGGCACACAGCTTTCTTCACACATCCGTGTTTGTAGTAAATGTGGCAGCCGTTTTTTTCATGGATGCGACACGTACCTATTATAATCTATGGTGCCATTCACATGTCCGTATTTTTACATATACCTTGTGTTCGTACAAAACTCATATAGACATGTCTGTTTTTTTCTGCAGCACGGATGACAAGGGCTAATACAAGTCTATGCGTCTGGGAAAAATATATAGCACACGGATGATATTGCAAAGTATAGGAGAAGCTTTGTAATTTCATTCTTTCTTTTTCCATACCGGAAAAACACTGATGACACACTGATGGTAAAAACAGAAACACTGATGACACCCTGATGGAAAACACTGATGACACCGGTATCATTTTTCCACATATGTGCTTTATACAGTTGGAGTGCCCCCAGACGCAGGGCCGCGGGGTACTCGGTACCGGGCCTCTCTGTCTCGGTCCTGGGGTTGTCACGGTGGCTAGACCCGGCCCGTGACCCTGCTAAGGGGCGTCCAATGAAAGATGTGGTGATGGTGCGTGGTGCAGGTCGCGATGAATAACGAGGACACAGGGTGGCAGTCTCTTTACCTCTTTACTGAAGGCTTCTGGATCCTCAATCCAGAGTACTGCTAACAGGGCTGGCTGAGACCGGCCGGTCCGATGGCACATCCAGAGATTCCTTTGCAGGTGGAAATCAGTGCCTACCTTCTAGCGCCTGTGTGTTGTAGTACCTCCCTGCTGAGCACCACGGGATAGTCCTCACAACTGTCGTGTATGTTTCTGATGTTCTTTCTCTGATGTTCTTTCTCTGTTCTTTCTCTGATGTTCTTTCTCACAACTATCTGATGTTCTTCTCCGTCCCCCCAGATGATATGGACGGGACGCACCCGTATGACGGGTAGGCCTGGAGTTCTTCCTGGACCCTAGTGTCGCCCCTCTCCCACAATTGCCCCCTATGTCTGCTTAGGTGATTTAGGTGAGACAGCCAACCTAAAATTAACTGTCCTGCTGCTGTTTGAAGTAATGCTTGGAGCCAAATACTTCCTCGGCGTTACGGCCACCGGCTACGCGCCACAGTAGGATGTTGCCTCGATCTTACGGCACGACTCCTACTGGCTTTATCTCCTTTTTGCTGCGATCTCATTTCTCACTTCTCCACAATAAACTTCTCTTCTTTTCCTTTCTTAGGATGCCACCGCATTCGAGTGCAGGCGCGGCTCCGTAACGTTCTGTTCTGTTCGCTAGGCCACTGTCAGGATCCCACCCCTCACAGAGACCCCCCTGAATCTTCCCCCACAACACCCTCTGCCACAGGATGTTGCCTGGTTCCAACCCAGTCAGCTTCTCACTAACTTCCTCCCCAGCCCCCAGTTTTACCAGATTGTGAGGAGTGGCCTAATACATAGAACCCTTCGCTCCCCCTGGTGGCTGGAGTGTGAAATGTAGTGTGTGACTGTGATACCTGGTCAGGTGAACTCCTTAAGTGCCATCAGACGTACCATCACTCCCCTTAGTGGCGGAGCGTCAGTACTGCAACGACCAGGACTCTGGGGCGCTGCACAGACATAAAGGGAATATATTATCAGATGACTAATTGTCTAAATCAGTTTAAAAAATCGTGTTCCTTTTCTCATTTACATTAGTTTTCACTCTGACAACTGACCCTCATAATAGGTTGATTTTTGTGTTCTGTAGAGATCACTTCTCGTTATCAAAAAAGTGTGTCACTGGTGCACAACAAGTAGCACAAATATAAATAAATGTGGGGCTGCATATAGAGTGGTCAATAGGTACTGTCAATTTAAAGAAAGAAAAATAAACCACTATAAGGTATGCACACAAGCATAATTATTATAAAAGTGAAAAGCTTTATTACCAACAATAATTAAAACAACCTAAAAACAGTATATCAGAAACCCTCATGAACCCTGCTTATATGTAAACCAATAAATGTGTGACAACTCGCAACCAATTGAGACACATGGCAACCAGAGTATTACACGAGGGAATCTTATATGCAGAATAAACACAACGCATGGTCAAACAATATTGACAATTGAAAACAATATCACACCTGGGGATTTAAAAAGTAAATGCATAGCCCTCAATGGTAGAGAGGTGTCAAATCAATTGTGGCAAGGTGTATGGTGAAACCAGCCGCACAAAATGTGTGTACAATCCAATTGCCTATATGTAAAGTTATACGGTCCAACCCATGAAGCAAGTGAAAAACACAGCTCACATAAAAAAGCAAGATGTCCTTTGAGCAAAGTTCCATGCTAGGAAGCCAGTGTGTGAGAAGCAGGGTAGAGCAGAGGGAAGAACCCAACGCGTGTCGCCGTTACCCTAATGGCTTCGTCAGGGGAAGTGAGCACTAAGCTGTCAAGAAAGCATTTATATACCTATATAGCTTTTCACTTTTATAATAATTATGCTGGTGGTGTACGTACCTTATAGTGGTTTCTTTTTCTTTCTTTTAATTGACACTTCTCATTATCATCACAGGTAGAATTACATATAGATAACATCGAAACTACCATCCATAATAGGTGATGGTCTCAGGTTGCCCCATTTTGTACAATTATCTCTGCACAGGTCACAGAGACTGCATAGAAAACTCTCCCATAGAAGTTAATGAACATCTTATCTTTCAGTCTGTGGTTTCGTGTGAAGTAATGAGGAAAACACGGCACTTCTGGAATTCTGGTGGTGCACAAGTAGGATAACCAAATCCATCAGCTGTGATGTAGAAATACTTGGCAAGCTGTGGTTTCCTATGGATTATGTGGCTGTTATAAACTGCATTTATAATTGCTGTTAACAGCAGCTCCCATAATCATGGACAAATAAAATAATTACAATCAGGAAATAAAAACAGATTAAAATAAGTGGGTTTTAGTTTATGGTTCTAATTAATGGAAAAAAACATAGACAATGCATTTCCTTTAACATCTTGTCTCTGCAACCAATTTTCATTTTTACGTTTGTATTTTTCCCTCCCCTTCTTCAAAAAGCAATAACTTTTTATACCATCCATTTTTTCATACAATGTACTGAAATACAAGAAAAAAAATCCAAATGGTAAAACAAATTGCAATTCTGCCATTTGTTTTTTGGAATTTGTTTTTACAGCAGTCATTGTGTAGGGGGGGTGAAAAGGTCAATGAAGACATTGTGGCAACAGGTAGGTTGAAATGATGTTATTTGAAGTTCGATATGTTTATGTGTGATAAAATATTTTATTCTATTCCTAAGGTCGGTGTTGTTTTCGGTTCTCCTATACCCTTTGCCTTATGGCCATCCCTGGGAATGCGGGAGGTCTGTCCACTAGGGGAACCACACTAGGTATAGCAATATAGTTTGCACTACACAGGGAATTGGGTACTTAATAGAGTTGGGATTAGCCCATAGTCTGGGAAGGGCTAGATGGAGTTTTTGAAGACATAGTTTTCCCGGGTTAGTCAGTGAGTGTACTTCGGATGTGCCCCCATGCTGTGGGGAAACCTGGACTAACTGCACCCATTTGGCTCTGCTGCATCTGCCATTTCTTGCACCTGCTCATATTGTTTTGTCCAGCTTCTCTCTCCACTCCACTCCAGGACTCAGTACAAATGTAGGGGATGTGAAAGTATTGTTGTTTCCTCTTCTCCCCAATCCCTTTAAGAATGAAATGTTGTATATTATTAATGTGTTTGTACACGGTGGTACTGCTACACATAAAGTGTATTACCACCATTATACAAGAGTACTGCTACACCTCATGTGTATTGCTCTGTATATTTGATTGTTTACACGTTTTACACATTTGCAAACATATAGTTTATAGGGAAAGTTTGTCCCTGGGCCCAGTATAGTGATAGGGGCATAGTGTTCATAGTTGGCCATTAGAGTGGGGCACTGTAGCTTATAGCTAGAGTAGGAGGGGACACAGTGGAATAAGAATAGTTAAGCTTCCTGGTTTTAGTCAGTCATGGCCTGGGTGCTCGTGCAGCTCACTGGGCAGCCTAGCCAGAAGTCACTGTGCAACGTTGAAGAAAGGGGCCCAGCATAGAACAGCACACTAAAGATTCCTCAAAGAGGAAAGGAGTATGGAAACGCTGCGGACGCAGCTAAAGGAATCTGTCCCCATAGAGAGAGAAAGAAGATTGTTCAGCCGGGCAACACAAGCAAGATGTGGCAGATCTTTGTCTGGGCGGCAGTTCTTAGAACCGGGGCAAAGCGGTGTAGGACTCCCTCATGTGAGGCAAGAATTCCGGAATAGATTGTGCGGGACCAGAAGATACGGTCGGACTCGGGGCTGAGCGTAGTGAAGGAAAGGACAGAGAAGGAACAGAAAGGAAGAAATCAACTGTGATACTTGAAGTGCCTGTATTTGAACAAGCTGTGCTGAGTAAAAGAGTTAACATTGAAGTTAAGCCGGAGTGTGTCTCCTTTATTGCGGAACCATGTGTGAGGAATACATACCAGGAAAGTCCAGATGGCACAGAGAGCCAGCTACAAGGTACTGCAACAGAGAGATGTGATCTAATGCAGGAGGGGGGCCAGGGAGTGATACAGGGATTGCTGTTGGCCATGGCTACCTCCCTGGCTCCCCCCTCCTACACAAGTTCAGAGTGGAGTCTAGTCAGTGAAGGAGAGTGGAGAGTGAAGCTGGACAAGACAATGTTATCAGGTGCAAGAAGGTACAGATGCAGCAGAGCCGAAGAGGTGCTGTCAGTCCAGGTTTCTCCACAGCATGAGGGCACATCCGAAGTTTCGTCTGGACGCAAGGACAGTCTTGGGCTTGAGGTCCGGAAGAGGTATTGAGTGCCATACCCCTGTTTCCCGCTGTACAGAAGTTATTGACCAGGTTGCAGAAAAAGGGAAGGATGGTAGTCCTCAGAGAAGCTGTTATGCCAGAAGGAGCGTCCCGAGAGTCAGCAAGTGTGCTGTTCTGTGTAAGTTATGCTCCTCAGTTTCCATGTATTGTATTTTTCATGCAATGTATGTTCTTATATTTTACTCTGCTGCCACCTAATGGCCATTTTTCCATATGGCAGCTTGTTATTCATTAATTTTATGGGCACGCCTTTGACATCCAGTTCAAGGGTCACATCTTCTTCCTGCTGGCAGCCATTTCATTTTAGTTTACTTGCTGTTGTGAGAGGTCATGCTTGAACCGGGCTTAGGAAGACATCAGTCTTTCGACCTCTTGCTGCTCACACTTGCAGCCATACTTGGTGCTTCATCTTGCTGTACCTTGTCTGCACCTGCATTTCCAGAGAAAGTACTGAATTACCAATAATACGCTGTATGTCCAGATTTACAAATAAACAAGTCTGGATTGCACAATCCTTGGTGTGCATCATCTCTCAGGACGCTGGTCCTGTCTGCCCTGCATCGAGGAAACTGAAGGTATGAATCTCTCAACCCATATTAATCAACCATACCTCCATTCGCCTCATGTGGGGACAGAACAGTCGAAAGACTGCCTTGAAACCCGGCCAGAATCATCCTTATATCCCTATCCATGTGCCTGCGCTCTGCTTGCTCACATACTGCAGCCATGCTCTGCTAAGAAATCTCCTGCAGCATCACCTCAGACCACATTGTTCATAAAGACTCTCTGTATATTATACCACATCGCTGCAGATTGTCGTACTGCAGAACCCCACAATTCTCAAAAAGCACTTTGGAATCTTATCAGGGGGTCTCAACAAAGCTGCACCATGATTTCCAGCCCCCAATTCAAAAGTTCAGTTTCTTAAAGAAACAGCGCACCTTAAATCAAAATGGCCGAAAAGAACCTTACGCAGTTCCCCAATGCTGAAAAAGAGCAAATACAACCCAATACTGCCCATTATGAAGACCGGGAAGCAGAGCCTGCTCCCAAAATAGACCAAGATGCATGACCAACATTAAAGGTCCTCGAGAACTACCGTTCCACAAGGGATGAGTTCAATTACAACCTAGATGCCCTATGGGAACGAGTCGCCTCCCTCATGTCAAGCGTCCAATGCCACAAAGATGATGCTGTGAGTTTACCGGACACTATAAGATGGCTAGACACAGCCCACAGCAGATACAAGAGACTGTCCGCAAGGTATGCCGCCTTCCTAAAAGACTCCAAAATCGATGAAGCCCTATCAGAGTTAAGCAAAGCAGATTCCACAGACAGAGAAAGGGATGCCACCGTGCAAGATGCCAAAGATAAAGCGGAGCTTTGTATCGCCCATCTGCAAGAAACTAGATCACACAGGTCAGCCTCGTCTAAACATTCTGTTCGGTCATACAAATCATCCTGCTCAAGAACTTCATCCCTCAATGACAGAATTCTAGAGGCCCGTTTAAATGCAGAGCGATCCAAACTAAGACGTTCATGCACAGAAAAGAAAGCAGAAGCCGAGGCTCGAGCTAAGATTCTTCAAGCTGAAGCAGAGGCAAAAGCAGAAGCCAGGAAAGCAGAAGCAGATGATCAAGCAAAGATTCTTCAAACTGAAATGGAGGAAGAAATCGCATTAGCCAAAGTAAAAATACTCGAGCAAACACTGAAGCAAAACCTCGACCCGATTTGCCTACCACCACAGGAAGAAGACGACCCAGTTGTTCATACCAGTGACTACATGCAGAAACAGATACCTGCAGCACACACCTTCTCCAACGATGTTCAACCTAACATTGCGGAAACATCCAAGTCAGCCCAACTAATGGTGTCAGTGTCACCCACAGCCCCCGCGGAGTCCCAAGACTAACACCATGATGTGTCCCCTGAGGAGCAGTCATCACCGCAAGACGACCACAAAGCGCACTCCAGCCTGCCTCCACAGTTCAAGCAGCAGTCATCAGAGTCTCCAGAGGTTAAACTACAGCTCAACCCTGCAGCAATATCATTTTACCTGGGAACAATTCACCCTTCCACGCCACACAGCTTATATGCCCAAGGGGCACCACAAGCTAATACGGTAACAAGGAGTGAAGGATCAGACATGTCCAAGTTTGCCAGGTTCATGGTGAGCAGGGAGCTAATCAACACCAGCCTCTCAAAATTCGACGATTGTGCAGAGAACTACAGAGCCCGGAAAGCAACCTTCAAGGCCGCCATTGCTGATCTCAACCTATCCGCTGAGCAGGAGCTCGACCTCATGGTAGGGTCATGATTCTGAATCCACAAACCATATCAAGAGTCTTAGGACCATCTATGTGGGGCAAGCTGAAGCAGGTCTCACTGCGGCCTGGCAGGGACTCGAAAGAACCTATGGCAGCGCTGAAGCCATAGAAAAGTCCCTATTCAAGAGACTGCAGAACATTCCACGGATCAACCTTAAGGAAGCCCACAAGCTTCTGGACTTAAGTGATCTGCTTATGGAACTGAAACTTGCTAAAAGAGACCCTCGTCTGTCTGGGTTGTGCTACCTGGACACTGCCCATGGGGTGAACCCAATCGTCTCAAAGCTGTCACATAGTCTGCAAGAGAAGTGGGCAGTGTGTGTCTCCAAGTATAAAAGGTCACATGATGTCACCTTTCCTCCGTTCATTCAGTTCTGCAAGTTCATTGACGAACAGGCCCAAATGAGGAACAACCCTAGCCTCGACTTCCTGGAGTCTAACACTGCAAATCCAACAACACCGTCATCAAGATATGAAAGTGTCACACATAGACGCAAGGACTTGAGAAACAGTGTACGCATCAGAAAGATTGACCTGCCACTACCTGCAGTACCTGCCGATAAACAGTACACTATTCCGTCGAGGGATAAGTCTTTCAATCGTGAGTGTCCCATCCACAAAAAAAACACACTCATTGAACAAGTGTAGAGGCTTCAGGTCCAAAACCATGCAGGAGCGCAAGAAAATCCTCAGCGAACTTAGGGTATGTTTCAAGTGCTGCTGTCATGATTCCCCAATGGCATGGGAACATCAGAAACACAAAAATTACAGACTAGCTCTCGGGTGATGGAAACTCAAGCTGACCGTGACCTAAATCTACCACACAACTAACAGTAGCCAGGGAGCATTCCTACGGCTGCCTAAATGCCACGCGCCAGCCGGAGAACTAACTACGCCTGGAAGAGGAAGGAAACAGACCTGGCTTACCTCTAGTGAAACTCCCCAAAGATGATAGTAGCCCCCACATATATTAACGGTGAGTTCAGAGGAAAAGACATACACAGTATGAAGGTAGATTTAGCAAAGCGAGGTCCACTTACTAGATAGAGGAAGGATAAAAAAGAGGACTTCACGGTCAGCTGAAAAACCCTTTCAAAAACCCATCCTGAAATTACTTTAAAACTCCTGTGTCAACTCATCACACAGGAGTGGCAATTTCAGTCCACAAGAGCTTCCAGTAACAGGAAATGACAAAACTGTAAACTGGACAAAAATACAAAACAATAAGGACAAGAGTCCACTTAGCTGATCAGCAGACTAGTAGCAGGAACATGCAACTGAATGACTCAGGTTACAATGATGACCGGCAAGGAAGTGACTGGAGAGCAAGGCTAAATAGGGAACTCCCAAAACTGATGGAAGCAGGTGAGCGAGGCAGAAAAGAACACACAAGTCTCCAGTACCACCAGCCACCACTAGGGGAGCCCAAAAAGCGATCACAACAGTACCCCCCCTTTAAGGAGGGGGCACCGAACCCTCACAAGAACCGCCAGGGCGACCTGGATGAGCCCTATGAAAGGCACGAACCAAATCCGAGGCATGAACATCAGAGGCAGTTACCCAAGAATTATCTTCCTGACCATAGCCCTTCCATTTAACCAGATACTGGAGTCTCCGCCTGGAAATACGGGAGTCCAAGATTTTCTCTATAACGTACTCCAATTCACCCTCAACCAGCACAGGAGCAGGAGGCTCAGCAGAAGGAACCATCGGCACCTCGTATCTCCGCAACAACGACCGATGGAACACATTATGGATAGCGAAAGATGCCGGGAGGTCCAAACGAAAGGAAACAGGGTTAAGAATCTCCAAAATCCTATAGGGACCGATAAACCGAGGCTTAAATTTAGGAGAAGAAACCCTCATTGGGACAAAACGGGAAGACAACCACACCAAGTCCCCAACACGAAGGCGAGGACCAACCCGACGCTGGCGGTTAGCAAACCGCTGAGTCCTCTCCTGGGACAAATTCAAATTGTCCACCACTTGTTCCCAAATCCGATACAACCGATCCACCACAGCATCCACTCCAGGACAATCCGAAGACTCCACCTGACCAGAAGAAAAACGGGGATGAAACCCCGAATTGCAAAAGAAAGGGGAAACCAAAGTGGCCGAACTAGCCCGATTATTAAGAGCAAACTCCGCCAACGGCAAAAAGGCAACCCAATCATCCTGATCCGCAGACACAAAACACCTCAAATACGTCTCCAAAGTCTGATTAGTTCGCTCCGTCTGGCCATTAGTCTGAGGATGGAAGGCAGACGAAAAAGACAAATCAATGCCCAACCTGGCACAGAATGCCCGCCAAAATCTAGAAACGAACTGGGTACCCCTATCAGAAACGATATTTTCAGGAATACCATGCAAGCGAACCACATTTTGAAAAAACAAAGGAACCAACTCAGACGACGAAGGCAACTTCGGCAATGGCACCAAATGAACCATCTTAGAAAAACGGTCACACACCACCCAGATAACAGACATCCTCTGAGAGACAGGAAGATCAGAAATAAAGTCCATCGAGATGTGCGTCCAAGGCCTCTTCGGAATAGGTAAGGGCAACAACAACCCGCTAGCCCTAGAACAACAAGGCTTGGCCCGAGCACACACATCACAAGACTGCACAAAAACACGCACATCTCGAGACAGAGATGGCCACCAGAAGGATCTAGCCACCAAATCCCTGGTACCAAAAATTCCAGGATGACCCGCCAGCGTAGAAGAATGAACCTCCGAGATGACTCTACTGGTCCAATCATCAGGAACAAACAGTCTACCAGGTGGACAGCGATCAGGTCTATCCGCCTGAAACTCTTGCAAAGCACGTCGCAGATCTGGGGAAATAGCGGATAATATCACCCCATCCTTAAGGATACCTGTAGGTTCCGAATCACCAGGGGAATCAGGCTCAAAACTCCTAGAAAGGGCATCCGCCTTCACATTCTTAGAACCTGGTAGATATGAGACCACAAAATTAAACCGAGAGAAAAACAACAACCAGCGCGCCTGTCTAGGATTCAGGCGCCTGGCAGACTCAAGATAAATCAGATTCTTGTGATCAGTCAAAACCACCACCTGATGTCTAGCACCCTCAAGCCAATGACGCCACTCCTCAAATGCCCACTTCATGGCCAAAAGCTCCCGATTACCGACATCATAATTTCTTTCGGCGGCAGAAAATTTTCGAGAAAAGAACGCACAAGGTCTCATCACTGAGCAATCGGAACTTTTCTGCGACAAAACCGCCCCCGCTCCGATCTCGGAAGCATCGACCTCAACCTGAAAGGGGAGAGAGACATCGGGCTGGCGCAACACAGGGGCAGACGAAAAGCGGCGCTTAAGTTCCCGAAAGGCCTCCACAGCGGCAGAGGACCAATTGGCCACATCAGCACCCTTCTTAGTCAAATCCGTAAGAGGCTTAGCAACACCAGAAAAACCAGTTATAAATCGACGATAAAAATTAGCAAAGCCCAAGAACTTCTGAAGACCCTTTAGAGAAGTAGGCTGCGTCCAGTCACAAATAGCCCGAACCTTGACAGGGTCCATCTCAACAGAAGAAGGGGAAAAAATGTACCCCAAAAAGGAAATCTTTTGAACCCCAAAAACACACTTAGAACCCTTTACACACAGAGAATTCTCCCGCAAGACCTGAAAAACCCTCCTGACCTGCTGAACATGAGACTCCCAGTCCTCAGAAAAAATCAAAATATCGTCCAAATACACAATCATAAATTTATCCAGATATTCACGGAAAATATCATGCATAAAGGACTGAAAAACTGAAGGTGCATTAGAAAGGCCGAAAGGCATTACCAAATACTCAAAGTGGCCCTCAGGCGTATTAAATGCGGTTTTCCACTCATCCCCTTGCTTAATTCGCACCAAATTATACGCCCCACGGAGATCAATCTTGGAGAACCACTTAGCCCCCCTTATGCGAGCAAACAAATCAGTAAGCAGCGGCAACGGATACTGATATTTGACAGTAATTTTATTCGGGAGTCGATAATCAATACAAGGCCTCAGCGAGCCATCCTTTTTAGAGACAAAGAAAAACCCAGCTCCTAAAGGTGATGAAGAAGGACGAATATGTCCCTTTTCCAGGGACTCCTTAACATACTCTCGCATGGCAGCATGCTCAGGTACAGATAGGTTAAACAAACGACCCTTTGGAAATTTACTGCCTGGAATCAGATCTATGGCGCAATCACACTCTCTGTGGGGAGGGAGAGAACCAATTTTAGGCTCTTCAAAAATATCCCCAAAATCCGACAAAAATGCCGGAATCTCAGAGGGAATAGATGACGAGATAGAACCCAAAGGTATGTCCCCATGAGCCCCCCGACATCCCCAGCTTAACACAGACATAGTTTTCCAGTCCAGTACTGGGTTATGAGATTGTAACCATGGTAATCCAAGCACTAACACATCATGTAAATTATGCAACACGAGGAAGCGAATCATCTCCTGATGGTCTGGAGTCATACGCATAGTCACTTGCGTCCAGAACTGTGGTCTATTACAAGCCAGAGGTGTAGAATCAATACCCTTCAGAGGTATAGGAACTTCCAGAGGCTCCAAATCAAACCCACAGCGCCTGGCGAAGGACCAATCCATGAGACTCAGAGCGGCGCCAGAGTCCACATAGGCATCCACGGTAATAACTGATAATGAACAAATCAGAGTTACAGACAGAAGAAATTTAGACTGTAAAGTGCCAATAGAAACAGACTTGTCAACCTTCCTAGTACGTTTAGAGCATGCTGATATAACATGCGCGGAATCACCACAGTAGAAGCACAAGCCATTTTTGCGCCTATAATTCTGCCGCTCGCTTCTTGACAGAATTCTGTCACATTGCATTTTCTCTGGCGTCCCTTCAGAAGATACCGCCAAATGGTGCACGGGTTTGCGCTCCCGCAAACGCCGATCAATCTGAATCGCCATTGTCATGGACTCATTCAGACCTGTGGGCGTAGGAAACCCCATCATGACATCCTTAACGGCATCAGAAAGGCCCTCTCTGAAAATTGCCGCTAGGGCACACTCATTCCACTGAGTAAGCACAGACCATTTACGAAATTTTTGGCAGTATATCTCGGCTTCATCTTGCCCTTGAGACAGGGCTATTAAAGCTTTTTCAGCTTGAATCTCCAAATTAGGTTCCTCATACAGCAACCCTAAAGCCAGAAAAAACGCATCCACATTGAGCAACGCAGGATCCCCTGGTGTCAATGAAAATGCCCAATTTTGAGGGTCACCTCGCAGCAAAGAAATCACAATCTTAACCTGCTGAACAGGATCTCCAGAGGAGTGAGGTCTGAGAGAAAGGAATAATTTACAATTACATTTGAAATTCAGAAACCGAGATCTATCTCCGGAAAATACCTCTGGTGTAGGAATCTTAGGTTCAGAAATAGGAGTACGTATAACATAATCTTGTAAATTCTGAACCTTCGTAGCAAGATTATTTAAACCTGCAGCCAAACTCTGAGAGTCCATCCTTAAACCGGAGAGATCAGAGCCATTCAAGGATTAGAAGGAGAGAAAGGCAAGCCTGTAAATAGAGCAGAAATACAACTGAGCCAACTAAGTAGCAAACATGAGAGGAAAAAAAAATAAAAAATCTACAGACTTCTTTTACTCTCCTTTCTTCTGCCAATTACTTTAACAGTGGCCGGTCATACTGTCATGATTCCCCAATGGCATGGGAACATCAGAAACACAAAAATTACAGACTAGCTCTCGGGTGATGGAAACTCAAGCTGACCGTGACCTAAATCTACCACACAACTAACAGTAGCCAGGGAGCATTCCTACGGCTGCCTAAATGCCACGCGCCAGCCGGAGAACTAACTACGCCTGGAAGAGGAAGGAAACAGACCTGGCTTACCTCTAGTGAAATTCCCCAAAGATGATAGTAGCCCCCACATATATTAATGGTGAGTTCAGAGGAAAAGACATACACAGTATGAAGGTAGATTTAGCAAAGCGAGGTCCACTTACTAGATAGAGGAAGGATACAAAAGAGGACTTCACGGTCAGCTGAAAAACCCTTTCAAAAACCCATCCTGAAATTACTTTAAAACTCCTGTGTCAACTCATCACACAGGAGTGGCAATTTCAGTCCACAAGAGCTTCCAGTAACAGGAAATGACAAAACTGTAAACTGGACAAAAATACAAAACAATAAGGACAAGAGTCCACTTAGCTGATCAGCAGACTAGTAGCAGGAACATGCAACTGAATGACTCAGGTTACAATGATGACCGGCAAGGAAGTGACTGGAGAGCAAGGCTAAATAGGGAACTCCCAAAACTGATGGAAGCAGGTGAGCGAGGCAGAAAAGAACACACAAGTCTCCAGTACCACCAGCCACCACTAGGGGAGCCCAAAAAGCGATCACAACATGCTGCGCTTCATCAGACCACATGGCCAAGGACTGTAAATCTGCCATTAAGTGTGAAGAGTGTCATAGCGGCAGACACCCATCAGCCTTGCACTCAACCTCAGCCACCAGTGATCCAGCAGTCGCAGTTACCTCTAGTCCTGCTACAAGCCATGGCAGGGAACCACAGAATCATGCCAAGTCCACCACAGCTCTTTCCTGCTCATGCTCAGAGGTATGTGGGGAGAATCAAAGTGCTAAATGCTGTGCCTAGTTATGCCTAATCAGAGTCTATCCAGAAGGGCAACCAGAGAAGGCAGTAAAAATGTATGCCATCATTGACGATCAGAGCAATCGATCCCTAGCTGGACCTAAATTCTTTGAAGCCTTTAGAATCAAGGAACCAGCAACACCCTACACTCTGAATACTTGCACTTGCTCGGGGCGCATAGAAACTAGTGGCAGAAGAGCACAAGGTTTCATTGCTTCTCCTATCAACGAAGACGTAGAAATACCCCTACCTACGCTAATCGAATGCGATCAAATACCCGACCAAAGTGATGAGATCCTTACCCCGGAAGCTGCACTCCACCAACCACACTTAAGGCACTTAACCAGTGTTATCCCACCTATGGACACAGACACTGAAATCCTACTTCTGCTCGGCAGAGACAATTTGAGGATATATAAGGTTCGCCAACAATGTAATGGTCCTGACTATGCTCCCTATGCCCAGAGACTCGACTTGGTGTGGGTAGTCATAGGAAATATATGCTTGGACCGAACAGGAGTCTATTCCTTTAAGACCTACGTATGCCAGGATGGACGCACTACTTTCTGCAAACCATGCCCTCGTCACTGTGAGGTGAAAGAGAAACCTCCAGATCCCTTACAGCTGCCTGATGTCATCCCTTCTCCCTAAACAGATGACTTGGGAAGATCGGTGTTTCGTAACACTAAGGATGACAACAATGTAGCCCCATCTATGGAAGACAAGGAATTTGTCAGGATAAGTGAGTTCCTTAAGGATGAGACTAATCACTGGGTCTTTCCCCTACCCTTCCGAGCTACCAGGGTAATGCTCCAGAACAATTGTGACCAACCTTGTCCAGATTCAACTCTCTCCAGCGCACACTAAGCAACAAACCGGAGATGAAAGAACACATCATCAACTTTATGGGCAAAATATTCCATTATTCCATAACAACCATGCGGAGCCAGCGCCTCCCTTAAAGGTAAAAGAGGAGTGCTGGTACTTGCCCTCATTTGGAGTATATCACCTGCGGAAACCTAAGAAAATTAGAGTTGTCTTTGATTCAAGCGCCAAACACCAAGGTGTATCTCTCAATGATGTCCTCTTCACAGGTCCTAATCTGACAAAAAAACTAGTAGGAGTGTTGATGAGGTTGAGGAAAGAGTCCATTGCCATCACCGCCGACATTGAACAGATGTTCCACTGTTTCATAGTCAGAGAGGACCACATGAATTTCCTCAGGTTCCTGTGGTACAAGGACAATGACCACAGCAAAGAGATGGTGGAGTATCGCATGAGGGTGCACATATTCGGGAACAGCCCTTCACCCGCAGTGGCAACCTATGGTCTGCGGAGAACTGCACTAGGAGAGTCTATGTATGGAACAGACGACAGAGACTTTGTAGAGAAAGACTTCTACGTAGATGATGGACTAAAATCTCTACCCACAGAAGAAGCGGCAATCGGCCTACTTAAAAGGACCCAAGGTATGGTGTACCGAGCCAAGCTTAGACTGCACAAAATTGCTTCAAGCCTTTGAGTCAAGTGACCACGCACCTGGATTCAAGGACATAGACCTCGGTTCAGACCATCTGCCTGTGCAGAGAAGCTTAGGCCTGAGGTGGAACCTGTCAGACGACGCCTTCGGTTTCCAAATCAACTGTGCAGACAAACTATTCACTAAACATGGTGTCCTGTCAGTGATAAATAGCTTATACAATCCACTGGGATTCATAGCACGAATTACCATACAAGGTAAATCCCTTCTGAGACAGCTTTCTGAAACCGTCAAAGACTGGGATGCACCACCCCCTCCTGATAAGGAACCAAAATGGGAAACCTGGAAGCAGTTTTTGTGTGCCTTGGATAAAATCCACATACCGAGATGCTGCGCTGGAATCTCACTTGCTGCTAGCACTAGGACGGAACTCCATGTGTTCTTGGATGCATCCACAGAGGCCATTGCAGCTATTGCCTACCTGAAGGTGACGGGATCCGACAATCGAGATCATGATGGGTTCGTTTTCGGCAAGGTTAAGTTGGCTCCCAAAGCCTGGCCACATTATTCCCAGGCTTGAACTCTGTCGGACCGTGCTTGCAGTAGGATTCGCAGACTTTATACAGCATGAGCTGGACACCGATATAGATGATGTACAATACTATAAGTGACAGTAAAGTCGTCTTAGGTTACATTTACAACTAAACAAGGTGCTTCTATGTGTACGTCAGTAACCGCACCGAGAGAATAAGGTCTTCCAAACCTGAACAGTGGCACTATATCCCATCTAAACTTAATCCAGCTGACCATTCCACTAGGCCTATGTCTATAATTTTTTTGCTAACTCTTCCTGGCTTTCAGGTCCAAAGTTTCTGCTGGAACAGAAGGGAAGTGAATGTTTCCAGGAAGTCTTCAGCATCCAGGATCCGGATGATGATACAGAAGTCCGCTCCGAGGTCAGTGCTCTGGCCACAAACGCTAAATCAACCTCCACCCTCGGTTGTCAGCCCTTCGAACATTTCTCCAATTGGATGAAACTTGTCAAGACTTTCGCAAGGTTAGTCCACATTGCGAGATAATATCACAACTCACATGGAGACAAAGACTGTCATGGTTGGCACGTCTGCCAAAAACCACTCTCTGCTGAGGATATTTCTCACTGCGAGTCCTTTATAATACTTTATGTCCAGCAGAGTGTATTCAGTACCGAATGGGAATGCTTTCAGTCTGTCCAGGAGGCCTATAGTAAACATCTACAATAGTATACTTTCTGTTCTTCTCTCTTTGTATTCTTACCCAAACAGTTTCTGCAGAGCTAGCATTCAATGAAGCTAGGATCTTTGTGGAGATATATATGTTTTCCTAACATGCAATGCAACACCTCCTCCCCTCTTGTTAATCCTGTTTCTAATAAATAAGTTGCAGCCTTTAAGGTTGGTATTTAGTGATCAGCGAGTGTACTCGTTGCTCGGGTTTTCCCGCGCACGCTCAGGTGACCTCCGAGTATTTGTTATTGCTCGGAGCAGGGCCGGGCTGAGCATCGGGAACTTCGGACAATTGCCAGAAGGGCCGGTGCTTGTAGTGGGCCGCTCGATCGGCGCATGCTGGCTGAGTGGCAAGTACCAGCATCAGAGAACAGTGGCAGAGAACAGCAGCACGCAAGCTGAAAGGTAATAACTGCCTGCGAAACTGCTTCCCTAGCTTTCACTGGAAGCACAGAGTCAGCGCAGTGACATTATCTCCTGCTCTGATCTCTCTGCTTTCATTCCCAGCAGAGAAGGTGAGCCCAGGGGAGGTGCCGGGACAGAGCTGCTGTGACCAGGAGAACCTGAAGAGCTGCACATGAACATCAGCCTGCTCTGCACCACAGAAGTGTGTGTGTGTGTGTGTGTGTAGTCTGTGAGTGTGTAATACATGAGTGTATGGTATCTTCTAGTGTGTGTAATGTGTGTGCGGTATCTGTAGTATAATACTTGTGTGTGCAGTATCTGTAGTGTGTGTGTGTAATGTGTGTGCGGTATCTGTAGTGTGTGTAATGTGTGTGCGGTATCTGTAGTGTGTGTAATGTGTGTGAGTTATCTGTAGTGTGTGTGTAATGTGTGTGCGGTATCTGTAGTGTGTGTGTGTAATGTGTGTGCGGTATCTGTAGTGTGTGTAATGTGTGTGCGGTGTCTGTAGTGTGTGCGGTATCTGTAGTGTGTGTAATGTGTGTGCGGTATCTGTAGTGAAATACTTGTGTGTGCGGTATCTGTAGTGTGTGTGTAATGTGTGTACGGTAACTAGTATGTGTAATGTGTGTGCGGTATCTGTAGTGTGTGTGTAATGTGTGTGCGGTATCTAGTGTGTGTAATGTGTGTGCGGTATCTGTAGTGTAATACTTGTGTATGCGGTATCTGTAGTGTGTGTGTTTAATGTGTGTGCGGTATCTGTAGTGTGGGTAATGTGTGTGAGTTATCTGTAGTGTGAGTGTGTAATGTGTGTGCGGTATCTGTAGTGTGTGTAATGTGTGCGGTATCTGTAGTGTAATACTTGTGTGTGTGGTATCTGTAGTGTGTGTATAATGTGTGTGCGGTATCTGTAGTGTAATACTTGTGTGTGCGGTATCTGTAGTGTGTGTGTGTAATGTGTGTGCGGTATCTGTAGTGTAATACTTGTGTGTGAGGTATCTGTATGTGTGTAATGTGTGTGCGGTATCTGTAGTGTAATACTTGTTTGTGCAGTATCTGTAGTGTGTATGTAATGTGTGTGGTATCTGTAGTGTTTGCGTGTGTGTAATACTTGTGTGTTTGTGTGTAATACATGTGTGTGTAATACTTTGTGTGTGTGTGTGTGTGATAATGAGTAATGTGTACGTTATGAGCCTGTGTTGTCCACCATGTGTGCTGTGTACATGTATGATGTGTGTGTCTGTGTGACTATATCAGGTGTATGTAATGAGCCTGTGTTGTCCACCATGTGTGCTGTGTACATGTATGATGTGTGTAACTATATGATGTGTATGTAATGAGCCTGTGTTGTCCAGCATGTGTGCTGTGTACATATATGTGTGTGTCTGTGTGACTATTTGATGTGTATGTAATGAGGTTGTGTTGTCCAGCATGTGTGCGGTGTACATCATATATGAAGTGTATGTAATTCATTGTATGTGGGCTGGAGAATTTTTTTTGTGCCAGGGCTGCTTTTTGGTCCTAGTCCGGCCCTGGCTCGGAAATATAGTTTTCATCACCTCAAAATCATGCAACTGAGGTGATGAAAACTGTATCTCCGAGCAATAACAAATACTCCGAGGTCACCCGAGCGGTTTCCGCACTTTGGCGGTTTCCTATCGAGAATACGTATATATAAAATGATGGTGGATTCAAGAATTTCTACAAACCTGCACATGTCACAACATGGTCTGGGTGGAATTTAATCCACTTGTTTATATATGGACTGTCTGAGGCACTGACGCAACCCATAGACCATGACGGATGTGGATGTTATGCATAGTGCAGACAGTCCATGGTGAGCGGTGTCACCTGCAGACGGAAAGTGACGTCAGCGGTCCACGATACACCGCTTGCATTACAGTCAAACTAGCGCAATGCAACCAGAAGGACGCATGCGCTCTGAATCTCCAGTGGTGAGACACTCGATGACCGGAAGTGACGCCGGCGGTCTATGATGTACCGCTTGCGTTCCAGTTACCAGTCGCGATGAAGCCAGGTGGCGCATGCGCCTTGTATCCCGTAAGCGAAGAGTGTCGGCGCCCGGAAATGTGACGCCTCAGTGCACCTATTTAAGGCTATGCTCATTTTGTCACCATCCCCTGATGAATCTATGTGAAGAAACGCGTCGGGAGACAATATGATATCAAGGAACCGTGCAACAATATGAGAATGAAGATTGCCGGTGACGATTATGCCTGAACTGAAGGGTTTTCCCAGAGAAATATCCTGTGGACCCAGATGAGTACACATGGTTCACGCAAAGCATATTCAATCCACTATTTGAACACATGCTATGATCTGACTGGCATTGATGTATTCGGAGTATATAGTGGTATGAGGCTGCGTGATTGAGATGTGATTGATGGGACATCTCAGAAATATGTAGATGAGCATGCTTACTGTATACCACTAAATGATTTGAAGGATAATGTTCATGAGAGTGAACGATAGTAATATATTTAGGATATTAGATTGGTCTCATTTGGCAATATTCTGATATGCCATGATAAAAGATGTGTTTTCTGACGTGAACCGTACATCTAAATGGTATTGTAATCAAGGCCATGATGGTATATTGGGCTTGTACCTAATGAAACAAGAATATCGTGACATGGATAGCAAGTAATATAAGGAATATGAATATACAGTAGGGAACCCAATTATTGAGACAATCTCTTAGTGACATTCCGAATAAGGAATAAGCCCCTAGTTATACATTTAGTGGTATCTTTTCTTTTATACTGCCATTTTGTATTTTTTTCACTATTTATGCACTTAGCACTTTTTTACACAGCACTTTACGTATATGTATGGTACTTTTAAAAATAACTTAGTAAAAGCTATGTTTTAATCTTTGAATTGATATCCGTTGCTACCCCTTCGGGAAAACCTGAGCAATGAGTACACTCGCTCATCACTATTGGTATTCCAATCTTGTGTATCATCCCATCAAGTTTCAGTGATGCCTATGACATCATATCTCCCTTTCTGTGTTAGCAGCTCCAATTTTCCTTGTTTGTTTCCTGTGCTCTGTGCATTTTATATAGACTCATTTTAGTTTGCAGTCAGTTTCTCTTGCTCCTCTATTTTCATTCAGAATTTGTTGTTTTTGTTCTTTATTTGCACTTCTAATAGCATGATTCTCAAAATAATTAATTAGCTGCATAATTTTTCTTGGCGGTATATTTCCCATCCCAAATTGCTCTAGTTTAAAGCTCTCCGGAGGAGTGTAGCAAGGCATCTACCCAATATGTTGTTTCCTGTTCATAAGTTGCAACCCATCTCTAGCAAGGAGCCTATCATACAGGTAATTCACTCCATGGCCAAGAAACCAAAAATATTGCTTATGGCACCAATTACGTAGTTTGTTGTTCACCTGTACAATACTTTTCAATGTCCTTGGTCCATGTCCACTGGGAGGATGGATGAGAAGTCGACCTACACTCCCAGTTCCTTCACTTTCCGGCCTGGGTCTTCAAAATCTCTGCATATAGTTTCCAGGTCCTTTATTGCTGTATCATTTGTTCCTACGTGTATTAGCAGGCATTGGTAGTCGTCTGTAGCACTGAAGAACATTGATACTCTGTCAGACACATCTTTAATTTTGGCACCTGAAAGACAGCACAATTCTCGTGAGGTAATGTCCGGTCAGCAGATAGTGGCTTCTGTTCCTCTCAGTAGGGAATCCCCAACGACCAACAATCTCTTTTCTTTCTTCACCACAAAGCTTCTTTTTCTCCCCTCAAGAGGCTTCTGATTTGGAGTGTTCTTTGTGGGCAAATCATTTTTTTATGTACATCTTCATAGTTGTCCTGCATGAAAGCCTGGCAGCGGTTCTTCAGCGGTATGAGTGCTGACTGCCTTCTCATCCTCCTGCTTCTTTGGTCACATGCTTCAATATCAGTGTTGGTCTTTGTATGTAAATGTATTTTCAGTAACAGTGCAGTCATCTCCTGAGGTTCTCCTGTACCCACAATAAGGGTTCCATACCGAAGTTGTAATCATGGTTACCTGGTCAGGGGCCAACTCAGGAGTGTTGCCCCCCCCGAGCTGAACCCCTAGCTACGCCTCTGGTTCAAGCCTAATGTCTCTGTACCCAAGAACTGTAACCATTGCCTTCAAGCCATTAAAGTCTTCACCTCCATCAAGGTTCAGTGTATCTGAACATCACTAATGTATACATCGCAAATGTCAATGTGCCCCCAAAAATTCACAGCCAGTCCAGGTATAATTGGAAAGTGATGAAATGCTGCAATAATATATGCAAATTGCCTCTGCTGAAAAAAAGAGGACTTAACTCTATAGCGCCACCTATTGGAAGTAGCGATCCTACAAGTCACAATCAACCCTCTAACGAGTCGTGCAATATGACTTAGGATAAAAGCCAAATCAGTATCTCAATTCGCAGACACGGTGTTTTGGGCTGTTGGCCCTCGTCAGTGCGAAGCATGAGAACTAATTTGGCTAGGTGAGAGGCTCTGGACTGGGGTCTAAGGGGTAACGTTTCTCCTTCCTTATGGAGAGTGACATACCAGCTGGCTTGTCAAGGTAAGGAGGCTTATTCGCCGTGCAATGCTCCTCTGGGAATTTAAATATGCAAATTGCCTCTGTTGAAAAAAAGAGGACTTAACTCTATAGCGCCACCTATTGGAAGTAGTGATCCTACAAGTCACAATCAACCCTTTAACGAGTCGTGCAATATGACTTAGGATAAAAGCCAAATCAGTATCTCAATTCGCAGACACGGTGTTTCGGGCTGTTGGCCCTCGTCAGTGCGAAGCATGAGAACTGATTTGGCTAGGTGAGAGGCTCTGGACTGCGGTCTAAGGGGTATCGTTTCTCCTTATGGAGAGTGACATACCAGCTGGCTTGTCAAGGTAAGGTAAGGAGCCAAATCAGTTCTCATGCTTCGCACATATTGCACGACTCGTTAAAGGGTTGATTGTGACTTGTAGGATCGCTACTTCCAATAGGTGGCGCTATAGAGTTAAGTCCTCTTTTTTTCAGCAGAGGCAATTTGCATATTTAAATTCCCAGAGGAGCATTGCACGGCGAATAAGCCTCCTTACCTTGACAAGCCAGCTGGTATGTCACTCTCCATAAGGAGAAACGTTACCCCTTAGACCCCAGTCCAGAGCCTCTCACCTAGTCAAATCAGTTCTCATGCTTCGCACTGACGAGGGCCAACAGCCTGAAACACCGTGTCTGCGAATTGAGATACTGATTTGGCTTTTATCCTAAGTCATATCGCACGACTCGTTAAAGGGTTGATTGTGACTTGTAGGATCGCTACTTCCAACAGGTGGCGCTATAGAGTTAAGTCCTCTTTTTTTCAGCAGAGGCAATTTGCAATAATGTAGGCATCAAATGTACTATAGAAATAAATCTAGTTAATAATTTATTAGCCTAAATGTATAGGTAATAAAATAGTGGCATGCAAAGTTATCAGCAGATATATGTGGAGTGCCGGGGCATCCAAGCATCACATCTGTCAGTCATTTTGTGGAGTCACAATAGAGATCTTACATCCTAAATAGTTTTATTGTAATTTTCTTTCAATATCCTTCATCAAATTCAATTACATATCATTTCTTCATATTACGTAAGATTTTGGAATGAGGATTATAGAACACGAGCAGCACATGTCATCAGTGCATTTTGACTTAGAATCCAACCTCTATTTAGAGGATTTCATTAACAGGGGGAACTTATGATTAATGTGCTAAGAATTATGTATGTTGTTAGACAGCGGAGCATTAATGTGTTGACATATAGTAGTGAATGCATGGCGCCTTGTTCCTAATATTTAGACAAAACTATACAGTACACTAGAAGTAAGGTTTTTTTTATGCTGATTGCTCTGTATGGCTGTAAAAAAAAACTCTGCTTGCTGTGATTTTTAGGACTTTCCTACTCCAACATCACCAACTAAAAATCCTGAACCTGAAATCATAAAATTGTCAAATTTTTCATGGAGAATATTTCACTAACACACTAACAAAGAAAATGCATGGCCCTTGTGTAGAACCCTAAGAATTACAACACTGAACCCTTGAATTATCCTCTTCTATGTCTTCATTCTAGTTGCTAAAAATTATCATTTTGGCCATTTTGTTACATCTCCTGTAAAAGTTTGAGTTCAACACATACGGCCATCAGAATAGCTTCTACAGAGATTGTCTTACAGACTTCCAGACTGTAATTAGGCAGTAATACAGAAAGATTGATGACAACATGTGTAGCACCAGGAATATTAGTTACCACCAGGTACAGAATGGGGCTGAAATTCAGTCCTGACATTTGAAATCACATGGGTCCATGGTGTCCCCGTCCCCAATAACTAGATGGGATATATTACTAATATTGCCCTGGATGGAGGAAAGGAAGATTTACTACAAGACCAATTTCTAATGATACCTGTGGCCTGCTGGGGTAAGTGACAGAGGCAGTGACTTTGTGCTCTGTCACAACTGTTAACAGTATGGGTGTCTTGAGAACATTGATTCTGTTAACAAAGTAGCACACAAGGTGGCCCATGACCGCACAGGCCCTTCTGGCATTTGCCAGAATTGCCAAATGGCCAGTCCGGCCCTGGTTACCACCCAGATTTAAAAAAACAGAAACTGTGTAACAGGAAAAAATAGAATTGTTTTTAAGAAATTGCTTGGTGAAAACAAGGTAACAAGTAGACATTTATAGCCATTTTTTTAAAAAGAGAAATGTTTGCTAAAGGGGTTGTCCAGTCAAAATCGATAAGTCTGCAGTCACTCTGTGTGACTGCAGACTTATGAATCCCCCCAGCGCACACACTGTGCACTGTGAGGAGTCACCGGTTTCTGACCCGGGCTTGGAGGGTATGTATGAGTTATACATACTCCCGACCAGTGGGTGCAGCTTCGCTTCCATATGCTTCCATACACTAATAGGCTACACCCACTGGATGAGCGCATCACTAGGCGAGGCAGGGCCTCGCCCTATACACGTGTATGGAGTGAGGCCACATCCACCAGACGTCTTCTGCCCGGGAGTATGTGTAATGCATACATACCCTCTGGTCCTGTGTCAGAAACTGGCGAATCTCCGCAGTGCACAGTGCTTACGCTGGGGGGATTCATAAATCTGCAGTTACACAGAGTGACTGCAGACTTATCAATTTGGTCCAGACAATCTCTTTAATCTTTTGCAGACCACACCTTGACTTTATACATCAGGGCTATTAAGAAATAGTACAGTCCTGCAAGAATGTACAAATAACTGTTGCATGAGAATGTGAAATAAAGGAAAAAAACCTGGCACCATCAACCAACTTTCCCCTCCAAGCAGCAGACATTCCCGAAAAAAATTCAGCTAACAAGACATTGGGTGTGAATAGTAACACAATAGGCTTCACATAGAAGATGGATGAACAGTGCCCGTTGAAGCGCCAGATGGCGATGACCAATCGACGTCCTGTAAGGATTCCATTCACCCCGTAACCCCAATGTTTTAACTTTGTCAAATAAAGAGAAGACATTTTAAGGACGGTGTGTGCAACAGTTTTTTTCCATTTTCTGTGTGTTGCATGAGAATTGCTACAATTTAACAAAAACTATCATTCAGTATAAATCTCTGCTTATATAATGCACACTGGGTTACTGCTACTTCTCGATCATTTCCAGGTGACAATTAAAAATGTAAAATTGTCTACAAAGTTGACTAAGCTTGATCATTAGCAGGGGTTAGCATAGCTTTTACCTATTAAAACAAAACGTTTGCCGTAATAATTTTATACCTGCTTCTAGATCTGAGTTTCCAAAACTTCAGTCCTCATGGCCCCCCAACACATCATTTGTTTTCAGGATTTCCTTACTATTGCACAGGCGATAGAAGTATCATCAAGATATCACAAACTGCGCAATACTAAGAAAATCCTGAAAACGTGATCTGTTGGGGGCAGGAGTTTTGGGACGGGAGTTTTTAAAACAGTGTTGTAGATGAACCATTTTTGAAGAAGACACATAATAAATTATGAAAAGAAGAAAAAATTGTCTATGCTGTTTGCCAGTCTGTAAAATGCTCTATAGCTTTTACACTATTGCACAGATTTTTTTTATGGTCATTTGCTTCCTAAATGCAAAACAAATCAACTTTCTAAATAGTCTTTAAAGGGAACCTATCGTATTGGATAACCCTATTAACCTACATATATGATGATAGACAGATGCCTGGCTGCCATATTGAAATTGTAGCATTCAAGAGAAAATAAACTTTATTCCTCTTGGGAGCCGCCGGCTGTTAGCCATACAAATATGTCCATTTGCCGACAGTGATCACTCATCATGTTGGTGGTGTCTGTTAGTCAAAATGCCTGGGTGTAATTACAATCTCAGCTCACAGTGCAGTGGATGTTGACTGTGGCCATGCCGGTATGGCTGAAAAATTAAATGTTCATTCACGGTTCTAATTCATTGACAAATACAAAATATCTGCCAAGAGTGAATAGATGCTTCGGCAACTGTTCTGTACAGCAGCGTCACTCAGAACACCTCTTCCCCAAATGAACTTGATGGATATTAACCAGACTGACTATGCAACTACTCTTAGAAATAGTCATATTTATATGAAAAAGATATTTAGAAAATGTTGCAAATACAGTGTGTATAAAATGGTTCAAGTCGGTAGGATTTCCTGACTCATAAGGTTACATGCTAGCTAGACACCGCCATGTTGTAGTCAAAGGCCCAGATTTCCATCCTGAAATATCCAAAGAACCTGTAATCATCATAAAACAAATGAACCTATAAATTGTCTCCCATGTACATATCCACCATTTATATTAATCTTCATTTGATGCTTTTACGCGCTAATATTGTTTGTTGAGCGCCGGCCCCATTTTCAGGTAAATCACAAAAGCTCTCAGTACGTTTTCATTTGAGTACTCCATGCTGTTTCATGCATTTCAGGAAATACAATCATGTTCATTGAAATATCTATGTATGCCACTAATACCATACAATTATTGACATAAAGTAATTGCTTCTGTGCGCTGAGATGTCAGTCAATATGTTATACAAGAGTAAACGGCTTCAATAGAATATAATGTGATGTGATTTCCGCTGTGCTCGTTACTATGTTTTAGTTATTTAAGGCCATAGTTACAGGAAGCTTGAGTTAAAGCCTAAGTGATGACTTATACAAAACCACTGACATAAGGTTAATATCCGAGGAGCATTGTATACAGCCAGACTAAGGCACTTATTTGTAAAACCCAGTAAAACTTATGTAGCAAAGGGAAGAAAATTCCTCAGTTTGTCCCTGGATAATTTTATGGGCCAGGTCGTGAAAGACCGGACAAGAGATGATGTTCTGTTGGATTTGGTCATTTCTAATAATGCCAAGCTAATTGAAAATGTTGATGTTGAAAACCAAATCATTTAATTAAGCATACACTGTAAAAAACATACTCAGGTGAGGAAAGTATAAGTGTTTTTATTTTAACAAAGGCATACAGTCAGATTGAGAAGGGCAAAGAGAAAAAACACAGCACCAGATGATTTCCATAAAAACTAAAATTTTGTCTTTTTATTTAAACCATAGCTTCTAAAAAGTTAAAAGCATGCGTGTCATTAAATGTCAAAGGGCAAACATCCCCCGCATGATTGACGCATTTCAGACTTTATGTCCTAAAGGTACCGTCACATTAAGCGACGCTGCAGTGATATCGACAACGATGCTGATCGCTGCAGCGTCGCTGTGTGGTCGCTGGAGAGCTGTCACACAAACGACGATGCCGAAGTCCCCGGGTAACCAGGGTAACCATCGGGTTACTAAGCGCAGGGCCGCGCTTAGTAACCCGATGTTTACCCTGGTTACCAGTGTAAATGTAAAAAAAACCAAACACTACATACTTACATTGCCGTGTCTGTCACGTCCCTCGCCTTCAGCTTCCCTGCACTGTGTAAGTGCCGGCTCTAAGCACAACGGTGACGTCACCGCTGTGCTTTGCTTTAAGGCTGGCACTGACACATTCAGTGCAGGAAGGTCTGAGCAGCAGCGCGGACGCCGGGGGACGTGACAGACATCAGAGGGTGAGTATGTAGTGTTTTTTTTTTTTACTTTTACAATGGTAACCAGGGTAAATATCGGGTTACTAAGCGCGGCCCTGCGCTTAGTAACCCGATATTTACCCTGGTTACCATTGTAAAACATTGCTGGCATCGTTGCCAGTTCTGGACTTTCAGCAACGACCAGCGATATCACAGCAGGATCCAGATCGCTGCTGCGTGTCAAACACAACGATATCGCTATCCAGGACGCTGCAACGTCACGGATCGCTATCGTTATCGTTGCAAAGTCGTTTAGTGTGAAGGTACCTTTACTCATAGGCATCTAAAAGATTCCAGCCACATTGAAGCTGGCACCTGTGGTCCTGTGATACTCTGGTGAGCTCCGAGCTAATTCCTTTCCCCCTTTCCTCTGTTGAGATAGAGAAGGGGTTATTCCTATACAGTGGGGAAAATAAGTATTTGATACATTGTCAATTTTGTAAGTTTTCCCACCTAACAAGAATGGAGAGGATTGTATTTTTTATCGTAGGTATACTTCAACTGTGAGAGACAGAATCTAAACATAAAAAACAAAAAAAATCATATTGCATATTATTTTTTTCCATGAAATTAGTATTTGCTCACCTACCAACCAGCAAGAATTCTGTCTCTCACAGACCTGTTAGTGTTTTTAAGAAGCCATCCTGCTCTGCACTCATTACCTCTATTAATTGCACCTGTTTTAACTTGTTACCTGTATAAAAGACACCTGTCCACACACTCAATCAATTATACCTCTCCACCTTGGCCAAAACCAAAGAGCTGTCAAAGGACACAAGGTACAAAATAATAGATCTGCACATGGCCGGAATGGGCTACAAGATGACAGGCAAGTAGTTTGGTGAGAATGCAACAACTGTTGGCACAATTATTAGAAAATTGAAGAAACACAAGATGTCTGTCAATGTTCTTCTGTCAGGGGCTCCATGCAAGATCTTGCAACTTAGGGTAAGGATGATTCTGAGAAAGATGAGCAACATGGGAGGACCTGGTAAATGATCTGAAGAGAGCTGGGACCACAGTCTCAAACATTTCGTTAGTAACACTAAGATGTTCTAGATTTAAATCCTGCAGGACACGCAAAGTCCCCCTGCTCATGCTAGCACATATCCAGGCACGTTTAAAGTTCACCAATGACTATCTGGATGATCCAAAAGAAGCATTGGAAAAGATCATGTGGCAAGATGAGACCAAAATAGAACTTTTTGGTATCAACGCCACTCGCCATGTTTGAAGGAAGTAGGATGAGTACAATCCCAAGAACACCATCCCAACTGTGAAGCTTGGTGGGGGAAACATCATACTTTGAGGGCGCTCTTCTGCAAAGGGGACAGGACAAGTGCACTGTATTAAAGGGAGGATGGATGGGGTCATGTTTTGCGAGATTTTGGCCAACAACCTCCTTCCCCAGTAAGAGCATTGAAGATCGGTCCTGGGTTTCCAGCATGACAATGACCCAAAACACACAGCCATGGCAACTAAGGAGTGGCTCCATAAGAAGCATTTCAAGGTCCTGAGTGGCCTAGTCAGTCTCCAGACCTGAACCTGATAGAAAATCTTTAGAGGGAGCTGAAACTCAATGTTATCCAGCGACAGCACTGAAATCTGAAAGATCTGGAGAAGATCTGTATGGAGGAGTGGGCCAAAATGCCTGCTGCAGTGTGTGCAAACTTGGTCAAGAACTACAGGAAACTACATTGCAAACAAAAGTTTTTATGTACCAAAGTTCTATTTTTTATTGTATTAAATACTTAGTTCATGCAATAAAATGCAAATTAAAGGGAACCTGTCACCCCCCCAGGCATTTGAAACTAAAAGAGCCACCTTGTGCAGTAGTAATGCTGCATTCTGACAAGGTGGCTCTTTTAGTTATTGGTGCTGTAACTGCAAAAATAATCAGTTTTGAAGTTTGTCCCAAATACCTTTCTTCATTCCTGGACGCAGGCGTTTCCCCCCTGCTGCTGACGCCACACAGCCGTCACTCAAATCTTCTTGGCGCCGGGCGCCGCCTCCTCAGCGCTGTTTTGAAATGAGCCGGCACCTGCGCACTTTTCTCCTGCCTTGGGCAGGCGCACTGAGCACTGCCTGTCCTCTGTCTGACTGCGCCTGTGCGGCCGCCCTGCCTGTGAATCCCCACCCTGCAGTGAGAATAAATCAGAAGACACTGTGGGGCTGGGATTCACAGGCAGGGCGGCCGCAGAGGCGCAGTCAGCTAGACTGCATATGAGGACAGAGGACGGGCCGCGCTCACTGCGTCTGCCCAAGGCAGGAGAAAAGAGCGCAGGCACCGGCTCATTTCAAAACAGCGCTGAGAAGGCGGCGCCCGGCGCCAAGAAGACTTGAGTGACGGCTGTGTGGCGTCTGCAGTAGGGGGGAAAAGCCTACCTCCAGGACTGAAGAAAGGTATTTGGGACTAATTACAAAACGGATTATTTCTGCAGTTACAGCACCAATAACTAAATGGGCCACCTTGTCAGAATGCAGCATTACTGCTGCACAAGGTGGCTCTTTTAGTTTCAAACGCCTGGGGGGGGTGACAGGTTCCCTTTAATTATGTAAAAATCACACACTGTGATTTTCTGGATTTTTTTTAAGATTCTGCCTCTCACAGTTGAAGTGTAGCTACAATAAATATTACAGACCTCTCCATACTTTGTAGGCCAGAAAACGTAGACAGCGTATCAAATACTTACTTTCCCATTGTAGGTAACCTATTGGTAACACGTGTAGACAGCAACAATTAAACCTCAAATGGCTTACACCCACAGTTAGAAAGGTGATATATGACAAAAAAGGGCATTCAAAATATATAAATCTGAGGGTCAACCCCAGCCTTTAACAATTATAAAGAGCTTAACCCTTTAACAATTCTCGTTTTTTTCCTCCCCTTCTTCCAAGAGCCATAACTTTATTGTTTTTTGCAGAACGAGTTGTACTTTTGAATGACCTCATTCCTTTTATTATGTGATTCACTGGAAAGCAGGGTAAAAATTCCAAATGTATTGAAATTGCACTGAAAGTGTAATTCCACAATTGTTTTTTTGTTCTTTGTTTTATTACAATGTTCACTATACAGTGTATAATGTTTGGGCACCCCTGAGCAAAATTACTGTTATTGTGAACAGTTAAACAAGTTGAAGATGAAATGATCTCTAAAAGGTCTAAAGTTAAAGATGATATATTTACTTTGCGTTTTAGGCCAAAAAAATATTTTCATCTTTTACATTTTAAAAATTACAAAAATGAAAATGGGCCCATGCAAATGTTAGAGCACTCTTGAAGATTTGTGTGTTCAGATAACTTTGACCAATGTTTCAGACCTTAATTAGCTTGTTAGGATTACGTCTTGATCACTTTCCTCATTGTGAAAGGCCATGTGATGCAAATTTCACAGTTTTATAAAAACCCAGCCTCCTCTAACCTTGTGCCAAAAAACAGTAGCCATGGGTTCTTCTAAGCAGCTGCCTAGCACTCTGAAAATAAAAATGTTGGAGGCCCACAAAGCCGGAAAAGGCTATACGAAGATAGTAAAGCATTTGCCCTTTCCTCAGTTAGAAATGTAATCAAGAAATGGCAGTTAACAGGAAAATTGTAGGTCAAGACAAGGTCTGGAAGACCAAGCAAAAATTTCAGTAAGAGCTGCTCGTAAGATCACTAGCAAGACAAGTCAGACCCCTCGCTTGACTGCAAAAGACATTCAGAAAGATTTGGAGTTGTGGTACATTGTTATACTGTTCAGAGACACATGCACAAATATGGCCTTCATGGAAGTCATCAGAAGAAAACCTTGCCTGGGTCCTCACTATAAAATTCAGCATCAGAGTTATGCAAAAGAGCATCTAAACAATCCTAATACATTTTACAAACAAGTTCTGTGGACCTGTTACGGCCACACTAAAGCTGTGTCATCATCTTAATTGTCTGTTGCCAAATTGTATATCAGAGAGATTTACGTGCACGCGGAGAAAAACTACTAGTGATTGAACAGAAAATCTGATTTATTCCAGCAAAATTACATTCTTATATAGATTATCACTTATCATATTGATCATTGGTAAAACCTACTAATTTCTCCTCCCTCAAGAGGGGTTTAATCAATATTCATCAGCTTTTATGATTATGTTTTTCTCCTAAGCATTACTTCATTCTTTATTAATATAAAGTTGACAGGCTATCATATCAAAGTCTACATAAGTGTTCTAAAACTACTGACAGATATGATTTGTAGCACGTAAACACATAATCAGTCCTCTTGATTCATAATGTTCATATAAGCGTCCATTTGTACATATGCATTCGTTTTGGATATCTTCACTCAAATACATATATATACAGACCGATAAGGTAAAATAGAACTCTTTGGCCACAATGATCAAAAGTATGTGTGGAGAAAAAGGGCACAGAATTTCAGGAAAAGAACATCTTGCCAACCATTTAGCATGGGGATGGATCAATCTTGCTTTGGGATTGTGTTGCAGCCAATGGCACTGGGGACATTTCATGGGTAGATGAAAGAATGGATTGAATGAAATTTCAACAAATTCTTGATGTAAACATAACACCATCTGTAAAAAACACACATCAATATCCACAATAGACTACCTCAAAAGGTGCAAGCTGAAGGTTTTCCAATGGTCTTCACAGTCCCCTGATCTGAACGTCATTGAAAATCTGTGGCTAGACCTCAATATAGCAGTGCATGCAAGACGACGCAGGAATCTCACAGAACTAGAAGAATTTTCCAAGGAAGAATGGATGAAAATCCCTGAAACAAGAATCAAAAGAGTCTGGCTGCCAAAAAAGCGTTTACAAGCTGTGATACTTGCAAAAGAGGGTGCTACTAGGTGATAATCATGCAGGGTGCCCAAACTTTTGCATCGGCCCATTTTCCTTTTTGTAATTTTTAAAATGGAAAAATTGAAAATATATACAGTACATATTTGCCTAAAATACAAAGAAAAAATGTGTCGTCTTTAACTTTAGACCTTTTAGAGATAGTTGTATCTTCAACTTGCTTAACTGTTATACTTATAGAAAATAAAGCTAGCTCCAAATTAAGGTGCATAGTGCGTTAACGTGCCATAAAAAGTGGTAAGCATGATCAATACGTTTTAAATCAGATGCATAGACTTGGGCAAGGTTCAGAGACAGTCAAAGGTTGTCGTGCAAGCCTGCATCAATGTTATGTGTATTGGGAAAATAATCCATCCCTATTTTTTCCAACTTCTCATCACATGAGAGGCCTTCCATCCCTTGTAATATTCTAGTGGCCCCCTCGAAATGACTCTAACTTCTGAATATCCTATTTAAAATGTGGAGCCCAAAATTGGATTCCATATTGTAGATGTGGCCTCACAAGTGATTTATAGAGGGGTCACAATACGTTGGGATTGTGGGATTTTATCTCTTTTGTTCATACACTCTAAAACCTTGTTTACTTTTGAGGCTGCTGCTTGATATTGAGTATTGCTACTCATCTTGCTTCTAACCAAGTCCTCCTACTGTTCTGTAATCCCGAGCATGCCTCCATGTAATGTTTATGCAGAAATAGGATTACTCCGTCCTAGGTCCATTACTCTACATTTATCTATATTAACCATCATTTGCCAAGTGTTTGCCCATTCAGTCATCTTATCAAGATCATTTTGCAATATTGTAATGTCAAGGTCAGATTTTAATATCCTACATAGTTTGGTGTCGTCAGAGGTTAAAAAGAATCGGTCCTAGCACAGATCCCTGCGGAACCCCTCTGCTGACTATATCCTATTTACAGAACGTACCATTTATGATGACTCTTTGCTTCCTGTCATTTAGACGATTCCCTAGCCAGCTACATATAGTTTCTTCTAGTCCTTGCTTCTAAAGCTTCAGTATAAGTCTTTTATGTGGTACAGTATCAAATGCCTTTGCAATGTACAGATAAATCACATCAGCTGCATTACCAACATCCAGTTTTGACAGTTTTAATATCACAGCCTTTTCTTTGTCCTCTATAATTAGCTTGTTATTATCGTCTTTTAGTGGGCATTTTTTCTTTTTGGTATTAATGTATTTGTAACACTTATGGGGATATATTTTTATGTTCCTGGCAATTTGTTTCTCTGTAGATAACTTTGCTAGCTTGATTTGTTTTTTACATTTTTTATTTAGATTATTATACTCCTGAAGTGCTATTTCTGTATTCTCATCCTTCAAGATTTTGACTGCCCTTTGTATTGTCTTATTATTCCATAAAGGTTTATTTTATTCCTTGACATTTTATTACCAGAGGGTAAACATTTTCTTCAGGATTCTTGTAGCATTTGCTTCAACATGCCCCATTTATGTTCAGTATCCCAAGTTACTATGACATGGTCCCAGTCAACCGATTAAGCTCTTTCCTTAATTTGTTTCAATCAGCTTTCCTAAAGTTTCTAGGTTTCTGCATTTTGTTTGATTGAATATTACATTGTAAGTTACCATACTATGGTTGCTGCATCCCAAATGCTACCTGACCTGTAGATCTGAAATTGTATCTAGTCTATTTTATAGAACTAGATCCAGTAGATTACCTCCCCTGGTTGGTTCATTTACCAGCTGGGAGAGGTAATTGTCCTGAACTACGGATAAGAACTTGCAGCTTTTAGCACAGCCAGAAGATTCTATGTGCCAGGTCTGGATAGTAAAAGTCCCCCATAATTAGGACTTTGTTATTATTTGCTACCTTTTTAATTTGTTGCAGCATTTCTTTCTCTACCTGTTCAGCTATATTAGAAGACTTCTAGCAAACTCCAATTAGCAGCTTTCCATTATTGCCATCCCCATGTATATTTACCCATCCTGACTCTACATTGTCGCAGCTCCCCCAAATGTCATAATTGAGCGCAAGTTTTAAGTTGGGTTTTACGAAAATACATACCTATTATAGAATCTGTTGAAAAGTAGAAAATGGAATGCGGATAGCCGAGGAAAGCACGACAAATCCCAAGAATTTCTTTAAAGAAGAACTTCCTTCTATATTTTTTTTTAAATGTGTAATGTAATGTAATGTAGTTTGAGTGTATTAATTGTCACTCAGAAGTGGGGCAGAGTGGCGCTAGACACTGGAGAGCGCAGATGTAGGTGAATATATTAATGTACTAACACTTCATTACATGCATATGCAAATAAATAAATTCAAAAGAAATAAGGTCTGCACAGTCCCCTAAGAAATGGTAATGGGGAATTGGTCACTAAGGATCAAGAAAAAGCAGAATTACTGAACGGATTATTTAGTTCTGTATGTAGCAAAGAAGTGAGAGCGGCATTGAGGTCAATCCCTTTGACCTTAATAAGACATTGTTATGGGGCTGTGTCAGTGGTCCCCTGGCAGCGCAAAAAAAGGCTGCCACAGACAGACTTAAAACAAGCCATTCTGTTTACCAGATTCTAGGGTTTGCTCTGGGCTTCACACTTCAAACTCATGTACAGGCATCTAGACTTACACAGGGGCCCATGGGTTGGGCCCATAGAGTCAGCTTCTGGCTGATGATGCAAGCTGGCAAGAGTCAAAACCAAGACAGCGGTCAAGGTGTGAAATCAAAAGGTAAAAGAATGTTTAGGAGATTAATCACAGTCAAGCAACAGGCATACAAACAAGTTGATCAGGACTTGAAAGCATAAGGCTACTTTCACACATCAGGCTTTTGCTGTCAGGCTGAATCCGGCGGCGTGCCGGAGTGACAGATCCGACGTAAATTGTGAAAAACTGATGGGTCGTGTGAAGGAAGCCCAGTTCCTCCCACGTCACCAATCCGTGACGTCACTACACAGGCACAGCTCTCCGGCACCCCCTTTGTCTCTCAGGTCAGTAAGGGAACTGCACCTAGAGCTAATGGCCGCCGGGGAGACTGCCCCGTTACCCACGCTGGGTATTCTAAGATTCGCAATCAGAGTAAAAGGATCAGCCCAAAATTAATTTATGATTTAATTGCCTTAAGGGCGCACTAGGTAATTACAAAAATATACAGTAAAAATATATCAAAAGTTACAGTCAGAGTAAAATATAACAATAATAATACAAGGCTTAAAGGTACAACGCTGGAGGTCAATTTACCAGGTTGAAGATCGCTTGTGGAAGCCGGGGGGCTCAGCATTCCGCAGGTCCAAAACTTAGTTGCCGGGCAGCCCCCAGAAAGCGTGTGCTTGCTCCCCTCTGGCTGGCATATGCCCTGTTCCTTAGCTCCTTAGTTAGTCATCTTCCTCTGTTCTGACCCACTCTCCAAGTGTCCCAGCTCTTAACCCTGCTGTGTCCCTCCCCCTGTAGCTGGGTGGGCTTAGCAATCTCCACCCCTCTGCATCCCTGCAAGATTTATTCCAATATCTAATAAATGGGATAACTGCTCTCAGGGTGATCGGATCAGTACCCGGGCAGTACCAGCGCATGTGGTTTGTTCTGCCAGTCGTACAGGGATCAAACCTGGACCCATTAGGTCGCTGTGGGAGGCTGATCTCTATATCTCAGGTTTGAGAACTCCCACGGACCCGGGAGTCGCACTGTCAGATGCGCAATGTTTTTAGGGCAAGCGGGATATTTTTATGAGCCTGTACCTCAGACGATACGTCCATAATTCACGATTCCATGTTGGAGACGGTTCGACTGGAAGGCCATAATAGATGTGTATCCTGTGGCCACTTGACATGCGTGCTTTAATTAAGCCCCTCGGGCACTTCTATGTCCCCTGCTGGTGTGGCTTCCTCACTCAGGCTTTGAAATGTCATCTGCCTGCTACACTGTGCTCAGCCCATTACCATACTAAAAGGAACTTTATTCATGAGAAAAGGTGGGGGCCAGGAGCACTCCTCTCTGCAGACCTGTGACCAGGAGACAAAATGGAGTCACGCCAATCTCTGTTAGTATGCCCGTCCAAGATGGCGGCTGTTCCCTCATCACAGGTCGGATCCGTTTTTCCGCCGGATCTGACTAGCTGAACTGGCAAAAAACGGATTCGTCCCATCCATTTCGTCCATTTTTTTATCCATTTTACGATGGATCCGGTTTTTAAAAACGCCCGTGGGAGGCTCCCAAATGTGATTGGCTACTGAAAACCATATACAGTATAACCACGCTCTACATAGATCAGTCAGGTATGCTTCCTCTATCTGGACACCTCATTGCTGTGATTTAACACAGATCACACCGGGCCTCCTGATGAACCGCATGGACGGGGAAACGCGTCAAGGTGAATCCTTCTGGATGGGATAAGTTCCCCCATTGTTTTACGACCCTTTCATTGACTATATGGACTTTATCAGTATCTAATTATCTGTGCTAAGTGCACACGGTTCTGTGGATCAGTTATTTTTCTATATTAGACCATCTCTTATGAAGGGTGTTTGTATTTCTACAGGGCTACTATTCTCTATTTTATAGAGAGACACAACATTTATTATAACTTATTTTCTAGTATACCCTTATGTTGTTTGATCATTTACCCTATAGTGATTTAACACTTCCCTGCAATCTATAATTCATCTCTTTTAAAGCTTTATGTTTTCCCATCTGTATTAGTTACAGGGTCTATCAAGGACAGATTGGGACAGACGTTGCGGAGTGGGGGCGCCAAGCAGTAGTATCTTTTAGGGTGCCAACCTCCACAGCTAGGCAGGGACATATAGGGTAATTTTAGGGTTACCTAGTTTTTGTTCTGTGTTATACATGTTTACACATTGGTTTGGTGTTTTTTTTTTAATAATAAATTAATAAATCTAATTTTAAGGGATATGTTACACACAAAATTGTTTTTTCCCTAATCCAAAGATCCCCTTTCTAATATTTGTTATTATCAATGGTCTTTCTATACAAAAGGTAAAAAGAATACCTCACTGCTTTCCTATCTAACCCCTGCAACCCCCTGTCCTTCCCTCCTTCCCAAGGACGCACAACATCCTCTTCATCTCTTACATAATCTGCACTTGGCGCTGTGGATTCCAGCACCAGGTAACCCAGTCATAACAATCTGCAACACCTGAGGTGCTTTCCAGCCTTGGGAGATACACATCATGATGTCATGACTTTACATTGTGTGTTATGACGACTGAGGCCCGCTCAGTACCAGAAGCCCCAGCGCTGAGTGAAGATGCTTTAAGAGAAGTAGAAGACTGAGGAAGCTGTGCAGAGGACCAGATTAGCACTGTGGCAGTGGGACAGTTAATCCAATCATCACAATCTGTGACACCTGAGGTGCTTACTAACCTTGGGAGTTACACATCATGATGTCATGACTGTGTTTCACGACAGAGGCCTGCTCAGTACCAGAAGTCCCGGCGCTGAGTGAAGATGTTAAAAGACAAGAAGAAGATGGAGGAACCTGTGCAGAGCACCAGATTAGCGCTGTGGCAGTGGGACAGGTAATCAGTGAGATATTTTTATTTTTCGGACAACAAAGGAAAAAAGGTACATGCATACAAGCAGGCATCACCCAAATATTTTAAATAAAGATACAAACTTTTATTTCAAGACCAAAAAATACACAAACATAAAAGCATTTAAAAGTCCCCTTGGGATAATTTACACACAAAACAATTATCCATAACGTTGAGTTAAATGTTCTCAAATACCCATAGAACAAATTCGACTAAGGTTAAATAACAAAATCAATACAAATGAGGACTATCTACTGAGCTGATGCTCTCAGCCCAACAGGGCCTGTGAAAAAAATCAGTGTAACATACTTAGAACACCCCTATGCGTGCAAGGTTACAATAAACCTATATGCAAAGTTTGTATTCGTTCTATGAAATAAGGGCTGTGTGGAGTAAAGTCCTAGTGCACTGTGTTCCCAGTTAAGAATGAGAGGACCGAGAACACTGCACATTTATAGTCACGGACAAAAAATATAAAGATAATGGTCCATACTCAGCCCTGACACAGTCAGATGGTCCCCCAATAAGAAGTCCGGTCTAGAGGGTACATGGACCCACGCGTTCGGACACACGCAGTGTCTTTTTCAAGGTAGATGTACGTTGGTCTCATTTGTTTGAATTAAATAGGAAATAAATCAAGATCAAATCATACCAGCTGGTTTGTAGCAGAGACATGGTGGGCATCATGGTTCATCGGCGTTGTTGCATGAGATGCCAGGTGAGCAGTGAGCCGGAAGTGACGGATAAGAGTTCAGATAACAAGAGCCCATGCGCATGCCACGGGGAAGTCAGAAGTCATAACTCTGTAATTTTATTTTTCCTCAACTTTCTACAAATCAGTAATTTGCACAAAGAAAATCACAAAAAAATCGGATTCAGGAACATGCTCATTTTAAAATAAAAAATTGAGTCAAATTCAATTTGCCTTAAACCAATACGCTCATCTGTAGTAACTTGTCCTCTTTAAGAACCAATCCCACCGCAAGCTGTAGATATGTAGCCAGCACTAATATTACTGCTATATGTAGTTTTCAGTAATGTAGTAATGGATATTTGTGCTTTATTACTTACGGTAAAGAATAGAATTGACTCTTTATTTCTAATGTTCATGTCATCGTGCATTCTCATTATATTATTTGCTATTGCTATTTTGATATTGAAGATATGATATTTTGAGCACAATCTCCACTCCCACAGCGCTCACAGGCTTGTAGGCATTTGCACTTTAGCTGAACACGTCTCTTTCTTTTCACTCATAATGTGAAGAACAATAAGACTGTTCCGTTTGTGACTGGATAGAGCCTATTTGTTCGCTTTATCATCTGTGGCATCTGGCTGGTAACATTGAATAACTATTATGAGACGGTACTCAGGCTCAGGTGACATTAAATGAATATCAGTCTGGAAAATATGAATTTATATATAAAGGAGCAATATGACCCCGATGTAATGACTCCTAGAAAACACATAAAAGCAGAAGTGCGGCATATAAAAGTCTGCACAAGGCTTACACTAACTACAGTATGGAAGGAGACAGTAAGAGTTTATGCAGGACCTCGGCATAAATATTGTGCATCTGGGCACATTGGAAAAAGATGAACAAATATTTACCAACTATAAAGAGTTTTTGACACAAGCAATAAAGGTGTGAGGATAGAAAGTCAAAAGTTCAAAGCATTGTTACCTTTTTGCTCGTCATTGTATGTAGCAATTTTGTTGAAGTATACAACAGCTAAAGCAGTAGTGGAGAATCTTTTTTTCTCCCAAGAGCCATTTGGTTATTTATAACATAATTCGTGGGCCATTCAAATTTATTAGCTTCAAATTTATCCTGTTATATTTGGTCAAACATTTAAATAACTCACCCCTATGTGATGGTTGGAACTGATTCTCTTTTGTGAGGCGAGTGATGTTGGAAGATATGGATAATATTGCTACTTAAATCTGATTTTCCAGGTTTGCGTCAGTCTGAAGTGCAGTCAACTCTTTGCGATGAGTTTTGACACTAAGACCGCTGTATGTATATCACATAGGACACACTGTGTCTGCTGGAGCTCATGACATACAAAACACTAAGACTGCTATATACTGCATACATCACATTGGAGACACTGAGACTGTTGTTTGCATGACATAGGATACACCAAAGCTGCTGTATTTACTGCACATTACATAGGAGACACTGAAACTGCTGTATACATCACGTAGGAGACACACAGACTGCTGTATACAGAGCAATTATAGGGCCGCCCATCGGAGCACTGCAATTCCCGAGAATCTGCCTGAGGGCCGGAGAAAACAACTACAGGCCCTGAACTGCAGTCTTATACTGAAGGAACTTTTCTTGAACAGACAGCAGATAGCAAAATGTTATTTGTTAAAGTTTGTTAATGCTGTACGGTGTGACTTCTCAGTTGTTTGTCTGTCAGTTCTTTATTGTATCCTCCATAATAACAGATTATCTGGTTACCTTATATCACAGGAAAAACAGTTCCTTCTTCCACTATGTCCGAGTGCCACTGATTCTGTAAAAATCTGAAATGGGCAAAACACCTGACCCCAAACTCATTGAGTTTTTTGTGCTTTTGAGACTATATGACATGTAAGGATATATTTTTTTAATTCTGACATACCCTAATATATTGTTCTTTCACATAGGTGCTCTAAAACAGTTGATTTTAACCTAACTTATACACTTAGTAACATTGCTTAAATTTGTGATAATTATTAAATACTAGAAATAGGCCCGATGCTATTGCATCGGGAGTGTGGTGAAATTAACATCTGTGTATATTTAATGGTGCTGACAAGAGCAGCGGACATGTCTCACACCGTTTGCGCTTTCCAACATACCGTATTTTTCGGATTATAAGACGCACCCCAAATTTTGAGGAGAAAAATAAGAAAAAAATATTATTTAATCAAATGGTGGTGCTTCTTTTAAGTCTTGCATCTTATTGCTTATCGGGGATGGTGGCTGCGGCGGGGTCCCAGGATCGCTGCTGGAGGAGGCAGGAGTGGGGTGATGCTGAAGGCCGCAAGCAGGGATGAGGAGGCTCCGATGTGCGGCATGCTGCTGCGGGGGTCTTGTGCTGCTGCCGGGTATCTCCGGTGCCCGGCGGTTACTGGCTTTTGCTGCGGGTGTCTTCGGTGCCAAGCGGTGCTGCGTGGGTGTCCGGCGCTGCCCGGATGAGATCTCAGCGCTGAAATCTCATCTCTCGAGATCTTGGCTCCGAGATCACCATCTGCGCATGCGCCACCCCCGGCGGCGGCCATATTCCCGGAGACCACCGCACATGGAACCGTGGAAGTGGAACACCCACGCAACACCGCTGAGCACTGGAGACATCCGCAGCACAGGCCAGCAACCGCCGGACACCCTGTATGTAACTTGTGCAGACGCAGTTCGTGACAATGCTGCGGTGCCTTATGGGATTCAGGGACAGCGGCCGGAAGTCCCAACTGGCGATTATTATATAGGATTATGGACTGCTTTTTTTAACCGAACTTATACATTTAGTAGCATTCCTTAAATTTGTGATAATTATTAAATATTATGGATTGCTATGCTTTAGCATGCAAACCCATGGGCGTTCAGCTGATTACCTATGCCACTTTCATATGAGGAGGTTAGGTCTACAAAAAACGACCCTATACGGCACCGGCAGTTGTAACTACCAATGTCACTTCATAAATGTACAAACTGTTAACCAGGAGCTCTGAATGACAGAGAGTACATGGCTGGTAAAACAGAGGATCACATTCTGCATCATTGATGACCACTATGGATTTTCAGATCAGACCCAGTTTTCTGATTTTTGGTTAATTGGCAATGATTGATCAAATGTCATCTGCCACATTGAAAGTTTGTAAACTACTGATCCTTCAGGTATATTCACACATTCATTTCCATTTTTACATTTGTGTTGCTTCTGTTTTTTCCCATCATTTTTAAAAACTGAAGAGGTTGACTGCCTAATTTTTTTTTTTTTTTTTAATCTATTGACTCTTAACAATAAATCAGTTAAATACAATACAGATGGAACACTGAAGTAAAAAGAATGTCTTTTGTTTCATCCATTTAAACCCCTTAACGACCAGAGGCATTTTTGTTTTTGCATTTTCATTTTTTGCTCCCCTTCATCCCAGAGCCATAACATTTTTTATTTTTTGGTCAAAATGGCTATATGAGGGCTTGTTTTTTTGTGGGATGATTATAGTTTTGAACGACACCATTGGTTTTAACATATTGTGTACTGGAAAACAGGACAATAATTCCAAGGGTGGTGAAATTGCCAAAAAAGTGCAATCCCACAGTTGTTGTTTTTTTACCATGTTCACTTAATACTCAAATTGATCAGCCATTATGATTCTTCAGATCATTACAAGTTCATAGACTCCAAATTTGTAAAGGTAATTTTTTTATTTAACCCCTTTACCACCAAGGCTGGTTTGCATGTTAATGACCAGGCCAAATTTTACAATTCTGACCACTATCCATTTATGAGGTTATAACTCTGGAACGCTTCAATGGATCCTGGTGATTCTGACACTGTTTTTTCGAGACATATTGCACTTCATGATGTTGCTAAAAAAATTTGATATGAATTGCGTTTATTTGTGAAAAAAATGGAAATTTGACGGAAATTTTGAAAATGTTGCAATTTTCCAACTTTGAATTTTCATGTTTTTAAATCACAGAGATATGTCACACAAAATACTTAATAATTAACATTTCCCACATGTCTACTTTACATCAGCACAATTTTGGAACCAAAAATTTTTTGGGTTAGGAAGTAAGGGTGAAAAGTTGACCAGTGATTTCTCATTTCTTTTAGGGACCACATCACAGTTGAAGCCACTTTGAGGGGTCTATATGATAGAAAATACCCAAAAGTGACACCATTCTAAAAACTGCACCCCTCAAGGTGCTTAAAACTACATTCAAGAAGTTTATTAACTTCAGGTGCTTCGCAGGAATTTTTGGAATGTTTAAAAAAAATGAACATTAAAAAATTTTTCACAAAAAATTACTTCAGATCCAATTTGTTTTATTTTACCAAGGGTAACAGGAGCAATAGGACAACAAAAGTTGTTGTAAAATTTGTCCTGAGTACGCCAATATCCCATATGTGGGGGTAAACCACTGTTTGGGTGCATGGCAGAGCTCGGAAGGGCGGGAGCGCCGTTTGACTTTTCAGTGCAAAATTGTCTGCGATTGAGATCGAACGCCATGTTGCGTTTGGAGAGCCCCTGACTAAATAGTGGAAACCCCCCCACAAGTAACACCATTTTGGAAAGTAGACCCCCTAAGAAACTTATCTAGATGTGTGGTGAGCACTTTGAACCCCCAAGTGCTTCACCGAAGTTTATAATGCAGAGCCGTAAAAATAAAAAAATCATATTTTTTTCACAAAAATAATATTTTTGCCCCCAATTTTTTATTTTGCCAAGGGTAACAGGAGAAATTGGACCCCAAGAGTTGTTGTGCAAATTGTCCTGAGTACGCTGATACCCTATATGTTGGGGTAAACCACTGTTTGGGCGCATGGCAGAGCTCGGAAGGGAAGGAGCACCATGTCACATTTGGAGAGCCCCTGAAGTGCCTAAACAGTGAAAAAACCCCACAAGTGACCCCATTTTGGAAATTAGACCACTCAAGAAACTGAACACTGACCTTAGAGACTTCCTGACAGGCACCGTGCATGACAGGAAGTCTCTCAGCTCTGGTAACCTGGATGTCATCATGACGACATCGGGTTACCATGGGAGCGATCGGGATCCCGCGTCATGCCGCGGGGTCTCTGATCCAAAGGCAGAAGGGCTGTCAGCTGTGTCATTATTCACAGACTAACAGAATGGAAAAAGTGGAGAAACTTTTTTTTTCACCTCCAAGAAACTGATGCCACTTTAATCAAACTCTGATTAAAATCATCGGACAAAGAGAAAAAGGTCATCTGCACCTACCCTAAGTGTGAGACCACATGGTACGTCTAACAGTGTGGCACAAACTTTACCAACTTGAGTGTGTCAATAGCGGCACGATTTGTCCCATTGGACGCTATGCTGGGATGAAATTCATTGCTTTTATGCAATGAAGCCGATGCTGCAACTGTGAAAACTCACCACGCAACCCAATAAGCAATACAACATTATCATTGCACACAAAAATACCAAATCATTTTACGTTAAATGGGTATTCCCATCTCCAAGATGCTATCCCAATATGTAGTAGATGTAATAATAATAATACAAGTGATTCTCACTAAATTAGAATATCATCAAAAAGTTAATTTATTTCAGTTCTTCAATACAAAAAGTAAAACTCACATATTCTATAGAGTCGTTACAAAAAGAGTGATCTATTTCAAGTGTTTATTTCTGTTACTGTTGATGATTATGGTTTACAGCTAATGAAAACCCAAAAGTCATTATCTCAGTAAATTAGTATACTTTATAACACCAGCTTGAAAAATTATTTTAAAATTCGAAATGTTGGCCTACTGAAATGTATGTTCAGTAAATGCACTCAATACTTGGTCAGGGCTCCATTTGCATCAGTTACTGCATCAATTCAGCATGGCATGGAGGTGATCAGCCTGTGGCACTGCTGAGGTGTTATGGAAGCCCAGGTTGCTTTGATAGCAGCCTTCAGCTCATCTGCATTGTTGGGTCTGGTGTCTCTCATCTTCCTCTTGACAATACCCCATAGATTCTCTATGGGGTTAAGGTCAGGCGAGTTTGCTGGCTAATCAAGCACAGTGATACTGTTGTTTTTAAACCAGGTTTTGGTACGTTTGGCAGTGTGGACAGGTGCCAAGTCCTGCTGGAGAATGAAATTTCCATCTCCAAAAAGGTTGTCGGCAGAGAAGCAAGAAGTGCTCTAAAATTTCCTGGTAGACGGCTGCGCTGATTTTGGTCTTGATAAAACACAGTGGGCCTACACCAGCAGATGACATGGCTCCCCAAACCATCACTGATTGTGGAAACTTCACACTAGACCTCCAGCAGCTTGGATTGTGGCCTCTCCACTCTTCCTCCAGACTCTGGGACCTTGATTTTCAAAAGAAAAGCAAAATTTACTTTCATCTGAAAACAACACCTTGGACCACTGAGCAACAGTCCAGTTCTTTTTCTCCTTGGCCCAGGTAAGATTGGTCATGAGAGGCTTGACACAAGGAATGTGACACTTGTAGCCCATGTCCTGGATACATCTGTTTGTGGTGGCTCTTGAAGCAATGACTCCAGCAGCAGCCCACTCCTTGTGAATCTCCCCCAAATTTTTGAAAAGACTTTTCTTAACAATCCTTTCAAGACTGTGCTTATCCTGGTTACTTGTGCACCTTTTTTCTACCACAATTTTTCCTTCCACTCAACTTTCCATTAATATGCTTGGATACAGCACTCTGTGAACAGCCAGCTTCTTTAGCAATGAGTCAGCAGTCTTCCCATGATTGTGGAGCCTACTAAAACAGACTAAGGGAAATATTTAAACACTTAGGAAGCCTTTGCATGTGTTTTTGTTAATTATTCTAATTTACTGAGATAATGACTTTTGGGTTTTCATTAGCTGTAAGCAATAATCATCAACATTAACAGATATAAACACTTGAAATAGATCACTCTGTTTGTAATGACTCTATATAATATATGAGTTTCACTTTTGGTATTGAAGAACTGAAATAAGTTAACTTTTTGATGATATTCTAATTTAATGAGATGCACTTGTATTAGCATATGCCTCCAATTAGAAATGTAGTATAGTTTTTCTGATTCTCCATGGCTCTTTCCTCATGTGAAGGCATTGCAGGACCTTTCCGATCCATGGTTATGACCACTAGCTACTAGCTAACTGTCACTTTATCAGTGGTCTTAACCATGGATACCTAAGATCCTGCAATGCCTGCACATGAGGAAAGAGACATAGCGAATGAGAAAAACTATACTACATTTCTAATTGGAGGTATTTGCCAATATTATTATTATCATTACACCTACTACATATTGGGATAGGATCTTGGAGATGGGAATACCCCTTTAAATAATATTAAAGGCTAATTTATCTCCAATTGCAGAAATGAGCAGTTACTACTGTATATTGTCACTTAATATAATGCAAATTCCTTTAACATATATAATGTAATGGACAAGGATGTGTGAATGTCTGGGGCATGCGTGGGATGATGAAAATATCTTGTTTTCTGCCCACACACTTCTACCTCGTGAACATGAAGCCCTTTACTACATAACTACCATGCTGTGTTGTTGATCCACGCCTAATTATTTATACAAAAGTGATTAGTGAAGTGGTGAACACACGGAAAAGTTCTTTCCATCACATTACCATGGCTCGGTGTAGTAATAACAAGACATTGATCAAGCAAATATTCTTATAGGACTAAGGAGAGGCAAACATCAACAGTCAATGTGTACGAGCACTAATCTTGTAAACTAGACTGCCCATGTGTCTGATGCGTCGGCGCTGTCACTGCTGAGGGCAGGAAATTGACCAGCTGCTCTCTAGTCATTGAAGAACTATAACTTCCACCATATGGTAGGCTTACATACAGATCACACTTACAGTGTAATATTAACAGCCCAGGGGTATACACAGACAGCAGGGGTCACAGTGCAAGAACAATATATGGGGGTATTATGTCTTATACTGTCAATTTTTTACAGAATTTTAACATTTTAACAAAAAAAAAATCCTCAACTAAATCACTACAAAATATGTGTAATTGAATTAACAAATCCTTAATCACACGAATACACTGCAATAGACAGTAGAGAGCTGCTATCTGCTATTAGGTGCTAATAAACCCCCCCCATACATCTTTAACCCCTTCATGACCCAGCCTATTTTGGCCTTAATGACCTTGCCGTTTTTTGCAATTCTGACCAGTGTCCCTTTATGAGGTAATAACTCAGGAACGCTTCAACGGATCCTAGCGATTCTGAGATTGTTTTTTCGTGACATATTGGGCTTCATGTTAGTGGTAAATTTAGGTCGATAATTTCTGAGTTTATTTGTGAAAAAAACGGAAATTTGGCAAATATTTTGAAAATTTTGCAATTTTCACATTTTGAATTTTTATTCTGTTAAACCAGAGAGTTATGTGACACAAAATAGTTAATAAATAAAATTTCCCACATGTCTACTTTACATCAGCACAATTTTGGAAACAATTTTGTTTTTTGCTAGGAAGTTATAAGGGTTAAAATTTGACCAGTGATTTCTAATTTTTACAACTAAATTTACAAAACCATTTTTTTTAGGGACCACCTCACATTTGAAGTCAGTTTGAGGGTTCTATATGGCTGAAAATACCCAAAAGTGACACTATTCTAAAAACTGCACCCCTCAAGGTGCTCAAAACCACATTCAAGAAGTTTATTAACCCTTCGGGTGTTTCACAGCAGCAGAAGCAACATGGAAGTAAAAAATGAACATTTAACTTTTTAGTCACAAAAATGATCTTTTAGCGAAATTTTTTTTATTTTCCCAAGGGTAAAAGGAGAAACTGGACCACGAACGTTGTTGCCCAATTTATCCTGAGTACGCTGATACCTCATATGTGGGGGTAAACCACTGTTTGGGCGCACGGCAGGGCTCGGAAGGGAAGGAGCGCCATTTGACTTTTTCAATGAAAAATTGACTCCAATCTTTAGCGGACACCATGTCGCGTTTGGAGAGCCCCCGTGTGCCTAAACATTGGAGCTCCCCCACAAGTGACCCCATTTTGGAAACTAGACCCCCCAAGGAACTTATCTAGAAGCATAGTGAGCACTTTAAACCCCCAGGTGCTTCACAAATTGATCCGTAAAAATGAAACAGTACTTTTTTTTCACAAAAAAATTATTTTAGCCTCAATTTTTTCATTTTCACATGGGCAACAGGATAAAATGGATCCTAAAATTTGTTGGGCAATTTCTCCTGAGTACGCTGATACCTCATATGTGGGGGTAAACCACTGTTTGGGTGCACGGCAAGGCTCGGAAGGGGAGGCGTGACATTTGACTTTTTGAATGGAAAATTAGCTCCAATCGTTAGCGGACACCATGTCGCGTTTGGAGAGCCCCTGTGTGCCTAAACATTGGAGCTCCCCTACGAGTGACCCCATTTTGGAAACTAGACCTCCCAAGGAACTTATCTAGATGCATAGTGAGCACTTATAACCCCCAGGTGCTTCACAGAAGTTTATAACGCAGAGCCGTGAAAATAAAAAATAATTTTTCTTTTCTCAAAAATGATTTTTTAGCCCACAATTTTTTATTTTCCCAATGGTAACAGGAGAAATTGGACCCCAAAAGTTGTTGTCCAGTTTCTCCTGAGTACGCTGATACCCCATATGTGGGGGTAAACCACTGTTTGGGCGCACGGCAGGGCTCGGAAGGGAAGGCACGCCATTTGGCTTTTTGAATGGAAAATTAGCTCCAATCATTAGCGGACACCATGTCGCGTTTGGAGAGCCCCTGTGTGCCTAAACATTGGAGCTCCCGCACAAGTGACCCCATTTTGGAAACTAGACCTCCCAAGGAACTAATCTAGATGTGTGGTGAGCACTTTGAACCCCCAAGTGCTTCGCAGAAGTTTATAACGCAGAGCCGTGAAAATAAAAAATAATTTTTCTTTTCTCAAAAATGATTTTTTAGCCCACAATTTTTTATTTTCCCAAGGGTAACAGGAGAAATTGGACCCCAAAAGTTGTTGTCCAGTTTCTCCTGAGTACGCTGATACCCCATATGTGGGGGTAAACCACTGTTTGGGCACATTCCGGGGCTCGGAAGGGAAGTAGTGACGTTTTGGAATGCAGACTTTGATGGAATAGTCTGCGGGCATCATGTTACGTTTGCAGAGCCCCTGATATGCCTAAACAGTAGAAACCCCCCACAAGTGACCCCATTTTGGAAACTAGACCCCCAAGGAACTTATCTAGATGTGTGGTGAGCACGTTCAACCCCCAAGTGCTTCACAGAAGTTTACAACGCAGAGCCGTGAAAATAAAAAATCATTTTTCTTTCCTCAAAAAAGATGTTTTAGCAAGCAATTTTTTATTTTCACAAGGGTAACAGGAGAAATTGGGCCCCAATGTTTGTTGCCCAGTTTGTTGTGAGTACAGTGATACCCCATATGTGGGGGTAAACCACTGTTTGGGCGCACGTCAGGGCTCGGAAGGGAAGTAGTGACATTTGAAATGCAGACTTTGATGGAATGGTCTGCGGGCGTCCCGTTGCATTTGCAGAGCCCTGATGTGCCTAAACAGTAGAAACACCCCACAAGTGACCCCATTTTGGAAACTAGACCCTCGAAGGAACTTATCTAGATGTGTGGTGAGCACTTTCAACCCCCAAGTGCTTCATAGAAGTTAATAACGCAGAGCCGTGAAAATAAAAAAGAATTGTTCTTTCCTCAAAAATTATGTCTTAGCAAGTAATTTTTTATTTTTGCAAGGGTAACAGGAGAAATTGGACCCCAACAGTTGTTGCCCAGTTTGTCCTGAGTACGCTGGTACCCCAAATGTGGGGGTAAACCACTGTTTGGGCGCACGTCGGGGCTTGGAAGGGAGGGAGCACCATTTGACTTTTTGAATGCAAGATTGGCTGGAATCAATGGTGGCGCCATGTTGCGTTTGGAGACCCCTGATGTGCCTAAACAGTGGAAACCCCTCAATTCTAACTTCAACACTAACCCCAACACACCCCTAATCCTAATCCCAACTGTAGCCATAACCCTAATCCCAGCCCTAACCCCAACACACCCCTAACCACAACCCTAACCCCAACACACCCGAAACCCTAATTCCAACCCTAACCCTAATCCTAACCCTAATCCCAACCCTAACCACAACTGTAACCCCAAAACACCCCTAACCCTATCCGTAACCCTAACCACAAGCCTAATCTTAACCCTATTTCCAACCCCAGCCCTAATTCCAACCCTAACTCTAATTCCAACCCTAACCCTAACCCTAAGGGTATGTGCCCACGTTGCAGATTCGTGTGAGATTTTTCCGCACGATTTTTGAAAAATCTGCAGGTAAAAGGCACTGCGTTTTACATGCGGATTTACAGCAGATTTCCAGTGTTTTTTTGTGCGGATTTCACCTGCGGATTCCTATTGAGGAACAGGTGTAAATGTAAAACGCTGCGGAATCCGCACAAAGAATTGACATGCTGCGGAAAATACAACGCAGCGTTTCTGCACGGAATTTTCCACACCATGGACACAGCGGATTTGGTTTTCCATAGGTGTACATGGTACTGTAAACCTGATGGAAAACTGCTACGAATTCGCAGCGGCCAATCCGCTGCGGATCCGCGGCCAATCCGCTGCGGATCCGCCGCCAATCCGCTGCGGATCCGCCGCCAATCCGCTGCGGATCCGCAGCCAAATCCGCACATGCCATAACCCTAACCCTACCCCTAACCCTAACCCTACCTGTAACCCTAACCCTAACCCTAACCCTACCCGTAACTCTAACCCTAACCCTATCCCTAGTTCTAACCCTAACCCTAGTGGAAAAAGAAAAAAAAATATTTTCTTTATTTTATTATTGTCCCTACCTATGGGGGTGATAAAGGGGGGGGTTTATTTATTATTTTTTTTATTTTAATCGCTGTGATTGAACCTACCACAGCGATCAAAATGTACTTTTAATAAATCTGCCGGCCGGCAGATTCGGCGGGCGCACTGAACATGCGCCCGCCATTTTGGAAGATGGCGGCGCCCAGCGAGGAGACGGACCGACACCGGGAGCCTCGGTAAGTATAAGGGGGGGAGATCGGGGCACGGAGGGGGCGTCGGAGCACCGGGGGGTGACATAGGAGCAGGGGGGGAGCGGGCAGGAGGACGGGGGAGCGGAGCACAGGACGGAGGGGACCGGACCCCATAATGGAGGACTGGGGGGGCGATCGGTGGGGTGGGGGGGGGGTCACTTCAGGTTTTCCAGCCATGGCCGATGATATTGCAGCATCGGCCATGGCTGGATTGTAATATTTCACCAGTTTTTTAGGTGAAATATTACAAATCGCTCTGATTGGCAAGTTTCACTTTCAACAGCCAATCAGAGCGATCGTAGCCACGGGGTGTGAAGCCACCCCCCCTGGGCTGAAGTACCACTCCCCCTGTCTCTGCAGATCGGGTAAAATAGGAGTTAACCCTTTCACCCGATCTGCAGAGACGCGATCATTCCATGACGCCACATAGGCGTCATGGGTCGGATTGGCACAGGTTTTCATGACGCCTACGTGGCGTCATGGGTCGGGAAGGGGTTAACCCCTTTACCCCCAAGGGTGGTTTGCACGTTAATGACCGGGTCAATTTTTACAATTCTGACCACTGTCCCTTTATGAGGTTATAACTCTGGAACGCTTCAACGGATCCCGGTGACTCTGACACTGTTTTCTCGAGACATATTGTACTTCATAATAGTGGTAAAATTTCTTTCATATTATCTGTGTTTATTTGTGAAAAAAATGGAAATTTGGTGAAAATTTTGAAAATTTTGCAATTTTCCAAATCTGAATTTTTATGCAATTAAATCACAGAGATATGTCACACAAAATACTTAATAAGTAAAATTTCCCACATGTCTACTTTACATCAGCACAATTTTGGAACCAACATTTTTTTTGTTAGGGAGTTATAAGGGTTAAAAGTTGACCAGCAATTTCTCATTTTTACAACCTTTTTTTTTTAGGGACCACATCTCATTTGAAGTCATTTTTAGGGGTCTATGTGATAGAAAATAACCAAGTGTGACACCATTCTAAAAACCACACCCCTCAAGGTGCTCAAAACCACATTCAAGAAGTTTATTAACCCTTCAGGTGTTTCACAGGAATTTTTGGAATGTTTAAATAAAAATGAACATTTAACTTTGTTTCACAAAAAATTTACTTCAGCTCCAATTTGTTTTATTTTACCAAGGGTAACAGGAGAAAATGGACCCCAAAAGTTGTTGTACAATTTGTCCTGAGTATGCTGATACCCCATATGTGGGGGTAAACCACTGTTTGGGCGCAAGGGAGAGCTCGGAAGGGAAGGAGCGCCGTTTGACTTTACAATGCAAGATTGACAGAAATTGAGATGGGACGCCATGTTGCGTTTGGAGAGCCACTGATGTGCCTAAACATTGAAACCCCCCCACAAGTGACACCATTTTGGAAAGTAGACCCCCTAAGGAACTTACCTAGATGTGTGGTGAGCACTTTGACCCACCAAGTGCTTCACAGAAGTTTATAATGCAGAGCCATAAAAATAAAAAATCATATTTTTTCACAAAAATGATCTTTTCGCCCCCAATTTTTTATTTTCCCAAGGGTAAGAGAAAAAAATTGGACCCCAAAAGTTGTTGTACAATTTGTCCTGAGTACGCTGATACCCCATATGTGGGGGTAAACCACTGTTTGGGCGCATGGCAGAGCTCGGAAGGGAAGGAGCGCCATTTGACTTTTCAATGCAAAATTGACTGGAATTGAGATGGAACGACATGTTGCGTTTGGAGAGCCACTGATGTGTCTAAACATTGAAACCCCCCACAAGTGACACCATTTTGGAAAGTAGACCCCCTAAGGAACTCATCTAGATGTGTTGTGAGAGCTTTGAACCCCCAAGTGTTTCACTACAGTTTATAATGCAGAGCCGTGAAAATAAAAATAAAAAAACCCCACAAAAATTATTTTTTAGCCCCCAGTTTTTTATTTTCCCAAGGGTAATAGGAGAAATTGGACCCCAAAAGTTGTTGTACAATTTGTCCTGAGTATGCTGATACCCCATATGTGGGGGGAACCACCGTTTGGGCGCATGGGAGAGCTCGGAAGGGAAGCAGCACCATTTGGAATGCAGACTTAGATGGAATGGTCTGCAGGCATCACATTGCGTTTGAAGAACCCCTAATATACCTAAACAGTAGAAATCCCCCATAAGAGACCCCATATTGGAAACTAGACCCCCCAAGGAACTTATCTAGATGTGTTGTGAGAACTTTGAACCTCAAGTGTTTCACTACAGTTTATAACGCAGAGCCGTGAAAATAAAAAATCTTTTTTTTCCACAAAAATTATTTTTTAGCCCCCAGTTTTGTATTTTCCCAAGGATAACAGGAGAAATTGGACCCCAAAAGTTGTTATCCAATGTGTCCTGAGTACGCTGAGTATGTTGGGGTAAACCCCTGTTTGGGTGCACAGGAGAGCTCGGAAGGGAAGGAGCCCTGTTTTAGTTTTTCAGCGCAGAATTGTCTGGAATTGAGATTGGACGCCATGTCGCGTTTGGAGAGCCCCTGATGTGCCTAAACAGTGGAAACCCCAACTTATAACTGAAACCCTAATCCAAACACACCCCTAACCCTAATCTCAACTTGTAACCGTAACCACACCCCTAACCCTGACACACCCCTAACCCTAATCCCAACCCTATTCCCAACTGTAAATGTAATCCAAACCCTAACCCTAACTTTAGCCCCAACCCTAACCCTAACTTTAGCCCCAACCCTAACTTTAGCCCCAACCCTAACTGTAGCCCTAACTCTAGCCCCAAGCCTAACCCTAGCCCTAACCCTAACCCTAGCCCTGACCCTAACCCTACATTTTACATTTTTTAATTTTTCCCTAACTAAGGGGGTGATGAAGGGGGTTTGATTTACTATTTATAGCAGGTTTTTTAGCAGAATTTTATGGCTAGCAGCCGTCACACACTTTCTATTGCAAAAAAGTTTTGCGTTACCACATTTTGAGAGCTATAATTTTTCCATATTTTGGTCCACAGAGTCATGTGAGGTCTTGTTTTTTGCGGGAGAACACTGGAGTGGTGTAATTTTAAATAGTTATTCAATAAAAAAAAATTTTTTAAGGGAATTTATGTTCACTACTATTTTTGCGGGATGAGTTGCCGTTTTTATTGGTTACAATTTCGGGCACATGACATTTTTTGATCGCTTTTTATTCCGATTTTTGGGAGGCAGAATGACCAAAAACCAGCTATTCATGAATTTCTTTTGGGGGGCGCGTTTATACCATTAAGCGTTTGGTAAAATGGATAAAGCAGTTTTATTCTTCGGGTCAGTACGTTTACAGCGATTCCTCATTTATATCATTTTTTTATGTTTTGGTGCTTTTATACAATAAAAACTATTTTATAGAAAAAATAATTATTTTTGCATCGCTTTATTCTGAGGACTATAACTTTTTTATTTTTTTGCTAATGATGCTGTGTGATGGCTCGATTTTTGCTGGACAAGATGACATTTTCAGCGGTACCATGCTTATTTATATCCGTCTTTTTGATCGCGTGTTATTCCACTTTTTGTATGATAATAAAGCGTTGTTTTTTGCCTTTTTTTTTTTACTGTGTTCACTGAAGGGGTTAACTAGTAGGACAGTTTTATAGGTCCGGTCATTACGGACGCGGCGATACTAAGTATGTGAACTTTTATTGTTTTGTTTTTTTTATTTAGATAAAGGAATGTATTTATTGGAACAATATTTTTTTATTATTATTATTTATTTAGGATTTTTTTTTTTCACACATGTAAAAAAAATTTTTTTTACATTTTTACTTTGCCCCGGGGAGGGGGGCATCACATTTTATTGACAGATCGCTGATCTGACACTTTGCTGTGCACTGTGTCAGATCAGCGATCTGACATGCACAGCAGGGAGGCTTCCCGGCGCCTGCTCTGAGCAGGCGCTGGTAAGCCACCTCCCTGCAGGACCCGGATGCAGCCCCGTGGCCATTTTGGATCCGGGCTGCAGGGAGGAGGAGGTAAGAGACCCTTGCAGCAACGCGATCACATCGCGTTGTTCCGAGGGTCTCAGGGAAGCACGCAGGGAGCCCCCTCCCTGCGCAATGCTTCCCTGTACCGCCGGAACACTGCGATTGGAGCGCCCCCACACCGCCGCAGGGCCGAGGGGTACCCGGAGCCGGGCCTCTAGGTCTCAGTCCTAGGGTTGTCACGGTGGCTAGACCCGGTCCGTGGCCCTGTCCGTCAGTGGGGAGACGTCCGGTGCAATAAGTGATGTTGTATCGGTGCAGGTCGCGGTAAATAATGAAGACACCAGGTTGCAGTCTCTTTACCTCTTTACTGAAGATGTTGGAGACCTCAGTCCAGAGCGCTGTTAACTGGGTTGTCAGAGACCGGCCGGTCCAAAGGCACATCAGGAGTTCTCTTTACAGGTGGGAATCAGTGCCTTCCTTCTAGCGCTGTGTGTTGTAGTTCTTCCCTGCTGAGCTCTCGGGATAGTCCTCACAACTGTTTCTTTCTGTCTCTACTGTTCTTTCTCCGTCCTCCAGGTGATATGGTAGGACGCACCCGTATGACGGGGTAGGCCTGGAGTTCTGCCGGGACCCTAGAGTCGCCCCTCTCCCACAGCTGCCTCCGTTGTCTGCTTAGGTGTTAAGTGAGACAGCCAACCTGTAATTAGCTGTCCTGCCGTGGTTTGCAATGTACTTGAAGTCTCTTACTTGCTCGGCGTTCCGGCCACCGACTGTTTGCGCCTCAGAAGGATGTTGCCTCGGTCTAACAGCAAGACCCCTTCTGGTATTCCTCCTTTTCTGTATTCCCGTTGGTTACTGGTTAGTTCTGTTCTGAGGAGTCTGCCAGGATCCCATCCCTGACAGGTCCTCTCACTAGCTCTTCCCAGCTACTTCTCACTGTCTTCCTGTCCAACCCCCAGTTTTACCAGAGTTGTGAGGAGTGGCCTACTAGATAGGACCACCCCCCCTGGTGGCCGGAGTGTGAAGTGTGGTGTGAGTGTACCTGATCAGAGAAACTCCTTAGTGCAATCAGACGTACCATAGCTCCCCATAGTGGCGGAATCACAGTACTGCAACAACCAGGACTCTGGGGTGCTGCACTCCCCCCCGGTTAAATCCAGTACTCCGGGACTGGGAAAACAAGAACAATAATACATGTTAAACAGGAAACACACAAATTTTTGAAATAACATAACAATTGAACAAAACAATGCTTCCCTTTACGGGAGGTGAGGATTCTTGAACGTTGCGAAAATTAGGTCATGCACAGTTTATGACTCTCAGTTCAGTGGTTGAAACAGCGGGGACCCCGGGTAAACAAAGGGGTCCCCCTGTGGAAGTTTTTGAGCAATTCACCGTCCATTACTCTAGTGTCCATTTAAAAAAACCTGTAACAAAAAGATATGCATACAAACATTTTCAGTTACATAGCAGCCCTTATCAATACCTCCAAGGTTTGAAGCGGAGAGGAGTTTGATTTTGAGTGCTGCGTGTGGACCTTCGCAGCGCAGGGGTTGCTATTGGCCTAACAGGGCCCGCTATGCTTGCTACCGCTGGTGTAGTGCACTGTCTTCTAGCTACACTTCTAGTGAGAATGGGTAGCACTGGCAGGTTGGGGCTCTCAGAGCTGCTGCTGTCAACAGTGGGTACAGCAGATTCACTGATAGCAGAGGGCGGACTTGCCGGTTCAACGATTGGCAGGGCTTCATCAGGTAAGACTTGTTGAGGTAGTGGAGCCAGATGATCTGGTACCACCATGGTTTCCGGCGGGTCCGGCTGTTCAAACATCACAACAGGTACCACAACGGCTTGGTTTATCTGAGTCCAGGACTGGGGAAAGTCGCCAAGGACAGTATGGAACATTTTCTCCTTTTCCACCGGCGGGGAGATTTCTGGGGCCGTGCCCCTCTCTTTCAACTTGTCGGGGCAGACCTTAAGGTGATCCCTGGATACCGCTGTCGAGGTCTCCCCTCTGTCCTTGCTGATGAGACAGACCTTAGTGTTGTCGAAGTCGGATGGCAAGATGGTATACGGTTCCGCTTCCCATTGGTCATCAAGCTTGTGTAACCTCCTCTTTCGTTTAAGCACTTGCTCACCAGGTGACAGGGGAATCGCAGGAGCGTGTTGATTGTAGTCCTTTTCTTGTTTCTGCCTAGCCTGGGCGAGACTTCTCTCTACACACTCCTGTACTTCGCGGTATCTTCGCTGCCTTTCTGTATCCCAATCTGCCTCCGGCGAGGTATCTTCGGGTACTAGGACCCCCATGTCCAGATCAACGGGTAACCGACTAGACCTTCCTCGCATCAGGTACGCTGGAGTACAGTTAGTGGAACTTACTGGGATGTGGTTGTACATATCCACCAAGTCAGGCAACTTTGTCGGCCACAGGTTCCGTTCCTCCACAGGCAAGGTCTTCAATAAATCGATTACTACCTGGTTCATCTTCTCGCACATCCCGTTGGTTTGGGGGTGGTACGGTGTAGTTCTGATCTTCTTACACCCGTACAACTGGCAGAATTCTTGGAACACTTCTGCTTCGAATGCAGGCCCCTGATCGGTCAGTACTTTCTCTGGGTAGCCATGGGGTCTACAAAAGTGCTGCTGGAAGGCCCTGGCGGCAGTCCTAGCTGTTAGATCCTTGACAGGCACAACCACCAAAAACCTGGAGTAGTGGTCCACGATGGTAAGGGCGTAGATATAGCCCGACCGGCTAGGCGTCAACTTCACATGATCCAGCGCGACCAGTTCGAGCGGCCGTTTGGTGATGATAGGCCGCAGGGGAGCCCGTTGACTATCACGGTCCTTCCTTCGCAGACTACACGGACCACACTCTCGACACCACTTCTCAATGGTTCTCTTCATGCCAATCCAATAGAACCTCCCTCGGAGTAGCTTCTCCAGCTTCTTCCATCCGAAGTGTCCGGCTCCATCATGGTAGGCTCCCAGAACCATGGGCGCATCTCGCCTTGGCACCACTATCTGCCACACCAATTCATGAGTACGTGGGTCGATGCTCCTCCTGCACAGCTTGCCATCATGGATAAACAGCTTGCTTCTCCCCCTCCACAGCTGTTGGGTTTCTTGTGGATCATCTGGGCCAGGGTGCAACCCAGCCTGCGTCAAGAGTTCCTTCACCTGACGGACCGCGGGGTCACTATCCTGGGTTTCTGCCCATCCGTGGTGGGGCAGGGGATTCCGGTTGGCTCTTGTGCCTGTTCTTCGCATGGTGAGAGTTTTGAGTGGCTTTGGGACGATGGAAGGCAGGCAGCTCCACCTCTTCAAGTGCCTCCGGGTCCTCTCCCACTTCTGGTAAATTGGGCATTCGGGACAGAGCATCGGCATTGGCATTCTGGTGCCCTGCCCGATATTTGATGGTGAAATCATAGTTGGACAGCCGGGCCATCCACCGCTGTTCCAAAGCCCCGAGTTTGGCAGTATCCAGATGCGTTAGCGGATTGTTGTCCGTGAAGACGGTGAATTTCGCGGAGGCCAGGTAGTGCTTAAACCTCTCCGTCACTGCCCAGACGAGGGCCAGGAATTCCAGCTTAAAGGAACTATAGTTGTCAGGGTTCCTTTCCGTGGGACGGAGTTTCCTGCTGGCGTAAGCGATCACCCTTTCTTTGCCGTTCTGAACCTGGGACAGCACAGCTCCTAATCCCACATTACTGGCATCTGTGTACAGCACAAACGGTTGATCGTATTCGGGGTAAGCCAGTATCTCTTCTCCCGTCAGTGCCGACTTCAAACAGGTGAAGGATTCCTACAGCTCTTCGTTCCAATCAAAGGGGGTTTTCCTCCCCTTGGTCTTCTTTGGTTGGCCCACCAGCAGATTTTGCAAGGGTGCGGCCTTCTTGGTGAAATCCTTAATGAATCTCCGATAGTAACCTACCAACCCGAGGAACTGCCGGACTTCGTGGAGGTCACTAGGCTTTGGCCAGTCCTTGATCACTGTGACCTTGTCGGGGTCTGGGGCCACTCCTTCAGCGCTCACCACATGGCCCAGGTACTGCACTTTAGGTTTCAGCAGATGACACTTGGACGGTTTCACTTTTAGGCTGAATTTGGACAAGGCTTCAAACACCTCAGCCAGGTGCTTTAGATGGTCTTCGTAGGTTTTAGAGAAGACTATGACGTCATCCAGATATAACAGCACGGTTTCAAAGTTCAGGTGTCCCAGGCAGCTCTCCATCATCCTCTGGAACGTTCCGGGAGCATTGCACAATCCGAAGGGCATGTAGTTGAACTCGCAGAGGCCCATTGGCGTCGTGAAGGCCGTCTTCTCTCTGTCCGCCTCCGCCACAGGAACCTGCCAGTACCCACTGGTGAGATCTAAGGTAGAGAAATAGTTAGCAGATTTTAAAGCAGCCAGAGACTCCTCTATCCTGGGCAGTGGGTATGCGTCCTTATGTGTAATGCGATTCAACTGTCTGTAATCAACACACATCCTCATTGTACCATCTTTCTTTTTAACAAGGACTAACGGAGCCGCCCAGGGGCTACAGCTGTCTCTCACCACCCCGGCCTCCTTCATTTCCCGCAACATGTCCTTGGCACACTGGTAATGAGCTGGGGGTACAGGGCGATATCTCTCTTTTATGGGTCGATGATCTCCCGTGGGGATGTGGTGTTGGATCCCTTTCACCTGCCCAAAATCTGAGGGGTGTTTGCTGAATACCTGCTCGTACTCGTGTACCACCCTGTACGCCCCCTGTATTTGATGAGATGGGGTAGAGTCAGTGCCCACATGCAATTCCCGACACCAGTCCTTCGAGTGCTCTGCAGAACCTTTGTTCTCTGCCACGTTTGACGGGACCAAGGGTTCAGGTGTCTGTATTACACTATTATTGACAGTGAACAGTTTGGCGAGCGTGGTATACTTGGTTAGGTGGACCTCTTCCTCCCCACAATTGAGGACACGTACGGGCACTCTCCCCTGTCGGACGTCGACCACCCCCCGGGCTGTCAGAACAGTAGGCCTATTGTCTGAATATACAGGTTCTACCAAGGCCTGGTAGTCCTTACCCCTGAGGCCTATGGCTGCTCGACACCATATTAACATTTCACTTTTGGGGGGTATCGCGATGGGGTTTGAATCACTCACAGTGACACGACCAATCTCACCACCAGTCAGCTCTACCTGCTGTCTCTGCATCAGAGCTCTGATTTCCTTCTGCAGGGCACGTTGCTCGCTGTGGCCAGCGTTTTCTGCCACCTGTTGCAACAAAACAATCACTTCTGCAAGACAATTTTCTATAACATTAGTACCAAGAGTCATCATGGGATTACATTCTCGACGATCAATATCTACAATCACAATCCCTTGGGCTTTCAATTCCACCCGCCCCACTTTGATGGTGACCTCCTTATACCCCACTTGCGGCAACGGCTGACCATTACTGGCGATTATGGTGAAATCATCGTCAGGGCCACGAGTAATATCAGCGTCCTCCCAATACCGTTTGTAGAGCACGTAAGGTATAGTCGTCACCTGAGAACCGGTGTCCAGCAAAGCATTCAAGGGGATTCCATCAATCACTACAGGGAGAACTGGTCGTCCTCCAATATACTTGGTTCTCCAATGCTGCGGGCCTGACCGTCCTACTCCTGGGGGTTGGCCCTTTGCCCCAGGGGTTGCTCGTTTAAAGGACAGTACCTTGCAAGATGGCCCACCTGGTGACAGCGGCGGCAGATGGGTCGTCCATCCTGGTGGAAGCGATCGTCGGGCCGGCTCCTGGTCGGCGGAGTCCTCCTCTGTCGCATCCAAGGGACATCCTCCGGGCTGGAAGCCAACTGGATCTTCTCTTTGGGGGCCTCCTGTAGGGACTGCACCGTCCGGGCCAGGGCAGCAACGCTCTTGGTTAGCTCTTGCATCTGGAGACGAAGTCCTGCAGGGGAGTCATCCTCGAAGCTCTGGGCGTCGGCCTCTGCGGCAACTGGGGTATCCGATGCCACCTCCTGGTGGTATGCGAGAGCGGGGCGCCTGGGTGGTACTGCGCGGCTGGGCTGTCGCTCCTGCAATGCCTGGATAGCTTTATCTTTAAACTGCGCAAAAGTCAAGTCTGGATTTTGCATGGCCAGGAAGTGCAATTGGCCCCGCTGGTGACTGCACAGGAGCCCCTCAATGAACCGCTCCTTCAGGATTTTATCTTCATCCTGCATGCTGCCGGGGTCACTCTGCTTAATGGCCCGCATCGCCTCCTGGAGATTAAGAGCATAGTCCCGCAAGCTCTCCTGTGACCTTTGTTTGCATCCATAAAAAGTCAGTTTAATTTCTGTAGCAGTGCGAGTATCAAAGGTGGCTTTAAGCTTGGCAAAAATCTGTTGTGCAGTTCCTTTATCCTCAGCGGGCCAGGATTTCAATTCTCTCAGAGCCACCCCAAAGAGTTGGCCGGTTATCATATGGACCTTCTGGGGCTCGGTTAGGGGATAGAACTCGAGCAGGCTGCAGAGTCCTTCTTTAAAGTCAGTGAACGTATGCGCCTCCCCAGAGTATCGTGGGAGCCAGGCCGCTCCGGGCAGGTAGGGCATGGAGAAGGGCATTATGGCTTTTGCATTAGCGGCAGTGTCCGACTGGCTGATGGGGGCAGCGGGTTCTGCGGCAGCCGGTGGTGGTATTAGGGCCGCGGCTTCGCCCGCTGCGGGGACCGGAGCTGCCCCTGCGTCCGCGGCTGCGACCGCCACCTCCTCTCCTCCCGACTCGGACATGGCCGTCCCTTCCTCCCACTAACCTGCTGGAGGTCGGAGTTCCTCTTCCGGGATGGGCGCCTCACCGCGCTTTCCGTTCCGCGCTTCTTTTGGCCGATCCCGCCCACGTAGCTAAGGCTCCTCCCTCCGCGCGCGGCAATGGCGAATTTTGGCGGCAAATGGCACAGCACAGTCTTTTCAATAAAGTACAGTCCAAGCACAATAAATCACAGTTCCAAGGCACACATGACCTGATTTTTCAGGCTTAAGTAGATCCTGTTCGTGACGCCAAATTGGAGCGCCCCCACACCGCCGCAGGGCCGAGGGGTACCCGGAGCCGGGCCTCTAGGTCTCAGTCCTAGGGTTGTCACGGTGGCTAGACCCGGTCCGTGGCCCTGTCCGTCAGTGGGGAGACGTCCGGTGCAATAAGTGATGTTGTATCGGTGCAGGTCGCGGTAAATAATGAAGACACCAGGTTGCAGTCTCTTTACCTCTTTACTGAAGATGTTGGAGACCTCAGTCCAGAGCGCTGTTAACTGGGTTGTCAGAGACCGGCCGGTCCAAAGGCACATCAGGAGTTCTCTTTACAGGTGGGAATCAGTGCCTTCCTTCTAGCGCTGTGTGTTGTAGTTCTTCCCTGCTGAGCTCTCGGGATAGTCCTCACAACTGTTTCTTTCTGTCTCTACTGTTCTTTCTCCGTCCTCCAGGTGATATGGTAGGACGCACCCGTATGACGGGGTAGGCCTGGAGTTCTGCCGGGACCCTAGAGTCGCCCCTCTCCCACAGCTGCCTCCGTTGTCTGCTTAGGTGTTAAGTGAGACAGCCAACCTGTAATTAGCTGTCCTGCCGTGGTTTGCAATGTACTTGAAGTCTCTTACTTGCTCGGCGTTCCGGCCACCGACTGTTTGCGCCTCAGAAGGATGTTGCCTCGGTCTAACAGCAAGACCCCTTCTGGTATTCCTCCTTTTCTGTATTCCCGTTGGTTACTGGTTAGTTCTGTTCTGAGGAGTCTGCCAGGATCCCATCCCTGACAGGTCCTCTCACTAGCTCTTCCCAGCTACTTCTCACTGTCTTCCTGTCCAACCCCCAGTTTTACCAGAGTTGTGAGGAGTGGCCTACTAGATAGGACCACCCCCCCCTGGTGGCCGGAGTGTGAAGTGTGGTGTGAGTGTACCTGATCAGAGAAACTCCTTAGTGCAATCAGACGTACCATAGCTCCCCATAGTGGCGGAATCACAGTACTGCAACAACCAGGACTCTGGGGTGCTGCACGATCATGCTTGAGTGTGCCGGGGGTTAATGTGCCGGGGGCGGTCCGTGACCGCTCCTGGCACATAGTGCCGGATTTCAGCTGCGATAGTCAGCTGACACCCGGCCGCGATTGGCCGCGCTCCCCCCGTGAGTGTGGCTGATTGCTCTGGACGTACTATTCTGTCCTTGGGAAGTAGGGCCCACCCCACATGGACGGAATGGTACGTCCAAAGGTAGAAAGGGGTTATCTTCCAAGTTAAAGGGAATCTGTCAGTAGGATCAACCCTCCTAAGCCGTCATAGAAAGCTGAATAAAATGATACAGTGATATCTGCGATCCAATGTCATTTCCAAAAAAATTAAAATTTTTCTTAATATGTAATTGAGCTGTTCAGGACTATGGTTTGGACATAGATCTCCCTGAGAATCTGCCTCCTGAGTTAATTTAAATAAAAGGGGGCATTACCAGGGTGAGACATGTAAGGGCTGACAGTCTGGTCTCTTGATCTAGATGTCTCACACTGGTAAGGAGAAAAAAGAAATGCCAGCAGCCAGGTAAATCAGTCCATTTTAATTCTCATTCCATCTTGGACAATCACATAAAGTGCGGTAGTGATGTCAATGCAGGTGCAGAGATTTTACAAGAAAAAATAGACATGACGAACAACGACCATTTCATGCTTCACTTGCGCTTCTACAGGTCCATGTTCTTTAGTGCACTGGTAATGCCCCTTTCATTTAAAATAAGCTCTGGAGGCAGATTCTCAGGGAGATCTATGTCCGGCCCAATCTGACGTACTATTCTGTCGATGTGACCTGGGAATTCCCAGGGATGGGATATTACGTCATGGGCGATCAGCCGCGCTAACGGGGGAAGTGCGGCCGATCGCGCCAGATATCAGCTGATTATTACAGCTGACATCCGGCACTATGTGCCAGGAGCGGTCACGGACCACTCCCAGCACAATAACCCCCGGAACACTGCGATCAAACATGATCGCAGCGTTCCGGCAGCATAGGGAAGCATTGCACAGGAAGGGGGCTCCATGCGTGCTTCCCTGAGACTCTTGGAACAACGTAATGTGATCGTGTTGTTCCGAGAGTCTCCTCCCTGCAGGCCCTGGATCCAAAATGGCCATGGGCTTCCTTCCGGGTCCTGCAGGGAGGTGGCTTGCAAGCGCCTGCTGAGAGCAGGCGCCGGCAAGCCTGCAGCACTGCCTTTCAGATCGATTATCTGACACAGTGCTTTGCAAAGTGTCAGATCAGCGATCTGACACTATACAACCATGTACCACCCTGGGACAAAGTAAAAAAAAAAATATTTACATGTATAAAAAAAAAATTCTAAAGAAAGGAAAAAAAACATTGTTCCAATAAATACATTTCTTTATCTAAATAAAAAAAAAACAATAAAACTACACATATTTAGCATCGCCGCGTCCGTAACAACCCGACCTATAAAACTGTGTCACTAGTTAACCCCTTCAGTGCACACCGTAAAAGAAAAAAAAGAGGCAAAAAACAACTCTTTATTATCATACCGCCGAACAAAAAGTGGAATAACACGCGATCAAAAAGACGGATATAAATAACCATGGTTCCTCTGAAAATGTCATCTTGGCCCGCAAACAACAAGCCACCATACAGCGTCATCAGCGAAAAATAAAAAAGTTATAGTCCTCAGAATAAAGTGATGCAAAAATAATTATTTTTTCTATAAAATAGTTTTTATCGTATAAAAGGGCCAAAACATAAAAAAATGATATAAATGAGGTATCGCTGTAATCGTACTGACCTGAAGAATAAAAATGTTTTATCAATTTTACCAAACGTGGAACGGTATAAGCGCCCCCCCCCCAAAAGAAATTCATGAATAGCTGGTTTTTGGTCATTCTGCCTCACAAAAATCGGAATAAAAAGTGATCAAAAAATGTCAGGTGCCTGAAAATGGTACCAATAAAAACGTAAAATCGTCCCGCAAAAAAACAAGACCTAACATGACTCTGTGGACCAAAATATGGAAACATTATAGCTCTCAAAATGTGGAGACGTGAAAACTATTTTTTGCAATAAAAAGCGTATTTTAGTGTGTGACGGCTGCCAATCATAAAAATCCGCTAAAAAAATCTGCTATATATAGTAAATCAAACCCCCCTTCCTCACCCCCTTAGTTAGGGAAAAATAATAAAATAAAAAAAAGTATTTATTTCCATTTTCCCATTAGGGTTAGGGCTACAGTTAGGGTTGGCGCTAAAGTTATTGTTAGGGTTTGGATTACATTTACGGTTGGGATTACGGTTGGGATTAGGGTTAGGGGCGTGTTTGGGTTAGGGGTGTGGTTAGGGATATGGTTAGGGTTGGGATTAGGGTTAGTGGTGTGTTGGGGTCAGGGGGTGTTTTGGGATTAGGGGTGTGGTAGGGATTAGGGTTAGGGGCGTTTTGGGTTAGGGGTGCGGTTAGGGTTATGGTTGGGATTAGGGTTAGGGGCGCGTTTGGGTTAGGGGTGTGGTTAGGGTTATGGTTATGGTTGGGATTAGGGTTAGGAGTGTGATGGGGTTAGGGTTTCAGTTAGAATTTGGGGGTTTCCACTGTTTAGGCACATCAGGGGCTCTCCAAACGCGACATGGCATCCGATCTCAATTTCAGCCAATTCTGCGTTGAAAAAGTAAAACAGTGCTCCTTCCCTTCCGAGCTTCGGTGCACCCAAACAGGGGTTTACCCCAACATATGGGATATCAGCGTACTCAGGACAAACTTTTGGGTTCCAATTTCTCTTGCTACCCTTGGGAAAAAACACATTTGGGGGCGAAAAAATCATTTTTGTGGGAAAAAATTTTTTTTATTTTTACGGCTCTGCGTTATAAACTGTAGTGAAACACTTGGGAGTTCAAATTTCTCACAACACATTTAGATAAGTTCCTTTGGGGTCTAGTTTCCAATATGGGGTCACTTATGGGGGTTTCTACTGTTTAGTTACATCAGGGTCTCTGCAAATGCAACGTGACGCCTACAGACCATTCCATCTAAGCCTGCATTCCAAACGGCGCTCCTTCCCTTCTGAGCTCTGCCATGTGCCCAAACAGTGGTTCCCCCCTACATATGGGATATCAGCGTACTCAGAACAAATTGGATAACAACTTTTGGGGTCCAATTTATCCTGTTACCTTTGGGAAAATACAAAACTGGGGGCTAAAAAATAATTTTTGTGGAAAAAAAAGATTTTTTATTTTCACGGCTCTGCATTATAAACTGTAGTGAAACACTTGAAGGTTCAAAATTCTCACAACAAATCTAGATAAGTTCCTTGGGGGGTCTAGTTTCCAATATGGGGTCACTTGTGGCGGGTTTCTACTGTTTAGGTACATCAGGGGCTCTGCAAACGCAATGTGATGCATGCAGACCATTCCATCTAAGTCTGCATTCCAAACGGCGCTCCTTCCCTTCCAAGCTCTGCCATGTGCCCAAACGGTGGTTCCTCCCCACATATGGGGTATCACTGTACTCAGTGTGATATAGTGACCCCTGTAACAGGTAGGGGGCGCTGCATGGTCTCCCCGGTATGTGCACGGAGTCGTATTGAGCCCGTGAGAATCGACCTGCAGTGATGTCAGGATCACGTGACCAGCCCAGGTGATCCATTACTGTGGGTGTGGTTACAGGTACATAACCTGACCAGGGTGTGGGTCACATGGTCTCTTGTGTGGGCCCTGTGTGGGTCCCCTGTGTGGATCCTGTGTGGATCCTGTGTGGTCTTCGGTGTGGTTCCTGTGTGGTTCCAGTGTTTGGACCTGTGTGGTCCAAGTGCAAGGTCCTGGAAGCCTGTGCATGAGCTGTGTGCTCCCGTGTTGGAAGACCTGGAAGGAGGCTTCCTGTGTATGCACATGGTTTGGACCTGGTGGCCTGTGGTGTTGGACTAAGTCCTGAATAGCACCCAGACAGGCCACGTGCCTCTGTGTTGAACGGTCCCAGGTGGGATGGACGTTCTGAAGACCACAGTGTGATCCTGGTCCTGGACAGTCTGTGTGAGAACATCCGATGAGTGGAGTCTTCTTGGAGCACCTGAGAGACTGTGGACCTGGATGATCGGTGTTGGGGAAGCTACCGTCCTTCGGTGGCTCTGGACTGACTGTTGTGTGCCGGCCAGGCAAGTTGGTGAACCCCGTAAGGCAGTTTCCCCAGGAGTGAGGACTGACGAGGAGTCAGCAGATGGAGCAGGAGCTCCCATCAGGTACCTCCATAAACTGTTGGTGCTTGTAACATGAACGGCGAGGTAGACCCACGGCAACTGGTCAGTGAGGACCAGCGTGTTTAGTGTCCGTGAATCAAAGCCGTAAATGAAGTGTAAGTTAAAGCTGCAAGTTTATATCACCAGTTGGTGCCGCTTGTGTTTCATGAGATGTACACAATGAACTGTGCATAACCCGGTTTATGAGGCATAATAAACCGCATGGACTGTTTTGGTTTTAAAAACCCGTGCCCGTGTGCTGAACATCGCGGCCAAGCGAGTGTCCCCCAATACACTCAGTAAGAATAGTCTTACATTATCTTACATCAGGAAAAATTGGACAACAACTTTTGGTGTCCAATTTTTCCTGTTACCTTTGGGAAAATACAAAACTGGGGGCTAAAAAATAATTTTTGTGGAAAAAAAAGAATTTTTATTTTCACGGCTCTGCTTTATAAACTGTAATGAAACACTTGGGGGTTCAAAGTTCTCACAACACATCTAGATAAGTTACTTAGGGGGTCTACTTTCCAAAATGGTGTCACTTGTTGGGGATTTTAATGTTTAGGCACATCAGGGGCTCTCCAAACGCGACATGGCGTCCTATCTCAATTCCTGTCAATTTTGCATTGAAAAGTCAAACGGCGCTCCTTCCCTTCCGAGCTCTGCCATGCGCCCAAACAGTGGTTAACCCCCGCATGTGAGGTATCAGTGTACTCAGGACAAATTGGACAACAACTTTTGGGGTCCAATTTCTCCGTTATCCTTGGTAAAATAAAACAAATTGGAGCTAAATTTTTTTCGAAAAAAGTTAAATGTTCATTTTTTTAACTCCTTATTGACCGCCAATACGTCTTTTAACTGACCTGAGATGTAAGAGAATAGCCTCTCCATACAGGTGACAATCCAGCAGCTGCGGGCTGTCCACTATAGCTGACAGCTTGCTGCATTAGCCACGATCAGTGCTTGCACCGTCCATATCTGTTTAACCCCTTAGATGCTGCTTTCAAAAGTGACTACATAATTTAAATGGTTAACAGAGTGTGGGGGCTTCTTCTTTATCCCAATTGGTGCCCTCAGATCATGATTGTGTGGTCCTGATGTTTGCGATGGCAATTCACGGCCAAAAAGCGGCCTTAGAGTCTGATGGCTGTTGTAAACTGTTCAGAAGTTAGTGATATTTAGTTGATAAAAATACATATTTTCATTTCTGTCACGCCACTTTGCTTTAATTCCTTGAAATCACCTGAAGGGTTAATAATCTACCTGACTGCAGTTTTCAATATGTCAGGGGGTGCTGTTTTTAAAATGGTATAACTTTTGGAGGTTTCCCAATATATAGGACCCCTCAAGTCACTTCAAACCTAGATAGGTCCCTAAAAAAATACATTTTGTAAATTTCCTTGAAAAAATGAAAAATTGCTGCTACATTTTGAAATGAGAACAAAATAAAAGAACATTTTACAAATGGTGCTGATGTAAAGCAGACATGTGGGAAATGTTATTTATTAATGTTTTGTTGTGGTGTGACTATCTGGATAAAATGGATAATCATTCAAAGATTGAAAATTGCTCATTTTTTAACATTTTTCTCAAATTTCTGATATTTTTTATAAATAAACACAAACCATATCGACCTAAATTTACAATTATCATAAATTATAATGTGTCACAAAAAAACAGTCTCAAAATCACTGGGATTTGTTGAAGCGTTCAAGAGTTATTACCACATAAATTGACACTGGTCAGATTTCAAAAATTTGGCTCCGTCATTAAGGGGTTAAACATTCCAAAGATTCCTGTGAAACATCTGAAGGTTAATAAACTTCTTGAATGTGGCTTTGAGCACCTTGAGGGGTGCAGTTTTTAGAATGGTGTCACACTTGGGTATTTTCTATCATATAGACCCCTCAAAATGACTTCAAATGTGATGTGGTCCCTAAAAAAAATGGTGTTGTAAGAATGAGAAATTGATGGTCAACTTTTAACCCTTAACTCCCTAACAAAAAAAAAAATGTTGGTTCCAACATTGTGCTGATGTAAAGTAGACATGTGGGAAATGTTACTTATTAAGTATTTTGTGTGACATATCTCTGTGATTTAAGGGCATAAAAATTCAAAGTTGGAAAATTGCGAAATTTTCACATTTTCAAATTTTTCGCCAAATTTCCATTTTCTTCACAAATAAATGCAGGTAATATCAAAGAAATTTTACCACTATCATGAAGCACAATATGTCATGAGAAAACAGGGTCAGAATCATCCGTTGAAGCGTTCCAGATACCTCATAAAGGGACAGTGGTCAGAATTATAAAAATTGGCCCGGTCATTAACGTGCAAACCACCCTTGAGGGTTAAGGGGTTAAGCTGCACATGTCACACATATTGTATATCCAGCCATGATTTCTACCCTAAATCTTCTGCATAAACTTTTTTCTCATTTGGAAAACTTAATCAACTTGATATTTGCTTTTATGTCTAGAGGTCTATGCAGCTTGTTTAAAAAAAACAACAACTATGCTTTACTGATCATCATCATCATCGGATCCTGCGCTGTGTCTTCACGGCAGCTCGCAGTGTTGATGGTACAAGCCCTTGAGCCCAATGATTTGCCCTTAGCTGATGTTTTTATTGATATATATTTTGGGTACATACAATGTTTTCATTGCCTTTTACTGGTTTGCATTTTTTGTCAAGTGCAGTGGGCACCCTCCCCCCACAATTCTGGCGTTTCTATTTTAAGTTTACACTTGATAGCTCATACTTTTTGGGACACGACGATACTAAATATGTTTATGGTGTTATTAAATATGTTTACTTTTTAAATTACTTTATTTTTAATGGTTATTTTAATTTTTAGACATTTTTATATTGTTTTAACCCCTTTCTGACATCTGACGTACTATCCCGTCGAGGTGGGGTGGGCCCGTATGACCACTGACAGGATAGTACGTCATAGCCGATCGGCCGCGCTCACGGGTCACGGACCGCCCCCGGTACATTAACCCCCGGCACACCGCGATCAAACATCGTGGTGTGCCGACGGTATAGGGAAGCATCGCGCAGGGAGGGGGCTCCCTGCGGGCTTCCCTGAGACCCCCGGAGAAACGCGATGTGATCGCGTTGCTCCGAGGGTCTCCTACCTCCTTCCTCGCTGCAGGTCCCGGATCCAAGATGGCCGCGGCATCCGGGTCCTGCAGGAAGGGAGGTGGCTTACCGAGTGCCTGCTCAGAGCAGGCGCTTGGTAAGCCTGCAGTGCTGTGAGGCAGATCGGTGATCTGACAGAGTGCTGTGCACACTGTCAGATCACCGATCTGTAATGTCCCCCCCTGGGACAAAGTGAAAAAGTAAAAAAAAAAAATTTTCCGCTTGTGTAAAAAAAAAAAAAAAAATCCTAAATAAAGAAAAAATATATATATATTATTCCCATAAATACATTTCTTTATCTAAATAAAAAAAAATGTTTAGTATCACCGCGTCCATAACGACCCAACCTATAAAACTGCCCCACGAGTTAACCCCTTCAGTAAACACCGTAAGGAAAAAAAAAAAACGAGGCAAAAAACAACGCTTTATTACCATACCGTGGAACAAAAAGTGGAATAACACGCGATCAAAAAGACAGATATAAATAACCATGGTACCGCTGAAAACGTCATCTTGTCCCGCAAAAAACAAGCCGCCATACAGCATCATCAGCAAAAAAATAAAAAAGTTATAGTCCTGAGAATAAAGCGATACCAAAACAATTATTTTTTCTATAAAATAGTTTTTATCGTATAAAAGCGCCAAAACATAAAAAAAATGATATAAGTGAGATATCGCTGTAATCGTACTGACCCGACAAATAAAACTGCTTTATCAATTTTACCAAACGCGGAACGGTATAAACGCCTCCCCCAAAAGAAATTCATGAATAGCTGGTTTTTGATCATTCTGCCTCACAAAAATCGGAATATAAAAGCGATCAAAAAAGTCACGTGCCCGAAAATGTTACCAATAAAAACATCAACTCATCCCGCAAAAAACAAGACCTCACATGACTCTGTGGACTCAAATATGGAAAAATTATAGCTCTCAAAATGTGGTAACGCAAAAAATATTTTTTGCAATAAAAAGCGTCTTTCAGTGTGTGACGGCTGCCAATCATAAAAATTCGCTAAATAACCATCTATAAAAGTAAATCAAACCCCCCTTCATCACCCCCTTAGTTAGGGAAAAATAAAAAAATAAAAAAAATGTATTTATTTCCATTTTCCCATTAGGGTTAGGGTTAGGGCTAGGGCTAGGGTTAGGGCTAGGGTTAGGGCTAGGGTTAGGGCTAGGGATAGGGCTAGGGTTGGGGCTAGGGTTGGGGCTAGGGTTGGGGCTAGGGTTAGGACTAGGGTTAGGGTTATTGCTAGGGTTATTGCTAGGGTTGGGGCTAGGGTTAAGACTACAGTTAGGGTTGGGGCTAAAGTTAGGGTTAGAGTTTGGATTACATTTACGGTTGGGAATAGGGTTGGGTGTGTCTGGGTTAGAGGTGTGGTTAGGGTTACTGTTGGGATTAGGGTATCAGTTATAATTGGGGGGTTTCCACTGTTTAGGCACATCAGGGGCTCTCCAAACGGGACATGGCATCCGATCTCAATTCCAGCCAATTCTGCATTGAAAAAGTAAAACAGTGCTCCTTCCCTTCAGAGCTCTCCCGTGTGCCCAAACAGGGGTTTACCCCAACATATGGGGTATCGGCGTACTCAGGACAAATTGGACAACATCTTTTCGCGTCCAATTTCTCCTGTTACCCTTGGGAAAATACAAAACTGGGGGCTAAAAAATAAGTTTTGTGGGAAAAAAAAGGATTTTTTATTTTCACGGCTCTGCGTTGTAAACTGTAGTGAAACACTTGGGGGTTCAAAGTTCTCACAACACATCTAGATAAGTTCCTTGGGGGGTCTAGTTTCCAATATGGGGTCACTTGTGGGGGGTTTGTACTGTTTGGGTAAATCAGGGGCTCTGCAAATGCAACGTGACGCCTGCAGACCAATCCATTTAAGTCTGCATTCCAAATGGCGCTCCTTCCCTTCCGAGCTCTGTCATGCGCCCAAACAGTGGTTCCCCCCCACATATGGGGTATTAGCGTACTCAGGACAAATTGGACAACAACTTTTGGGGTCCAATTTATCCTGATACCCTTGTGAAAATACAAAACTGGGGGCTAAAAAATCATTTTTGTGAAAAAAAAAAAGAATTTTTATTTTCACGGCTCTGCGTTATAAACTGTAGTGAAACACTTGGGGGTTCAAAGCTCTCAAAACACATCTAGATAAGTTCCTTAGGGGGTCTACTTTCCAAAATGGTGTCACTTGTGGGGGGTTTTAATGTTTAGGCACATCAGGGGCTCTCCAAACGCAACATGGCGACCCATCTTAATTCCAGTCAATTTTGCATTGAAAAGTAAAATAGCGCTCCTTCCCTTCCGAGCTCTGCTATGCACCCAAACAGTGGTTTACCCCCACATATGGGGTATCGTCGTACTCAGGACAAATTGCACAACAACTTTTGTGGTCTAATTTCTTCTCTTACCCTTGGGAAAATAAAAAAATGGGGGCGAAAAAATCATTTTTGTGAAAAAATATGATTTTTTATTTTTACGGCTCTGCATTATAAACTTCTGTGAAGCACTTGTTGGGTCAAAGTGCTCAACACACATCTAGATAAGTTCCTTAAGGGGTCTACTTTCCAAAATGGTGTCACTTGTGGGGGATTTCAATGTTTAGGCACATCATGGGCTCTCCAAACGCAACATGGCGTCCCATCTCAATTCCAGTCAATTTTGCATTGAAAAGTCAAATGGCGCTCCTTCCCTTCCGAGCTCTGCCCTGCGCCCAAACAATGATTTACCCCCACATATGGGGTATCAGCGTACTCAGGACAAATTGCACAACATTTTTTGTGGTCCAATTTCTTCTCTTACCCTAGGGAAAATAAAAAATTGGGGGCGAAAAGATCATTTTTGTGAAAAATATGATTTTTTATTTTTACGGCTCTGCATTATAAACTTCTGTGAAGCACTTGTTGGGTCAAAGTGCTCACCACACATCTAGATAAGTTCCTTAGGGGGTCTACTTTCCAAAATGGTGTCACTTGTGGGGGGTTTCAATGTTTAGGCACATCAGGGGCTCTACAAATACAACATGGCGTCCCATCTCAATTCCAGTCAATTTTGCATTGAAAAGTCAAATGGCGCTCCTTTCCTTCCGAGCTCTGCCATGCGCCCAAACAGAGGTTTACCCCCACATATGGGGTATCAGCGTACTCAGGACAAATTGTACAACAACTTTTGGGGTCCATTTTCTCCTGTTACCCTTGGTAAAATAAAACAAATTGGAGCTGAAATAAATTTTGTGTGAAAAAAAGTTAAATGTTCATTTTTATTTAAACATTCCAAAAATTCCTGTGAAACACCTGAAGGGTTAATAAACTTCTTGAATGTGGTTTTGAGTACCATGAGGGGTGCAGTTTTAGAATGGTGTCACACTTGGGTATTTTCTATCATATAGACCCCTCAAAATGACTTCAAATGAGATGTGGTCCCTAAAAGAAATGGTGTTGTAAAAATGAGAAATTTCTGGTCAAATTTTAACCCTTATAACTCCCTAAGAAAAAAAAATGTGGGTTCCAAAATTGTGCTGATGTAAAGTACACATGTGGGAAATGTTACTTATTAAGTATTTTGCGTGACATATGTCTGTGATTTAAGGGCATAAAAATTCAAAGTTGGAAAATTGCGAAATTTTCACAATTTTCGCCAAATATTAATTTTTTTCACAAATAAACACAAGTTATATCGAAGAAATTTTACCACTATCATGAAGTACAATATGTCACGAGAAAACAGTGCCAGAATCACCAAGATCCGTTGAAGCGTTCCAGAGTTATAACCTCATAAATGGACAGTGGTCAGAATTGTAAAAATTGGCCTGGTCATTAACGTGCAAACCACCCTTGGGGGTGAAGGGGTTAAAACTTTTTTTTTCCATTTATTTTTTTAGTCCCCTTATGGGACTACAATCTGCGATTGATTACTTATACTATATAATACAACAACATTGTATTGTATGTATACAGGAAAACCATGACTAAATATCTGAGATTGACAGTGGCATATAAGTGGTTAAAGGGAACCTGTCATCATAAAAATGCAGTCCAATCTGCAGGTACCATGTTATAGAGCAGGGGGAGCTGAGATGATCGATATATGGATTTATGAGAAAAGATTCAGTATAACCTGTGATTTAAGCATGTAATCCTCTGTCCTTTCTGTGATTTTTGGTCCAATGGGCCGTCCTATCAGTGACTGACAGCTTTCCTTGTATCAGTGTAGATACAGAGACAGCTGTCAGTCACTGATAGGACCGCCCACTGGACCGAAAATCACAGAAAGAACAGAGGATTACATGCTTAAATCACAGGTTACCGTATACTGAACCTTTTCTCACAAAACAACATATCATCTTGCTCCCCCTGCTCTATAACATGGTGCCTGCAGATGGGACGGCTTTTTCACGGTGACAGGTTCCCTTTTACACTACAGTAATCACAGCGCACTCCAGCCTCTGTAGTCATAGGAGTTTGTCTACCTGGTATGAAGCAGGCTCGGCTCCCGATCAGATTTGTTGTGAATTCTGCTCTTGGGCTCCCTCCGGTGGTTATAAGTGGTAGCGCTGCTGTCTTTGGATCACAGCATTCATCAGGTGTGTCCACTTATTGCAATTCTGACTGGGCTATTTCGTCTTGCTTGACCCTTTAGTTAGTGCCAGTTGTCCATTGTTTCCTGGAGGATTCACTTCCCTGCCTGGTCTCTCTTGCTTGCTGTTCATTTCAACAAAGATAAGTTCTGGCTTTGTTTTTTGCAGTCCACATGCTGTGGGCCTGATCGTTCAAGTTATTTTCCATGTTTTGTTTTGTCCAGCTTGGTCTGTATAAGGATTTGTTCAGCCAAGCTGGTATCTCTGGAGATGCAGATATACCCTCCATGTCTTTAGTTAGATGTGGAGATTTTGTATTTTCTGTGGTGGATATTTTCTAGTGGTTTAATACTGACCGCATAGTACTCTGTCCTATCCTTTTTATTTAGCTAGAAGTGGCCTCTTTTGCTAAATTCTGATTTCAGTCTGTGTATGTTATTTCCCTCTCCTCTCACAGTCAATATTTGTGGGGGGCTGTCTATCCTTTGGGGATTTTCTCTGAGGCAAGATAGTTTTCCCTTTTCTATCTCTAGGGGTAATTAGTCCTCCGGCTGTGTCGAGATGTCCAGGGAGTGTTAGGTACATTCCACGGCTACTTCTAGTTGCGGTGTTAAGTTCAGGGTCTGCGGTCAGTACATGTACCACCTTCTCCAGAATACGTCTCATGCTGCTCCTAGGCCACCAGATCATAACAGTACATCTGGCCAACAATGAGTTAATTGCATCTCAGAAGAAGGAAAGGAAAATGCTGAGCCATTTTTGTTTCTGTAGTCTGTTGTGCCTTTTCTTTCCTCTTTACCTCTGGGTGGTTCAGGAGTTTGGCGCTGGTATGGATGTTCAGGGATTGGCTTCTCGTGTGGACCAGCTTGCTGCTAGAGTACAGGGTATTTCCGATTATATCGTTCAGACTCCGGTTTTAGAGCCTAGAATTCCAACTCCTGATTTGTTTTTTGGGGACAGGTCCAAATTTTTGAGCTTTAAAAATAACTGTAAACTGTTTTTAGCTCTGAAACCCCGTTCCTCTGGTGATCCCATCCAGCAGGTTAAAATAGTCATCTCTCTGCTGCGCGGTGACCCTCAGGATTGGGCGTTCTCCCTGGAAGCTGGAAATCCTGCTTTGCTTAATGTAGACACCTTTTTTCAAGCGCTAGGGTTATTGTATGATGAACCTAATTCAGTGGATCATGCTGAGAAGACCTTGTTGGCCCTGTCTCAGGGTCAAGAAGCGGCAGAATTATATTGCCAGAAATTTAGAAAATGGTCTGTGCTGACTAGATGGAATGAGGATGCCTTGGCTGCAATTTTCAGAAAGGGTCTTTCGGAATCTGTTAAAGATGTTATGGTGGGGTTTCCCACGCCTGCTGGTCTGAGTGATTCTATGTCTCTGGCCATTCAGATTGATCGGCGCTTGCGCGAGCGCAGAGTTGTGCGCGCTGTGGCGTTGTCTTCCGAGCGGAGTCCTGAGCCTATGCAGTGTGATAGGATTGTGTCTAGAGCTGAACGACAAGGATTCAGACGTCAGAATAGGTTGTGTTTTTACTGCGGCCATTCTGCTCATGTTATTTCTGATTGCCCTAAGTGTACTAAGAGAATCGCTAGTTTTGTTACCATCAGTACTGTACAACCAAAATTTCTGTTATCTGTGACCCTGATCTGCTCATTATCGTCATTTTCTGTCATGGCATTTGTGGATTCAGGCGCCGCTTTAAACTTAATGGACTTAGAATTTCCCAGACGTTGTGGGTTCTGTCATGGATCCCAATGGCTGGGGATCGCACTGGACAAGCAAAATAACATAAATAACGGACGAGCTCTAGGGTGATGGAACCTGGGCTGACCGCTGCCCCACTCCTGACAAACACAACTAGAAATAGCCAGGGAGCGTGCCTACGTTGATTCTAGACGCCACGCGCCAGCCTAAGAGCTAACTAGCACTGCAGAGGAAATAAAGACCTAGCTTGCCTCCAGAGGAATGAACCCCAAAAGGTATAGTTGCCCCCCACATGTATTGACGGTGAAATGAGAGGAAGGCACGCACATAGAGATGAAAATAGATTTAGCAAAATGAGGCCCGCTATAACTAGAAAGCAGAATGATACAAAAGGGGTCTGAGCGGTCAGCAAAAAACCCTAATCAAAAACCATCCTGAGATTACAAGAACCCATGTGCCAACTCATGGCACATGGGGAGAACCTCAGCCCACTAGAGCTACCAGCTAGCATAGAGTCATAATTAGCAAGCTGGACAAAAAACCAAACAACTGAAAAACAGAACTTAGCTTATCCTGAGAGATCTGGGAGCAGGTAGTCAGGAACCAAACTGAGCACATCTGAGTACATTGATAGCCGGCAAGGGAATGACAGGAAAGCCAGGTTAAATAGGAAACACCCAGCCTCTGATGGACAGGTGGAAACCAGAGACCGCAACCCACCAAAGTCACCCAGTACCAGCCGTAACCACCAGAGGGAGCCCAAAAACAGAATCCACAACAGGGTTCCCTTTGCAGCCTTTGCAGAGTCCTATTCCTTTGAGGGGCATTGATGCTACACCACTGGCTAAAAACAAACCTCAGTTTTGGACACAGCTGACCATGTGTATGGCACCAGCTCATCAGGAAGATTGTCGTTTTCTGGTGTTGCATAATTTGCATGATGCTATTGTGCTGGGTTTCCCATGGTTACAGGTGCATAATCCGGTATTAGATTGGAAATCTATGTCTGTGACTAGTTGGGGTTGTCAGGGGGTTCATGGTGACGTTCCTTTGATGTCAATTACCTCCTCCCCCTCTTCTGAAATTCCTGAGTTTTTGTCAGATTTCCAGGATGTATTAGATGAGCCCAAGTCCAGTTCCCTTCCACCGCATAGGGACTGTGATTGTGCTATCGACTTGATTCCAGGTTGTAAGTTCCCTAAGGGACGACTTTTTAACCTGTCTGTGCCAGAACATGCCGCCATGCGGAGTTATGTTAAGGAATCTTTGGAGAAGGGGCATATTCGGCCATCTTCTTCACCATTGGGAGCAGGTTTTTTTTTTGTTGCCAAGAAGGATGGCTCCTTGAGACCCTGTAATGATTATCGCCTCTTGAATAAGATCACGGTCAAATTCCAATACCCTTTGCCTTTGCTTTCTGATTTGTTTGCTACGATTAAGGGGGCTAGTTGGTTTACTAAGATTGACCTTCGAGGGGCATATAATCTTGTTCGTATTAAGCAGGGTGACGAATGGAAAACAGCATTTAATAAGCCCGAAGGCCATTTTGAATACCTTGTGATGCCATTCGGGCTCTCTAATGCCCCATCTGTGTTTCAGTCCTTCATGCATGATATATTTCGGAATTATCTTGATAAATTCATGATTGTATATTTGGATGATATTTTGATTTTTTCAGATGATTGGGAGTCTCATGTGAAACAAGTCAGGATGGTATTTCAGATCCTCCGTGATAATGCCTTGTTTGTGAAGGGGTCTAAGTGCCTCTTTGGAGTACAGAAGATTTCTTTTTTGGGCTTCATTTTTTCTCCCTCATCTATAGAAATGGATCTGGTTAAGGTTCAGGCCATTCTTGATTGGATCCAGCCCACTTCTGTGAAGAGCCTTCAGAAATTTTTGGGCTTTGCTAATTTTTATCGCCGTTTTATTGCCAACTTCTCCAGTGTGGTTAAACCCCTGACCGATTTGACGAAGAAGGGTGCTGATGTGGCGAATTGGTCCTCTGCGGCTGTTTCTGCCTTTCAGGAGCTTAAACGCCGATTTACTTCTGCCTCTGTGTTGCGTCAGCCGGATGTCTCCCTTCCATTTCAGGTTGAGGTTGATGCTTCTGAGATTGGGGCAGGGGCCATTTTGTCTCAGAGGAATTCTGATGGTTCCTTGTTGAAACCGTGTGCCTTCTTTTCTCGAAAGTTTTCGCCTGCAGAACGCAATTATGATGTCGGCAATCGTGAGTTGTTGGCTATGAAGTGGGCAATTGAGGAGTGGCGTCATTGGCTTGAGGGGGCCAAGCACCGTATTGTGGTCTTGACTGATCATAAGAACCTGATTTACCTCGAGTCTGCCAAACGGCTGAATCCTAGACAAGCCCGATGGTCCCTATTTTTCTCCCGTTTTGATTTTGTGGTCTCGTACCTTCCGGGTTCTAAGAATGTTAAGGCGGATGCCCTCTCTAGGAGCTTTTTGCCTGATTCTCCTGGGGTCCTTGAGCCGGGCGGCATTCTGAAGGAAGGGGTGATTCTTTCTGCCATCTCCCCTGATTTACGACGGGCTCTTCAGGAATTTCAGGCTGATAAACCTGATCGCAGTCCAGTGGGGAAACTGTTTGTTCCTGACAGATGGACTAGTAAAGTGATTTCTGAGGTTCATTGTTCTGTGTTGGCTGGCCATCCTGGGATTTTTGGTACCAGAGATTTGGTTGGTAGGTCCTTTTGGTGGCCTTCTTTGTCACGGGATGTGCGTTCCTTTGTGCAGTCCTGTGGGACTTGAGCGCGGGCCAAGCCTTGCTGTTCCCGCGCTAGTGGGTTGCTTTTGCCTTTGCCGGTCCCTGAGAGGCCTTGGACGCATATTTCTATGGATTTTATTTCAGATCTTCCGGTTTCCCAGAGGATGTCGGTTATCCGTGTGGTGTGTGACCGGTTTTCTAAGATGGTTCATTTGGTACCTTTGCCTAAGTTGCCTTCCTCTTCTGATTTGGTTCCGTTGTTTTTTCAGCATGTGGTTCGTTTGCATGGCATTCCGGAGAATATTGTGTCCGACAGAGGTTTTCAGTTTGTTTCTAGGTTTTGGCAAGCCTTTTGTGCTAGGCTGGGCATTGATTTGTCTTTTTCTTCCACGTTTCATCCTCAGACAAATGGCCAAACCGGGCGAACTAATCAGACTTTGGAAACTTATTTGAGATGCTTTGTGTCTGCTGATCAGGATGATTGGGTGGCTTTCTTGCCATTGGCCGACTTTGCCCTTAATAATCGGGCTAGTTCTGCTACCTTGGTTTCACCCTTCTTTTGTAATTCTGGTTTTCATCCTCGTTTTTCTTCAGGGCAGGTTGAGCCTTCTGATTGTCCTGGGGTGGACTCTGTGGTTGACAGGTTGCAGCAGATTTGGACTCATGTTGTGGGCAATTTGGTGTTGTCTCAGGAGGAAGCTCAGCGTTTTGCTAACTGTTGTCGGTGTGTTGGTTCCCGGCTTCGGGTTGGGGATTTGGTCTGGTTGTCTTCCCTGTTATGATCTAGTGGCCTAAGAGCAGCATGAGACGTACTCTGGAGAAGGTGGTACCAGTACTGACCGCAGACCCTGAACTTAACACCGCAACTAGAAGTAGCCGTGGAATGTACCTAGCGCTCCCTAGACATCTCGACACAGCCGGAGGACTAATTACCCCTAGAGATAGAAAAGGGAAAACTATCTTGCCTCAGAGAAAATCCCCAAAGGATAGACAGCCCCCCACAAATATTGACTGTGAGAGGAGAGGGAAAAAACATACACAGACTGAAATCAGAATTTAGCAAAGGAGGCCACTTCTAGCTAAATAGAAAGGATAGGACAGAGTACTATGCGGTCAGTATTAAAACACTAGAAAATATCCACCACAGAAAATACAAAATCTCCACAGCTAACTAAAGATATGGAGGGTATATCTGCATCTCCAGAGACAGCACAGACTACGGAACTCAATACCTTGATTCCTGCGTGTGGCTCTATAACCTATTATGGTGCAATGATCTAAAGTCCCCTGATGAACCCCCTGGATGAATTAAACGGGGGAGAAACGCGTCGGGACAGCGTGTACATGAGCCGATGGATTGAAGTGGCGGCCATGAGGGAACGTCTGATGAATAAGGAGCTAAGTTGAAAAATAGCACTGGCTTTGTTTGATGATACAATTGTTGGCATATTGAGCACTTTATCTGGCAAATAATAGTGATGCATATATCATATGTATAACCCAGCAGACATAAAGAGGGTGCCTGGGTATGTGGGGGTGAACTGCCTAAAATAACTATATATATATTTTTTGTGGGTGATTATTCCCGATATGATCTGTGAACTGCCTAAAATAACTATATATATATTTTTTAGTGGGTGATTATTCCCGATATGATCTTTGACGGACAATTTTTCCTCTAAAACATTTTTTCTAAATAATGTATGAGTTTCTGAAGAATCTAAGTCTGCACCCTGAATGAATTCAGGGGTGCTGGTAGGATATAGTTATATTGAGTTACTTACATAATAAATCACGGGCAGTTTTTCTATATGGATTATTATATATCCACCACATTACTAAGCTTAGATTGGATATAAGCCATCTGTAATAATCTAGGTACAGCTCTATGTCTATATAGACTACACATCCTTTACATAACAAATTTTGGGTCTATTGTTAAGCTCATCATAGATTGACCTCAGGGGGTGTAGGGTATCAGGTGCATCACTAATAGTATGTGTTTTTATGGATCTGTATTGATCCATATTATATGGTGTATTTGTCTGTGGTCTTTTAGATTGTTAGGGGCCGTTTAGGGAGAGAAGGGACAGCCGCCGGTGAGCGGGGGCGCCACATCGACTATTTAGGGTGCCAACCTCCGCTGCTAGGAAGGGCATTAGACCTAAGGGCACATTAGGGCCAATATAGGCATAGTATATATTAATTTTTGATTTTTTATGTTTTTTTCATTTTTTTTTATTTTTTTTGGGGGTTATTTTTTCACATTTTGCTGATTTTTTCTATTGAGTTATTTTTCTGGTACTTATATTGGAGATAGACGAGTGGAGTCCCTAACCCTAGAAACCTGTGGTCCCCTAATTGGGATGTTTTTATAGGGATTTTTTGTATTAAATAGAATATTGATAAAGATTAACGTTTTAAGGGGTAGGTGTGTTTTGTTGATAGTTGTTTTGCGTTATACTCCCCTACTTTAATTAGCTGGACAGTTGTTTTTTTTTTTCTCCAGAGATACCAGCTTGGCTAAACAAATCCTTATACAGACCAAGCTGGACAAGACAAAAACATGGAAAAGGACTGAACAATAAGGCCACAGCATGTGGACAGCAAAAATCAAGGCCAGAACTTATCTTTGTTGAAATGAACTGCAAAGCAGAAGAGACCAGGCAGGGATGTGAATCCTCCAGGAACAATGGACAACTGGCACTGACTAAAGGGTGAAGCAAGACTAAATAGCCCAGTCAAAATTGCAAAAAGTGAACACACCTGATAAATGCTGCGATTCAGAGACAGCGGCGCTACCACTTACAACCACCGGAGGGAGCCCAAGAGCAGAATTCACAACAGTACCCCCCCTTGAGGAGGGGTCACCGATACCTCACCAGAGCCCCCAGGCCGATCCAGACGAGCCAAATGAAAGGCACGAACCAAATCATCAGCATGAACATTGGAGGCAACAACCCAAGAATTATCCTCCTGGCCATAACCCTTCCATTTGACAAGATACTGAAGCTTCCGCCTCGAAAAACGAGAATCCAAAATCTTCTCAACCACATACTCCAACTCCCCATCAATCAACACCGGGGCAGGAGGTTCAACAGAGGGAACAACGGGCACCACATATTTCCGCAACAAAGATCTATGAAAAACATTATGGATGGAAAAAGAGGCTGGAAGGGCCAAACGAAAAGACACTGGATTGATAATCTCAGAAATCCTATAAGGGCCAATAAACCGAGGCTTAAACTTAGGGGAAGAAACCTTCATAGGGACATGACGGGAAGACAACCAGACCAAATCCCCAACCCGAAGCCGGGAACCAACACACCGATGACGGTTAGCAAAACGCTGAGCCCCCTCCTGAGACAACACCAAATTGTCAACAACATGAGCCCAAATTTGCTGCAACCTGTCAACCACAGAGTCCACCCCAGGACAATCAGAAGGCTCAACCTGCCCCGAAGAAAAACGAGGATGAAAACTAGATTTACAAAAGAAGGGTGAAACCAAGGTAGCAGAACTAGCCCGATTATTAAGGGCAAACTCGGCCAATGGCAAGAAAGCCACCCAATCATTCTGATCAGCAGACACAAAGCATCTCAAATAAGTTTCCAAAGTCTGATTAGTTCGCTCGGTTTGGCCATTTGTCTGAGGATAAAATGCAGAAGAAAAAGACAAATCAATGCCCAGCCTAGCACAAAAGGCCCGCCAAAACCTAGAAACAAACTGGGAACCTCTATCGGACACAATATTCTCCGGAATGCCATGCAAACGAACCACATGCTGAAAAAACAACGGAACCAAATCAGAAGAGGAAGACAACTTAGGCAAAGGTACCAAATGAACCATCTTAGAAAACCGGTCACAAACCACCCAGATAACTGACATCCTCTGGGAAACCGGAAGATCCGAAAAAAAATCCATAGAAATATGCGTCCAAGGCCTCTCAGGGACCGGCAAAGGCAAAAGCAACCCACTAGCACAGGAACAGCAAGGCTTGGCCCGCGCACAAGTCCCACAGGACTGCACAAAAGAACGTACATCCCGTGACAAAGAAGGCCACCAAAAGGACCTACCAACCAAATCTCTGGTACCAAAAATCCCAGGATGACCAGCTAACACAGAACAATGAACCTCCGAAATCACTTTACTAGTCCATCTGTCAGGAACAAACAATTTCCCCACTGGACAGCGGTCAGGTTTATCAGCCTGAAATTCCTGAAGAACCCGCGGTAAATCAGGGGAGATGGCAGAAAGAATCACCCCTTCCTTCAGAATACCGACCGGCTCAAGGACCCCAGGAGAATCAGGCAAAAAGCTCCTAGAGAGGGCATCAACCTTAACATTCTTAGAACCCGGAAGATACGAGACCACAAAATCAAAACGGGAGAAAAACAGGGACCATCGGGCCTGTCTAGGATTCAGCCGTTTGGCAGACTCGAGATAAATCAGATTCTTATGATCGGTCAAGACCACAATACGGTGCTTGGCCCCCTCAAGCCAATGTCGCCACTCCTCAAATGCCCACTTCATAGCCAACAACTCACGATTGTCAACATCATAATTGCGTTCCGCAGGCGAAAACTTTCGAGAAAAGAAGACACACGGTTTCATCAAGGAACCATCAGAATTCCTCTGAGACAAAACGGCCCCTGCCCCAATCTCAGAAGCGTCAACCTCAACCTGAAAAGGAAGAGAAACATCCGGCTGACGCAACACAGGGGCAGAAGTAAATCGGCGTTTAAGCTCCTGAAAGGCAGAAACAGCCGCAGAGGACCAATTCGTCACATCAGCGCCTTTCTTCGTCAAACCGGTCAGGGGTTTAACCACACTGGAGAGGTTGGCAATGAAACGGCGATAAAAATTAGCAAAGCCCAAAAATTTCTGAAGGCTCTTCATGGATGTGGGCTGGATCCAATCATGAATGGCCTGAACCTTAACCGGATCCATTTCTATAGATGAGGGAGAAAAAATGAAGCCCAAAAAAGAAATCTTCTGTACTCCAAAGAGGCACTTAAACCCCTTCACAAACAAGGCATTATTACGAAGGATCTGAAATACCATCCTGACTTGTTTCACATGAGACTCCCAATCATCTGAAAAAATCAAAATATCATCCAAATATACAATCATGAATTTATCAAGATAATTCCGAAATATATCATGCATAAAGGACTGAAACACAAATGGAGCATTAGAGAGTCCGAATGGCATCACAAGGTATTCAAAATGGCCTTCGGGCGTATTAAACGCAGTTTTCCATTCGTCACCCTGCTTAATACGAACAAGATTATATGCCCCTCGAAGGTCAATCTTAGTAAACCAACTAGCCCCCTTAATTCTAGCAAGCAGATCAGAAAGCAAAGGCAAAAGGTATTGGAATTTGACCATGATCTTATTCAAGAGGCGATAATCAATACAGGGTCTCAAGGAGCCATCTTTTTTGGCCACAAAAAAAAAACCTGCTCCCAATGGTGAAGAAGATGGCCGAATATGCCCCTTCTCCAAGGACTCCTTAACATAGCTCCGCATGGCGGTATGTTCTGGCACAGACAGGTTGAAAAGTCGGCCCTTAGGGAACTTACAGCCTGGAATCAAGTCAATAGCACAATCACAGTCCCTATGCGGTGGAAGGGAACTGGACTTGGGCTCATTGAATACATCCTGGAAATCTGACAAAAACTCAGGAATTTCAGAAGAGGGGGAGGAGGCAATTGACATCAAAGGAACGTCACCATGAACCCCCTGACAACCCCAACTAGTCACAGACATAGATTTCCAATCTAATACTGGATTATGCACCTGTAACCATGGGAAACCCAGCACAATAGCATCATGCAAATTATGCAACACCAGAAAATGACAATCTTCCTGATGGGCTGGCGCCATGCACATGGTCAGCTGTGTCCAAAACTGAGGTTTATTTTTAGCCAACGGTGTAGCATCAATGCCCCTTAAAGGAATAGGACTCTGCAAAGGCTGCAAGGGGAAACCACAACGTCTGGCAAATTCTAAGTCCATTAAATTTAGAGCGGCGCCTGAATCCACAAATGCCATGACAGAAAATTACGATAATGAGCAGATCAGGGTCACAGATAACAGAAATTTAGGTTGTACAGTACTGATGGTAACAGAACTAGCGATTCTCTTGGTACGCTTAGGGCAATCAGAAATAACATGAGCAGAATCGCCGCAGTAAAAACACAACCTATTCTGACGTCTGAATCCTTGCCGTTCAGCTCTAGACACAATCCTATCACACTGCATAGGCTCAGGACTCCGCTCGGAAGACAATGCCATAGTGTGCACAACTCTGCGCTTGCGCAAGCGCCGATCAATCTGAATGGCCAGAGACATAGAATCACTCAGACCAGCAGGCGTGGGGAACCCCACCATAACATCTTTAACGGATTCAGAAAGACCCTTTCTGAAGATTGCCGCCAAGGCATCCTCATTCCATTTAGTCAGTACAGACCATTTTCTAAACTTCTGGCTATATGATTCTGCCGCTTCTTGACCCTGAGACAGGGCCAACAAGGTCTTCTCAGCATGATCCACTGAATTAGGTTCGTCATACAATAACCCAAGTGCCTGAAAAAAGGTGTCTACATTAAGCAACGCCGGATTCCCAGGTTCCAGGGCAAATGCCCAATCCTGGGGGTCACCACGCAGCAGAGATATAACAATTTTAACCTGCTGGATGGGATCACCAGAGGAACGGGGTTCCAGAGCAAAAAACAGTTTACAGTTATTTTTAAAGCTCAGAAATTTGGACCTATCCCCAAAAAACAAATCAGGAGTTGGAATTCTAGGCTCTAAAACCGCAGTCTGAACGATATAATCGGAAATACCCTGTACTCTAGCAGCAAGTTGATCCACACGAGAAGCCAATCCCTGAACATCCATACCAGCGCCGAACTCCTGAGCCACCCAGAGGTAAAGAGGGAAGAAAAAAAAAAAACACAACAGACTACAGAAAAAAAAATGGCTCAGCACTTTCCTTCCCTTCTTCTGAGATGCGGTTAACTCATTGTTGGCCAGTTGTACTGTTATGATCTGGTGGCCTAAGAGCAGCATGAGACGTACTCTGGAGAAGGTGGTACCTGTACTAACCGCAGACCCTGAACTTAACACCGCAATGAGAAGTAGCCGTGGAATGTACCTAGCGCTCCCTAGACATCTCGACACAGCCGGAGGACTAATTACCCCTAGAGATAGAAAAGGGAAAACTATCTTGCCTCAGAGAAAATCCCCAAAGGATAGACAGCCCCCCACAAATATTGACTGTGAGAGGAGAGGGAAAAAACATACACAGACTGAAATCAGAATTTAGCAAAGGAGGCCACTTCTAGCTAAATAGAAAGGATAGGACAGAGTACTATGCGGTCAGTATTAAAACACTAGAAAATATCCACCACAGAAAATAAAAAATCTCCACAGCTAACTAAAGATATGGAGGGTATATCTGCATCTCCAGAGATACCAGCTTGGCTAAACAAATCCTTATACAGACCAAGCTGGACAAGACAAAAACATGGAAAAGGACTGAACAATAAGGCCACAGCATGTGGACAGCAAAAATCAAGGCCAGAACTTATCTTTGTTGAAATGAACTGCAAAGCAGAAGAGACCAGGCAGGGATGTGAATCCTCCAGGAACAATGGACAACTGGCACTGACTAAAGGGTGAAGCAAGACTAAATAGCCCAGTCAAAATTGCAAAAAGTGAACACACCTGATAAATGCTGCGATTCAGAGACAGCGGCGCTACCACTTAAAACCACCGGATTGAGACCAAGAGCAGAATTTACAACAGTACCCCCCCTTGAGGAGGGGTTACCGATACCTCACCAGAGCCCCCAGGCCGATCCGGATGAGCCAAATGAAAGGCACGAACCAAATCATCAGCATGAACATCGGAGGCAACAACCCAAGAATTATCCTCCTGGCCATAACCCTTCCATTTGACAAGATACTGAAGCTTCCGCCTCGAAAAACGAGAATCCAAAATCTTCTCAACCACATACTCCAACTCCCCATCAATCAACACCGGGGCAGGAGGATCAACAGAGGGAACAACGGGCACCACATATTTCCGCAACAAAGATCTATGAAAAACATTATGGATGGAAAAAGAGGCTGGAAGGGCCAAACGAAAAGACACTGGATTGATAATCTCAGAAATCCTATAAGGGCCAATAAACCGAGGCTTAAACTTAGGGGAAGAAACCTTCATAGGGACATGACGGGAAGACAACCAGACCAAATCCCCAACCCGAAGCCGGGAGCCAACACACCGACGACGGTTAGCAAAACGCTGAGCCCCCTCCTGAGACAACACCAAATTGTCAACAACATGAGCCCAAATTTGCTGCAACCTGTCAACCACAGAGTCCACCCCAGGACAATCAGAAGGCTCAACCTGCCCCGAAGAAAAATGAGGATGAAAACCAGAGTTACAAAAGAAGGGTGAAACCAAGGTAGCAGAACTAGCCCGATTATTAAGGGCAAACTCGGCCAATGGCAAGAAAGCCACCCAATCATCCTGATCAGCAGACACAAAGCATCTCAAATAAGTTTCCAAAGTCTGATTAGTTCGCTCGGTTTGGCCATTTGTCTGAGGATGAAATGCAGAAGAAAAAGACAAATCAATGCCCAGCCTAGCACAAAAGGCCCGCCAAAACCTAGAAACAAACTGGGAACCTCTATCGGACACAATATTCTCCGGAATGCCATGCAAACGAACCACATGCTGAAAAAACAACGGAACCAAATCAGAAGAGGAAGACAACTTAGGCAAAGGTACCAAATGAACCATCTTAGAAAACCGGTCACAAACCACCCAGATAACTGACATCCTCTGGGAAACCGGAAGATCCGAAATAAAATCCATTGAAATATGCGTCCAAGGCCTCTCAGGGACCGGCAAAGGCAAAAGCAACCCACTAGCACGGGAACAGCAAGGCTTGGCCCGCGCACAAGTCCCACAGGACTGCACAAAAGAACGCACATCCCGTGACAAAGAAGGCCACTCAAAGGACCTACCAACCAAATCTCTGGTACCAAAAATCCCAGGATGACCAGCTAACACAGAACAATGAACCTCCGAAATCACTTTACTAGTCCATCTGTCAGGAACAAACAATTTCCCCACTGGACAGCGGTCAGGTTTATCAGCCTGAAATTCCTGAAGAACCCGTCGTAAATCAGGGGAGATGGCAGAAAGAATCACCCCTTCCTTCAGAATACCGACCGGCTCAAGGACCCCAGGAGAATCAGGCAAAAAGCTCCTAGAGAGGGCATCAACCTTAACATTCTTAGAACCCGGAAGATACGAGACCACAAAATCAAAACGGGAGAAAAACAGGGACCATCGGGCCTGTCTAGGATTCAGCCGTTTGGCAGACTCGAGATAAATCAGATTCTTATGATCGGTCAAGACCACAATACGGTGCTTGGCCCCCTCAAGCCAATGTCGCCACTCCTCAAATGCCCACTTCATAGCCAACAACTCACGATTGCCGACATCATAATTGCGTCCCGCAGGCGAAAATGTTCGAGAAAAGAAGGCACACGGTTTCATCAAGGAACCATCAGAATTCCTCTGAGACAAAACGGCCTCTGCCCCAATCTCAGAAGCGTCAACCTCAACCTGAAAAGGAAGAGAAACATCCGGCTGATGAAACACAGGGGCAGAAGTAAATCAGCATTTAAGCTCCTGAAAGGCAGAAACAGCCGCAGAGGACCAATTCGTCACATCAGCGCCTTTCTTCGTCAAATCGGTCAGGGGTTTAACCACACTGGAGAAGTTGGCAATGAAACGGCGATAAAAATTAGCAAAGCCCAAAAATTTCTGAAGGCTCTTCATGGATGTGGGCTGGATCCAATCATGAATGGCCTGAACCTTAACCGGATCCATTTCTATAGATGAGGGAGAAAAAATGAAGTCCAAAAAAGAAATCTTCTGTACTCCAAAGAGGCACTTAGACCCCTTCACAAACAAGGCATTATCACGAAGGATCTGAAATACCATCCTGACTTGTTTCACATGAGACTCCTAATCATCTGAAAAAATCAAAATATCATCCAAATATACAATCATGAATTTATCAAGATAATTCCAAAATATATCATGCATGAAGGACTGAAACACAGATGGAGCATTAGAGAGTCCAAATGGCATCACAAGGTATTCAAAATGGCCTTCGGGCGTATTAAACGCAGTCTTCCATTCGTCACCCTGCTTAATACGAACAAGATTATATGCCCCTCGAAGGTCAATCTTAGTAAACCAACTAGCCCCCTTAATTCTAGCAAACAGATCAGAAATCAAAGGCAAAGGGTATTGGAACTTGACCGTGATCTTATTCAAGAGGCGATAATCAATACAGGGTCTCAAGGAGCCATCTTTTTTGGCAACAAAAAAAAACCCTGCTCCCAATGGTGAAGAAGATGGCCGAATATGCCCCTTCTCCAAGGACTCCCTAACATAGCTCCGCATGGCGGTATGTTCTGGCACAGACAGGTTGAAAAGTCGGCCCTTGGGGAACTTACAGCCTGGAATCAAGTCAATAGCACAATCACAGTCCCTATGCGGTGGAAGGGAACTGGACTTGGGCTCATTGAATACATCCTGGAAATCTGACAAAAACGCAGGAATTTCAGAAGAGGGGAGGAGGCAATTGACATCAAAGGAACGTCACCATGAACCCCCTGACAACCCCAACTAGTCACAGACATAGATTTCCAATCTAATACCGGATTATGCACCTGTAACCATGGGAAACCCAGCACAATAGCATCATGCAAATTATGCAACACCAGAAAACGACAATCTTCCTGATGGGCTGGCGCCATGCACATGGTCAGCTGTGTCCAAAACTGAGGTTTATTTTTAGCCAACGGTGTAGCATCAATGCCCCTCAAAGGAATAGGACTCTGCAAAGGCTGCAAGGGGAAACCACGTCTGGCAAATTCTAAGTCCATTAAATTTAGAGCGGCGCCTGAATCCACAAATGCCATGACAGAAAATGACGATAATGAGCAGATCAGGGTCACAGATAACAGAAATTTAGGTTGTACAGTACTGATGGTAACAGAACTAGCGATTCTCTTGGTACGCTTAGGGCAATCAGAAATAACATGAGCAGAATCGCCGCAGTAAAAACACAACCTATTCTGACGTCTGAATCCTTGTCGTTCAGCTCTAGACACAATCCTATAACACTGCATAAGCTCAGGACTCCGCTCAGAAGACAATGCCATAGTGTGCACAACTCTGCGCTCGCGCAAGCGCCGATCAATCTGAATGGCCAGAGACATAGAATCACTCAGACCAGCAGGCGTGGGGAACCCCACCATAACATCTTTACCGGATTCAGAAAGACCCTTTCTGAAGATTGCCGCCAAGGCATCCTCATTCCATTTAGTCAGTACAGACCATTTTCTAAACTTCTGGCAATATGATTCTGCCGCTTCTTGACCCTGAGACAGGGCCAACAAGGTCTTCTCAGCATGATCCACTGAATTAGGTTCGTCATACAATAACCCAAGCGCCTGAAAAAAGGTGTCTACATTAAGCAACGCCGGATTCCCAGGTTCCAGGGCAAATGCCCAATCCTGGGGGTCACCACGCAGCAGAGATATAACAATTTTAACCTGCTGGATGGGATCACCAGAGGAACAGGGTTTCAGAGCAAAAAACAGTTTACAGTTATTTTTAAAGCTCAGAAATTTGGACCTATCCCCAAAAAACAAATCAGGAGTTGGAATTCTAGGCTCTAAAACCGGAGCCTGAACGATATAATCGGAAATACCCTGTACTCTAGCAGCAAGTTGATCCACACGAGAAGTCAATCCCTGAACATCCATACCAGCGCCGAACTCCTGAGCCACCCAGAGGTAAAGAGGAAAGAACAAAAAAAAAACACAACAGACTACAGAAAAAAAAATGGCTCAGCACTTTCCTTCCCTTCTTCTGAGATGCGGTTAACTCATTGTTGGCCAGTTGTACTGTTATGATCTGGTGGCCTAAGAGCAGCATGAGACGTACTCTGGAGAAGGTGGTACCTGTACTGACCGCAGACCCTGAACTTAACACCGCAACTAGAAGTAGCCGTGGAATGTACCTAGCGCTCCCTAGACATCTCGACACAGCCGGAGGACTAATTACCCCTAGAGATAGAAAAGGGAAAACTATCTTGCCTCAGAGAAAATCCCCAAAGGATAGACAGCCCCCCACAAATATTGACTGTGAGAGGAGAGGGAAAAAACATACACAGACTGAAATCAGAATTTAGCAAAGGAGGCCACTTCTAGCTAAATAGAAAGGATAGGACAGAGTACTATGCGGTCAGTATTAAAACTCTAGAAAATATCCACCACAGAAAATAAAAAATCTCCACAGCTAACTAAAGATATGGAGGGTATATCTGCATCTCCAGAGATACCAGCTTGGCTAAACAAATCCTTATACAGACCAAGCTGGACAAGACAAAAACATGGAAAAGAACTGAACAATAAGGCCACAGCATGTGGACAGCAAAAATCAAGGCCAGAACTTATCTTTGTTGAAATGAACTGCAAAACATAAGAGACCAGGCAGGGATGTGAATCCTCCAGGAACAATGGACAACTGGCACTGACTAAAGGGTGAAGCAAGACTAAATAGCCCAGTCAAAATTGCAAAAAGTGAACACACCTGATAAATGCTGCGATTCAGAGACAGCAGCGCTACCACTTACAACCACCGGAGGGAGCCCAAGAGCAGAATTCACAACACTTCCCGTCATGTTCCTATGAAGGTTTCTTCCCCTAAGTTCAAGCCTCGGTTTATTGGTCCTTATAGGATTTCTGAGATTGTCAATCCGGTGTCTTTTAAGTTTGGCCCTTCCGGCCTCTTTTTCCATCCATAATGTTTTTCATAGATCTTTGTTGCGGAAATATGTGGTGCCTGTTGTTCCCTCTGTTGATCCTCCTGCCCTGGTGTTGGTTGATGGGGAGTTGGAGTATGTGGTTGAGAAGATTTTGGATTCTCGTTTTTTGAGGCGGAGGCTTCAGTATCTTGTCAAATGGAAGGGTTATGGCCAGGAGGATAATTCTTGGGTTGTTGCGTCCGATGTTCATGCTGACGATTTGGCTCGTGCCTTTCATTTGGCTCGTCCTGATCGGCCTGGGGGCTCTGGTGAGGGTTCGGTGACCCCTCCTCAAGGGGGGGGGGGTACTGTTGTGAATTCTGCTCTTGGGCTCCCTCCGGTGGTTATAAGTTGTAGCGCTGCTGTCTTTGGATCACAGCATTCATCAGGTGTGTCCACTTATTGCAATTCTGACTGGGCTATTTAGTCTTGCTTGACCCTTTAGTTAGTGCCAGTTGTCCATTGTTTTCTGGAGGATTCACTTCCCTGCCTGGTCTCTCTTGCTTGCTGTTCATTTCAACAAAGATAAGTTCTGGCTTTGTTTTTTGCAGTCCACATGCTGTGGGCCTTGTCGTTCAAGTTATTTTCCATGTTTTGTTTTGTCCAGCTTGGTCTGTATAAGGATTTGTTCAGCCAAGCTGGTATCTCTGGAGATGCAGATATACCCTCCATGTCTTTAGGCTACGTTCACATTTGCATTGTGCGCCGCTGCGTCGGCGACGCAACGCACAACGCAAACAAAAACGCAACAAAACGCACTCTAAAACGCTGCGTTTTGCGACGCAGCGTCCTTTTTCGCCGAAAGTTGGACGCAAAAAAATTGCAACTTGCTGCGGTCTCTGCGCCCAACGCTTGCGGCCAAAAAAACGCATGCGTCGCAAAACGCAGCACAACGCATGTCCATGCGCCCCCATGTTAAATATAGGGGCGCATGACGCATGCGGCGACGCTGCGGCACCCGACGCTGCGGCGCCGAACGCTAATGTGAACGTAGCCTTAGTTAGATGTGGAGATTTTGTATTTTCTGTGGTGGATATTTTCTAGTGTTTTAATACTGACCGCATAGTACTCTGTCCTATCCTTTCTATTTAGCTAGAAGTGGCCTCCTTTGCTAAATTCTGATTTCAGTCTGCATATGTTATTTCCCTCTCCTCTCACAGTCAATATTTGTGGGGGGCTGTCTATCCTTTGGGGATTTTCTCTGAGGCAAGATAGTTTTCCCTTTTCTATCTCTAGGGGTAATTAGTCCTCCGGCTGTGTCGAGATGTCCAGGGAGTGTTAGGTACATTCCACGGCTACTTCTAGTTGCGGTGTTAAGTTCAGGGTCTGCGGTCAGTACAGGTACCACCTTCTCCAGAGTACATCTCATGCTGCTCCTAGGCCACCAGATCATAACACAGATTGCTTTATACTTTCCTTATTGACCGATGATGAGCATGCACGTCCATACTCTAATCAGTTAGAGTACAATAACAAGAAGACTAATGACTATTGAAACTAAAAGGAATCCTAGCAGCCTGATTTGTGTACAATATGTTATAAAACAGGAGGATCTGAACAGGTTAATGTACAGTTTTGTAAGAAAAAGTCCAGTATATTATTGCATTTCATTCATTCAAATCTCTGCTCTTCTTTAGGAGTCCAGTGGGCGGAGCTAAACAATTCTAATCACCTACGTATTTTCATAGGCTGTAGTAGTGATGCTTGTCAATCCTTCTAATCAAAGAACCAGCAATTTACTAGTCATATTGAGGATTATGTTAAGCATTTGGCCTCGGGTAGTGGATACAATATTTAACCTCTTCATTGCCATCAGTAACAGTGACTTGTTAGTGTCAGTAGTCACTTTACAAGTAAGCTCACCACCCAGTGTATTTACCCTCCATTCTCTACTATTACTAGTCATTAAACCCTCTAGAGCAGGGGTGGGCAATTAATTTTCCTGAGGGGCCACATGAGAGACCATGACTGTTGCCAAGGGCCGAACCAATAGGTCCAAATTAATTCTACTCAATATATCATAATTATATTAATTGTATCACTCAATATTGAGCAGAATTAAGTGCCCTGTGGTCGGCGCTCATAGAAAGCCTGTAATTCAGTTACATAGCAACGATCTGATGATCGCCCCTATGTAGCAGAGCCGATCAGGCTATGCCAGCTTCTAGCCTCCCATGGAGGCTATAGAAGCATGGCAAAAGTTTTAAAAAAATGTTTTAAAAAATCTGAAAAAAAATTTAAAGATATAAAAGTTTAAATCACCCCCCTTTCGCCTCATTCCAAATAAAACATTTAAAAAAAAAATCAAACATGCACATATTTGGTATCGACGAGTTCAGAATCTATCAATAAAAAAAAAGGATTAACCTGATTGCTAAACGGCGTAGCAAGAAAAAAATTAAAAACGCCAGAATTACGTTTTTTTGGTCGCCGCGACATTGCATTAAAATGCAATAACATGCGATCAAAAGAACATATCTGCACAAAAGTGGTATCATTAAAAACATCAGCTCGGCACGCAAAAAATAAGCCCTCACCCGACGCCAGATCACGAAAAATGGAGACGCTACGGGTATTGGAAAATGGCGATATTTTGTTTTTTTAGCAAAGTTTGGAATTTTTTTTTCACCACTTAGATAAAAAATAACCTAGACATGTTTGGTGTCTATGAACTCATAATGACCTGGAGAATCATAATATCCGGTCAGTTTTAGCATTTAGTGAACCTAGCAAAAAAAACAAACAAAAAACAAGTGTGGGATTGAACTTTTTTTGCAATTTCACCAAACTTGGAATTTTTTTCCCGTTTTTTTAGTACAAGACATGGTAAAATCAATGGTGTCGTTCAAAAGTACAACTCGTCCCGCAAAAAATAAGCCCTCATATGGCCATATTGACGGAAAAATAAAAAAGTTATGGCTCTGGAAAGGAGGGGAGTGAAAAACGAACACGCAAAAACAGGGCTGCGTCTATATTGTTTGAACCCAAGTATAGCCCCTTCTGCATATCATATGAGCCCCCCTTATTTACTGTAAGAGCCCCCAGACAGCCTCCCTATATCCAGCATGAGCCCCACACAGCCTCTTTATATACTGTACATCATGAGCCCCACACAGCTACCCTATATACACTGCATGAGTGTCACGCAGCCTACCTATATATACTGCATGAGTGCCACGCAGCCTACCTATATATACTGCATGAGTACCACACAGCCTCCCTATATATACTGCATGAGTGCCACGCAGCCTACCTATATACACTGCATGAGTGCCATGCAGCCTACCTATATATACTGCATGAGCCCCAACCAGCCTCCCTATATATACTGCATGAGTGCCACACAGCCTCCCTATATATACTGCGTGAGTGTCACACAGCCTCCCTATATATACTGCATGAGCCCCAACCAGCCTACCTATATATGCTGCATGAGCCCCACACAGCCTCCCTATATACACTGCATGAGTGCCACGCAGCCTACCTATATACAGTATACTGCATGAGTGTCACACAGCCTCCCTATATATACTGCATGAGTGCCACACAGCCTCTCCATATAGAGCATAAGCCCCACACAGCCTTTCTATATATACTGCATGGGCCCTACCCAGCCTCTCTATATATACTGCATGAGCCAAACACAGCCTCCCCATATACTGCATGAACCCCACACAGCCTCCCTATATACAGCATAAGCCCCACACAGACTCTCTATATAAGCTGCATGAGCCCCACACAGCCTCCCCATATACTGCATGAGCCCCACACAGCCTCCCCATATACTGCATGAGCCCCACACAGACTCTCTATATAAGCTGCATGAGCCCCACACAGCCTCCCCATATACTGCATGAGCCCCACACAGCCTCCGCATATACTGCATGAGCCCCACACAGACTCTCTATATAAGCTGCATGAGCCCCACACAGCCTCCCCATATACTGCATGAGCCCCACACAGCCTCCCCATATACTGCATGAGCCCCACACAGACTCTCTATATATGCTACATGAGCTCCACACAGCCTCCCTACATATGCTGCATGAGCCCCACACAGCCTCCCCATATATACAGCATAAGCCCCCCCAGTCACCCCATATATACAGCATGAGTCCCACACAGCCTCCCCATATACTGCACAAGCCCCACACAGCATACCAATGTGCCGCATGAGGCCCCCATAGCCCCCCTTGTGCAGCACGATGCCCCCATAGCCTCCCTTGTGCAGCACAACGCCCCCATAGCCTCCTCTTGTGCAGCTCGACGCCCCCATAGCCTCCCCTTGTGCAGCATGATGCCCCCATAGCCTCCCCTAGTGCAGCCCGATGCCCCCATAGCCTCCCTTTGTGCAGCACGATGCCCCCATAGCCTCCCCTTGTGCAGCACCATGTCCCCATAGCCTCCCCTTGTGCAGCACAACGCCCCCATAGCCTCCCCTTGTGCAGCACGATGCCCCCATAGCCTCCCCTTGTGCAGCCTGATGCCCCCATAGCCTCCCTTTGTGCAGCACGATGCCCCCATAGCCTCCCCTTGTGCAGCACCATGTCCCCATAGCCTCCCCTTGTGCAGCACGACGCCCCCATAGCCTCCCCTTGTGCAGCACGATGCCACCATAGCCTCCCCTTGTGCAACACGATGCCCCCATAGCCTCCCCTTGTGCAGCACAACGCCCCCATAGCCTCCCCATGTGCACCACGTTGCCCCAATAGCCTCCCGATGTGCACTATGTCACCCCCATTGCCTCCCGATGTGCACCATGTCACCCCATAGCCTCCCGATGTGCACCATGTCACCCCCATAGCCTCCCCTTGTGCAGCACAACACCTCATAGCCTCCCCTTGTCCACCACAACACCCCCATAGCCACCCCTTGTGCAGCACGACACCGCCATAGCCTCCCCATGCCCACCCAAACATCCCATACACATAAAAAAATGAACACCACATACGCACCTCGGTCCTGTTCCCCGGAGCTCTGCTTCTCTCCCTGCCTTCGGTTTGCTTACTCTCCGCAGCATACAGGTGACGTGATGAAACGACGTCATCGCGTTAGCTGTTTCACACGCTGATTGATGGAGGAAGTGGCTGGAGGCAGATGGAGCGCAGATGGAGACAGCGAGCGGATGAGCACAGTGCAGCTCGTGGACCTCTGTTTTCCAGCCCCTCGGATGTCTCAGTCCACGGGCTAGACTGAGACAGCCAAAGGGCCGGATGTGGCCCACAGACCGCACTTTGTCCAGGTCTGCTCTAGGGTATACCGTTCTGCTTACCTCCCTTGTATGAGATATTGATTTTGATCATGTTGGTCGGCATACATAGTAGTCTGCAGCATTGCCGTCAATGTGATTGTCCACACCAGTTCATGAGCTCGTTACACCAGACATGTCCTATAATTGCTCATTAAATAAATGAGATAAATGAAGTAACTTTACAATGTCCGTGATCTCATCAATTACCATCCTGAAGTCCCTCATGGAGGAGATCATATTTGGTCCATTTGTGGCATCAGCTGAACTTGCAGAATGTGATTCGGTCTATTACACATGGCAGCTGACAAATACTCGGGATGGAAATGCAGCTAAATGACAGGATTAATTGTCTCAGTCAGTCCTCACCTGGCCGCTGCTTCCTGCTCAGCTGTGGAATTATGGAGCTTGGACTGTGCAATTCATAAATCAGCCGTATAATGGCATTACATGTCAGCGCTTCTACCTAGAGCTGGACTTCTTGTGCCATAAACATACTGATTATGTGGTCACTTACATGAGCATAGCCTGTTATATACCTGTGTACTGTACAGTATGACCCTGGGCTGGGGTCCCGGCTGCTGTGGACCTATGGAGAAGCTGTGATTATATGCAAATATATGCCAGAACTTTAGAAAAGAAAGCCATGTAGCGCACATCCAGAAATCACACATTCATCTAACGTCGATAAGCAAACATTTACAAAATTGAACATGAGGTTCTTAGTTTAACATTCTGATCAGACTGTATGAAGTCAACTGTCACGTCACGGTGGATGTCTCAGTGTGTTCCTTGCCTTAAGGGTGCGGCGTTGTGAGCAGACCATCATCTCTGCGACAGTGCACCAGCAGGGCGGGCAACCTGGTGCCTCACAACACCCATGCTGCAAGGCTGGGTCCCATTGAGCCCAGACCACCCCACCCCACAGCAACAAAGGCCTCCATACAGCACCAACACCAGAGCTTTGTACAATTTCATAATCTGGAGGATCTGCTACTCCTTACATTTAAAGGTAACTAACCTGTCATCAGGATTCTGCACAGTAACCTACAGACAGTGTTAGGTCGGTGCCGTTATACTGATTAAAATGATATCTTGGTTGATGAAATCCATCGTATGGTTGTTCTTTAATCTTTATTTTTAGTTTGTAGTTAATGAAATGCTCATGCCCTAAGATGGGCCTGGAAGGGGGTCTTCATGTGGTGCTCTGGTTAGGTATTCATAATGCAGACTGCTGACAGGTCACTGATCCCTCACTGACCTGCCCACTAGTTTGCAAAATGAAAACCTAACATACTGAAGAAAGAGACAAAAATCACTTCTGCAGGCAGGTGCCAGCCATGGCACCTGCTCTGCAGCATAATCGCATATTTAGTGTGCCAATAATAAATTTTCTTGATGTTATCCAGCTAGGGAAAAAAAATAAAACAATCTGAAAATGATGCCGCAGTAGCAGCTATTGGTGTCTATAGCTGTGATCTGAGAGCTGCTACTGCGCAGGCGGCGCCATCTTACTGGAGAAGAAAAAAAAATTCCTCCACCAAGATGGCGCCGCCCGTGCCTGCGCAGTAGCAGCTCTCGGAACTTTTTCTCCACTTATGGTTAGTGGTTGGGTGATGCCATTTATTGTCAAACTACTATGTTTTCTCTTTTTAAATCATAATGACAACCCAAAACATCCAAATGATCCTGATGAAAAGTTTACATACCCTATTTCTTATTACCGTGTATTGCCCTCTCTAATATCAATAACAGCTTGAAGCCTTTTGTGGTAGTAGTGGATGAGGTTCTTTATTATCTCAGATGGTAAAACTGACCACTCTTCTTAGCAAAAAGCCTCCAGTACCTGTAAATTCCTGGGCTGTCTAGCATGAACTGCATGCTTGAGATCTCCCCAGAGTGGCTCAATGATATTGAGGTCAGGAGACTAAGATGGCCACTCCAGAACCTTCACTTTGTTCTGCTGTAGCCAATGACAGGTCGACTTGGCCTTATGTTTTGGATCGTTGTCATGTTGGAACATCCAAGCACGTCCCATGCGCAGATTCCAGGCTGATGAGTGCAAATTTGCCTCTAGTATTTGCTGATAACATGCTGCATTCATCTTTCCTTCAACTTTGTCCAAATTTCCTGTGCCTTTGTTGCTCACACATCCCCAAAACATCAGCGATCCACCTCTGTGATTTACAGTAGGAATAGTGTACCTTTTATCATAGGTCTTGTTGACCTGTCTCCAAATGTAACGTTTATGGTTGTGGCCAAATAGTTCAATTTTGGTCTCATCACTCCAAATTACCTTGTTCCAGAAGTTTTGAGGCTTGTCTCTGTGCTGTTTTGCATATTGTAGGCTAGATACTTTGTTGCATTTGTGCAGTTTTTTTCTGGCGACTCGATCATGCAGCCCATTTTTCTTCAAGTGCCTCTGTAACAACTCTGCTGGCATCACGACATGGCCTCTCATCTCTCACACTATCTTACCCACTGCTCCAGGTCATGTTGCGGTTTCTGTTTCTCGCCAGCTCCATATTTTGTGTCTCTGCTCTCTGCATGCTTCCTGGCTGTGTGCATAGGGGGGCGGCGCCTGAACTCTCTGGTTCTTATAGGAATCAGGTGCATCTGTCTAATCTGTTCCTGACCAATTGCCAGGAGGCCTCCAGTATTTAGTGCAACTCCACCCAGTGGACTGGGCCTGTGCAATGTGTTAGCTCAGTTTGTGTTTAGCTTCTGAGTTTGCCAGGCCTTGCTCTGTGTTGCTCCCTCTCTGGAGGCTTTTCTCTGTGTTCTTGCCTTGGTCTTGTTGTCCGCCCTCCAAGAGGCAGAATATCCTGGTCCCTGTGTCTTTGTTCTTGTTTCTTGTCTTGTTCCATTACCTTGACTGAACTTAGTCTTATCTCGGTCTCCTTGTCTGTGGCTTCCTTCCCTGTTGTGTCTTTCCTTGTGTTCTCAGTCTGCTTATGCTCCGCACTCTTGCGGCTCTGCCTGCTCTGTACCTTTGTGGCTTTACTTCTGCTCTGCACTCCTGTGGTTCTGCTCCGTTCTACTCTGCTTAGCTTCTGCTGCTGCAGTAATCTCTTGCTGCAGCTCCTCTCCGCATTCCTTGCGGTTCTGCTCTGCTTTGCTGCTGCAGAAACCTCTTGCTGCAGCTCCTCTCCACATTCCTTGTGGCTCCACTCTGCTTAGCTTCTGCTGCTGCAGTAATCTCTTGCTGCAGCTCCTCTCCACATTCCTTGTGGCTCTGCTCTGCTTACCTTCTGCAGTAATCTCTTGCTGCAGCTCCTCTCCACATTCCTTGTGGCTCCGCTCTGCTTAGCTTCTGCTGCTGCAGTACTCTCTTGCTGCAGCTCCTCTCCACATTCCTTGTGGCTCCGCTCTGCTTAGCTTCTGCTGCTGCAGTACTCTCTTGCTGCAGCTCCTCTCCGCATTCCTTGCGGTTCTGCTCCTCTTAGCTTTTGTTGCTATGCTATCTCTTGCTGCTCTTCCGCTTCTATCTGCAGTCTTGCACTTCTCTTCCTGTGTGAACAGGTCCCAACCTGTTTCTTCATTCTCCTTTCCTTCTGGCTTGTTTCTGTACCTCCATCTTTTGTGTGAACAGGTCCCAACCTGTTCTTTCATTCTCCTTTCCTCCTGGCTTGTTTCCTTACGTGCATCTCCTGTGTGAACAGGTCCCAACCTGTTCCTTCATACTCCATTCCTTACTGCTTGTTTCCGTACCTGCATCTCCTGTGTGAACAGGTCCCAACCTGTTCCTTCATACATCACACCTTCATACACTGTTCTCTGCCAGCCCTGTGTTCTCTGCTGTGCCTGTGAGCCCTGTGTTCTCTGCCGTGCCTGCCAGCCCTGTGTTCTCTGCCTTGCCTGCCAGCCCTGTGTTCTCAGCCATGCCTGCCAGCCGTGTTCTCTGCTGTGCCTGCCAGCCCTGTGTTCTCTGCCATGCCTGCCAGCCCTGTGTTCACTGCCGTGCCTGCCAGCCCTGTGTTCTCTGCCGAACCTGCCTGTCTACTTGTCCAAATTTCAGCAGTGCTCATCTGCCAGTCGCCTACACCTGTACTAGTGTTCCTGTCTCCCAAGTGGGATCAGCAACCACAGCCAGACATCACCCTGGAGTAGCACCTGGCAGCTGCCTGCTGCACAAGCCTGACCTCACCATCAGAGGCTCCAGCGAAAACCCAGGCAGCTGTCATAGTCACGCCCCTTCCAGGGTAGTTTGGTTTGTGGCACAGTGGGGCCACAAACCCCCCGAGCTCACGCCCACCAGTCAGGGCGTGAGCGTGACAATTTGCACAGGCCATGGCCTCCGCTGTATCCCATGTCCTACCGCTCGCAGAGCATGATGAACTTTCTCTCTACTCATATGAGCAACCTGAAAAATTCGTTCCACCAAGGGTGGTTCAGATTGAGGAGACTTCTGACCCAATTATAGTCTCAAGCGCTCTCTTCAAGCAACTTCAGGCCTATGAGGAGGAGCAGCATGACTCAGCAGACCCGCCTAGGTTCTATGGGTATCCAGAAGAATGCCAAAGCTTCCTGGAACAATGCTTGCGCTACATCCTGCAGAATGCAGCTGTCATGTCGGACGCTGTTCACACTAGGGCGTCCGACAGACAGCAGTAATTCCGCTTACGTCCACTACACGCTCAGTGGCGTCGGCTAGATTTTATCCAGCTTGCTCGGGGTTAATCTAGCTGGTAATCAGGTTAGAGGCTGGGTCACGCCCACGGCCTTTAAATAGTCTCGCTGGACTTTGGGCGTCGCCGATTATAGCTTGTGCTTTATCCTGGTTATTCCGGTCTGGAGTGGTGGTCTTGTTGTAGGAATATCGTATCTGGTGGTGTATAATCCTTTGTCATATTCCTCCTTCCTATTTGTATTTGTTTTGCCCTGTGCACATTATAGTGTATTCCTGTGTGTCTGCAGCATGGTGCATTTTTCAGTTTTCCCTGTCTGTGCTTTCTGTGGGGATTGGTGTGTGGTCTCTTCACTGGGTGGCGGCTGGTGGTTTCAGCTTAGGGCTGAAACAGGATTCAGGGTCAGGCCTGGCGGCCCAGACATGCACACCTTTAGGGTAACTTCTGGGAAAGGGACAGACAGGGTTTCCCTAGCCTGAGGGATATCGCAGGGGCCCGGGTAACCAACCTTAGTCTACCCAGTTCCCCCGTGACACTATAATCGGCCCAAAAGAAAAAAAAATATATATATTTTTTTTGTATGTCATGGATCCCATGACTTCCATAAACCACCAGTTGAGGGCGCTGTTCTTACAGGTCACTGAATTGAAGGGGGCAGTTCAGCAACAGGGTCTTGTGGTATCTAATGTGCAAGTGGAAACTGCAGTAGAGTTGCAGAGCCAAAAATCCCTTTACCTGAGAAGTTTGCTCGGGAACGCAGTAAATATGTTGTTTTCCGTGAAGCTTGCAAATTGTATTTTCGTATGCGCCCACTTTCCTCAGGTAATAAGGCTCAGCGTGTGGGCTTGGTTTTGTCATTACTGAACGGAGACCCCCAAGCATGGGCATTTTCATTACCTTCTGATTCAGCTGCATTTAACTCAGTAGATAGTTTTTTTTCTGCTCTTGGACTCATATTTGATGACCCTGACAGATTGGCTCTAGCAGAATCTAAAATACACGCTCTCTGCCAGGGGGAGCGAATGGCGGAGGATTACTGTTCTGAATTTCGCCGCTGGGCGGTGGACACACAATGGAATGACCCGGCGCTGCGGAGTCAGTTTGTATGTGGGGTTTCAAGAAGGGTTAAACAAGCCCTTCTGATGTATGAGACTCCTGCTTCTCTAGAGTCTGCCATGAGTCTTGTTGTCCGCATTGATTGCCGTTTACGTCAGGGGGCGCTAGAGATGCCGCCTATGGGGGAGGTTGTAGGTGCACGTAAGGTTGCTGCAGGTGAGCCCACGGAGCCTATGCAAATCGCAGGGGTGTCACGTCATCAAGCCCCCTCGCTCAGGAAGCAGGGACTCTGTTTTTGCTGTGGTAAAAAGGGGCATTATGTAAATGCTTGTCCTCTGTTTTCTAAAAAAAAAGCGCAACGGCAGAAATCTACTAAGCTCAGAGGGTGTGGAGGAGGCCAATCTGAGCTTATGCATATCCTCCATGGTGGTCTCTCAATGTATGCTCCCTACCAGAGTTATGGTCGCTGGCAGAGAGCTGCCAATCACTGTTTATGTGGATAGTGGTTCGGCCACTAATCTCATTGATGAGGAGTTTGCGCGCACGGCCGGGTTCACGGTCGAAAAATTGCCTCATCCTATCCGGGTGGTCACCATCAATGCTACCCCTCTCCCACAGGGGGAGATTACTGAGTTTGTGGCTGAGGTTAAACTCCACATTGGGTGTTATGACCCCAATGGCAGAGGGTCTCAAAAATACATACCAAGTCTGCAAACACAAAAAACCAGCTCATAGGGCAGTGGTAACTGGGCTGACCATATATCTAATCCTAGCACCACAAATAGCAGCAGCCGAGGAACGTGCCTACGTTGGTTCTAGACGTCTCGCGCCAGCCGGAGAACTAACTAACCCTAGAAGGGAAAAGATAGACCTTTCTTGCCTCCAGAGAAAAATACCCCAAAAGTTGGATACAAGCCCCCCACAAATAATAACGGTGAGGTAAGGAGAAAAGACAAACGTAAGAATGAACTAGATATTTAGCAAAGAGAGGCCCACTGACTAATAGCAGAATATAGTAAGATGACTTATACGGTCAGCAAAAACCCTATCAAAATTTCCACGCTGGATATTCAAGAACCCCCGAACCGTCTAACGGCCCGGGGGGAGAACACCAGCCCCCTAGAGCTTCCAGCAGAATCAGGAATCACATTTAGTACAAGCTGGACAAAAAATAATAGCAATGCAAATAACCAAAAAACAAGGAAGCAAGACTTAGCTTAATTTTGCAAGATCCAGGACCAGCAGACAGGAGCAAACAGAAAGGAACTGATTACAACGATGCCAGGCACTGGACTGAGAATCCAGGAAGTTTATATAGCAACACCCCTGGACTAACGACCCAGGTGGGTGCCAAACTGAGGAAAGACAATCCCAGAGTCATATCACTAGTGACCACAAGAGGGAGCCAAAAAAGTCTAATTCACAACAGTACCCCCCCTTTAAGGAGGGGTCACCGAACCCTCACCAAGACCACCAGGGCGATCAGGATGAGCAGCGTGAAAGGCACGAACTAAATCGGCCGCATGCACATCAGAGGCAACCACCCAGGAATTATCCTCCTGACCATAGCCCTTCCACTTGACCAGATACTGAAGCCTCCGCCTGGAGAGACGAGAATCCAAGATCTTCTCCACCACATACTCCAACTCGCCCTCAACCAACACCGGAGCAGGAGGCTCAACAGAAGGAACCACAGGTACAACGTACTGCCGCAACAAAGACCTATGGAACACGTTGTGAATGGCAAACGACACCGGAAGATCCAAGCGAAAGGACACAGGATTAAGGATTTCCAATATCTTGTAAGGACCGATGAAGCGAGGCTTAAATTTAGGAGAGGAGACCTTCATAGGAACAAATCGAGAAGACAGCCATACCAAATCCCCAACACGAAGTCGGGGACCCACACCGCGGCGGCGGTTGGCAAAACGCTGAGCCTTCTCCTGTGACAACTTCAAGTTGTCCACCACATGATTCCAGATCTGCTGCAACCTATCCACCACGGAATCTACCCCAGGACAGTCAGAAGGCTCCACATGTCCCGAGGAAAAACGAGGATGGAAACTAGAGTTGCAAAAAAAAGGCGAAACCAAAGTAGCGGAACTAGCCCGATTATTAAGGGCAAACTCAGCCAACGGCAAGAAGGTCACCCAATCATCCTGATCTGCAGAAACAAAACACCTCAAATAAGCCTCCAGAGTCTGATTAGTTCGCTCCGTTTGTCCATTAGTTTGAGGATGAAAGGCAGACGAAAACGACAAATCAATGCCCATCTTAGCACAAAAGGATCGCCAGAACCTGGAAACAAACTGGGATCCTCTGTCAGACACGATATTCTCAGGAATGCCGTGTAAACGAACCACATTCTGAAAGAACAAGGGAACCAGATCGGAAGAGGAAGGCAGTTTAGGCAAAGATACCAAATGGACCATCTTGGAAAAGCGATCACATACCACCCAGATGACAGACATACCTTGAGACACCGGAAGGTCTGAAATGAAATCCATGGAAATGTGTGTCCAAGACCTCTTCGGGACAGGCAAGGGCAAGAGCAAGCCGCTGGCACGAGAACAGCAAGGCTTAGCCCGAGCACAAGTCCCACAGGACTGCACAAACGACCGCACATCCCGTGACAAGGAAGGCCACCAAAAGGACCTAGCCACCAGATCTCTGGTGCCAAAAATTCCCGGATGCCCTGCCAACACCGAGGAATGAACCTCGGAAATGACTCTGCTGGTCCACTTATCAGGAACAAACAGTCTGTCAGGTGGACAAGAGTCAGGTCTACCAGCCTGAAATCTCTGCAACACACGTCGCAAATCCGGAGAAATGGCTGACAAGATTACTCCCTCTTTAAGAATACCAACTGGTTCTGCGACTCCAGGAGAGTCAGGCACAAAGCTCCTTGAAAGAGCATCAGCCTTCACATTCTTTGAACCTGGTAAATACGAGACCACAAAGTCAAAACGGGAGAAAAACAATGACCAACGGGCCTGTCTAGGATTCAGGCGTTTAGCAGACTCGAGATACATCAGATTCTTGTGATCAGTCAAGACCACCACACGATGCTTAGCACCCTCGAGCCAATGACGCCACTCCTCAAATGCCCACTTCATGGCCAGCAACTCCCGATTGCCAACATCATAATTCCGCTCAGCAGGTGAAAACTTCCTAGAGAAGAAAGCACATGGTCTCATTACAGAGCAACCAGGACCTCTCTGCGACAAAACGGCCCCTGCCCAATCTCAGAAGCATCCACTTCAACCTGAAAGGGAAGTGAGACATCAGGCTGGCACAAAACAGGCGCTGAAGTAAACCGGCGCTTCAACTCTTGAAAAGCTTCCACGGCTGCAGGAGCCCAGTTAGCAACATCAGAACCTTTCTTGGTCATATCCGTCAAAGGTTTAACAACGCTAGAAAAATTAGCGATAAAACGACGGTAGAAGTTAGCAAAACCCAAGAACTTCTGAAGACTCTTAACTGACGTGGGTTGAGTCCAATCATGAATAGCTCGGACCTTGACTGGGTCCATCTCCACAGCAGAAGGGGAAAAAATAAAACCCAAAAAGGGAACCTTCTGTACTCCAAAGAGACACTTTGAGCCCTTAACAAACAAAGCATTCTCACGCAAAACCTGAAACACCATCCTGACCTGCTCTACATGCGAGTCCCAATCATCAGAAAAAAACAGAATATCATCCAGATAAACAGTCATAAATTTATCCAGATACTTCCGGAAAATATCATGCATAAAGGACTGAAACACTGAAGGAGCATTAGAGAGCCCGAAAGGCATCACCAAGTACTCAAAATGACCTTCGGGCGTATTAAATGCAGTTTTCCATTCATCTCCTTGCTTAATGCGCACAAGGTTGTACGCACCACGAAGATCTATCTTGGTGAACCACTTGGCACCTTTAATCCGGGCAAACAAGTCCGACAACAGAGGCAAAGGATACTGAAATTTAACAGTGATTTTATTCAGAAGCCGATAGTCAATACAAGGTCTCAAAGATCCGTCCTTCTTGGCCACAAAAAAGAATCCCGCACCAAGAGGGGAAGAGGATGGACGGATATGCCCCTTCTCCAGAGATTCCTTGATATACGAACGCATTGCGGTATGCTCAGGTACAGACAGATTAAATAATCTTCCCTTAGGAAATTTACTACCTGGAATCAAATCTATAGCGCAGTCACAGTCCCTATGAGGAGGCAGAACACTGGACCTGGACTCGCTGAACACATCCTGATAATCAGACAAATACTCAGGAACTTCCGAAGGAGTAGAGGAAGCAATAGACACCGGCGGGGAATCACCATGAATACCCTGACAGCCCCAACTTGACACAGACATTGCCTTCCAATCCAAGACTGGATTATGAGTCTGTAACCATGGCAACCCCAAAACGACCAAATCATGCATTTTATGCAGAACAAGAAAACGAATCACCTCCCGATGTTCAGGAGTCATGCACATGGTTACCTGTGTCCAAAACTGCGGTTTATTTTCCGCCAATGGCGTAGCATCAATACCCCTCAGAGGGATAGGATTAACCAACGGCTCAAGAACAAAACCACAGCGCTTGGCAAATGACAGATCCATAAGACTCAGGGCAGCACCTGAATCCACAAACGCCATAACAGGGTAAGAGGACAATGAGCAAATTAAAGTCACAGACAAAATAAATTTAGGTTGCAAATTACCAATGGCGACAGGACTAACAACCCTTGTTAGGCGTTTAGAGCATGCTGATATAACATGTGTAGAATCACCACAGTAAAAACACAACCCATTCTGACGTCTATGATTTTTCCGCTCATTTCCGGTCTGAATTCTATCACATTGCATCAAATCAAGTGTTTGTTTAGACAACACCACCAGAGGATTAGCGGTTTTGCGCTCCCGCAAACGCCGGTCAATTTGAATAGCCAGCGCCATGGAATCATTCAGACTTGTAGGAATGGAGAAACCCACCATCACATTCTTAATGGCTTCAGAAAGGCCATTTCTGAAGTTTGCGGCCAGAGCACACTCATTCCACTGAGTAAGCACGGACCATTTCCGAAATTTTTGGCAATACACTTCAGCTTCATCCTGGCCCTGAGAAATAGCCAGCAAGGCTTTTTCTGCCTGAACCTCAAGATTGGGTTCCTCGTAAAGCAATCCGAGCGCCAGAAAAAACTCATCAATATTTGCCAATGCCGGATCTCCTGGCGCTAGCGAGAAGGCCGAATCCTGAGGGTCGCCCCGTAAAAAAGAGATAACAATTTTAACTTGCTGAACTGAGTCTCCAGACGAACGGGGTCTCAGAGATAGAAACAATTTACAATTATCCCTGAAATTCCTAAACTTAAATCGGTCTCCAGAAAACAGTTCAGGAATAGGTACTTTAGGTTCAGACATAGGACTACTGGTAACAAAATTTTGTATGCTTTGCACACGAGCAGCAAGCTGGTCCACACTTGTAATCAAGGTCTGGACATTCATGTCTGCAGCAAGCTCAAGCCACTCAGAGGTAACAAGAGCCAACAAATAATAACGGTGAGGTAAGAGGAAAAGACAAACATAAGAATGAGCTAGGTATTTAGCAAAGAGAGGCCCACTAGCTAATAGCAGAATAAGTAAGATGACTTATATGGTCAGCAAAAACCCTATTAAAATATCCACGCTGGATATTCAAGAACCCCCGAACCGTCTAACGGCCGGGGGGAGAACACCAGCCCCCTAGAGCTTCCAGCAAGGTCAGAAATCACATTTAGTACAAGCTGGACAAAAATAGTAGCAAGCAAGTAACTCAAAAAACAAAGAAGCAAGACTTAGCTTAATTTTGCAAGAGCCAGGACCAGCAGACAGGAGCAACAGAAGGATCTGATTACAACGATGCCAGGCACTGGACTAAGGATCCAGGAAGTTAATATAGCGACACCCCTGGACTAACGACCCAGGTGAGTGCCAAACAGAAAAAAGACAATCCCAGAGTCATACCACTAGTGACCACAAGAGGGAGCCAAAAAGTCTAATTCACAACAGTACCCCCCCTTAAGGAGGGGTCACCGAACCCTCACCAAGACCACCAGGGCGATCGGGATGAGCAGCGTGAAAGGCACGAACTAAATCGGCCGCATGCACATCAGAGGCAACCACCCAGGAATTATCCTCCTGACCATAGCCCTTCCACTTGACCAGATACTGAAGCCTCCGCCTGGAGAGACGAGAATCCAAGATCTTCTCCACCACGTACTCCAACTCGCCCTCAACCAACACCGGAGCAGGAGGCTCAACAGAAGGAACCACAGGTACAACGTACCGCCGCAACAAAGACCTATGGAACACGTTGTGAATGGCAAACGACACAGGAAGATCCAAGCGAAAGGACACAGGAATAAGGATTTCCAATATCTTGTAAGGACCGATGAAGCGAGGCTTACATTTAGGAGAGGAGACCTTCATAGGAACAAATCGAGAAGACAGCCATACCAAATCCCCAACGCGAAGTCGGGGACCCACACCGCGGCGGCGGTTGGCAAAACGCTGAGCCTTCTCTTGTGACAACTTTAAGTTGTCCACCACATGATTCCAGATCTGCTGCAACCTATCCACCACAGAATCTACCCCAGGACAGTCAGAAGGCTCCACATGTCCCGAGGAAAAACGAGGATGGAAACCAGAGTTGCAGAAAAATGGCGAAACCAATGTAGCGGAACTAGCCCGATTATTAAGGGCAAACTCAGCCAACGGCAAGAAGGTCACCCAATCATCCTGATCCGCAGAAACAAAACACCTCAAATAAGCCTCCAGAGTCTGATTAGTTCGCTCCGTTTGTCCATTAGTCTGAGGATGAAAGGCAGACGAAAACGACAACTCAATGCCCATCCTAGCACAAAAGGATCGCCAGAACCTGGAAACAAACTGGGATCCTCTGTCAGACACAATATTCTCAGGAATACCGTGTAAATGAACCACATTCTGAAAGAACACAGGAACCAGATCGGAAGAGGAAGGCAGCTTAGGCAAAGGTACCAAATGGACCATCTTAGAAAAGCGATCACATACCACCCAGATGACAAACATGCCCTGAGACACCAGGAGATCTGAAATGAAATCCATGGAAATGTGTGTCCAAGGCCTCTTCGGGACAGGCAAGGGCAAGAGCAACCCGCTGGCACGCGAACAGCAAGGCTTAGCTCGAGCACAAGTCGCAAAGGACTGTACAAACGACCGCACATCCCGTGACAAGGAAGGCCACCAAAAGGACCTAGCCACCAGATCTCTGGTGCCAAAAATTCCCGGATGCCCTGCCAACACCGAGGAATGAACCTTCGGAAATGACTCTGCTGGTCCACTTATCAGGAACAAACAGTCTGTCAGGTGGACAAGAGTCAGGTCTACCAGCCTGAAATCTCTGCAACACACGTCGCAAATCCGGAGAAATGGCTGACAAGATAACTCCCTCTTTAAGAATACCAACTGGTTCTGCGACTCCCGGAGAGTCAGGCACAAAGCTCCTTGAAAGAGCATCCGCCTTCACATTCTTTGAACCTGGTAAATACGAGACCACAAAGTCAAAACGGGAGAAAAACAATGACCAGCGGGCCTATCTAGGATTCAGGCGTTTAGCAAACTCGAGATACATCAAATTTTTGTGATCAGTCAAGACCACCACACGATGCTTAGCACCCTCGAGCCAATGACGCCACTCCTCAAATGCCCACTTCATGGCCAACAACTCCCGATTGCCAACATCATAATTCCGCTCAGCAGGCGAAAACTTCCTCGAGAAAAAGGCACAAGGTCTCATTACAGAGCAACCAGGGCCTCTCTGCGACAAAACGGCCCCTGCCCCAATCTCAGAAGCATCCACTTCAACCTGAAAGGGAAGTGAGACATCAGGCTGGCACAAAACAGGCGCCGAAGTAAACCGGCGCTTCAACTCCTGGAAAGCCTCCACGGCTGCAGGAGCCCAGTTAGCAACATCAGAACCTTTCTTGGTCATATCCGTCAAAGGTTTAGCAATGCTAGAAAAATTAGCAATAAAACGACGGTAGAAGTTAGCAAAACCCAAGAACTTCTGAAGACTCTTAACTGACGTGGGTTGAGTCCAATCATGAATAGCACGGACCTTGACTGGGTCCATCTCCACCGCAGAAGGGGAAAAAATAAACCCCAAAAAGGGAACCTTCTGTACTCCAAAGAGACACTTTGAGCCCTTAACAAATAAAGCATTCTCACGCAAAACCTGAAACACCATCCTGACCTGCTCTACATGCGAGTCCCAGTCATCAGAAAAAAACAGAATATCATCCAGATAAACGATCATAAATTTATCCAGATACTTCCGGAAAATATCATGCATAAAGGACTGAAACACTGAAGGAGCATTAGAGAGCCCAAAAGGCATCACCAAGTACTCAAAATGACCTTCGGGCGTATTAAACGCGGTTTTCCATTCGTCTCCTCGCTTAATGCGCACAAGGTTGTACGCCCCACGAAGATCTATCTTGGTGAACCACTTGGCACCTTTAATTCGGGCAAACAAGTCTGACAACAAAGGCAAAGGATACTGAAATTTAACAGTGATTTTATTCAAAAGCCGATAGTCAATACAAGGTCTCAAAGATCCGTCCTTCTTGGCCACAAAAAAGAATCCCGCACAAAGAGGGGAAGAGGAAGGACGGATATGCCCCTTCTCCAGAGATTCCTTGATATACGAACGCATTGCGGTATGCTCAGGTACAGACAGATTAAATAGTCTTCCCTTAGGAAATTTGCTACCTGGAATCAAATCTATGGCACAGTCACAGTCCCTATGAGGAGGCAGAACACTGGACCTGGACTCGCTGAACACATCCTGATAATCAGACAAATACTCAGGAACTTCCGAAGGAGTAGAGGAAGCAATAGACACCGGCGGGGAATCACCATGAATACCCTGACAGCCCCAACTTGACACAGACATTGCCTTCCAATCCAAGACTGGATTATGAGTCTGTAACCATGGCAACCCCAAAACGACCAAATCATGCATTTTATGCAGAACAAGAAAACGAATCACCTCCCGATGTTCAGGAGTCATGCACATGGTTACCTGTGTCCAAAACTGCGGTTTATTTTCCGCCAATGGCGTAGCATCAATACCCCTCAGAGGGATAGGATTAACCAACGGCTCAAGAACAAAACCACAGCGCTTGGCAAATGACTCAGGGCAGCACCTGAATCCACAAACGCCATAACAGGGTAAGAGGACAATGAGCAAATTAAAGTCACAGACAAAATAAATTTAGGTTGCAAATTACCAATGGCGACAGGACTAACAACCCTTGTTAGGCGTTTAGAGCATGCTGATATAACATGTGTAGAATCACCACAGTAAAAACACAACCCATTCTGACGTCTATGATTTTTCCGCTCATTTCTGGTCTGAATTCTATCACATTGCATCAAATCAAGTGTTTGTTTAGACAACACCACCAGAGGATTAGCGGTTTTGCGCTCCCGCAAACGCCGGTCAATTTGAATAGCCAGCGCCATGGAATCATTCAGACTTGTAGGAATGGAGAAACCCACCATCACATTCTTAATGGCTTCAGAAAGGCCATTTCTGAAGTTTGCGGCCAGAGCACACTCATTCCACTGAGTAAGCACGGACCATTTCCGAAATTTTTGGCAATACACTTCAGCTTCATCCTGGCCCTGAGAAATAGCCAGCAAGGCTTTTTCTGCCTGAACCTCAAGATTGGGTTCCTCGTAAAGCAATCCGAGCGCCAGAAAAAACTCATCAATATTTGCCAATGCCGGATCTCCTGGCGCTAGCGAGAAGGCCGAATCCTGAGGGTCGCCCCGTAAAAAAGAGATAACAATTTTAACTTGCTGAACTGAGTCTCCAGACGAACGGGGTCTCAGAGATAGAAACAATTTACAATTATCCCTGAAATTCCTAAACTTAAATCGGTCTCCAGAAAACAGTTCAGGAATAGGTACTTTAGGTTCAGACATAGGACTACTGGTAACAAAATTTTGTATGCTTTGCACACGAGCAGCAAGCTGGTCCACACTTGTAATCAAGGTCTGGACATTCATGTCTGCAGCAAGCTCAAGCCACTCAGAGGTAAAGGGGAGGAAGAGAGGAAAAAAAAATAAAAAATTCAGAATTTCCTTTCTTATATCCCACTTCTGCAATGCATTAAACATTCAATGTTGGCCTGGCATACTGTTATGACCCCAATGGCAGAGGGTCTCAGGAATCAATACCAAGTCTGCAAACACAAAAAAACAGCTCATAGGGCAGTGGTAACTGGGCTGACCATATATCTAATCCTAGCACCACAAATAGAAGCAGCCGGGGAACGTGCCTACGTTGGTTCTAGACGTCTCGCGCCAGCCGGAGAACTAACTAACCCTAGAAGGGAAAAGAAAGACCTTTCTTGCCTCCAGAGAAAAGACCCCAAAAGTTGGATACAAGCCCCCAACAAATAATAACGGTGAGGTAAGAGGAAAAGACAAACATAAGAATGAGCTAGGTATTTAGCAAAGAGAGGCCCACTAGCTAATAGCAGAATAAATAAGATGACTTATATGGTCAGCAAAAACCCTATTAAAATATCCACGCTGGATATTCAAGAACCCCCGAACCGTCTAACGGCCGGGGGGAGAACACCAGCCCCCTAGAGCTTCCAGCAAGGTCAGAAATCACATTTAGTACAAGCTGGACAAAAATAGTAGCAAGCAAGTAACTCAAAAAACAAAGAAGCAAGACTTAGCTTAATTTTGCAAGAGCCAGGACCAGCAGACAGGAGCAACAGAAGGATCTGATTACAACGATGCCAGGCACTGGACTAAGGATCCAGGAAGTTAATATAGCGACACCCCTGGACTAACGACCCAGGTGAGTGCCAAACAGAAAAAAGACAATCCCAGAGTCATACCACTAGTGACCACAAGAGGGAGCCAAAAAGTCTAATTCACAACACGCCCCGTAAGAAAGAGATAACAATTTTTACTTGCTGAGCTGAATCTCCAGATGAACGGGGTCTCAGAGATAGAAACAATTTACAATTATTCCTGAAATTCCTAAACTTAAATCGGTCTCCAGAGAACAGCTCAGGAATAGGTATTTTAGGTTCAGACATTGGACTACTGGTAACAAAATCTTGTATACCCTGCACACGAGCAGCAAGCTGATCCACACTTGTAATCAAAGTCTGGACATTCATGTCTGCAGCAAGCACAAGCCACTCAGAGGTTAAGGGGAAGAAAAAAGAGAGGAAAGAAAAAAAAAAAAAAAACTCAGACTTTCCTTTCTTGTAATCCCACTTCTGCAATGCATTAAACATTCAACCTTGGCCTGGCATACTATTATGACCCCAATGGCAGAGGGTCTCAAAAATAATAGCAATGCAAATAACCAAAAAACAAGGAAGCAAGACTTAGCTTAATTTTGCAAGATCCAGGACCAGCAGACAGGAGCAAACAGAAAGGAACTGATTACAACGATGCCAGGCACTGGACTGAGAATCCAGGAAGTTTATATAGCAACACCCCTGGACTAACGACCCAGGTGGGTGCCAAACTGAGGAAAGACAATCCCAGAGTCATATCACTAGTGACCACAAGAGGGAGCCAAAAAGTCTAATTCACAACAATTGGGGTCCTACATTCTGAGCAGGTTACATGTAGGGTGCTCAGTAATCTTCCTGCGCAAAAGGTTCTGTGTTATGACCTGGTGGTTAAGGAGCAACATGGGACAAGCTCTGAGGAGGTGGTATCTGTACTGACTGCAATTCCTAATCCTAACACCAACACTAGAAGTAGCCGTGGGATGTTCCTGTCACTCCCTAGACACCTCGTCACAGCCTGAGAACTAACTACCCCTAAAGATGGAAACAGAAAGCTATCTTGCCTCAGAGAATATCCCCAAAGGAAAGATAGCCCCCCACAAATATTGACTGTGAGTAGAGAGGGAAATGACATACACAGAATGAAAACAGGATTTAGCAAAGGAGGCCAATTCTAACTAAATAGACAGGATAGAAAAGGATACTGTGCGGTCAGTAATAAAAGCTAAAAATCCACACAGAGTTTACAAAAATAATCTCCACACCGACTCACGGTGTGGAGGGGCAAATCTGCTTTCCCCAGAGCTTCCAGCTAAGCTGAATATATCATACTGATAAGCTGGACAAGAAAAAACATAACATGAGCTGAACGATTAAGTCCACAGCAAGTGGACAACCAAAAGAACAAGCAATGACTTATCTTTGCTGAAGCAGGCTATCAGAGAAATCCAAGGAGAGATCTGAATCCAACCAAGAAACATTGACAGCTGGCACTGGCTGAAGACTAGAGCCAGGCTAAATAGCAGAGCCAGGAGAGACGATCAGTGGAAGCAGCTGCTAATGCTAAACCCAAGGAGCAGCAGTTCCACTCAAAACCACCGGAGGGAGCCCAAGGGCAGAATTCACAAAAGTGCCATTTACAACCACCGGAGGGAGCCCAAGAACGGAATTCACAACAGTTCTGGGTTTTCCATGGTTATCTATGCACAACCCGGTTATTGACTGGAAAACTCAGGACATAATTCAGTGGAGCGGATTTTGCCAGGAGAATTGCCTGGCCACATGTGTGTCCGCTGTGACTCCAAGCATTCCTGAGTCACTGCTGGATTTCGCGGATGTGTTCTCAGAGAAGGGTTGCTCAGAATTGCCACCACATCGCCCCTATGACTGTACTATTAGGTTTAAACCAGGGGCTAAATTGCCGAAAGCAAGGATGTTCATCATCTCTGGTCCTGAGAGGCAAGCTTTAAAAGATTACATTGCTGAGAGTCTGAGCAAAGGGCTCATCAGGCCTTCATCCTCGCCGGTGGCAGCGGGGTTCTTCATTAAAAAGAAAGATGGCGGACTACGCCCATGTCTGGATTTCAGGGAGTTAAACCAGATTACGGTTTGTGATCCATACCCTATGCCACTGATACCTGATTTGTTCAACCAGGTGGCTGGTGCTAAGTGGTTTTCCAAGCTTGACCTCAGGGGGGCTTACAACCTCATAAGAGTCCGACAAGGTGATGAGTGGAAGACGGTTTTTAATACTCCTGAGGGTCATTTTGAAAATTTGGTGATGCCATTTGGGTTGACAAACGCGCCTGCAGTTTTTCAACATTTCATAAATGATGTATTCTCGCATGTTCTGGGGAAATTCGTTATTGTGTACCTAGATGACATTCTCATTTATTCATGCGACCGTGATACTCATTTAGAGCATGTGAGGCAGGTGTTACAGCTTCTCAGGGAAAATAAGTTCTATGCCAAACTTGAGAAATGTGTATTTTCGGTTCAGGAGTTGCCTTTCTTGGGTTATATTGTGTCTGCTTCAGGGTTTAAAATGGACGCCGCTAAGGTGCAAGCGGTGCTGCATTGGGAACGGCCTGATAACCTAAAAGCACTCCGGCGTTTCCTTGGGTTTTCCAACTATTATAGAAAGTTTATCAAAGATTTTTCTACCATTGCTAAACCGCTTACTGACATGACGAAACAGGGTACCAATTTCTCTGCCTGGCCTCAGGCTGCTGTGCGCGCATTTGAATTTCTGAAGAACAGTTTTGCTTCGGCCCCCATTCTGCTGTAACCGGACGTATCAAAACCATTTACCGTGGAAGTCGATGCGTCTGAGGTTGGAGTGGGGGCGGTGCTGTCACAAGGCTCATCCTTGGGCGAGTTGCGTCCTTGCGCCTACTTTTCCAAGAAGCTGTCGTCTGCCGAACGTATTTACGATATCGGCAACAGGGAGTTGTTGGCTATCAAGTTGGCTTTTGAGGAATGGCAACACTTTTTGGAGGGGCCGGTCTATCAAGTTACAGTTATCACCGACCATAAAAATCTGCTGTATTTGGAGTCAGCCAAGCGTCTGTCCCCCAGGCAGGCTCGCTGGGCATTGTTTTTCACGCGGTTCAACTTTTTTGTTACGTACCGACCTGGGTCTAAGAACACTAAGGCGGATGCTTTGTCCAGGTGTTTTCCAGGGGAGAACCTCGGGAAGATCCGGTACCCATCCTCCAAAAGGGTGTAGTGGTCTCGGCTCTCACGACCGAGGTTGAGGCTGAGATTGCCGAGGCTCAGGTGGAGGTACCACCAGAGCTTCCCATTAACCCCTTCCCGACATCTGACATTATAGTACGTCAGATGTCGGGTCCCCTGCTTTGATGTGCGCTCCGGCGGTGAGCGCACATCAAAGTCGCGACATGTCAGCTGTTTTTTACAGCTGACATGTGCGTGCAATAGCGGCGGGTGAAATCGCGATCACCCGCCGCTATTAACTAGTTAAATGCCGCTGTCAAACGCAGACAGCGGCATTTAACTACCGCATCCGGCCGTGCGGCCGGATATGAGCGCATCGCCGACCCCCGTCACATGATCGGGGGTCGGCGATGCTTGTACATTGTAACCATAGAGGTCCTGGAGACCTCTATGGTTACTGATCGCCGGTGGCTGTGAGCGCCACCCTGTGGTCGGCGCTCACAGCACACCGGCATTTCTGCTGTGTAGCAGCGATCTTATGATCGCTGCTGCATAGCAGAGCCGATCGCGATGTGCCTGCTTCTAGCCTCCCATGGAGGCTATAGAAGCATGGCAAAAGTAAAAAAAAAAAGTAAAAAAAAATGTGAAAAAAATAAAAAAAATATAAAAGTTTAAATCAACCCCCTTTCGCCCCAATCAAAATAAATCAATAAAAAAAAATCCCAACCTACACATATTTGGTATCGCCGCGTTCAGAATCGCCCGATCTATCAATAAAAAAAGCATTAACCTGATCGCTAAACGGCGTAATGAGAAAAAAAATCGAAACGCCAGATTTACATTTTTTTGGTCGCCACGACATTGCATTAAAATGCAATAACGGGCGATCAAAAGAACGTATCTGCACCAAAATGCTATCATTAAAAATGCCAGCTCGGCACGCAAAAAATAAGCCCTCACCTGACCCCAGATCACGAAAAATGGAGACGCTACGAGTATCGGAAAATGGCGCAATTTTGTTTTGTTTTGTTTTTTGCAAAGTTTGGAATTTTTTTTCACCACTTAGGTGAAAAATAACCTAGTCATGTTAGGTGTCTATGAACTCGTACTGACCTGGAGAATCATAATGGCAGGTCAGTTTTAGCATTTAGTGAACCTAGCAAAATAGGCAAGCAAAAAACAAGTGTGGGATTGCACTTTTTTTGCAATTTCACTGCACTTGGAATTTTTTTCCCGTTTTCTAGTACACGACATGGTAAAACCAATGAAGTCATTCAAAAGTACAACTTGTCCCGCAAAAAATAAGCCCTCACATGGCCAAATTGACGGAAAAATAAAAAAGTTATGGCTCTGGGAAGGAGGGGAGCGAAAAACGAAAACGGAAAAAGCTCCGGGGGTGAAGGGGTTAACAAATCATTTGTAATCATCTTCGCCTAAAGGTGTTGGGTGAGCATCATGATGCTGTCCTGGCTGGCCATCCAGGGGTTAGGGGTACCTTGGAGTTGGTGTCACGTCGGTTTTGGTGGCCCAAAATCCGACAGGACGTGGTCTCATTTGTATCAGCATGTACCACGTGCGCTAGGGCTAAGACGTCCCGCTGTCGTCCTGCTGGCACACTACATCCTCTCGGGGTACCCAGTAGGCCATGGACGGAGATTTCCATGGATTTTATCACAGATTTGCCCTCCTCTGCTGGGAACACGGTCATTCTGGTGGTTGTTGATCGATTCTCAAAGATGTCGCACTTTGTGTCTTTGCCTTCGTTGCCTAACGCTAAGACTCTGGCTCAGGTTTTTGTGCAGGAGGTGGTCAGACTTCACGGGGTCCCGTCTGACATAGTGTCTGATAGGGGTACTCAGTTTGTGGCAAAATTTTGGAAAGCTTTTTGCTCACGGCTGGGGATCAAGCTGTCGCATTCTTCTGCGTTTCATCCTTAGTCAAATGGTCAGACCGAGCGTATGAACCAGAATTTGGAGCAGTACTTACGCTGTTTTGTTTCTGACAATCAGGAGGAGTGGTCAACGTTCCTTCATTTGGCTGAGTTTGCTATAAATAATCACCGTCAGGAATCGTCTGGGGAGTCCCCGTTCTTTTGTGTTTACGGGCTCCATCCTCAGTTTTGTACTCTGCATCAGGGGGGCTCTACTGGCATCCCAGAGGAGGACCAGTTAGGAGCACAACGTCATCTGTTTGGAGGAGAGTGAAACAGCGCTTGCTAAGCGTAGGTGCAAGGTACAAACGAGTGGCTGACAGTAAACGTGTGACAGGTCCGGACCTGAGTGTGGGTGACTGGGTGTGGTTGTCCACAAAAAACATAAAACTCAAGATTCCATCCTTGAAATTGAGTCCAAGGTTTATTGGTCCATTTAGGGTTGCCGCCATCATTATCCCGGTAGCCTACCGTTTGGCGCTCCCTACGGTATACAAAATACACAACGTGTTCCACAGATCTTTATTAAAAAAGGTGGTGGGTTCTGTGGACACGGCGCCTATGCCACCTCCAGTCTTGGTGGATGGCAATTTGGAGTTTGAAGTCTCCAAGGTGGTTGACTCTCTTGTAGTGCGCTGCACATTACAGTACTTGGTACACTGGCGTAGTTATGGGCCGGAAGAGAGGTCCTGGGTACCAGCCTCGGACATACATGCGGACCGGCTGGTCAGTATGTTTCACCGCCGCCATCCGGACAAGCCGGGTCCTATAAGTCGTGAGGGCCCTGGGGTCCCTCGTAGAAGGCGGGGTACTGTCATGTCGGACGCTGTTCACACTAGGCTAGGGCATCCGACAGACAGCAGTAATTCCACTTACGTCCACTACATGCTCAGTGGCGTCAGCTAGATTTTATCCATTTATTTTGGGAGAAGAAACCCTCATAGGGACAAAACGGGAAGACAACCACACCAAGTCCCCAACGCGAAGGTGGGGACCAACACGACGACGACGGTTAGCAAACTGCTGAGTCCTCTCCTGGGACAATTCCAAATTATCCACCACTTGTCCCCAAATCCGATGCAACCGATCCACTACCGCATCCACTCCGGGACAATCCGAAGATTCAACCTGACCAGATGAAAAACGCGGATGAAACCCTGAATTGCAAAAGAAAGGAGAAACCAAAGTGGCAGAACTAGCCCGATTATTAAGAGCAAACTCCGCCAACGGCAGAAAGGCAACCCAATCATCCTGATCCGCAGACACAAAACACCTCAAATAAGTCTCCAAAGTTTGATTAGTTCGCTCCGTCTGGCCATTGGTCTGAGGATGGAATGCAGACGAAAAGGACAAATCAATGCCCAACCTGGCACAGACTGCCCGCCAAAATCTAGACACGAACTGGGTACCCCTGTCAGAAACGATGTTTTCCGGAATACCATGCAAGCGAACCACATTTTGAAAAAAACAGAGGGACCAACTCAGATGAGGAAGGCAACTTAGGCAATGGCACCAAATGAACCATTTTAGAAAAACGGTCACACACCACCCAGATGACAGACATCTTCTGAGAAACAGGGAGATCCGAGATAAAGTCCATAGAGATGTGCGTCCAAGGCCTCTTAGGAATAGGCAAGGGCAACAACAACCCACTAGCCCTAGAACAACAAGGCTTGGCCCGAGCACACACATCGCAAGACTGCACAAAAACACGCACATCTCGAGACAGGGAAGGCCACCAGAAGGATCTAGCCACCAAATCTCTGGTGCCAAAAATTCCCGGATGACCTGCCAGAGTAGAAGAATGAACTTCCGAGATGACTCTAGTGGTCCAATCGTCAGGAAAAAACAGTCTACCAGACGGACAACGATCAGGTCTATCCGCCTGAAATTCTTGCAAAGCACGTCGCAGATCTGGAGAGACAGCAGACAAAACCACCCCATCCTTAAGGACACCAGCAGGTTCAGAATTCCCAGGAGAGTCAGGCTCAAAACTCCTAGAAAGAGCATCTGCCTTCACATTCCTAGAACCCGGTAAGTACGAGACCACAAAATCAAACCGGGAAAAGAACAACGACCAACGTGCCTGTCTAGGATTCAGGCGCCTGGCAGACTCCAAATAAATTAAATTCTTGTGATCAGTCAAAACTACCACCTGATGTCTCGCACCCTCAAGCCAATGACGCCACTCCTCAAATGCCCACTTCATGGCCAAAAACTCCCGATTACCCACATCATAGTTTCGCTCGGCGGCCGAAAATTTTCGCGAAAAGAACGCACAAGGTCTCATCACTGAGCAGTCGGAACTTTTCTGCGACAAAACCGCCCCCGCTCCGATCTCGGAAGCATCGACCTCAACCTGAAAGGGAAGAGAAACATCAGGCTGGCGCAACACAGGGGCAGACAAAAAGCGGCGCTTAAGCTCCCGAAAGGCCTCCACGGCAGCAGGGGACCAATTGGCAACATCAGCACCCTTTTTAGTCAAATCCGTCAGAGGTTTAGCAACGCCAGAAAAACCAGCTATAAATTGACGATAAAAATTAGCAAAGCCCAAGAATTTCTGAAGACTCTTCAGAGAAGTAGGCTGCGTCCAGTCGTCAATAGCCCGAACCTTGAAAGGGTCCATCTCAATAGAAGAAGGGGAAAAAATGTACCCCAAAAAGGAAATTTTTTGAACCCCAAAAACACACTTTGAACCCTTTACACACAAAGAATTCTCCCGCAAAACCTGAAAAACTCTCCTGACCTGCTGAACATGAGACTCCCAGTCATCAGAAAAAATCAAAATATCATCCAAGTACACAATCATAAATTTATCCAAATATTCACGGAAAATATCATGCATTAAGGACTGAAAGACCGAAGGTGCATTAGAAAGGCCGAAAGGCATTACCAAATACTCAAAATGGCCCTCAGGCGTATTAAATGCGGTTTTCCACTCATCCCCCTGCTTAATTCGCACCAAATTATACGCCCCACGAAGATCAATCTTAGAGAACCATTTAGCCCCCCTTATGCGAGCAAACAAATCAGTCAGCAAAGGCAACGGATACTGATATTTGACTGTAATTTTATTCAGGAGTCGATAATCAATACAAGGCCTCAGAGAGCCATCCTTTTTAGAGACAAAGAAAAAACCGGCTCCTAAAGGTGATGAAGAAGGACGAATATGTCTCTTTTCCAGGGACTCCTTAATATACTCGCGCATAGCAGCATGTTCAGGTACAGATAGGTTAAACAAACGACCCTTTGGAAATTTACTGCCAGGAATCAGATCTATGGCGCAATCACAATCCCTGTGAGGAGGGAGTGAACCAATTTTAGGCTCTTCAAAAATATCACGATAATCAGACAAAAATGCCGGAATCTCAGATGGAATAGATGACGAAATGGACACCAAAGGAGTGTCCCCATGAGCCCCCCGACATCCCCATCTTAACACAGACATAGCTTTCCAGTCAAGGACTGGGTTATGAGACTGTAACCATGGTAATCCAAGCACCAAAACATCATGTAAATTGTACAACACAAGGAAGCGAATCACCTCCTGATGGTCTGGAGTCATACGCATAGTCACTTGCGTCCAGAACTGTGGTTTATTACAAGCCAAAGGTGTAGAATCAATACCCTTCAGAGGTATAGGGACTTCCAGAGGCTCTAAATCAAACCCACAGCACCTGGCAAAGGACCAGTCCATAAGACTCAGAGCGGCGCCAGAGTCCACATAGGCATCCACGGTAATAACTGATAATGAACAAATCAAGGTTACAGACAAAATAAATTTGGACTGTAAAGTGCCAATTGAAATAGACTTGTCAACCTTCCTAGTACGTTTAGAGCATGCCGATATAACATGAGCAGAATCACCACAATAGAAGCATAACCCATTTTTACGCCTATAATTCTGCCACTCGCTTCTGGACATAATTCTGTCACATTGCATTTTCTCTGGCGTCTCTTCAGAAGATACCGCCAAATGGTGCACGGGTTTGCGCTCCCGCAAACGCCGATCAATCTGAATTGCCATTGTCATGGACTCATTCAGACCCGTAGGCGCAGGGAACCCGACCATAACATCTTTAACGGCATCAGAAAGGCCCTCTCTGAAATTTGCCGCTAAGGCGCACTCATTCCACTGAGTAAGCACAGACCATTTACAAAATTTTTGGCAGTATATCTCAGCTTCATCTTGCCCTTGAGATAGGGCTATCAAAGCTTTTTCAGCTTGAATCTCTAAATTAGGTTCCTCATAAAGCAACCCTAAAGCCAGGAAAAACGCATCCACATTGAGCAACGCAGGATCCCCTGGTGCCAATGAAAATGCCCAATTTTGAGGTTCACCTCGCAGCAAAGAAATTACAATCTTAACCTGCTGAACAGGATCTCCTGAGGAGTGAGGTCTGAGAGAAAGGAATAATTTACAATTATATTTGAAATTCAGAAACCGAGATCTATCTCCGGAAAACACCTCTGGTGTAGGGATTTTAGGTTCAGAAATAGGAGTATGCATAACAAAATCTTGTAAATTTTGAACCTTCGTAGCAAGATTATTTAAACCTGCAGCCAAACTCTGGGGATCCATCTTTAAACAGGTGAGCTCAGAGCCATTCAAGGATTATAAGGAGAGAAAGGCAAAGGCTGTAATTAGAGCTGAAATACAACTGATCCAACTATGGAGCAAGCATAGGGAAAAAGAAAAAAAAAATTTTACAGACTTCTTTTTTCTCTCCTTTCTTCTGCCAATAAGTTTAACACGGGCCGGTCATACTGTCATGGTTCCCAATGGCAAGGGAACGTAAGAAACATATAAATAACGAATGAGCTCTCGGGTGATGGAAACTCGAGTTGACCGTGAGCTAAATCTACCACACAACTAATAGTAGCCAGGGAGCATACCTACGGCTTCCTAAATGCCACGCGCCAGCCGGAGGACTAACTACGCCTGGTAGAGGAAGAAACAGACCTGGCTTACCTCTAGTGAAATTCCCCAAAGATGATAGCAGCCCCCACATATATTAACGGTGATTTCAGGGGAAAAGACATACACAGTATGAAAGTAGATTTAGCAAAGAGAGGTCCACTTACTAGATAGCAGAAGGATACAAAAGAGGACTTCACGGTCAACTGAAAACCCTTTCAAAAAACCATCCTGAAATTACTTTAAGACTCCTGTGTCAACTCATCACACAGGAGTGGCAATATCAGACCACAAGAGCTTCCAGCAACAGAAAATGACAAAACTGTACACTGGACAAAAATACAAAAACGATAAGGACAATAAGTCCACTTAGCTGATCAGCAGACTAGTAGCAGGAACATGCAACCGAAAGACTCTGGTTACAATGATGACCGGCAAGGAAATGACTGGAGAGCAAGGCTAAATAGGAAACTCCCAAACACTGATGGAAGCAGGTGAACAGAAGCAGCAAAGTGCAAACAAGTCACCAGTACCACCAGCAACCACCAGGGGAGCCCAAAAAGCGGATACACAACAGAGATGCTTTATTATGGATTTATCCCCTCTGGGAAGCAGGGGATCCTATCGTCATGAATCTATGGGCCATCCTGGTGGCCTTCCGTAGAGTCTTTGACATACTTCGTCCAGTTGCTCCTGTGAAGTCTTCCCCATCTAGATCCGAGAGGCGCTCCAGACGGGCGAAACCCGTGAAGAAACCTCCACGTCAAGCCATGATTGTCTGTGATCCTCCAGTTCCTCTACTCGTTAAAGCAGCTACCCAAGTGAAGCCTAAGAAGGTTGATGAGAGTGGGCAGGCAAAGCAGCAGCCTGAAATCAGCCATAAGAAGGGCATATGGTGTTGCTGCAGTTGTGAGGAACATCGGGATGGCCTCTGTCCAGGGGATCTAAAGCTCCAAAACCTTGGGTCAGTAGGAGAGGCTGCCCTTGGTGAGAATAACTCCCTTCCGTTCAAGTCTGTGTCTGTTCCGGTGCCTTGTGGGAGCTTCGGCCCTGCAGATGTATTCAAGCTGCTAACCAGATGGAGTCTATGTGTGGTTCCTGTTCCACAGCTCCAGAATCCTGTGAAAGTGTTTGGTGAATGCCAAATCCTACTTATGAACAGTCCAGTGTCGAAGGGACAACTACAGCTCCAAATCGGAGCATTATATGTGAAGAAATTTGTTTTCCACTTGTTGACCAGTCTGCCCGTCGGTCGTTCTGAACCGGATACTCTGCTGCCCATTCCGGTTCGAAGACCCAGCGTGGTTCTGCGTTTGGAACTATCAAGTCTCCAGAAGTATCTTGTTCCTAAACTGCAAGGTCAATCTACAGTGTTGATATCTTCTCCGCCTAATCAGCTGGCTATTGAGTCACGGTGTGCTGACCTCACTGAAGTAAAGGAAGCAGTGGCATCCTCTCCTCACACCTCCAGTGACAATACCAGTGACTAGTGTTGAGCGATACCGTCCGATACTTGAAAGTATCGGTATCGGAAAGTATCGGCCGATACCGGCAAAGTATCGGATCTGATCCGATACCGATACCCGATACCAATATAAGTCAATGGGACTCAAGTATCGGAAGGTATCCCTGATGGTTCCCAGGGTCTGAAGGAGAGGAAACTCTCCTTCAGGCCCTGGGATCCATATTAATGTGTAAAATAAAGAATTAAAATAAAAAATATTGATATACTCACCTCTCCGACGCAGCCTGGACCTTACCGCTGGTAACCGGCAGCCTTCTTTGCTTAAAATGAGCGCGTTCAGGGCCTTCCATGACGTCACGGCTTCTGATTGGTCGCGGCCGCCCATGTGACCGCCACGCGACCAATCACAAGCCGTGACGTAAATCTCAGGTCCTAAATTCCTAATTCTAGGAATTTAGGACCTGAGAATTACGTCACGGCTTGTGATTGGTCGCGTGAGCGGTCACATGGGCGGCCGCGACCAATCACAAGCTGTGACGTCATCTAAGGCCCTGAACGCGCTCATTCTTAGGAAGGAAGGCTGCCGGAAAGAAGCCGAGGGTGAGTATATTCCGATTAGGTATATACTCACCCTCGGACGCGCCCTGCTTCTTTCCGGCAGCCTTCCTTCTTAAGAATGAGCGCGTTCAGGGCCTTAGATGACGTCACGGCTTGTGATTGGTCGCGGCCACCCATGTGACCGCTCACGCGACTAATCACAAGCCGTGACGTCATCCCTCAGGTCCTAAATTCCTAGAAGGGAATTTAGGACCTGAGGGATGACGTCGCGGCTTGTGATTGGTCGCGTGGCGGTCACATGAGCGGCACGCGACCAATCAGAAGCCGTGACGTCATGGAAGGTGCTGAACGCGCTCATTTTAAACAAAGAAGGCTGCCGGTTACCAGCGGTGATGTACAGGGGCCTCCGGACAGGTGAGTATATCAATATTTTTTATTTTAATTCTTTATTTTACACATTCATATGGATCCCAGGGCCTGAAGGAGAGTTTCCTCTCCTTCAGACCCTAGGAACCATACACTGGAAACTTCCGATTCCGATTCCCGATACCACAAAAGTATCAGATCTCGGTATCGGAATTCCGATACCGCAAGTATCGGCCGATACCCGATACTTGCGGTATCGGAATGCTCAACACTACCAGTGACCAGGTCCCAGGAACATCCCTATCACTTAAAAGTTTTTCTCTGAACCATGGGCAGAAGATGTTTCCTGTATGCATTCCTCCAGCTTCCATCCGGCTATTGGGTGAAGATCCCAAGACAGAAGTGTTCTCATCTCTGCTTTCCACCAGTCGAAAGGAGGAGGTTCAATTTTCTTGTGATGATGGGCTTAAGTTGGATCCAGTGAAGGTGTCTTCAGTTTCCAAAGAATCGGATTATGTTGAGGTCAAATCAGAAGCTTCCAAGTCCCTGCTTTCAGTCAACCAGGTGAAAGACGTCCTGTCCCTAGTATCTTCTGTGTGGGAAGCTGATCTTACTGGACTCAAAGAGACTGGGCAACCTGAGATCTCCAATGTCTCATCTACCTCATTCTACCAGAGGAATGTTGTGATGGCTCTGACTATGTGTGCTCCTATCCTTCTTCTACAAGTTATTCTGGCGGGCTTGAAGAAGAGGGGCCGTAAAGGGGGGGTACTGTAACAACTCTGCTGGCATCACGACATGGCCTCTCATCTCTCACACTATCTTACCCACTGCTCCAGGTCATGTTGCAGTTTCTGTTTCTCGCCAGCTCCATATTTTGTGTCTCTGCTCTCTGCATGCATCCTGGCTGTGTGCATAGGGAGGCGGCACCTGAACTCTCTTGTTCTTATAGGAATCAGGTGCATCTGTCTAATCTGTTCCTGACCAATTGCCAGGAGGCCTCCAGTATTTAGTGCAGCTCCACCGAGTGGACTGGGCGTGTGCAATGTGTTAGCTCAGTTTGTGTTTAGCTTCTGAGTTTGCCAGGCCTTGCTCTGTGTTGCTCCCTCTCTGGAGGCTTTTCTCTGTGTTCTTGCCTTGGTCTTGTTGTCCGCCCTCCAGGAGGCAGAATATCCTGGTCCCTGTGTCTTTGTTCTTGTTTCATGTCTTGTTCCATTACCTTTTCTGAACTTAGTCTTATCTCGGTCTCCTTGTCTGTGGCTTCCTTCCCTGTTGTCTTTCCTTGTGCTCTCAGTCTGCTTATGCTCCGCACTCTTGCGGCTCTGCCTGCTCTGTACCTTTGTGGCCTTACTTCTGCTCCGCATCCTGCGGTTCTGCTCCGTTCTACTCTGCTTAGCTTCAGCTGCTGCAGTAATCTCTTGCTGCAGCTCCTCCCTGCATTCCTTGCGGTTCTGCTCTGCTTTGCTGCTGCAGAAACCTCTTGCTGCAGCTCCTCTCCACATTCCTTGTGGCTCCGCTCTGCTTACCTTCTGCAGAAATCTCTTGCTGCAGCTCCTCTCCACATTCCTTGTGGCTCCGCTCTGCTTAGCTTCTGCTGCTGCAGTAATCTCTTGCTGCAGCTCCTCTCCACATTCCTTGTGGCTCCGCTCTGCTTACCTTCTGCAGAAACCTCTTGCTGCAGCTCCTCTCCACATTCCTTGTGGCTCTGCTCTGCTTAGCTTCTGCTGCTGCAGTAATCTCTTGCTGCAGCTCCTCTCCACATTCAGATAACAGCAGGAGGACAAAAAGAGCAAACTGATTATATCTAAAAGATATCATATCATTTTATTATATAAAAAAGGTAAAATGTCACAACAATATATAGAACACCAAAAAACAATGCAGACTGTTATGAACCCCACCCACACCTATCCCCACTCCACATATACACTTCAGTCCCTGGAAAAATAAATAAATAAAGGTCCAAAGACCGTAACTCAGGGAAAAGATAGTGCGTCCAAACATGGACGTCAGGGAAGCAGCATGCATGAACCAGATGATTGGGAATAAAGTTACACCCGTCTATCTAACATCTAAGGTGCAGTAGTGCATGGCAAGAAATGCAGCGCTTACCAACAGATGAGTGGAAAGAAGGAGGGGGGTGGATGGAGGGTCCCGACACGCGTTTCGCGGCAGCTAGAGGCTGCTTTCTCAAGGGAGTGTGTCTCAGGTCCCTGCAGGACCTTCTAATAACCCCATGAACTTAGTCACGTGGCCTGAAACGGCCAATCAGGACGGCTAGAGTCGGCACATGCGCACTGCGGCCGTCAGGTCCTGAACTGCAGATAGGGCGTAACGGGAAGTGCTCACACACCAGGGGAGAGCCCGCCAAGCGGTGCACACACCGTAAAGACGCCCACCTGCAGACAGGAAACAATAGGTCGCAGTGCGATGCACACAGCCATGAGGGCATGTATGAGGACAATTAACTGGATGAAAAAAAAAAAAACGCTGTGTAACAACATAGTTGCATATAACTATAACATCACAAAATGTATACAAATTACAAATTACAAAAGTTGAAATCTTCCAAAGTCGCTGAGATGGCTGTAATTTTCCCATATAATGAGATGAAGTCCGGGGTCATTTTCAGTCCGAAAGGGGGGCCCAGTAGGAGAAAATACGGAGGCGCAATAAATCAGCAGAGTCACAAACAGTAAATAAAAAAATAAAATTAAAAAAGTTAAAAACACATCCACGGGGTTGATAAACATGGGGGCATGTGGGAACAGGAGTCTAGGAAACCAAATATCAGGAGGACTACAAAAAAGGGGCAAAACTTAAATATTCATTGAGGCCTTTCGGTATCATGGTATCTAATTGGATGATCCACCTTGTCTCGATTTGTGCAAGAAGTTTTTTATTGTCGCCCCCTCTTATACCAAGATGGAGGGCATCAATCCCCCTCACTTTCAAAATACTGGTGTCACAATTGTGATGTAACTTGAAATGATGAGGAATAGTATCCAATTCCGAAGTATCGGATACTGTCTTGGCCGCGCCAATGCCCCGCACATGTTCACGTACCCGTATTCTTAATTCTCTTGTGGTAAGGCCCACATATATTTTGGGGCACGAACAGGTGGCATAGTATATAACATTAGAAGTACCACAAGAGAACCGTTGTCTGATTTTAAATTCCCTTGACCCATCTGATGAGGCAAAGGTAGAACAGCGTAGGACATTGGCGCGGGCAAGACAGTGCCGGCATGAGAAGGATCCAAACTGAGGACCACTAGTGCCAAAGGGATTGCTGGGAGCCGGAACATAGTGGCTCCTAACTAGCAAGTCACGAAGATTTTTGGATTTTTTAGGGGTCATCAAAGGAAAGCTGCCCAGGGAGGCCCTCAGGGCGGGATCAACTCTCAAAACGGGCCAATGTTTGTTTAGAATGGCACGCATGTTGTGCCATTCGTGATTGTAGGTAGAGATGAACCGAATAGGTCCATCCCTACCTACACTTTTGCATCTCTTCACTGGATGTAGCAAACTAGTACGTGAGGTTTTCCTTGCACGATCATACCCAGTTTTGATACATCTACGGCTATAGCCTCGAGCTAGAAAGCATTGTTTAAGATCTGAGGCCTGTGCCTCAAATTTAGAGTCAGTAGAACAAATTCGCCGCATCCTTAGGAACTGTCCGACCAGGATGGCTCTCACAGTGGACGAATGATGAGCTGAAGACGCATGTAATAGAGAATTGACAGAGGTAGGCTTCCTGAATACGTCCGTCTGGATGCACCTGTCACTATCGACCTCAACGCTGACGTCCAGGAAGTCAATCCTCCTCTCATCAAAGACATATGTAAGTCGAATATTGAAGATATTGTCATTCAATATCCTCATAAAATCCTTGAGCTGGCAGGCCAACCCATCCCACAACATATAATGATGTCATCAATATAGCGGTACCAGCACAGCACATGGGAGGCGGCCGGTGGGCCCCCGTCGCCAAATATGCATCTCTCCCAGGCACATAGGAAGAGATTTGCATACGAGGGCGTACAGGCCGCCCCCATGGCTGTGCCCCGCTTCTGTAAATAGAAATTGTCTTTAAAGACAAAAAAGTTGTGGGATAGGACATAGCCCAGCAGCTCGAGGATTAAACCAGATAGAGAGCCGTCCAGGTTGGAGGTCCCCAAGAAGAGATGAACAGCCTCCAGGCCCTGGGTATGGTCAATGCAAGTATACAAACTCTCGACGTCAATAGTGACGAAGAGGGTACTATTATCCACAAGGATGCCATCAACCCGCTTCAGGGCATCCGGCGTGTCACGGATATAGGAGAGCAATGATTCCACAAGGGGTTTCAGGTAAAAATCTATGAACTGACATACAAAGTCACAAATGCCCCCTATTCCGGACACGATAGGACGCCCCGGGGGGTGTTCTATATATTGTTGTGACATTTTACCTTTTCTATATAATCAAATTATATGATATCTTTTAGATATAATCAGTTTGCTCTTTTTGTCCTCCTGCTGTTATCTGATACTGTTTGGAGCTGATTTTTGATTTGGGTTTGCAGACAGATATTCTCTGCCACCCTGGTCTCTAAGTATGTACATGGGATTTTGGTTGCTCCTCTCCACATTCCTTGTGGCTCCGCTCTGCTTAGCTTCTGCAGAAATGTCTTGCTGCAGCTCCTCTCCGCATTCCTTGCGGTTCTGCTCTTCTTAGCTTTTGTTTCTACGCTATCTCTTGCTGCTCTTCCACTTCTATCTGCAGCCTTGCACTTCTATTCCTGTGTGAACAGGTCCCAACCTGTTCCTTCATTCTCCTTTCCTTCTGGCTTGTTTCTGTACCTGCATCTCCTGTGTGAATAGGTCTCAACCTGTTCCTTCATTCTCCTTTCCTTCTGGCTTGTTTCCGTACCTGCATCTCCTGTGTGAACAGGTCCCAACTTGTTCCTTCATACTCCATACCTTCCTGCTTGTTTCCGTACCTGCATCTCCTGTGTGAACAGGTCCCAACCTGTTCCTTCATACATCCTATCCATACCTGCACCTCCTGTGTGAACAGGTCCCTACCTGTTCCTTCATAAATCACACCTTCATACACTGTTCTCTGCCAGCCCTGTGTTCTCTGCCGTGCCTGCCAGCCCTGTGTTCTCTGCCGTGCCTGGCAGCCCTGTGTTCTCTGCCGTGCCTGCCAGCCCTGTGTTCTCTGCCATGCCTGTCAGCCCTGTGTTCTCTGCCATGCCTGCTAGCCCTGTGTTCTCTGCTGTGCCAGCCAGCCCTGTGTTCTCTGCCATGCCTGCCAGCCCTGTGTTCTCTGCCATGCCTGCCAGCCCTGTGTTCTCTGCCATGCCTTCCAGCCCTGTGTTCTCTGCCGTGCCTGCCAGCCCTGTGTTCTCTGCCGTGCCTGCCAGCCCTGTGTTCTCTGCCATGCCTGCCAGCCCTGTGTTCTCTGCTGTGCCTGCCAGCCCTGTGTTCTCTGCCATGCCTGCCAGCCCTGTGTTCTCTGCCGTGCCTGCCTGCTTACTTGTCCAAGTTTCAGCAGTGCTCATCTGCCAGTCACCTGCACCTGTCCTAGTGTTCCTGTCTCCCAAGAGGGATCAGCAGCCGCAGCCAGACACCACCCTGGAGTAGCACCTGGCAGCTGCCTGCTGCACAAGCCTGACCTCACCATCAGAGGCTCCAGCAAAAACCCAGGCAGCTGTCATAGTCACACCCCTTCCAGAGCGGTCTGGTGTGTGGCACAGTGGGCCCACAAACCCCCCGAGCTCACGCCCACCAGTCAGGGCGTGAGCGTGACAGCCTCCTTATTGTGCATCTTGAAACAGCCACACTGCTAGTTTTCAGAGAGTCCGGCATTTCAGCTCATGTTATTTGTGGGTTTTTCTTTGCATCCCGAACAATTTTCCTGGCACTTGTGGATGACATTTTTGTTGGTCTACTTGACTGTGATTTTGTTTTACAGAGCCCCTGATTTTCCATGTGTTAATCACAGTTTGAACGCTGGTGAGTGGCAATATCAATTCCTTGGATATCTTTTTGTATCCCTTTCCTGTTTTATATAGTTCAACTACCTTTTCCCGTAGATCCGTTGTCAATTCTTTTGCTTTCCCCATGACTCACAATCCAGAAACGTCAGTGGCTGGATGAAAGATGCAAGAGTCTGTCTGCATCCCAGAAACTCATTCAGCTTTTATGCACACACACTGATTACAAGCAAACAGGTGAGGATGGTACCTTTAGTAGCCATTCAAACCCATTTGTGTCAACTTCTGTGCATGTTATTGTAATAATCTGCAGGTACGCGGGATGTCGCCATGGACAGGAGGCAGATCAAGAGTTAAAGTATTTATTTAACAATAAATGCACTGCATGCAGGGAGTAGTGGGTTGCAGGGTGGTGGTAGGAAATGAGGCAGAACTGGGAGAGTGGCAGGATAGGACAGGGACGAACGATAGTTCAGAATTAAAGGGATGAAACTTAGACTGTAGTCTTCTTCTGTGCGGTGTCTCTGGGTTCCAATAGTGGCACCGACAACAGCGGCATGTTATGTCTCAGCAAAGTCTATAGCAGGTGGGAATCCAACAGTGGCACCGACAACAGCGGCACGTGACGTCTCAGCGAAGTCTATAGCAGGTGGGAATCCAACGGTGGCACCGACAACAGCGGCGCGTGAAGTCTCATCACAGTCTCTGGGAGCAGGTGGATTTCCCATACTTAAAGGTGTCTAGCACGGTACTGAGTCCAACATAAGAGATCGCCGGAACGGGACTTCGCTCTGCGGCCTACACTGGTCCTGGGTGACAGGGCTCGGGCCTAGTCACTTGCCTCTCTCGGCGTTGCACACCTGATACAGTCCCCGATGTCAAGTCTGCGTCTCCTCCAGTCACGGAGGATGGCGGGGGTCAATCACCTATTAGTATGAGTACTGTCGGGTCGGGCTATATGCACGGCACGCTCTGCCCTGTCAGCAGACACTGCACCCGACTCACCACTCGGCTTTCCTGCCCCAGCTCTGCTCTGTGCACATAGCTCTGCACGGCTCCACTGGAACACTAATCCCCCCAGCACTACAGCTCCTTTCCTCCTGGACGGCAGCAGCAAGGCCTGTCACAGGCCTGGTATTCTCAGGTGGGGGAAGGGGCAGCTCAGCGTGCCGCTCACTGCTCTCCTCCGCGCTGCCCTCCGCGCTGCTCTGCGCCAGCTTCTGACTGACTGGCTTTGCGCACTTTTTCCCTTTTTGTCTCTGATGCTGCGTGCTCTCCAACGGCTCTCCCCGCCCCTTCTGTCAGCAGGAAGCTCCGTCTTGCAAGTGCTTCCCCTCGGCCGCAGAGGAAGGTCCGCCTCCTTAAAGCTTCCCCCGGGAACAGAGGATGCAGCCCTTTCAGTTCCAGACCCGGCATGCAGGTGCCCGCAGTCCAGTCTATCTCCTTACATTAGACCCAAATCACCAGGGTATGTGAACTTTTGATCAGGGTCATAGAGTCATAGAATCATAGAATGATAGAGTTGGAAGGGACCTCCTGGGTCATCTGGTCTAACCCCCTGCTCAAAGCAGGATTCACTAAATCATATAGATCATTTGGATGTTTTGGGTTGTCATTATTATTTAAAAAGAGAAAACACATTAGTTTGACAATAAATGGCTTCACCCAACCACTAACCATGAGTGGAGAAAAAGTTTTGGTGTTATCACTGACTCTCTGAAAAAAGGCCAAGAAAGCACAAATTATGCCGGTGTATGTAAACTTTTCAGCACAACTGTACATCACTGGAGACACTGGGCTGGGGCATATCTATCACTGGAAACACTGGGCTGGGACATATTCATCACTGGAGACACTGGGATGGGGCATATAGATCACTGGAGACACTCGGCTGGGGCATATACATCAATGGAGCCACTGCATTGGGGCATATACATCACTGGAGACACTGGGCTGGAGCATATACATCACCGGAGACACTGGGCTGGGGCATATACATTGCTGGAGACACTGGGTTGGGGCATATGCATCACTGGAGACACTGGGCTGGGGCATATCTATCACCGGAAACTCTGGGCTGGGACATATACATCACTGGAGACACTTGATGGGGCATATAGATCACTGGAGACACTGGGCTTGGGCATATACATCACTGGAGACACTGCATTGGGGCATATACATCACTGGAGACACTTGGATGGGGCATATGCATCACTGGAGACACTGGGCTAGGGCATATCTATCACCGGAAACACTGGGATGGGACATATACATCACTCGAGACACTGGGATGGGGCATATAGATCACTGGAGACACTTGGCTGGGCATATACATCACTGGAAACACTCCATTGGGGCATATACATCAATGGAGACACTGGGATAGGGCATATACATCACCGTAGACACTGCGCTGGGACATATACATCACTGGATCCACTGGGCTGGAGCATATACATCACCGGAGACACTTGGCTGGGGCATATACATCGCTGGAGACACTGGGCCATATGCATCACTAGAGACACTGGGCTGGGGCATATCTATCACTGAAAACACTGGGATGGGACATATGCATTACTGGAGACACTGGGATGGAGCATATAGATCACTGGAGACACTGGGCTGGGGCATATACATCACTGGAGACACTGCATTGGGGCATATACATCACTGGAGACACTGGGATGGGGCATATACATCACAGTAGACACTGCGCTGGGACATATACATCACCGGAGACACTGGGCTGGAGCATATACATCACCGGAGACACTGGGCTGGGGCATATACATCGCTGGAGACACTGGATTGGGGCATATACCTCGCTGGAGACACTGGGTTGGGGCATATACATCACCGTAAACACTGCGCTGGGGCATATACTGTCATGTTGGACGCTATTCACACTAGGGCATCTGACAGACAGCGGTAATTCCACATACGTCCACTATACGCTCAGTGGCGCCGGCTAGACTTTATCCAGGTTGTCCGGGGTTAATCTGGCTGGTACTTGGGTTGAAGGCTGGGTCACTCCCACGGCCTTTAAATAGTCGTGCTGGATTTTGGGCGTCGCTGATTTTAGCTTGTGCCTCGTGCCTAGTGTTTCCGGTCTGGAGTGGTGGTCTGGTAGGAGTATCGTATCTGGTGGTGTATTATCCTTTGTTATATTTCTCCTTCCTATGATGATGTGTTCTCTCATGTCCTGGGGAAATTCGTTATTGTGTACCTAGATGACATTCTCATTTATTCATGCGACCGTGATACTCATTTAGAGCATGTTAGGAAGGTGTTACAGCTACTCAGGGTGAATAAGCTCTATGCAAAACTTGAGAAATGTGTATTTTCGGTTCAGGAGTTGCCTTTCTTGGGTTATATTGTGTCCGCTTCAGGGTATAAAATGGACACCGCTAAGGTGCAAGCGGTGTTGCGTTGGGAACGGCCTGATAACCTAAAGCACTTCAGCGGTTCCTTGGGTTTTCTAACTATTATAGAAAGTTTATCAAAAATTTTTCTAAACCGCTCACTGACATGACAAAAAAGGTACCAATCTCTCAGCCTGGTCTGAAGCTGCTGTGCGCGCATTTGAGTTTTTGAAGAACAGTTTTGCTTCGGCTCCTATTCTAGTGCAACCGGATGTATCGAAACCATTTACCGTGGAAGTCGATGCATCTGAGGTTGGAGTGGGGGCGATGCTGTCACAAGGCTCATCTTTGGGCGAGTTGCGTCCTTGCGCCTACTTTTCCAAGAAGCTGTCGTCTGCCGAACGTAATTACGATATCGGCAACAGGGAGTTGTTGGCTATCAAGTTGGCTTTTGAGGAATGGCGACACTTTTTGGAGGGGCCGGTCTATCAAGTTACAGTTATCACCGACCATAAAAATCTGCTCTATTTGGAGTCAGCCAAGCGTCTGTCCCCCAGGCAGGCTCGCTGGGCATTGTTTTTCACGCGGTTCAACTTTTTTGTTACGTACCGACCTGGGTCTAAGAACACTAAGGCGGATGCTTTGACCAGGTGTTTTCCGGGGGGAGAACCTCGGGAAGATCCAGTACCCATCCTCCAAAAGGGTGTAGTGGTCTCGGCTTTCACGACCGAGGTTGAGGCTGAGATTGCCGAGGCTCAAGTGGAGGTTCCACCAGAGCTTCTCATTAACAAATCGTTTGTACCGCTCCATCTTCGCCTAAAAGTGTTGGGTGAGCATCATGATGCTGTCCTGGCGGGCCACCCAGGGGTTAGGGGTACCTTGGAGTTGGTGTCTCTTCGGTTTGGTGGCCCAAAATCCGACAGGACGTGGTCTCGTACGTGTCAGCATGCACCACGTGCGCTAGAGCTAAGACGCACCGCTCCCGTCCTGCTGGCTCATTACATCCTCTCGGGATACCCAGTAGGCCATGGACGGAGATCTCCATGGATTTTATCACAGATTTGCCTTCCTCAGCTGGGAACACGTCATCTTGGTGGTTGTTGATCGGTTCTCAAAGATGTCGCACTTTGTGTCTTTGCCTTCGTTGCCCAGCGCGAAGACTCTAGCTCAGGTATTTGTGCAGGAGGTGGTCAGACTTCACGGGGTCCCGTCTGACATTGTGTCGGATAGGGGTTCTCAGTTTGTGGCAAAGTTTTGGAAAGCATATTGCTCACGGCTGGGGATCAAGTTGTCGCATTCCTCGGCGTTTCATCCTCAGTCAAATGGTCAGACTGAGCGTATTAACCAGAATTTGGTGCAGTACTTACGCTGCTTTGTTTCTGACAACCAGGAGGAGTGGTCGACGTTCCTTCCTTTGGCTGAGTTTGCCATAAATAATCACTGCCAGGAATCGTCTGGGGAGTCCCCGTTCTTTTGTGTTTACGGGCACCATCCTCAATTTTGTACTCTGCGTCAGGGGGGCTCTGCTGGCGTCCCGGAGGAGGACCAGCTTGGAGCACAACCGTCATCCGTTTGGAGGAGAGTGAAACAGCGCTTGCGGAGCGTGGGTGCTAGGTACAAACGAGTGGCTGACAGTAGACGTGTGCCAGGTCCGGACCTGAGTGTGGGTGACTGGGTGTGGTTGTCCACAAAAAACATAAAACTCAAGGTACCATCCCTGAAATTGAGGCCAAGGTTTATTGGTCCATTTAGGGTCGCCGCCATCATTAACCCGGTAGCCTACCGATTGGAGCTCACCACGGTATATAAAATACACGTGTTCCACAGATCTTTATTAAAAAAGGTGGTGGGTTCCGTGGACGAGGCGCCGATGCCATCTCCAGTCTTGGTGGATGGCAGTTTGGAGTTTGAAGTCTCCAAGGTTGTTGACTCTCGAGAAGTGAGCCGCACATTACAGTATCTGGTACACTGGAGTGGTTATGGGCCGGAGGAGAGGTCTTGGGTTCCTGCCTCAGACGTACATGCTGACCGGCTGGTCAGTGTGTTTCACCGTCGCCATCCGGACAAACCGGGTCCTGTAAGTCGTGAGGGCCCTGGGGTCCCTCGTAGAAGGCGGGGTACTGTCATTTCGGACGCTATTCACACTAGGGCGTCCGACAGACAGCGGTAATTCCACATATACGTCCACTATACGCTCAGTGGCGCCGGCTAGACTTTATCCAGGTTGTCCGGGGTTAATCTGGCTGGTACTCGGGTTGAAGGCTGGGTCACTCCCACGGCCTTTAAATAGTCGTGCTGGATTTTGGGCGTCGCTGATTTTAGCTTGTGCCTCGTGCCTAGTGTTTCCGGTCTGGAGTGGTGGTCTGGTAGGAGTATCGTATCTGGTGGTGTATTATCCTTTGTTATATTTCTCCTTCCTATATTTGTTTTGCCCTGAGCACATTATTGTGTTTTCCAGTTCGTCAGCGGCGTGTTGCGTTTTAAGTTTTCCCTGTCTGTGCTTTCTGTGGTAGTTGGTGTGTTATCTCTTCACTGGGTGGCGGGTTGCGGTTTCAGCATAGGGTTGAAACAGGAGTTAGGGCCAGGCCTGGTGGCCCAGACAAGCACACCATTAGTGTAAATTCTGGGAGAGGGACAGACAGGGTTTCCCCTAGTCTGAGGGTAATCGCAGGGTCCCGGGTAATCAGCCTAACTTCCCTTGGCTTATCCGTGACATATACACCACTGAAGACACTGGGCTGGGCACATACATCACTGGAGACACTGAGCTGGGCACATACATCACTGGAGGCACTGGGCTGGGGCATATACATCATTGGAGGCACTGGGCTGTGCATATACATCACTGGAGACACTGGGCTGGACACATACATCACTGGAGACACTGGGCTGGGGCATATACATCATTGGAGACACTGGGCTGGGGCATATACATCATTGGAGACACTGGGCTGTGCAAATACATCACTGGAGACACTGGGCTGGGGCATATACATCACTGGAGACACTGGGCTGGGTATATGCTATACATCACTGGAGACACTGGGCTGGGCATATACTTCACTGGAGACACTGGGCTGGGGCATATACATCACTGGAGACACTGGGCTGGGCATATACATCACTGGAGACAATGGGCTGGGCATATACTTCACTGGAGATGCTGCTGCTGTCTCATTCTGTGGGACGGGAGTGCATATACGCTTACTCCATCAACATAGTATTTCCTGATCTCCGTGGGCAGGAGGTTCTCAATCCCTGATCTATACAGTGGTGACCTATAGGGAAGTCTGAGTCTATATGCTACAATATTCTCCTAAACATAATGTCTGTAGAGGTGTCATACAGATGATGAAAGTGTGATACCAGGCAAAAGAAACTGAACCCACCCATACATTTCGGATATCTCGGCTCATCGGCTGGCAGCTACCTCATCAGACTTGCCCATACACAGGAGCGCTCTCTGCTGAGGGTGGCTGGGCTCTAGAGACAGCTGCTACCGGACATTGCTGCTGGGGGCTTATCTCTTAAGGCCCCGTCTCACATAGCGAGATCGCTACTGAGTCACAAGTTTTGTGACGCAACAGCGACCTCAGTAGCGATCTCGCTATGTGTGACACGTACCAGCGATCAGGCCCCTGCTGCGAGATCGCTGGTCGTGTCGGAATGGCCTGGACCTTTTTTCGGTCGTTGAGGCCCCGCTGACATCGCTGAATCGGTGTGTGTGACACCGATCCAGCGATGTCTTCACTGGTAACCAGGGTAAACATCGGGTTACTAAGCGCAGGGCCGCGCTTAGTAACCCGATGTTTACCCTGGTTACCAAAAAAAACAAACAGTACATACTCGCCTTCTGATGTCCGTCAGGTCCCTTGCCGTCTGCTTCCTGCTCTCACTGACTGCCGGCCGGAAAGTGAGAAGTGAGAGCACAGCAGTGACGTCACCGCTGCGCTCTGCTCTCACTGTACGGCCGGATCTCAGTCAGAGCAGGAAGCAGACGGCAAGGGACCTGGACACCGAAAGGCGAGTATGTACTGTTTGTTTTTTTTTGGTAACCAGGGTAAACATCGGGTTACTAAGCGCGGCCCTGCGCTTAGTAACCCGATGTTTACCCTGGTTACCCGGGTGCTGCAGGGGGACTTCGGCATCGTTGAAGACAGTTTCAACGATGCCGAAGTCGTTCCCCTGATCGTTGGTCGCTGGGGAGAGCTGTCTGTGTGACAGCTCCCCAGCGACCACACAGCGACTTACCAACGATCACGGCCAGGTCGTATCGCTGGTCGTGATCGTTGGTAAATCGCTTAGTGAGACGGGGCCTTTAGAGGAAAATCGGACCAGCAGTTCTAAATTGGACATGTCAGACCCTTCCGTTCCACAACATCATCTTTCAGGGGTCCCCATACATATTAAGGCCCCGTCTCACACAGCGACGCTGCAGCGATACAGACAACGATGCTGATCGCTGCAGCGTCGCTGTTTTGTCACTGTGTGGTCGCTGGGGAGCTGTCACACAGACCGCTCTCTCCAGCGACCAACGATCAGGGGAACGACTTCGGCATCGTTGAAACTGTCATCAACGATGCCGAAGTCCCCCTGCAGCACCCGGTAACCAGGGTAAACATCGGGTTACTAAGCGCAGGGCCGTCCTACACTATACACCCATCTATACACAGATGGGTGTCCTACACTATATTCAATACTGTGTTTCTAATAGGGATTACTCACTGTCATAGTGGATGATGATCGTACTGTAATGGATGATGGGTGTCTTATAGGTAGTGCTCAACGTCATAGTGAATGAGGAGCATCCTACAGGGATGTTGTGATGGATGATGAATATCCTATAGTGGATGAAGAGTGTCCTATAGGGGGTGCTCAATGCCGTAGTGGATGATGAGTTTCCTACAGGGATGTTATTATAGATGATGAGCACCTTGCAGGTGTTGATCAATGACATAATGAATGATGAGCTTCCTGTAGTGGATGATGAGTGTCCAAGAGTGGATGTTCTGCCTCCTATAGTGGATGATGAGTGTCTTAAAGAGAATGTTGGGTGTCTTGGAGTTTATATTGGGTGATTTATAGTGGATGATAGGCTTCTTGAAGAGAATGTTTGGTGTCCTATAGTGGATGATGAGCGTCATGCAGAGAATGTCGGGTGCATTGTCTAACCACCAATGGCATCAGGCCAAGGAAGCCATGAGCCAGGAGACCCAGTGTCAGCGCCAACACCAGCCCCCATCACCTGTAATTGCACATTCAACTATATCAGCGCCCTGGATGTCGATGCAGTTGAAAGTAATGATAAGAGATTCTTCCTCAGCATCTGAAGTCTTAGCGCAGCAGGGGTGACAGCATCACTACATGGCGCCCACTGTAGTTAGGTGTGCGGGCTCTTCAGAACGCTCGCTGCAGAGACTGGAGCAGCGGGGGAATGAGATGTGAGCATTGTATTTTTTTTTTCATCAAAAACAGTCTTAAAGTTCCTAAAGGAGAAAAAAATACGGCGCTCTCTAAGCGTAGTATAATATAATCAATTGAGAAGGTGAGTATCTATAGGAAATTGCTCACCTGATGCGGTTGTGGAGAGGCTCACATATATATAATGTATATGGAGCGCCCCCACTGTCGCAGGGCCGAGGGGTACCCGGTACCAGGCCTCTCTGTCTCGGTTCTGGGATTGTCACGGTGGCTAGACCCGGTCCGTGACCCTGCTAAGGGGCGTCCAGTAAAAGTTGAGAATAATGTGGTGTGGTGCAGGTCGCGATGAATAATGAGGACACCATGTTGCAGTCTCTTTACCTCTTTACTGAAGGCTTCAGGATCCTCAATCCGGAGTACGGTTAACAGGGCGATCCGAGACCGGCCGGTCCAATGGCACTTCCAGAGTTCCCTTTGCAGGTGGAAATCTGTGCCTACCTTCTAGCGCTTGTGTCTTGTAGTCCTTCCCTGCTGAGCACCACGGGATAGTCCTCACAACTGTTGTGTCTGTTTCTGAAGTTCCCTCACAACTGATTCTGATGTTCTTCTCCGTCCCCCAGATGATATGGCTAGGACGCACCCGTATGACGGGTAGGCCTGGAGTTATTCCGGGACCCTAGAGTCGCCCCTCTCCAACTGTTGCCCCCTATGTCTGCTTAGGTGATTTAGGTGAGACAGCCCGCCTATAACTGACTGTTCTGCCGTAGGTTTGAAGTAAGGCTTGGAGCTCAATACTTCCTCGGTGTTTCCGGCCACCGGCTACGCGCCTCAGTAGGATGTTGCCTCGGTCTTACAGCACGACTCCTACTGGTGTTTTCTCCTTGTTGCGTTGATCTCGTTTCTCACTCTTCACAATAAACCTCGCTTCTTGTCCTTTCTTGGGGTACCGCCGCAATGAAGTGCAGGCGCGGTCCCGTTCTTTCTGTTCGCTAGGCCTCTGTCAGGATCCCACCCCTGACAGGGACCCCCCTGAATCTTCCCCTGCAACACCCTCTGCCACAGGATGTTCCCTGGTTCCAACCCAGTCAGCTTCTCTCTAACTTCCTATCTAACCCCCAGTTTTACCAGACTGTGAGGAGTGGCCTAATACATAGCACCCTTAGCTCCCCCTGGAGGCCAGACTGTGAAGTGTATTGGTGTCTGTGATACCTGGTCAGGTGAACTCCTTCAGTGCCATCAGACGTACCAACACCCCCCTTAGCGGCAGAGCATCAGTACTGGAACGACCAGGACTCTGGGGCGCTGCATATATACAGGGCCAGCTTCAGGTTTTTGAGGGCCCCGGGCGAAAGAGTCTCAGTGCCCCCCCCCCTTTAACACATACCACGATTCATGATGAACAGATACAGCAGAGAAATATAGGTATAGCACAATGCCAGATTTCACTTCTTACATGAGTGATAGCTATTGTAAATTCTACAATACCATACAGCAGAGGGGCTTTATATAAGTCAACCCCTTAAATGCTAATTTTTGTGCCACATAGTATATAACATAGCCCACAAAGTATGTAACACAGCCATGTACAGTAGTATATAGCACAGCCACGTAGCATATAACACAGCCATGTAGTATATAGCACAGCCACGTAGTATATAACACAGCCATGTAGTATATAGCACAGCCACATAGTATATTGCACAGCCACGTAGTATATAACACAGCCCACGTAGTATGTAACACAGCCACGTAGTATATAACACAGTCACGTAGTATATAGCACATAGCACAGCACACATAGTATATAACAGCCATGTAGTATATAGCACAGACACATAAAATATTGTTATGATCCGGTGACCTTGGAGCCGCATGAGACTTTCTCAGGAGTAGGTGGAACCTATACTGACTGCAAACCCTAAACTGACACCGCAACTAGAAGTAGCCGTGGGATGTACCTAACAATCCTAGACACCTCGACACAGCCGGAGGACTAAATACCCTATAGATGGAAATAGGAATCCTATCTTGCCTCAGAGCAGAACCCCAAAGGATAGACAGCCCCCACAAATATTGACTGTGAGTATTAGAGGAAAGACACACGCAGGCAGAAAACAGGGTTTAGCAAAAGAGGCCACTCTAGCTAAACAGGAAAGGATAGGACAGAATGCTAAGTGGACAGTAATAAAACCCTGAAAATATCCACAGCAGATAATACAAAAATTCCACCATCTAACTAAAGACATGGAACGTATATCTGCATCTCCTGAGAATCCAACTTGACTGGAAGAATCCTGGCACAGTCTAAGCTGGACAAGAAAAAACAATGAATAGCACTGATCTGTAAAGCACACAGCATGTGTGCTGCAGAAACACAAACCAGACACTTATCTTTGCTGAATTGGCAGCAGGGCAGGAGGAACAAGACTGAGATCCAAACCTTCCAAGAACAATGGACAACTGGCAAGGACTAATGAATCCTGCAACCTTAAATACCCCAGTCAGCACTGCAATCAGCAGTGACACCTGCCCAGGATTGCAACCCAGGGAAAACTATATTACCACCAACAACCACCGGAGGGAACCCAAGAGCAGAATTCACAACAGTACCCCCCCCTTGAGGAGGGGTCACCGAACCCTCACCAGAGCCCCCAGGCCGATCAGGACGAGCCAGATGAAAGGCACGAACCAAATCAGCAGCATGGACATCAGAGGCAAAAAACCAAGAATTATCCTCCTGGCCATAACCCTTCCATTTGACAAGGTACTGAAGCCTCCGCCTTGAAAAGCGAGAATCCAAAATCTTCTCAACCACATACTCCAACTCCCCATCAACCAACACCGGGGCCGGAGGATCAACAGAGGGAACAACGGGCACCACATATTTCCGCAATAAAGATCTATGGAAGACATTATGGATAGCAAAAGAGGCCGGAAGCGCCAATCGAAAAGACACCGGATTAATAATCTCAGAAATCCTATAAGGGCCAATAAACCGAGGCTTAAACTTAGGGGAAGAAACCTTCATAGGAACATGATGGGAAGACAACCAAACCAGATCCCCAACCCGAAGCCGGGAACCAACACACCGACGACGGTTAGCAAAACGTTGAGCCTCCTCCTGAGACAACACCAAATTGTCCACCACATGAGCCCAAATCTGCTGCAACCTGTCAACCACAGAATCCACACCGGGACAGTCAGAAGGCTCAACCTGCCGTGAAGAAAAACGAGGATGAAAACCAAAATTACAAAAGAAGGGCGAAACTAAAGTAGCCGAACTAGCCCGATTATTAAGGGCAAACTCGGCCAATGGCAAGAAAGCCACCCAATCATCCTGATCAGCAGACACAAAGCATCTCAAATAAGTCTCCAGGGTCTGATTAGTTCGCTCGGTTTGGCCATTTGTCTGAGGATGAAATGCGGAAGAAAAAGACAAATCAATGCCCAGCCTAGCACAAAAGGCCCGCCAAAACCTAGAAACAAACTGGGAACCTCTGTCGGACACAATATTCTCCGGAATACCATGCAAACGAACTACATGCTGAAAAACAACGGAACCAAATCTGAAGAGGAAGGCAATTTAGGCAAAGGCACCAAATGAACCATCTTAGAGAACCGGTCACAAACCACCCAAATAACCGACATCCTCTGGGAAACCGGAAGATCAGAAATAAAATCCATAGAAATATGCATCCAGGGCCTCTCAGGGACCGGCAATGGCAAAAGCAACCCACTAGCACGGGAACAACAAGGCTTGGCCTGCACACACGTCCCACAGGACTGCACAAAAGAACGCACATCACGTGACAAAGAAGGCCACCAAAATGACCTACCAAACAAATCTCTGGTACCAAAAATACCAGGATGGCCAGCCAATACAGAACAACGAACCTCAGAAATCACTCTACTAGTCCATCTGTCAGGAACAAACAGTTTCCCCACTGGACAGCGGTCAGGTTTGTCAGCCTGAAATTCCTGAAGAACCCGTCGTAAATCAGGGGAAATGGCAGAGAGGACCACCCCTTTCAGAATGCCGACCGGTTCAAGGACCTCAGGAGAATCAGGCAAAAAACTCCTAGAGAGGGCATCAGCCTTAATATTCTTAGAACCCGGAAGATACGAGACCACGAAATCAAAACGGGAAAAAAAAACAAGGACCATCGAGCCTGTCTAGGATTCAGCCGTCTGGCAGACTCGAGGTAAATCAGATTCTTATGATCGGTCAAGACCACAATACGGTGCTTAGCTCCCTCAAGCCAATGTTGCCACTCCTCAAACGCCCACTTCATAGCCAACAATTCCCGATTGCCGACATTATAATTGCGTTCGGCAGGCAAAAACTTACTGGAAAAGAAGGCACATGGTTTCATCAAGGAACCAACAGGATCCCTCTGGGACAAAACGGCCCCTGCGCCAATCTCAGAAGCGTCAACCTCAACCTGAAATGGAAGAGAAACATCCGGTTGACGCAACACCGGGGCAGAAGTAAATTGGTGCTTAAGCTCCTGAAAGGCAGAGACAGCCGCAGAGGACCAATTCGCCACATCAGCGCCTTTCTTCGTCAAATCGGTCAAGGGTTTAACCACGCTGGAGAAAATAGCAATGAACCGGCGATAAAAATTAGCAAAGCCCAAAAATTTCTGAAGGCTCTTCACGGATGTGGGTTGAATCCAATCATGAATGGCCTGAACCTTAACCGGATCCATCTCGATAGATGAGGGAGAAAAAATGAAGCCCAAAAAAGAAACCTTCTGCACTCCAAAGAGACACTTAGACCCCTTCACAAACAAAGCATTGTCACGAAGGATCTGAAATACCATCCTGACCTGCTTCACATGAGACTCCCAATCATCGGAAAAGATCAAAATGTCATCCAAATATATAATCAAGAATTTATCAAGATAAGTCCGGAAGATATCATGCATGAAGGACTGAAAAACAGATGGAGCATTAGAGAGCCCGAATGGCATCACAAGGTATTCAAAATGGCCTTCGGGCGTATTAAACGCAGTTTTCCATTCATCACCCTGCTTAATACGAACAAGATTATATGCCCCCCGAAGGTCAATTTTAGTGAACCAACTAGCCCCCCTAATCCTAGCAAACAAATCGGAAAGCAGAGGTAAAGGGTATTGAAACTTGACCGTGATCTTATTCAAGAGGCGATAATCAATACAGGGTCTCAAGGAGCCATCCTTCTTAGCAACAAAAAAAAATCCCGCTCCCAACGGTGAAGAAGATGGCCGAATATGCCCTTTCTCCAAACACTCCTTAACATAACTCCGCATAGCGGTATGTTCAGGCACAGACAGGTTGAAAAGTCGGCCCTTAGGAAACTTACAGCCTGGAATCAAGTCAATAGCACAATCACAGTCCCTATGCGGTGGAAGGGAACTGGACTTGGGCTCATCGAATACATCCTGAAAATCAGACAAAAACTCTGGAATTTCAGAAGAGGAAGAAGAGGAGATTGACATCAAAGGAACGTCATTGTGAACCCCCTGACAACCCCAACTAGTCACAGACATAGACTTCCAATCCAACACAGGATTATGTACCTGCAACCACGGAAAACCCAGCACGATAACATCATGCAAATTATACAACACCAGGAATCGACAATCTTCCTGATGGGCTGGCGCCATGTGCATGGTCACCTGTGTCCAAAACTGAGGCTTATTTTTAGCCAAAGGTGTAGCATCAATCCCCCTTAAAGGAATAGGATTCTGCAAAGGCTGCAAGGGAAAACCACAACGCCTGGCAAACTCAAAGTCCATTAAGTTCAAGGCAGCGCCTGAATCCACAAACGCCATGACAGAAAATGAAGACAATGAGCAGATCAAGGACACAGATAACAGAAATTTAGGTTGTACAGTACTGATGGTAAATGAACTAGCGATCCTCTTAGTACGCTTAGGGCAGACTGAAATGACATGAGAAGCATCGCCACAATAAAAACACAACCTATTCTGGCGTCTGAATCCTTGTTGTTCCGTTCTAGACAGAATCCTATCACATTGCATTGGCTCAGGCATCTGCTCTGAGGACAACGCCACAGCGTGCACTGTTCTGCGCTCTCGCAAGCGAAAATCAATCTGAATGGCCAGAGACATAGAATCACTCAGACCGGAAGGCGTGGGAAACCCCACCATAACATCTTTAACGGATTCAGAAAGACCCTTTCTGAAAATTGCCGCCAAAGCATCATCATTCCATTTAGTCAACACAGACCATTTTCTAAATTTCTGACAATACAATTCTGCAGCTTCTTGACCCTGAGACAGGGCCAACAAGGTCTTCTCTGCTTGATCCACAGAGTTTGGTTCATCATATAATAATCCTAAAGCCTGAAAGAAGGCGTCTATATTAAGCAAGGCCGGATTCCCAGATTCCAGGGAAAATGCCCAATCCTGAGGATCGCCACGCAGCAGGGAGATGACAATTTTAACCTGCTGAATGGAATCACCAGAGGATCGAGGTCTCAGAGCAAAAAACAGTTTACAGTTATTTTTAAAACTCAGAAATTTGGACCTGTCACCAAAAAACAAATCAGGAATAGGAATCTTAGGCTCTAAAACCGGAGTCTGAACAATATAATCAGAAATACCCTGTACCCTAGCAGCAAGCTGGTCTACACGAGAAGCTAATCCCTGAATATCCATGCTAGCACCAGACTCCTCAGCCACCCAGAGAAAAAGAGGGAAGAAAAGACAAAGCAGGCTACAGAAAAAAAATGGCTCAACACCTTTCTTCCCTTCTTCTGAGATGCATTTAACTCATTGTTGGCCAGTTGTACTGTTATGATCCGGTGACCTTGGAGCCGCATGAGACTTTCTCAGGAGTAGGTGGAACCTATACTGACCGCAAACCCTAAACTGACACCGCAACTAGAAGTAGCCGTGGGATGTACCTAACAATCCTAGACACCTCGACACAGCCGGAGGACTAAATACCCCTATAGATGGAAATGGGAATCCTATCTTGCCTCAGAGCAGAACCCCAAAAGATAGACAGCCCCCCACAAATATTGACTGTGAGTATTAGAGGAAAGACACACGCAGGCAGAAAACAGGGTTTAGCAAAAGAGGCCACTCTAGCTAATCAGGAAAGGATAGGACAGAATGCTAAGCGGTCAGTAATAAAACCCTGAAAATATCCACAGCAGATAATACAAAAATTCCACCATCTAACTAAAGACATGGAACGTATATCTGCATCTCCTGAGAATCCAACTTGACTGGAAGAATCCTGGCACAGTCTAAGCTGGACAAGAAAAAACAATGAATAGCACTGATCTGTAAAGCACACAGCGTGTGTGCTGCAGAAACACAAACCAGACACTTATCTTTGCTGAATTGGCAGCAGGGCAGGAGGAACCAGACTGAGATCCAAACCTTCCAAGAACAATGGACAACTGGCAAGGACTAATGAATCCTGCAACCTTAAATACCCCAGTCAGCACTGCAATCAGCAGGGACACCTGCCCAGGATTGCAACCCAGGGACAACTGTATTACCACCAACAACCACCGGAGGGAACCCAAGAGCAGAATTCACAACAGAATATATAACACAGCCATGTAGTATATAGCACAGCCCACATAGTATATAGCACACCCACATAGTATATAGCACAGACACGTAGTACATAACACAGCCATGTAGTATATAGCACAGCCACGTAGTATACAACACAGCCCTCGTAGTATATAACACAGCCATGTAGTATATAGCACAGCCACTTATTATATAGCACAGCCACGTAGTATATAAGACAGCCACGTAGTATATAACACAGCCATGTAGAATATAGCACAGCCACATAGCATATAATACAGCCACGTAGTATATAACACAGCCACGTAGTATATAGCACAGCTCATGTAGTATATAACACAGCCACGTAGTATATAGCACAGCCACATATATAACACAGCCACGTAGTATATAGCACAGCCACGTAGTATATAGCACAGCCACATAGCATATAACCCAGCCACATAGTATATAACACAGCCAAGTAGCATATAGCACAGCCACGCAGCATATAACACAGCCATGTATTATATAGCACAGCCACATAGTATATAACACAGTCACGTAGTATATAAAACAGCCACATAGTATATAGCACAGCCACGTAGTATATAGCTGTTATGAGCTGGTGGTTTAGGAGCAACATGGGACGTGCTCTGGAGGAGGTGGTACCTGGACTGACCGCAGTTCCTGAGCTTAACACAACACTAGAAGCAGCCGTGGGATGTTTCTGTCACTCCCTAGACACCTCGTCACAGCCGGAGGACTAACTACCCCTAAAGATAGAAATAGGAAAGCTATCTTGCCTCAGAGAAAATTCCCAAAGGATAGGACAGCCACCCACAAATATTGACTGTGAGTGGAGAGGGAAATGACATACGCAGAATGAAACCAGGATGTAGCAAAGGAGGCCAGTCTAACTAGATAAATAGAACAGGAAAGAATACTGTGCGGTCAGTATTAAAAACTAGAAAAATCCACCACAGAGTTTACAAAAATCTCCACACCTGATTAAAGGTGTGGAGGGTAAATCTGCTTCCCAGAGCTTCCAGCTTAACTGAATAAATCCATACTGACAAGCTGGACTAGAAAAAACATAGAAAGTGCAGAAAGATTAAGTCCACAACAAGTGGACTGCAAAAGAACAAAGCAAGGACTTATCTTTGCTGAACTGGTCAGAATATCAGGGAAATCCAAGCAGAGATGTGAATCCAACCAGGAACCATTGAAAACTGGCACAGGCTGAAGGATAGAACCAGGCTAAATAGTCGAGCCAGAAAGACAATCAGTGGAAGCAGCTGCTGACTACTAAATCCAAGGAGCAGCAGTACCACTTAAAACCATCGGAGGGAGCCCAAGAGAAGAACTCGCAAAAATGCCACTTACAACCACCGGAGGGAGCCCAAGAGCGGAATTCACAACAGTACCCCCCCCTTGAGGAGGGGTCACCGAACCCTCACCAGAGCCCCCAGGCCGATCAGGACGAGCCAAGTGAAAAGCACGAACCAAATCGGCGGCATGGACATTGGAGGCAACAACCCAAGAATTATCCTCCTGGCCATAACCCTTCCACTTGACAAGATACTGAAGCCTCCGCCTCGAAAAACGAGAATCCAAAATTTTCTCCACCACATATTCCAACTCCCCATCAACCAACACCGGGGCAGGAGGATCAACAGAGGGAACAACGGGCACCACATATCTCCGCAACAAAGATCTATGGAAAACATTATGGATGGCAAAAGAGGCTGGAAGGGCCAAACGAAAAGATACCGGATTGATAATCTCAGAAATCTTATAAGGACCAATAAACCGAGGCTTGAACTTAGGGGAAGAAACCTTCATAGGAACATGACGAGAAGATAACCAGACTAAATCCCCCACCCGAAGCCGGGGACCAACACACCGACGGCGGTTAGCAAAACGTTGAGCCTTTTCCTGAGACAACGTCAAATTGTCTACCACATGAGTCCAAATCTGCTGTAACCTGTCCATTACAGAATCCACACCAGGACAATCAGACGGCTCAACTTGCCCCGAAGAAAAACGAAAATGAAAACCAAAATTACAAAAGAAAGGCGAAACCAAAGTAGCCGAACTAGCCCGATTATTATTATTGAGGATGAAATGCTGAAGAGAAAGACAAATCAATGCCCATCCTAGCACAAAAGGCCCGCCAAAACCTAGAAACAAACTGGGAACCTCTGTCAGACACAATATTCTCCGGAATGCCATGCAAACGAACCACATGCTGAAAAAACAATGGAACCAAGTCAGAGGAGGAAGGCAATTTAGGCAAAGGTACCAAATGGACCATTTTAGAGAACCGGTCACAAACCACCCAGATAACAGACATCTTCTGGGAAACAGGAAGATCAGAAATAAAATCCATGGAAATATGCGTCCAGGGCCTCTCAGGGACCAGCAAAGGCAAAAGCAACCCACTAGCGCGGGAACAGCAAGGCTTGGCCCGGGCACAAGTCCCACAGGACTGCACAAAAGAACGCACATCCCGCGACAAGGAAGGCCACCAAAAGGACCTAGCAACCAAATCTCTGGTACCAAAAATCCCAGGATGACCAGCCAACACCGAACAATGAACCTCAGAAATTACCTTACTTGTCCATCTATCAGGAACAAACAGCTTCCCCACAGGACAGCGGTCAGGTTTATCAGCCTGAAATTCCTGAAGCACCCGCCGTAAATCAGGGGAGATGGCAGAAAGAATCACCCCTTCCTTAAGAATGCCAACCGGCTCAAGGACTCCAGGAGAATCAGGCAAAAAACTCCTAGAGAGGGCATCAGCCTTAACATTCTTAGATCCCGGAAGATACGAAACCACAAAATCAAAACGGGAGAAAAACAGGGACCATCGAGCCTGTCTAGGGTTCAGCCGCTTGGCCGACTCGAGGTAAATCAGATTCCTATGATCGGTCAAGACCACAACGCGGTGCTTGGCTCCCTCAAGCCAATGTCGCCACTCCTCAAATGCCCACTTCATGGCCAACAACTCCCGATTGCCGACATCATAATTGCGCTCCGCAGGCGAAAACTTTCTGGAAAAAAAGGCACACGGTTTCATCAAAGAACCATCAGAACTCCTCTGAGACAAAACGGCCCCTGCCCCAATCTCAGAAGCGTCAACCTCAACCTGAAAAGAAAGAGAAACATCCAGCTGACGCAACACAGGGGCAGAAGTAAATCGGCGTTTAAGCTCCTGAAAGGCCTCAACAGCCGCAGAGGACCAATTCGTCACATCAGCGCCTTTCTTCGTCAAATCGGTCAGGGGCTTAACCACACTGGAAAAGTTGGCAATGAAACGGCGCTAAAAATTAGCAAAGCCCAAAAATTTCTGAAGACTCTTCACAGATGTGGGTTGAATCCAGTCATGAATGGCTTGGACCTTAACAGGATCCATTTCTATAGACGAGGGAGAAAAAATAAAACCCAAAAAAGAGACCTTCTGAACTCCAAATAGGCACTTAGAGCCCTTCACAAATAAAGCATTATCACGAAGGATCTGGAATACCATCCTGACCTGCTTCACATGAGACTCCCAATCATCGGAAAAAAATCAAAATATCATCCAAATACACAATCATGAATTTATCAAGATAATTGCGGAAAATATCATGCATGAAGAACTGAAATACAGAAGGAGCATTAGAGAGCCCGAAAGGCATCACAAGGTATTCAAAATGGCCTTCGGGTGTATTAAATGCAGTTTTCCATTCGTCACCCTGTTTAATACGAACAAGATTATATGCCCCTCGAAGGTCAATCTTAGTAAACCAACTAGCCCCCTTGATCTGAGCAAACAAATCAGAAAGCAAAGGTAAAGGGTATTGGAATTTGACCGTGATCTTATTAAGAAGGCGATAATCAATACAGGGTCTCAAGGAGCCATCCTTCTTGGCAACAAAAAAGAATCCCGCTCCCACTGGTGACGAAGACGGCTGAATATGCCCCTTCTCTAAAGACTCCTTAACATAACTCCGCATAGCGGCATGCTCTGGCACAGACAGATTGAAAAGTCGGCCCTTAGGGAACTTACAGCCAGGAATCAAGTTAATAGCACAATCACAGTCCCTATGTGGAGGAAGGGAACTGGACTTGGGCTCATCAAATACATCCTGGAAATCCGACAAAAACTCAGGAACTTCAGAAGAGGGGGAAGAGGAAATTGACATCAAAGGAACATCACTATGTACCCCTTGACAACCCCAACTAGTCACATACATAGATTTCCAATCCAGCACAGGATTATGTCCCTGTAACCATGGAAAACCCAGTACAACAACATCATGCAAATTATGCAACACCAGAAAACGGCAATCTTCCTGATGTGCTGGAGCCATGTACATGGTTAGCTGAGTCCAATACTGAGGTTTATCCTTGGCCAATGGCGTAGCATCAATGCCCCTCAAAGGAATAGGGCTCTACAAAGGCTGCAAGAAAAAACCACAGCGCCTGGCGAATTCCAAGTCCATCAAGTTCAGGGCAGCGCCTGAATCCACAAATGCCATGACAGAAAAGGACGATAATGAGCAAATCAAGGTCACAGATAAGAGAAATTTAGGCTGTACAGTACTGATGGTAACAGACCTAGCGACCCTCTTAGTACGCTTAGGGCAATCAGAAATAACATGAGCAGAATCACCACAGTAAAAACACAGCCTATTCTGGCATCTGAATCCCTGCCGTTCTGCTCTAGTCAAAATCCTATCACATTGCATAGGCTCAGGACTCTGCTCAGAGGACACTGCCATATAGTGCACAACTTTGCGCTCGCGCAGGCGCCGATCAATCTGAATGGCTAGAGACATAGATTCGCTCAAACCAGCAGGCGTGGGGAACCCCACCATAACATCTTTAAGGGCTTCAGAAAGACCCTTTCTGAAAATTGCTGCCAGAGCCTCCTCATTCCATTTAGTGAGCACAGACCATTTTCTAAATTTCTGGCAGTATACTTCTGCCGCTTCCTGACCCTGACACAGGGCCAACAAGGTCTTTTCTGCTTGATCCACAGAATTAGGTTCGTCATACAATAATCCGAGCGCTTGAAAAATGCGTCTACATTAAGCAATGCCGGATCCCCTGATTCAAGGGAGAATGCCCAGTCCTGAGGGTCACCACGCAGCAGAGAGATGACAAGTTTAACCTGCTGAATGGAATCACCAGAGGAACGGGGTTTCAAGGCAAAAAACAATTTGCAGTTATTTTTAAAGTTCAAAAACTTGGATCTGTCCCCAAAAAACAAATCAGGGGTTGGAATTCTAGGCTCTAAAGCCGGAATCTGGACAACATAATCTTGGATACTCTGTACTCTTGCAGCAAGTTGATCCACACGAGAAAACAAACCCTGAACATCCATGCCAGCGCCAAAATCCTGAACCACCCAGAGATTAAGAGGAAAAAAAAGACAAAACAGACTGCAGAAAAAAAAATGGCTCAGAACTTCCTTTTCCTTCTTTTGAGACGCATTTAATTCATTTTTGGCCAGTTGTACTGTTATGAGCTGGTGGTTTAGGAGCAACATGGGACGTGCTCTGGAGGAGGTGGTACCTGTACTGACCACAGTTCCTGAGCTTAACACAACACTAGAAGCAGCCGTGGGATGTTCCTGTCACTCCCTAGACACCTCGTCACAGCCGGAGGACTAACTACCCCTAAAGATAGAAACAGGAAAGCTATCTTGCCTCAGAGAAAATTCCCAAAGGATAGGACAGCCCCCCACAAATATTGACTGTGAGTGGAGAGGGAAATGACATACGCAGAATGAAACCAGGATGTAGCAAAGGACGCCAGTCTAACTAGATAAATAGAACAGGAAAGAATACTGTGCGGTCAGTATTAAAAACTAGAAAAATCCACCACAGAGTTTACAAAAATCTCCACACCTGACTAAAGGTGTGGAGGGTAAATCTGCTTCCCAGAGCTTCCAGCTTAACTGAATAAATCCATACTGACAAGCTGGACTAGAAAAAACATAGAAAGTGCAGAAAGATTAAGTCCACAACAAGTGGACTGCAAAAGAACAAAGCAAGGACTTATCTTTGCTGAACTGGTCAGAATATCAGTGAAATCCAAGCAGAGATGTGAATCCAACCAGGAACCATTGAAAACTGGCACAGGCTGAAGGATAGAACCAGGCTAAATAGTCGAGCCAGAAAGACAATCAGTGGAAGCAGCTGCTGACTACTAAATCCAAGGATCAGCAGTACCACTTAAAACCACCGGAGGGAGCCCAAGAGCAGAACTCGCAAAAATGCTACTTACAACCAACGGAGGGAGCCCAAGAGCGGAATTCACAACAATAGCACAGCCACATAGCATATACCCAGCCTTGTAGTATATAACACAGCCATGTAGCATATAGCACAGCCACGTAGCATATAACACAGCCATGTAGTATATAGCACAACCACATAAAGAAAGGATGCACCAGGAGGACCAGGCTGAATTAAATATATACACCTTTATTAATTCTTGAGTGGCACCCCCTGACGAAGGAACTTGTTTTCCGAAACGTGCGTCGGGTGTGTGCGTGTTCAGGACGGCGAGGCACCCACAGGTAATGGTTATAAATTTTCCCCGCTCCCTAGCACCTTGCACTTTATATTTGGCGTTATATGTGAAGTTATAAGGGTAAGAACCCTTTCTTTGTGCACTTAAATATTGCGTTTTTTCAATTGATTGCACTCTAAGCACTTTTCACATGCTTTGCACAATATATTTTATGACTTTTTGAATATTTTTGGATACTTTTACACTTTTGCTTCTGAGAAACTTTTTACCCCAATATTGGGAACCATTACCTGGCACAGATATACTAGCAAAAAATTTTTTATGTGCAATAGGGCTTCCGCTTATTAATTTTGTATTTATATGCCGTCCTGTGCAGCACACTTTGTTGTATAAATTAATACTAATTTTTAAAAAAATACTATGTGATATTTTGTATTGCCACTCAAGAATTAATAAAGGTATATATATATATATAATTCAGCCTGGTCCTCCTGGTGCATCCTTTGTTTTGGTGATTGGCCTCTTACTCTTGGTGCAAGTGGTTTCCGCTTCTTTATTCAAAAGACACCCTGGTGAATTAAATATAATAATATATAGGTGATTAGTGATATTCAATTATAATTCCAATCAGGGTTATTTCTTTTGTTTGTTTTTCTAGCACAGCCACATAGTATATAACAGCTCATGTAGTATATAGCACAGCCACATAGTATATAACACAGCTCACGTAGTATATAGCACAGCCACGTATATAACACAGCCCACGTAGTATATAACACAACCCATGTAGCATAAAGCACAGCCACGTAGTATATAGCACAGCCACGTAGTATATAACACAGCCCACACAGTATATAGCACAGCCACATAGTATATAGCACAGCCTGCATCTTCCCCCCGAGAATGGCCCCACAGTCCGGTACTCACTGTTATAGTAAAAAAAACACTCCTCACCTCTCCTTGTGCCCGCGCTGCTGCCTGCTCCTGTCTCAGCGGCTGCACTGCCTGGCACAATGAATGCGCAATGGCATCATCACGCACCCGCAGTGTCAAGGGCAGAAGGGAAAAGATGGGAGAGGGAGCGTCAGCCTCCATCATTGCTTTGATCTCTACGGGCAGACACCGGTATAGATCAATGTGGCGGCAGCAAAGGCCCCACAGCAGCCACATAGCGGCTGCGTGATGTGCCGCTAGCTGAGGGCCCCTGGGGGAGCGGGGGCCCTAGGCAGCTGCCTGCCCCTAACGCCGGCCCTGCCTGCGGGTGCCCCCCGAAGCCTCAGTGTACCGTACCTTGAGTGGGCCCCCGGGTCTCACCAGGGCCCCAACACTTGCTGACGCGGCCCTGTGTATATATTTGTATGTGCTTGTATACGGTATATACAGTATGTGTATATATATATACTGTATATATATATATATATATATATATATTTATGAGTACTTGTCATGTATAGTCCTACTTGTAAACACTTTACTGTTTAGGTACAAACAAAAATGATATAAAAGAAAATACATAGTAAATAATAAGATTAAAAGATAAATAATCTTACTAACAAAGGACTAATATTTACATATTACATACACGTCTTTTCTCCCATTTTATTTTCGAGAGAAATGAGGACAAAAGGAGAAGAAAAAATTTATATATATTTTTCCCAAAAGTTTTTTTCAAAAGTTCGTTTTTTTCCCCTTTTTTAAAGAAGAGTATTTATTGTGATACATTTTAGTTTTCAAATGGGAATTCAATTAGATTGACATGTTTCTTACAAATAGGCTCATTATTATTATTTTTGTAATATTTATATATATCACGTTTTTATATATATAAAAGAACAAGGTAAGAAGAGTTACTCCTCCTCTTTCTGTTTTGTCTCCCCTCCCTCTCTCACATTGGGAAAACACTATATAAGAAGAGTCAAACTCATTTTCTCTATAAACCTGAAGGATGCAAACAGCCGAAGCGCGTTGTGTATATAGTTTTTTTTTTTTTTTTTTTCTCAGTTTGAATAAAATTTTACGTACAAGCAACCTGAAATTTCTGCACCTTGATTTCTCTCAGTGGCAAAGACAGCCCTATTCCCTGGTCCTCCTGTCTGGCATTTTCTTTAAATCCGTGAGTACATAATTATGGCCATAGTACTGCACTGAGGACTATGGGGAGTGCATTATGCTATATGGAGGATTATGGGGTGCATTGTACTGCATGGAGGACTATGGAGAATGCATTATACTATATGGAGACCTATCGGGAGTGCATTATACTATATAGAGGCCTATGGGGAATGCATTGTACTGTGTAGAAGATTATGGGGTGCAGGATACAATATGGAGTACTATGGGGCCCATTATACAATATGGAGGGCCATTATATTTGAAGGGCTATGTGGGGGCCATTATAATTTTTTGAGGTACTTTATGGAGGGCTATGTGAGGGTTATTATACTGTATGCAAACAATTATACAGAGTGAAGGTTTGTGTGGGGTCCATCATACTGTGTGAGGGTCATTGTACTGTTTTGGGTCATCATACTGTGCATGTGGAATCTACTGTGGAGGAATTCACTGTGGGGGTATCTTACAGTGTTTGCATGGCACTTGTGGAGGAATTCACTGTGGGGGTATCTTACAGTGTTTGTATGGCACTTTTGTTGGCATCATACTTTATGGGTGCAATGAAAGGGAAATCTAGTGCTTCAGTAGGAGGAAAGTTACTTTGTAAGGACTGCAAAGTTGTGAGATATGGTCTTCTGTGGCTCTGTGACCCCGACAAATTTTTTTTAGTAGGGGCAATTTTAAATTCTACTATAGGGCAACATTATTTCTATGTTGGGCATCCTATAGCGCAGGGGTCCCCAACCTGGAGCTCGGGGCGCCACATGTGGCTCGTGGTCTCATGAATTGTGGCTCGCGGCTGTCTGTCAGCTTGGTGCATTAGTTCCAGATTTAGTAAACTGGTATGAAGAGCACATCTCAAAATGGTGAATTTTATGAGCAGCCCTGCACAGAAGAGCAGATCTGGGTACACATCTACTGGCCTTGGGGTTTTAGAGATAATCTAAGTATGGTACGCTGGAGACAGAATGATACTACCGGTCAGAGGAGGTGCTAGAAGCTGGATGTGACTGTGTTGGGAGAATGCTGAATGTGGTGGGGTGTGGTGGGAATCCCTGGATCTTGGTATACTGCTTCATGGTGATGTGTGGAAAAGCTTTGGTTATCATTACACCCGTAATGGGGGCTTTGGTTACCACTACTGTGAGAGGGACAGGAGCTGGATGTGGCTCTCAGGGTCAGAAAGGTTGGTAACCACTGCTATAGTGGTTGCTGGGAGTCATGCAGCGGATGTTGGGTATCCTATAGTGGATAATGGGCGTCCTATTGTGGATGACGGGAGACCTATAGTGGATGATGAGCATCATACAGAGAATGGTGGGTGTCCTATAGTGGCTGCTGGGTGTCCTGCGGTGGATGTGGGGTGTCCTGCGGTGGATGTGGGGTGTCCTGCAGTGGATGTTTGGGTTTCCTGCAGTGGATGTTTGGGTTTCCTGCAGTGGATGTGGGGTGTCCTGCAGGGGATGTGGGGTGTCCTGCAGTGGATGTGGGGTGTCATGCAGTGGATGTTTGGGTTTCCTGCAGGGGATGTGGGGTGTCCTGCAGTGGATGTGGGGTGTCCTGCAGGGGATGTGGGGTGTCCTGCGGTGGATGTTTGGGTTTCCTGCAGTGGATGTGGGGTGTCCTGCAGTGGATGTGGGGTGTCGGGTGTCCTGCAGTGTATATTGGGTGTCCTGCAGTGGATGTGGGGTGTCCTGCAGTGGATATTTGGGTTTCCTACAGTGGATGTGGGGTGTTCTGCAGTGGATGTTGGGTGTTCTGCAGTGGATGTGGGGTGTCCTTCAGTGGATGTGGGGTGTCCTGCAGTGGATGTGGGGTGTCCTATAGTGGATGTGGGGTGCCCTGCAGTGGATGTGGGTTGTCCTGCAGTGGATATGGGGTGTCCTGCAGTGGATGTGGGGTGTCCTGCAGTGGATGTTGGTTGTCCTATAGTGGATGTGGGGTGTCCTGCAGTGGATGTTGGGTGTCATGCAGTGGATGTGGGGTGCCCAGCAGTGGATGTGGGGTGCCCTGCCATGAATGTGGGGTGCCCTGCAGTGGATGCTAGGTGTCCTGCAGAGCATGTGGGGTGTCCTGCAGTAGGTGTGGGGTGTCCGGCAGTGGGTGTGGGGTGTCGTACAGTGATGTTGGGCATCCTGCAGTGATGTGGGGTGTCGTACAGTGATGTGGGGCGTCCTGCAGTGGATGTGGGGTGTCCTGCAGTGGATGTGGGGTGTCCTGCAGTGGATGTTGGTAGTCCTATAGTGGATGTGGGGTGTCCTGCAGTGGATGTTGGGTGTCCTGAAGTGCATGTGGGGTGCCCTGCAGTGGATGTGGGGTGCCCTGCCGTGGATGTGGGGTGTCCTGCAATGGACGCTGGATGTCCTGCAGTGGATGCTGGGTGTCCTGCAGAGCATGTGTGGTGTCCTGCAGTGGCTGTGGGGTGTCCTGTAGTGGATGTGGGGTGTCGTACAGTGATGTGGGGCATCCTGCAGTGGATGTGGGGTGTCGTGCAGTGATGTGGGGTGTCCTGCAGTGGGTGTGGGGTGTCCGGCAGTGGATGTGGGGTGTCGTGCAGTGATGTGAGGTGTCCTGCAGTGGCTGTGGGGTGTCCTGCAGTGATGTGGGGCGTCCTGCAGTGGCTGTGGGGTGTCCTGTAGTGGATGTGGGGTGTCATACAGTGATGTGGGGCATCCTGCAGTGGATGTGGGGTGTCGTGCAGTGATGTGGTGTGTCCTGCAGTGGGTGTGGGGTGTCCGGCAGTGATGTGAGGTGTCCTGCAGTGGATGTGGGGTGTCCTGCAGTGATGTGGGGCATCCTGCAGTGGATGTGGGGTGTCGTGCAGTGATGTGAGGTGTCCTGCAGTGGATGTGGGGTGTCCTGCAGTGATGTGGGGTGTCGTGCAGTGATGTGGGGTGTCCTGCAGTGGGTGTGGGGTGTCCGGCAGTGGATGTGGGGCGTCGTACAGTGATGTGAGGTGTCCTGCAGTGGATGCTGGGTGTCCTGCAGTGATGTGGGGCATCCTGCAGTGGATGTGGAGTGTCGTGCAGTGATGTGGTGTCCTGCAGTGGATTTGGGGTGTCCTGCAGTGATGTGGGGTGTCGTGCAGTGATGTAGGGTGTCCTGCAGTGGGTGTGGGGTGTCCGGCAGTGAATGTGGGGTGTCGTACAGTGATGTGGGGCTTCCTGCAGTGGATGTAGGGTGTCCTGCAGTGATGTGGGGCGTCCTGCAATGGATGTGGGGTGTCCTGCAGTGGGTGTGGGGTGTCCTGCAGTGATGTGGGGTGTCCTGCATTGGATGCTGGGTGTCCTGCAGTGATGTGGGGTGTCCTGCAGTGATGTGGAGTGTCCTGCAGTGGGTGTGGGGTGTCATGCAGTGATGTGGGGTGTCTTGCAGTGGGTGTGGGGTGTCCTGCAGTGATGTGGGGAGTCCTGCAGTGGATGCTGGGTGTCCTGCAGTGATGTGGGGTGTCCTGCAATGGGTGTGGGGTGTCCTGCAGTGGGTGTGGGGTGTCCTGCAGTGATGTGTCCTGCAGTGACGTGGAGCGTCCTACAGTGATGTGGGGTGTCTTGCAATGATGTGGGGTGCCCTGCAGTGGATGTGGTGTGTCTTGCAGTGGATGTGGGGTGTCCTGCAGTGGATGTGGGGTGTCCTGCAGTGATGTGGGGCATCCTGCAGTGATGTGGGGTGTCCTGCAGTGGGTGTGGTGTGTCCTGCAGTGGGTGTGGGGTGTCCTGCAGTGAATGTGGTGTGTCCTGCAGTGATGTGGGGTGTCCGGCAGTGGATGTGGGGTGTCCTGCAGTGATGTGGGGCGTCCTGCATTGATGTGGGGTGTCCTGCAGTGGATGCTTGGGTTTCCTGCAGGGGATTTGGGGTGTCCTGCAGTGGATGTGGGGTGTCAGGCAGTGGATGTTTGTGTTTCCTGCAGGGGATGTAAGGTGTCCTGCAGTGGATGTGGGGTGTGCTGCAGTGGATGTTTGGGTTTCCTGAAGGGGATGTGGGGTGTCCTGCAGTGGATGTGGGGTGTCCTGCAGTGTATATTGGGTGTCCTGCAGTGGATGTGGGGTGTCCTGCAGTGGATGTAGGGTGTCCTGCAGTGTATATTGGGTGTCCTGCAGTGGATTCGGGGTGTCCTGCAGTGGATATTTGGGTTTCCTGCAGTGGATATGGGGTGTCCTACAGTGGATGTTGGGTGTTCTGCAGTGGATGTGGGGTGTCCTTCAGTGGATGTGGGGTGTCCTTCAGTGGATGTGGGGTGTCCTGCAGTGGATGTGGGGTGTCCTGCAGTGATGTGGGGCGTCCTGCAGTGGGTGTGGGGTGTCCTGCAGTGATGTGGGGCGTCTTGCAGTGGGTGTGGGGTGTCCTGCAGTGGCTGTGGGGTGTCCTGCAGTGGATATTTGGGTTTCCTGCAGTGGATGTGTGGTGTCCTGCAGTGGATGTTGGGTGTTCTGCAGTGGATGTGGGGTGTCCTTCAGTGGATGTGGGGTGTCCTGCAGTGGATATGGGGTGTCCTGAGGTGATGTGGGGCGTCCTGCAGTGGGTGTGGGGTGTCCTGCAGTGATGTGGGGTGTTCTGAAGTGATGTGGGGTGTCCTGCAGTGGGTGTGGGGTGTCCTGCAGTGATGTGGGGTGTCCTGCAGTGATGTGGGGCGTCCTGCAGTGGATGCTGGGTGTCCTGCAGTGATGTGGGGTGTCCTGCAGCGGGTGTGGGGTGTCCTGCAGCGGATGTGGGGTGTCCTGCAGTGGGTGTGGGGTGTCCTGCAGTGGATGTGGGGTGTCCTGCAGTGATGTGGGTTGTCCTGCAGTGGGTGTGGGGTGTCCTGCAGTGGGTGTGGGGTGTCCTGCAGTGGGTGTGGGGTGTCTTGCAGTGGATCTGGGGTGTCCTGCAATGATGTGGGGTGTCCTGCAGTGATGTGGGGTGTCCTGCAGTGATGTGGGGCGTCCTGCAGTGGATGCTGGGTGTCCTGCAGTGATGTGGGGTGTCCTGCAGTGATGTGGGGTGTCCTGCAGCGGGTGTGGGGTGTCCTGCAGTGGATGTGGGGTGTCCTGCAGTGATGTGGGGTGTCCTGCAGTGGATGTGGGGTGTCCTGCAGTGATGTGGGTTGTCCTGCAGTGGGTGTGGGGTGTCCTACAGTGGATGTGGGATGTCCTGCAGTGATGTGGGGTGTCCTGCAGTGATGTGGGGCATCCTGCAGTGGGTGTGGGGCATCCTGCAGTGGATGTGGGGTGTCCTGCAGTGATGTGGGTTGTCCTGCAGTGGGTGTGGGGTGTCCTGCAGTGGGTGTGGGGTGTCCTGCAGTGGATCTGGGGTGTCCTGCAATGATGTGGGGTGTCCTGCAGTGATGTGGGGTGTCCTGCAGTGATGTGGGGCGTCCTGCAGTGGATGCTGGGTGTCCTGCAGTGATGTGGGGTGTCCTGCAGTGATGTGGGGTGTCCTGCAGTGATGTGGGGTGTCCTGCAGTGGGTGTGGGGTGTCCTGCAGTGGATGTGGGGTGTCCTGCAGTGATGTGGGTTGTCCTGCAGTGGGTGTGGGGTGTCCTACAGTGGATGTGGGGTGTCCTGCAGTGATGTGGGGTGTCCTGCAGTGATGTGGGGCATCCTGCAGTGGGTGTGGGGCATCCTGCAGTGGATGTGGGGTGTCCTGCAGTGATGTGGGGTGGATGTGGGGCGTCCTGCAGTGGAAGTGGGGTGTCCTGCAGTGGGTGTGGGATGTCCTGCAGTGATGTGGCGCGTCCTGCAGTGGATGTGGGGTGTCCTGCAGTGGGTGTGGGGTGTCCTGCAGTGATGTGGCGCGTCCTGCAGTGGATGCTGGGTGTCCTGCAGTGGGTGTGGAGCGTCCTGCAGTGATTTGGGGTGTCCTGCAGTGGGTGTGGGGTGTCCTGCAGTGATGTGACGCGTCCTGCAGTGGATGCTGGGTGTCCTGCAGTGGGTGTGGGGTGTCCTGCAGTGATGTGGGGCATCCTGCAGTGATGTGGGGTGTCCTGAAGTGGGTGTGGGGTGTCCTGCAGTGATGTGGCGCGTCCTGCAGTGGATGCTGGGTGTCCTGCAGTGGGTGTGGTGTCCTGCAGTGGGTGTGGGGCATCCTGCAGTGGGTGTGGGGTGTCCGGCAGTGATGTGGGGTGTCCTGCAGTGATGTGGTGCGTCCTGCAGTGGGTGTGGGGCGTCCTGCAGTGGGTGTGGGGCATCTTGCAGTGGGTGTGAGGTGTCCTGCAGTGATGTGGGGCGTCCTGCAGTGATGTGGGGCGTCCTGCAGTGATGTGGGGTGTCTTGCAGTGATGTGGTGCGTCCTGCAGTGGGTGTGGGGCATCCTGCAGTGGGTGTGGGGCGTCTTGCAGTGGGTGTGGGGTGTCCTGCAGTGATGTGGGGCGTCCTGCAGTGACGTGGGTGTCCTGCAGTGATGTGGGGCGTCCTGCAGTGATGTGGGTCGTCCTGCAGTGATGTGGGGCGTCCTGCAGTGATGTGGGGCGTCCTGCAGTGATGTGCGTCCTGCAGTGGGTGTGGGGCGTCCTGCAGTGGGTGTGGGGCGTCCTGCAGTGGGTGTGGGGCGTCCTGCAGTGGGTGTGGGGCGTCCTGCAGTGATGTGGGGCGTCCTGCAGTGATGTGGGGTGTCCTGCAGTGATGCGGGGCGTCCTGCAGTGATGTGGGGTGTCCTGCAGTGATGTGGGGCGTCCTGCAGTGATGTGGGGCGTCCTGCAGTGATGTGGGGTGTCTTGCAGTGATGTGGTGCATCCTGCAGTGATGTGGTGCGTCCTGCAGTGGGTGTGGGGCATCCTGTAGTGGGTGTGGGGTGTCCTGCAGTGATGTGGGGCGTCCTGCAGTGATGTGGGGTGTCTTGCAGTGATGTGGGGCGTCCTGCAGTGGGTGTGGGGCGTCCTGCAGTGGGTGTGGGGTGTCCTGCAGTGGATGCTGGGTGTCCTGCAGTGGGTGTGGGGTGTCCTGCAGTGATGTGGTGTGTCCTGCAGTGGGTGTGGGGTGTCCTGCAGTGGATGAGGGGTGTCCTGCAGTGATGTGGTGTGTCCTGCAGTGGGTGTGGGGTGTCCTGCAGTGATGTGGTGTGTCCTGCAGTGATGTGGGGTGTCTTGCAGTGATGTGGTGCGTCCTGTAGTGGGTGTGGGGTGTCCTGCAGTGGGTGTGGGGCGTCCTGCAGTGGGTGTGGGGCGTCCTGCAGTGATGTGGGGTGTCCTGCAGTGATGTGGTGTGTCCTGCAGTGATGTGGGGTGTCTTGCAGTGATGTGGTGCGTCCTGCAGTGGGTGTGGGGCATCCTGCAGTGGGTGTGGGGTGTCCTGCAGTGATGTGGGGTGTCCTGCAGTGATGTGGGGCATCCTGCAGTGGGTGTGGGGTGTCCTGCAGTGGATGCTGGGTGTCCTGCAGTGATGTGGGGCGTCCTGCAGTGATGTGGGGTGTCCTGCAGTGATGTGGGGCGTCCTGCAGTGATGTGGGGTGTCCTGCAGTGGGTGTGGGGTGTCCTGCAGTGGATGCTGGGTGTCCTGCAGTGATGTGGGGCGTCCTGCAGTGATGTGGGGTGTCCTGCAGTGATGTGGGGTGTCCTGCAGTGATGTGGGGCGTCCTGCAGTGATGTGGGGTGTCCTGCAGTGATGTGGGGTGTCCTGCAGTGGGTGTGGGGTGTCCTGCAGTGGGTGTGGGGTGTCCTGCAGTGATGTGGGGTGTCCTGCAGTTGGTGTGGGGTGTCCTGCAGTGATGTGGGTCGTCCTGCAGTGATGTGGGGCGTCCTGCAGTGATGTGGGGCGTCCTGCAGTGATGTGCGTCCTGCAGTGGGTGTGGGGCGTCCTGCAGTGGGTGTGGGGCGTCCTGCAGTGGGTGTGGGGCGTCCTGCAGTGGGTGTGGGGCGTCCTGCAGTGATGTGGGGCGTCCTGCAGTGATGTGGGGTGTCCTGCAGTGATGCGGGGCGTCCTGCAGTGATGTGGGGTGTCCTGCAGTGATGTGGGGCGTCCTGCAGTGATGTGGGGCGTCCTGCAGTGATGTGGGGTGTCTTGCAGTGATGTGGTGCATCCTGCAGTGATGTGGTGCGTCCTGCAGTGGGTGTGGGGCATCCTGCAGTGGGTGTGGGGTGTCCTGCAGTGATGTGGGGCGTCCTGCAGTGATGTGGGGTGTCTTGCAGTGATGTGGGGCGTCCTGCAGTGGGTGTGGGGCGTCCTGCAGTGGGTGTGGGGTGTCCTGCAGTGGATGCTGGGTGTCCTGCAGTGGGTGTGGGGTGTCCTGCAGTGATGTGGTGTGTCCTGCAGTGGGTGTGGGGTGTCCTGCAGTGGATGAGGGGTGTCCTGCAGTGATGTGGTGTGTCCTGCAGTGGGTGTGGGGTGTCCTGCAGTGATGTGGTGTGTCCTGCAGTGATGTGGGGTGTCTTGCAGTGATGTGGTGCGTCCTGCAGTGGGTGTGGGGTGTCCTGCAGTGGGTGTGGGGCGTCCTGCAGTGGGTGTGGGGCGTCCTGCAGTGATGTGGGGCGTCCTGCAGTGATGTGGTGTGTCCTGCAGTGATGTGGTGTGTCCTGCAGTGATGTGGGGTGTCTTGCAGTGATGTGGTGCGTCCTGCAGTGGGTGTGGGGCATCCTGCAGTGGGTGTGGGGTGTCCTGCAGTGATGTGGGGTGTCCTGCAGTGATGTGGGGCATCCTGCAGTGGGTGTGGGGTGTCCTGCAGTGGATGCTGGGTGTCCTGCAGTGATGTGGGGCGTCCTGCAGTGATGTGGGGTGTCCTGCAGTGATGTGGGGCGTCCTGCAGTGATGTGGGGTGTCCTGCAGTGGGTGTGGGGTGTCCTGCAGTGGATGCTGGGTGTCCTGCAGTGATGTGGGGCGTCCTGCAGTGATGTGGGGTGTCCTGCAGTGATGTGGGGTGTCCTGCAGTGATGTGGGGTGTACTGCAGTGATGTGGGGTGTCCTGCAGTGGGTGTGGGGTGTCCTGCAGTGGGTGTGGGGTGTCCTGCAGTGATGTGGGGTGTCCTGCAGTGATGTGGGGCGTCCTGCAGTGATGTGGGGCGTCCTGCAGTGATGTGGGGTGTCCTGCAGTGATGTGGGGTGTCCTGCAGTGATGTGGGGTGTCCTGCAGTTGGTGTGGGGTGTCCTGCAGTGGGTGTGGGGTGTCCTGCAGTGATGTGGGGTGTCCTGCAGTGATGTGGGGTGTCCTGCAGTTGGTGTGGGGTGTCCTGCAGTGATGTGGGGTGTCCTGCAGTGATGTGGGGTGTCCTGCAGTGATGTGGGGTGTCCTGCAGTTGGTGTGGGGTGTCCTGCAGTGATGTGGGGCGTCCTGCAGTGATGTGGGGCATCCTGCAGTGATGTGGGGCATCCTGCAGTGGGTGTGGGGTGTCCTGCAGTGATGTGGGGCATCCTGCAGTGATGTGGGGCATCCTGCAGTGGGTGTGGGGTGTCCTGCAGTGATGTGGGGTGTCCTGCAGTGATGTGGGGTGTCCTGCAGCAGATGTGGGGCGCTGCTCTGTAACGGCAGGACGCGTCCGTGCTTGTGGCCCCTCTATCCTCGGTTCACCTCTCCGCCTTGCTGCATCCCCTCCTCCTCCTCTGCCAGTGACGGGAGGTAAGGAGAGGAGAGGGATGACCTCATCCCATCATCCGGGCCGGGCGGCTGCAGGGTGAGGTTGGCTCTCACGCAGACAGGCGGCGCTCTGCTCGGCCCGGCCCCGCCGCTGCTCTGTGAGGCGGAGGAGGCGGAGGAGCCGGCAGGAGGAGGGACGAGGTCGGGGCCGGGCAGCGCCGCTGTCACATAATAAAGGAGGGATCTGCTCGTCCGTTCTCCCCTCGTCTCATCGCTGCATTTTTTATTCTTTTTTGTTTTCCCCTTTCCCCCATCATGGCGGCGAAGTCAGACGGGATGCTGAAGATGAAGAAGAGCGACGTCGCCTTCACCCCCCTGCAGAACTCGGATCACTCGGGCTCCGTGCAGGGCTTGGTCTCCGGCTCTCACCCGGGCTCCGGTGCCGGGGATGGCGGCTGCTCGGACGGCGGCTCCCGGTGCTGCTGTAGCAGAGTGGCCGGCAGCGCCGGGGGAGGCGGAGGGTCCCCGGCTCTGTGCCTGCGCCTGGCCCGGGAGCAGCAGCGCTACTCGGTGTGGGATTGCCTGTGGATCCTGGCGGCGGTGGCCGTGTACTTCGCTGATGTGGGCAGCGACATCTGGCTGTCCGTGGACTACTACCTGCGGGGCCAGCGCTGGTGGTTCGGGCTCACGCTGTTCTTCGTGGTGCTGGGCTCGCTGTCCGTGCAGGTGTTCAGCTTCAGGTGGTTCGTGCACGACTTCAGCACCGAGAACAGCGCCCAGTGCTCTCCTGTGGACGCCAAGACCGCGGCCGCGGCGCCGGGGGAGGCGGACGTGCGACCCTCCACCCCGCAGAGACAGGCGTCTACCGCCAGCAGCAAGCCCAGCAACCCGGCCGGGAGCGGCGGCAGCAGCAGCGCCCGGGCCGCCGGCACCAGGTCCGCTTCATGCTCCTTCTGCATCTGGCTCCTGCAGTCATTCATCCATATCCTGCAGCTAGGACAGCTCTGGAGGTAAGGACCGCTGCCATTGTCACCGGCGCAGCCTCTGTGGGCTCCGGGGGCGCTGCACACACGTGCTGGCACCGGGGATGGGACCACCCTGACTGTGTATGGAGGGCTGTAGACAAGCTGATACCGGGGTATGGGGGGTGTACATGTATAGGGACCACCCTGACTGTGTATGGAGGGCTATAGACAGCTGACACCGGGGCATGGGGGTATATATATATATATATATATATATATATATATATATATATATATATAGGGACCACCCTGACTGTGTGTGGAGGGCTATAGACAAGCTGACACCGGGGTATGGGGGGTGTACATGTATATATATAGGGACCACCCTGACTGTGTATGGAGGGCTATAGACATACTGACACCGGGGATGGGACCACCCTGACTGTGTATGGAGGGCTATAGACAAGCTGGCACAGGGTATGGGGGTGTATATATATATATACATACATATATGTATATATATATATATATATATATATATATATATATATATATAGGGACCACCCTGACTGTGTGTGGAGGGCTATAGACATGCTGGCACAGGGTATGGGGGTGAATATATATATATATATATATATATATATATATATATATATATATATAGGGACCACCCTGACTGTGTATGGAGGGCTATAGACAAGCTGGCACAGGATATGGGGGGTGTACATTTATAGGGACCACCCTGACTGTATATGGAGGGCTACAGACATGCTGACACAGGGTATGGGGTGTGTGCATATATAGGGGCTACACTGACTGTATATGTAGGGCTATAGACATGTGCTCACACCAGGGTATATGAGGGGTGTACATATATAGGGACCGCCCTGACTTTATATGGAGGGCTATAGACATGTGCTCACACCAGGGTTTGTGGGGGGTGTACATATATAAGGACCACTCTGTATACGGAGGGCTATAGACACGTGCTGGCACCACGGTATAGGGGTGAACATATATAGGGCTGCACCCTGTATACGGAGGGCTATAAAACTATAAATATATATGCTCACCATTTATATGGAGGTCTATAGAGTCGACACATGCTGACACCAGTGTATGGGATGTATACATATACAGGGGGTCACCCTGCACACGGAGGTCTATATAAGCTATATATGTATGTGCTCACCCCTTGTATGGAGAAACTATACATATATCTCCAATGAATACCGCTCCTCCAGACCTCCATATACAGGGTGAGCATCTACTGTATATATGTGTGTGTGTGTGAAGGCACAGCATTTTCTTGCTGCCTTGTACTTCATTTCCTATGTTTATATATGTGCTGTATATGGAGGTCTATAGAACATACAGACATGTGATGAACCCTATGAAGGTGTGTGCTAATAGCGGTGTATTTGGGGGTGGTGCATATATACATATCTCTGTATACACATGACCTCACCCTGTGGGTATATGTGACCTATATATATGTGTTCTCCCCTATGTGTATAGCACATACCTCTTCTTCCTGTATTTGGGGTGTGCAGGACTTTTGTCTTGTGCTGTGCCGTCATTGTATGGGGGTCTACTGTATATACCCAATGCAGATGTGCTCGTCCCTGTATATAGGGGCCTGTAGTGCCTATTTACATGTGCTGACCCCTGTGGATTAATAGGGGGCTCCTCTTTTAGCACAGGGTATCCAGGATACGCTTTAGGAGGGCTCAAACTTTACAATGTAAACTGATGGTGACAGAAGGATATGACACTGGTCTATATGGACTTGTCACCAGACCTTGTCCCCCCACCAATCCTTACACGTGTCCTGGGGATGAAGCTCAGAGTGATCTGGAGCTCCTTGTGCTGAAGGTGGAGTTCCCCTTTCAGTGGATGGTTGGCGCTCTTTGGTTTCAGCCCGTAATCACCAGTTATGTGGATTGTGATACGATAATGCTCAGTACTGTTATATAGGCGGATTTCTTGGCCCAGATATTTGGTTATATAGTGGTCACTTACAGCCAGTGTAGACATACAAGCTGCCCAGCCTGACACTGCCTTGATAAGTAGGACCCCCTCCAGCAGCTGCCTGTACAGCAGACCCCATACAATGCCCGGGAGCCCTGCTGTTAACACCATTTAGGTAGAGCACAGTCACTTGTAGGCATCAGACATTGGTCCTGGGCCAGGGTGCCAGGTAAGCCTCACTGGTGCCATGTAAGCTTCACTGGTGCAACGTAAGCCTCACTGGTGCCACGTAAGCCTCACTGGTGCCATGTAAGCTTCACTGGTACAACGTAAGCCTCACTGGTGCCACGTAAGCCTCACTGGTGCCACGTAAGCCTCACTGGTGCCACGTAAGCCTCACTGGTGCCATGTAAGCTTCACTGGTGCCAGGTAAGGCTCACTGGTGCCAGGTAAACTTCACTGGTGCCATGTAAGCCTCACTGGTGCCACGTAAGCCTCACTGGTGCCATGTAAGCCTTACTGGTGCCATGTAAGCCTTACTGGTGCTTTGTAAGCCTCACTGGCACCATGTAAGCCTCATTGGTGCCAGGTTAGCCTCGCTGGTGCCATGTAAGCCTGACTGGTGCCAGGTAAGGCTCACTGGTGCCACGTAAGCCTCACTGGTGCCACGTAAGCCTTACTGGTGCTTGGTAAGCCTCACTAGTGCCAGATAAGCCTCACTGGTGCCCTTTAAGCCTCACTGGTGCCCTTTAAGCCTCACTGGTGCCATTTAAGCCTCACTGGTGCCAGGTAAGCCTCACTGGTGCCAGATAAGCCTCACTGGTGCCCGGTAAGCATCACTGGTGCCCGGTAAGCCTCACTGGTGCCAGGTAAGCCTCACTGGTGCCCGATAAGCCTCACTGGTGCCAGGTAAGGCTCACTGGTGCCCGGTAAGCCTCACTGGTGCCCAGTAAGCCTCACTGGTGCCTGGTAAGCCTCACTGGTGTCAGGTAAGCTTCACTGGTGCCAGGTAAGCCTCACTGGTGCCACGTAAGCCTCACTGGTGCTATGTAAGCCTTACTGGTGCCATGTAAGCCTCACTGGTGCTTTGTAAGCCTCACTGGCGCCATGTAAGCCTCATTGGTGCCAGGTTAGCCTCACTGGCGCCATGTAAGCCTCACTGGTGCCATGTAAGCCTGACTGGTGCCAGGTAAGCCTCACTGGTGCCAGGTTAGCCTCACTGGTGCCATGTAAGCCTCACTGGTGCCATGTAAGCCTCACTGGTGCCATTTAAGCCTCACTGGTGCCATTTAAGCCTCACTGGTGCCAGGTTAGCCTCACTGGTGCCAGGTTAGGCTCACTGTTGCCAGGATAGGCTCATTGGTGCCACATAAGCCTCACTGGTGCCACGTAAGCCTTACTGGTGCTTGTTAAGCCTCACTAGTGCCAGATAAGCCTCACTGGTGCCAGGTAAGCCTCACTGGTGCCAGGTAAGCCTCACTGGTGCCCGGTAAGCCTCACTGGTGCCCGGTAAGCCTCACTGGTGCCCGGTAAGCCTCACTAGTGCCAGGTAAGCTTCACTGGTGCTAGGTAAGCCTCACTGGTGCCAGGTAAGCTTCACTGGTGCCATGTAAGCCTCACTGGTGCTAGGTAATGGTGCCAGGTAAGCTTCACTGGTGCCATGTAAGCCTCACTGGTGCTAGATAAGCCTCTCTGGTGCCATGTAATCCTCACTGGTGCCTGGTAAGCCTCACTGGTGCCCGGTAAGCCTCACTGGTGCCCGGTAAGCCTCACTGGTGCCCGGTAAGGCTCACTGGTGCCAGGTAAGGCTCACTGGTGCCCGGTAAGGCTCACTGGTGCCAGGTAAGGCTCACTGGTGCCCGGTAAGCCTCACTGGTGCCAGGTAAGCTTCACTGGTGCTAGGTAAGCCTCACTGGTGCCTGGTAAACCTCACTGGTGCCTGGTAAGCCTCACTGGTGCCAGGTAAGCTTCACTGGTGCCATGTAAGCCTCACTGGTGCTAGGTAATGGTGCCAGGTAAGCTTCACTGGTGCCATGTAAGCCTCACTGGTGCTAGGTAAGCCTCTCTGGTGCCAGGTAATCCTCACTGGTGCCCGGTAAGGCTCACTGGTGCCCGGTAAGGCTCACTGGTGCCCGGTAAGGCTCACTGGTGCCAGGTAAGGCTCACTGGTGCCAGGTAAGCCTCACTGGTGCTCGGTAAGCCTCACTGGTGCTCGGTAAGCCTCACTGGTGCCCAGTAAGCCTCACTGGTGCTCGGTAAGCCTCACTGGTGCCATGGCCTGTGGTGCCGACACCCTGTGTCTTCAGGTGACTCCGTCTCCTGTGTTACGTGCTCGGCTCTGCAGGGTTTGGCGTGGCACCTTGTTCTGTAGGATGCGCTTGGTTTGCTGGGCTTTGACATCTGATTGACGCTTTCTATTTGTGCACTGCTGGTGAGGATCATTGCCGCCTGCACTGGCTCCTCAGCAAGGATTCGCCTTAGCCTTACTCTTTCTAAGGATGCAGCTTCCTAGAACCACGAGGCTTCAGCTGGCGGCAGCTTTAATGCTATAAAGAGAATAGGAGCCCTGCTGTGACTGCTTAACGTCATCTCTGAATCCGCTGCATGACTGAAGCCACCGTGATTACAACCCGCCAGGAACGTACGAGTCCAGCACACCATTACCATAAGATCACTCCGGTGACTCCTCCGGTCCTGTGATTCTTCAGGTCTGGTGTGACGCTGTGGCACCGTCCACTACACTAGCAATGTCAGTAGCATAAAATGCATTTTGCTGTTTCTTCACGAGCATTAACTTTACAGGTGGGATACTGTATCTAATGAAGAAGTACAGTATGTACTACCATGGCTCTAGAATACAATGTCAGTGCAGCATAAAGGGATTGTCCTCGAAAACCCACTGTCACACATCTTATTATATGGAGGGGTCTATTAATTCAGGAAGAATATGGAGCCATCCTGAACAGGATTCCTCCTCCCTGTGCAGGGGCTAGTAGCAGCCACGTGTCTGCAGCTCATACTGCCTGTCCTCCACTTGCCGTATTCATACAAGACATCCAGCTGTTGATTAATATATACAGAATATTTGGAAATAAGCAAAGTTGAAGTCAGTTTGATAGTATAAAATAAAATGCATACAATATAAGATGGATCTATAATACCTGATGAGTCTGGTGTACTTACTTTGAAAATGCACATCAGAATGGCTGTATAATCCTGATATTAAAATGTGCATTTTATCAGACCAGCTTTATCTCACTCTAATGCCAGTCTTGGAAACTTTAAGGGTATTTAAAAGGAATCTACCGGCAAGTTTTTGCTGTTTAATCTGAGAGCTGCATCATGTTGGGAAAGAGACCCTGATTCCAGTGATGTGTCACTTACTGAGCTACTTGCTGTCACTTTGATCAAATCACCATTTCATCTGCTGCAGGTCTACCAGTTCTCTGAATGTTGAGCTCCGTATAATCTATCTCCTCCACTAATTGGACGCTGTCTGTGCACACTGCATAGGCAGAAAGCTATTAATGAGTGGTGGGGATGGGGCTACACAGAGCAGGAGGGTTACATGTTATGAGGCAACTAGACCTCTAGTGATAATTTCCTAATATATAACACTGATTTTATTGAAACATCACACAGCCTAGTAAGTGACACGTTACTGGAATCAGTGCATCATGCTGCTCACAGAGTACATAACAAAACATGCTGACAGATTCCCTTTAAATAGCCATTCTAATATGGATATTCAGAGTGAGTAAACCAGCCTCATCAGGCCTAAGCAATCTATGTATTTGGTGACCGATCAATGTCATTTGTACAAACTGAGCTACAGAAAAGGGGTGAAATACTTAATCGTCATCTGTTGACAGGTGCTATACAGATATCCCCACACTTCTAGCCTTGGCTGCTATCAATGAGGTTATTAATGGTCATCTAAGGAATGTTCTGCTATGCTGGAGGCACTTGGGCACATCATCAAGATCCGCTGCTGGCAGCTCCCTCTGCTGCTGCCGACTATTGAGATCCCAGATGTGCTGGATGGGAGACAAGTCTAGATATTGCAGAGGAGATACAAAATGCCATGTAAGGAAGGCAGAGAGCCATATCACGGATAACGCTGTTATGTGGAGAATACCATGGATATCATAGATGATAATGAGTAACAAGTATGGATTGCTTTGTCCTGGAATTCCAGAGAAATCTAAGTGTCTTACAGCCATTTCTCCGAAGTGTCCCCAGAGATGTTTTTCAATAAGACAATTTCAGGCCGCATGCTGCTTGTACTACTGTGAGCAGCCGGCGTGGCCTGAACCTGCTACCATTGACTGCAGCGTCTCCGGACTTGTCTCCCATTGAACACATCTGCATCAGCATTAGTCAGCAGAGGGAGCTGCCAGCAGCGGATCTTGATGATTTGCCCAAGTACATTCAGCAGGGCAAAATATCCCTCAGGTGTCCATTAATAACCTCACTGGTAGCAGCCGAGGCTGTAAGTGCGAGGATTTCTGCATGTGTCAATCATGCTTAATATTGAATAAATCAAGATGTTTTTAAAATGTTGTTTTTATTTGTTCATTCTGTGCAGATCATCAGGTCTATCCATCCTGTGATTTCCAGAATTCCACACATTGTCCTTCTTGGTGTTGCAGTTCCATTAGTAATATATAAGAGTAGCATTCCCCTATGAGCAGTTTGGACGTTTCGGATGCTACTTCCGTCTGTGCACAGATGGGCTGTCACACGGCGTCTGTAGCATTACGCCGTCAAGTGTCTGCGTTTACATTGGTCATTGAACTTCTTATTGTGTGCCCTCTTTCCCTGAGATCTCTGAGATTCTTAATTCCCGTCCTTTTTAATATCTTTGTGTTGATTGTTGGGTGATGATAGTCTCAGACTAAAGATAATTCAAACCTGATGCCATTCAATAATCCAGGAGAAAACTGTTATACGAGGCCATGAGAATGTTTTTGCATGTCGCAGTAATGTCAATAATCATAACTTTGTGAATTATTGTAATTTTATATGGATAGTACAAGTGGTGAGAGCATTATCCCACCTTGGTATATATCACGTGTCCTCCAATGACTGGTTGACTGGATACAATCTGTCTCGATACTTTGTAGCATTCTCTTTATTTACTATCCTAGTATTCTATTCTGTTTACTTTTTGAAGCAGGAGATGAAAGATAGTGAAATAAAGACTTGTAAGCGTGCGTTCTGTGGCAAACCGAGTAATCTATTGATCTATGTGCTTCTGATCGTACACATTTTCCTTTAAAATAGTTTTACATGATAGGCTTTTATCTCAGAAAGTGAGGTCAAGTTGTAAAGAAGCAAATGCATTGAAGCTCAATATACTACTCTTACACTTGATCCTGACTTATCAAATGGGACTAGAGATGCCATTTCTGAATAGCTCTGAAGGCTGGAAGTGCGAAAAAGAAAGCCTAATGTATACACTCATGGCCGAAAGTGTTGGCACCCTTGAACTTGTTCCAGAAAATGAATTATTTCTCCCAGTCAATTATGACAATTACACGTTTTGTTATACACGTGTATTTTCTTTGTGTGTATTGGAACAACAACAAAAAAAGACAGAAAAAGGCAAAATTGAACATAATTTCACACAAATGGGCCAAACAAAATTGTTGGCACCCTCAGCTTAATATTTGGTTGCACAGCCTTGGGAATATAGAACTGCAATCAATCGCATCCTATAACCACCAACAAGCTCCTTACATCTCTCAGCTGGAATTTTTGACCTTATTTCTTTTGAAAACTGCTCCAGGTCTCTCATATTGAAGGGTGCCTTCTCCCAACAGCAATTTTAAGATCTCTCCACAGGTGTTCAATGGGATTTAGATCCGGACTCATTGCTGGCCACTTCAGAACTCTGCAGCACTTTGTTTCCATCCATTTCAGGTATGTTTGGGGTCATTGTCCTGCTGGAAGACCCATGACCTAGGATGCAAACCTAGCTTTCTGACACTGGGCACTACGCTGCAGCCCAAAATCCTTTGATAATCTTCCGATTTTATGATGCCTTGCACACAGTCAAGGCACCAAGTGCCAGAGGCAGCAAAACAACTGTAAAACAACTTTGAACCTCCACCATATTTGACTGTAGGTACTGTGTACTTTTCTTTGTAGGCCTCATTTCATTTTCAGTAAACAATAGAACTATGTGCTTTACCATAAAGCGATATCTTGGTCTCCTCTGTCCACAAGACACTTTTCCAAAAGGATTTTGGCTTAGTCATGTCAATTTGGCAAACTGCAGTCTAGCATTTTATGTCTCCGTGTCAGCAGATTAGAGAAACATGCTTCTTTCTCCTTTTATGAGCCACTTCCGTTACTCACACTTGCACACTCATCTACCCTAAAAACAGTGTGTTTTGAGGGTGTGTTGCATGCTCCACATAGGTGAGGTCTATTGATAAGTCGAGCATGGGAGCCTGGAGTTTAAGGAGATTTGTGTTCTGTCCCCATCTAGAGAGCGCTGACCTGGGCCGTGGACTGGGGTCCCATGAAGCCATCCACTCATCTCTACTCAAGTCCCCAGGTTTACAGATTTGTTTTTTTCTACATGCAGAACATAACGTCATGACCTGTAGTATGTCTGCATTGTATATTGGCCTTTTTGTGATCCAGCTTTGACAAACCTTCGCACTGCACCTAGTTAGAGATTTCTTTTTTTAGCTTATGTCCTAAGAAGCAGGCACAGATAAATGGGAGTTATGGAGGCTTTATATGAAATGTAAATAGCAGAATATGAATATGAATATGGCTGGCTAGCCAACCACATCATGATAACAGCGGCGTTTTCCCTTGACACAGTGCATATACTTGCCTGTACTCCAAAACTCATTAACATGGCTTCTGAAAAGAGCAGTATACATAATAGCATCAAAAATCATCCTTAATTCGCTCATGCAAAATAAAGCTTCTGCTATTCTTTTTCAATCTTAGCAATTACCGCAGATAAGTGAAACAATTATAGGGAAACAAACACATCCAGAATGAAAGCTGCTTCTATGAAAAAGCATTTCTTCAATTCTCAATCATGCAGGTAAAACTTTTTTTTGGAAGCATTTGGAATACAAGATCTCGTATTGGGGCGGATTCAACTTTTTTTTTTTGCACAAACTAATATGGCGGTTCATCAACAGTGGTGGGGTGTATGGGGTTCATCAAAAGTGGTGGGGTGTATGATTTACCAATTAATAAAAATTGTCAAATTTCATTGCGTTTTAATGCAGCACATGGCAGGGTTACTTTAGTGCAAATTGTTAGTCTTGTTGGCACTTTTCTCCTTCCTGTGATATATTTGGCATAATAAATACGTTTTTTCCCCTATTACTCCTACCCATTTGGACGCTGTCTACTTCTATGTCCAAAAAGGAAAAGAGTGTCCAGCTTCACCGAGTCCGTAAAAAAGAGTTTTCTTTATTCACAAACGTTAAACATGGAGGATACAGACTCATGATTAAGGGAGCTTAGTCTCCAGAAACGCGTTGAGATTCTTACCCATATGGTTCGTGCTGAAGTCTGTATCCTCCATGTTTAAAGTTTGTGAACAAAGAAAACTCTTTTTTACGGACTCGGTGAAGCTGGACATTCTTTTCTTTTTTGGACTTTATACGCCTGGACACAGGGGGTCCGTGCTCCCGAGGTTTGGTTTATGCATCACGGGTGAGCTGGTTTATATTCCTTCTTTCTACTTCTATGTTACCTTTCTCCTTATATCCGGTACATGTAAACAGTGCTGACAACTATCGTCTCAGAGAGGCCATGTACTTCTAAGGCCCCTTTCACACATCAGTTTTTTGCCATCAGTCGCAATCCGTCGCTAATACAAGTCTATGAGAAAAAAAAGGATCCGGCGGCATTCGTTTTTTTCAAAATTCAACGGATTGTGACTGATGGTCAAAAAACTGATGTGTGAAAGGTGCCTAATACTTTGGTGCAAAATTCAGGCTCCATTTGCTTAGTAAATCTCCTTCCATAAAGATTGGACTTCTTATGCCTAACTGGATTTATTAAAAAAAAACCCTTTATCTTTTTTCAGGAGTGCACACTCCCCAGCCCCACGACATCCTGATCGCTGGGAGCAGCACTCCTGATCGGTGGACAGGTCGGGCCAGTGGCTCTGTCGCCTTATGGTCCCAAACTGACCTAATGCTGCTATATAAGAAGTTTTGCCTCCTCACATCAGAAGCACAGTGGCGCTGAAGCTGGCCAGGATCGGATATAATTGAGTGCTGTTGGCCAGCCTCAAGGCCGTGCTTATAAGATCACAAACGGTACTCAGCACCCCAAACAATGAAGTCCCAAATCATGTTCACCAAGAGGTAACAAAAATGTATTGAAACCACTTTTTGGCTTTCATATGTTTTTTTTTTTTAGCATTTTTGATCATTCTTGGTTAACATTTGGAACTTATTCGGGAGGGCCGAGCACTTGGATCTTTAATCTTACATTGTTTTGCTACTATTTTTCTTTTTTAATCTGATGGAATGGATAAAACATGAAATTTCAGCCTGTCTCTGGTACCTTGGATCCTTAGACATTGTCTGTTACTTCGGCTGGATAGAAGGTCGAGCCAAGAGTACATGGAGTTCTTCTTGTGGTGCATGGGACTTTTCTCAAATACAGAAGAGTTATCCTATTTACATATAATAGAAGATATTTACAATAATTTTTTTGACTCCCCCGGAAGAAGGCACACGCGGCCGAAATGCGCGTAGGGGTTGCAGCACCATCAGACCAGAGGTAATGTAAGCACTATAGTATTGGTATTCTCTATGATGCCGCATTTGTCACAATATATCTATGGAAGTACATTACAGCTACGCCTATGGAGAGAGAGACTGTTGATCCACAAGAGGTCTAGATAATATGGCGGTGGATTTTATTGTTGTAATAAGCTTGCCTCTGGCCTGGGGTGCCTCTCTATTGGTACCTATTTCCTCACTGCTGTGATGGTTGTTTTGTATTATTCTTAATAAATTTTGGAATTTTTCGTATTTTGAGGTCTGACTTGTGCAATTTATTATAGGTCATATACGCTTTGTTGTATGAGACCGTTAAGGTGGATATATCTCCTGATGGACACAGGGTTTATTTAATATAACCCTGTGTATTGTTTGTCTAATTGGTATTTAATAATTTCAAATTTTTAAAATCCACCATGGAAATAAGTATATCTTTTTTTTTAGATGGAAATATCAATGATTAGCTCCATTAAATGGCAATCTGGCTAGCCCACATGCTGATCTGCAGCAGAAAGCTAAGGTTCAGGCTCACATTTTTGGCATGGACGTGCACTTGGCTTGTAAGACGACTTGTTCACATAGCCTTAGTTTTCGGTAAAGAACTGTGAGAAGAGCTTGAGATTGGCCAAGAGACAGAGTTGGCAAATATTATATCTGGCAAAAAGCCGCTCCTGTGTCAGAAACTGAAGGCAGAAACACTCTGGAATTAGCAGTTATTACATATAGGGATTCTGGAGCTCGGTCAAGTTTTTGTTTTTGATAGTTTCATTTATGCTTTCTCAAGATATGTGCAGGGATGCCCCTGGAGAAAATGAATAAAGTTTTATTAATAATTGGTATTGGCCATGGCAGGGCAGGATGGTGGTTTATCCACGGCACTCCATCACCTATGCCCATCAGCATACAGGGATATTATGGTGGAAGGGAACCAAGTCGGGCTTCATCCCTGACTAATCTGTATGCCCAAAAGTAAGCTTAAGAAAAGTAAAATGAGTTCCTGTATCTATCAGGTCAATCCGTTATTACCTAGCGACATATGGAGAAGCCATTATAATTGTTTCTCTGACAATTTAATAATGAGCCGTCAGTCCTTAGAATATTGCTTGTCTCAGCAGGGTTTCTATAGTGAATGAGTGGACTGCTGCTCACATATTCCTGCCCCATACCTCTACATAGCAGTTGGCTGAACCTTGTCCACAGACACATGAACATTCGACTTGACTGACCAATCATGTTTGTAGAAAAAGGTGATAAAATCACTTGTGGACACCTCTGATGGCAGCTTATTTCAAGAGACAACAAAAGGACCGCACTTTTGAGTTCCTACTTCGTGCCAGACATCATCACCCAGACATCATCTACAGAGGGAGCTTACGAAGACATAAAAGCACGTTAGATGGTCAGCTGGTTCTGCCAAAATCATTGGTTTTGTCCAACTTTTTAATGTGTTTGGGGGACTTTAGCTATTTGAAAGTTGTACATATGTAATTCTTCATGTATCTTTCTTACCATCCATTGTACTGGATTGTGATTAAAGGGGTTGTCCGGGACTTTAACATTGAAGGTTTCTCCTTAGGATAGGTTATCAGTTTGAGATCAACGGTATCCCTGCCGATCGGTATTTCCCAATGCCGACGCGGGCTGGAACTTCTCTGTTGCAGAGCAACACAGCACAGCTCTGTCAGAATAATGGCCGCGGTCAAGTACTGAAATCCGCCACCTATTGATTCAAATAGCGGATATGCTGTGCATAGCTGAAGCCACTTTACAGTTGACGGAGCTGTGTTCTGCAGCGCCACCACTGAGCAGAGCAGGTTTGGCCTCCGCTGGCATTGGAAAAGCTGATTGATGGGGGCTCCGAGTATTGGACTCCATCCGATCAGACATTGATGACCTATCCTAAGGGTGTGGCCATCAGTCTTAAAGTCCTGGACAACCCCTTTAATTGAAGCACTAGTTATCAAGTTGTTTATCTTACAATAAATGCATGTGAGTCTGCCAAATAATGTAACATAATCCACTGACTGAACATTGCCGCTTCAACCATTTACCTGTGTAAGAGGAGACACAAAGGTTGCATTTTTAATATGACTTTCCATTGCAGTAGAATACCCAAATGATTAAGTATTGTTCTCAAGTCAAGCAAAAAAAATATCCCCCTTCTAAGGACTTTACTATGCGTATCTGACCTTTCCAGCTCCAATCTGCAGAATAACTTTTCCCTTTCAAAACAGTTGAATTAATTTATAAAAAGAAGAGTCATTTTTCAAACGTGGCATTTCAGCCCCGGCTATCCATAACATGGGCAGGTTTATCTAAACGGCTGAAGGACCCAGGAGTTTAATGTGAGAAATACACGCGGCTATTTGTGCAGCATAGGAAATGAATAGTGGCTTTTTATTCTGAGCGTTCTGTAAACAGAGAATATAAGAGGTAATGTTTAGTAAGTGCTGATGTTACATTACCTCCCGACAGGAGAAGTCAGCAGGATGTGACTGTAACCGTGTGTGACCACTCTCTTTGTTTCCAAACTCTGCCCAAAAGGCTAAGCGCTTTCCTAAACCCAGACCCCTAAGGGTATGTTACATAAATTGGATTTTGGCACATTCCACGCTAATTCACATTGATTTCAATAAGAAAATTCATGTTGGTGTCCCAGAGGCTGAATCAAAAATCAGTAAGGAGAAAAAGATAACGTGAAAGGTCAGTAATCAAGGTGGGTTCCGCACGCAATGAATGAATGGCCTGTCTCGGATATCTGATCTGAATTCTCGCGCAAAATCCACTTTGGAGATATAAGACATATAAAGAACTATTTGAACATAGACAAAGAATAGTGTAGCTGTAGCGGACCTGATTGTATTATTGGGCTGTTTCTTTGTGCATAATAATTCACTATTGTGGTGAGTTACCACTTCACTTGGTCTATGGACCTAAAATTCTTAGCACATCCATCAAATCTATCATCAGGAGAGCCCCATTGATCTGACTTTTTCTAAAAAAAAAAGTGCATTCTAGTATACGTCAGGGAGGAATGCATCAGCCCACCCTTTCTTACAGTATGGAAGAGAAATATCAGATATACTTTTTATTACTGGAGCATCTGGCAACATAATATATACTACACTGCATACAGTGTTTATATGGGGGACCCAATGGTGGACGCCAATAACAGTACCGTGCATTACTGCCTTCTGTCTGCCTCTGATGGCAAGCAAAAACTTGATGTGAACAGAGCTTTACGCTGGCCCTACATGTTAAGGTACCGTCACACTCAGCGACGCTGCGGCGATATAGACAACGAGCCGACCTAAACTAGATCGCTGGAGCGTCGCTGTTTAAGTCGCTGTAGAGACGTCAAACACAGCAACTCCAGAACGATGCAGGAGCGATCCAGTGACGTAACGGCGACTCACTTCTCGCTCTCGCTGGTTGTTAGCTCCATGTCAAACAGCCGGAGTGTACCGACTGGCTAGAAGGAGACGCTGCGACGCCCCCTATGCTCGTTGCTGGCGTCGTTGCTTTTGATGTCAAACATGACGATACACGCCGACCTGGCGATGAAATAAAGTTCTGGACTTCTAGCTCCGACCAGCGATGGCACAGCGGGATCCAGATCGCTGCTGCATGTCAAACACAACAAGATCGCTATCCAGGACGCTGCAACGTCACGGATCGTTGTCGATCTCTTTGCAAAGTTGCTGAGTGTGACGGTACCTTAAGTGGACAGGTAAACGGTTCCTTATCCAACGGCTATATCTCGCGTCTTCCGTTACGCATCTTGCTTGGACAAGTCTCTCCAAGAACAAAAGGGTCAGGCTAATAAAATAAAAATGCCCTATTGTTATCTCCTGTGGGGAACATTCTGAGGACTCCCAAACACATACAATGGTCAGCTGGTCCCATAGAAATTAGTGGCTTTGGCTAATATGCATCCAATCTATGTGGCCATCTTTAGCTGCACCGATTGAGATACCATGATTAGTTATAGTAAATGTCAACTTCACTTTGTTTCCAACATGTCTATGTCCTTTCCCCCTTATTATTTTAAATATCCTTCTGTCCATTTTATAATAAATGTGCATTGTTTATTGCACTGCTTCAAAAAATGCCTGTCTGGTTCTTAAAGGACTTATCCAGGACTTTGTTATTTTTTTTCTATAGAGTTAGTTCTGAACTTTCCTGTACTGCTTAGCAAAAATATCTTCTGTCTCAAAGTGGTCACGGACTAAATATAATGGCGATTCTCCTGCTTCCTGTGACGTCACATCGACAGAGCAGCTCCCTCTCTTCCACTCTGCTCTGTCAGCAGGAAGTCACTGATGATGTCATGCTGATTGATAGCCAGCTCCCCGCGGCATAACGGAGGGGAGCCATCTGTCAATCAGCATGACATCGGCAGTGAACCAAAACGTCACCACATCGGCCAATAAAGAGCACCTCATTATTGCCATATGGAGTGCTGATTCAGAATTTTTTGACTCTACTTATAAGGTTTGTTATATGCCTATGAGACTCTGCACCCAGTTTTCTGCTGTGCTGTGCTTAAATCTCCTTTTTCTGATTATCCCATATCTATCAATCCTCTATCTATCTATAAAATGTTTTCCCATCCTTATATTTATTCTGCAACTCCTATTAAGCTTTGTCTTATAATTAAAATTCAGAATTTCTACTGGTGTCTCTTAAATGTAATTTTCTTTGACCAAATTATAATATTTCATGTGTACTTTTTACATTCCCATTATATGTAACAATTATGTAAATGTATTTTTCTTTTACAAGAATAACATACTAAATTGGACATTTGCAAAATATGCAGCGGGCAGTAATAGTTTTCTATGGGGAGAGATGCCTTGTCTTATTCCTTGCCTACTGGAGCAGACACAACCCTTGGGGTTCATTCGAGCATAGCGCCTGTCAGTGATCATCCTGAAACATACATATATTTTGACAGATGCGTAGTAATGCTTCTTTGCCTTTTTAGCAAATCTAATTTATTTTTTTTTTGTTACTGGGAAACAAAAAAAAATCTGTAGGTTGGATAGAATTTGTCATAACGTTATGGTAGGGGAATCTCATTTCATCGCTCCAGATTGCTAGACACAGCTTTACACAATGTAACATATTCATTTCCAAGTGCGGTAAGGCAGAATTTCTTTTTCAGTCTGATCAGCCACCACATGGCACGTGCCGGAGGATGCATTGAAGTGTGGCGCAATGGAAAATGCAAAGCATGGTATGCTGCTTATTCCATTTTATTAGGTAAATGCTGTATTTTTCTAGATGCCATTATACTGTGCCACAGATGAAGGTCACTGTAAAAATGTCTCATCACTAACCTGAAAAGTAAGCGAGGACTGAACTATTATTCAGGACGAGTCTCTGGAATATTAATTCAGTAAGAGCCAGCGCTACCAAACTGTGATATAGTATTTATGACCAGTGTCTTTGTGAAGCAGGCATTCTGTGAGAGAGTTTTTCAGTATGGAGCTAAAGAATAGCTGCCTCCATTGCAGGTGATAGAAAGCAACGCTGAAGCACGGAGGATTTAAAGAGTAATGCTGAAGAAAAAAGGATAGAAAGCAAGACTGAAGCACGTAGGATATAAAGAGCAATGCTGTAGCACGGAGGATATAAAGAGTAATGCTGAAGCACGGAGGATTTAAAGAGCAATGCTGAAGAAAAGAGGATAGAAAGCAACACTGAAGCACAGAGGATATAAAGAGCAACGCTGAAGAAAAGAGGATAGAAAGCAACACTGAAGCACGGAGGATTTAAAGAGCAACGCTGAAGAAAAGATAGAAAGCAACACTGAAGCACAGAGGATATAAAGAGCAATGCTGAAGAAAAGAGGATAGGAAGCAACACTGAAGCACGAAGGATATAAAATGAGCAACGCTGAAGAAAAGAGGATAGGAAGCAACGCTGAAACATGGAGGATATAAAGAGCAACGCTGAAGCATGGAGGATATAAAGAGCAACGCTGAAGCACGGAGGATATAAAGAGCAACACTGAAGCAAGGAGGATATAAAGAGCAACGCTGAAGCACGGAGGATATAAAGAGCAACGCTGAATCATGGAGGATATAAAGAGCAACGCTGAAGCACGGAGGATATAAAGAGCAACGCTGAAGCACGGAGGATATAAAGAGTAACGCTGAAGCACGGAGGATATAAAGAGCAACGCTGAAGCACGAAGGATATAAAGAGTAACGCTGAAGCACACAGGATATAAAGAGTAACGCTGAAGCACGGAGGATATAAAGAGTAATGCTGAAGTACGGAGGATATAAAGAGCAATGCTGAAGAAAAGAGGATAGGAAGCAACACTGAAGCACGAAGGATATAAAATGAGCAACACTGAAGAAAAGAGGATAGGAAGCAACGCTGAAACATGGAGGATATAAAGAGCAACGCTGAAGCATGGAGGATATAAAGAGCAACGCTGAAGCACGGAGGATATAAAGAGCAACACTGAAGCAAGGAGGATATAAAGAGCAACGCTGAAGCACGGAGGATATAAAGAGCAACGCTGAAGCATGGAGGATATAAAGAGCAACGCTGAAGCACGGAGGATATAAAGAGCAACGCTGAAGCACGGAGGATATAAAGAGTAACGCTGAAGCACGGAGGATATAAAGAGCAACGCTGAAGCACGAAGGATATAAAGAGTAACGCTGAAGCACACAGGATATAAAGAGTAACGCTGAAGCACGGAGGATATAAAGAGTAATGCTGAAGTACGGAGGATATAAAGAGCAATGCTGAAGCACGGAGGATTTATAGAGCAATGCTGAAGCACGGAGGATATAAAGAGCAATGCTGAAGCACGGTGGATATAAAAAGCAATGCTGAAGCACGGAGGATATAAAGAGTAACGCTGAAGCACAGAGGATTTAAAGAGAAACTCTGAAGGATGGAGGATAGAAAGCAACGCTGAAGAACGCAGGATATAAAGAGCAACGCTGAAGCACGGAGGATATGAAGAGCAACGCTGAAGCACGTAGGATTTAAAGAGCAATGCTGAAGCACAGAGGATGTAATGAGCAACGCTGAAGCATGGAGGATATAAAGGGCAATTCTGAAGAAAAGAGGATTTCTTTTTTTTCTGTATCTTTATTGTGCACTCCATTCTCTGCGCTCTCAATGCTGATGATTCTGTCTACCATTTACAATATAAAATATTTATTTATTTTGTAATGTTAAGTGTTATTGTGTAATTGATGTAATCGTTGATAACATAAACTTATAAGTGATTAAACACAGATAAAAAATATATGTTGGAAGTGAGCAGGTGACCAGAAGGCCGACAAAGTTTCAGGGAGAGACTAGGTGAGCGAGAGCTAATAACCCGGGCCCCTGCAGTTTCCCTCAGACTAGGGAAATCCTGACTGACCCTCTACCTGGAGTTTACACTGAAGGTGTGCATGTCCAGGCCTCGAACCTCACCCTGTCTCCTGAGCTCAGCCCTAGGCTGAAACCTCCGCCCACCACCCAGTGAAGATGTTATTCCCCAATACCCACAGTTAGCACAGACAAGGATAAAGGAAAATATACACCACGCCGCAGTCACTCAGGAATACACTATAAATGTGCAGGGCAAAATAAGTACAAATATAGGAAGGAGTAAATAAGACAAAGGAAAATACACCACCAGCAACGAATCTCCAACCACCAGCTCTCCTCACCAGACCGAGATAACAACACACAAGACTGAAGCTATAATCGGTGACGCCCAAAGATCAGGAGAACTATTTAAAGGCAGTGGGCATGGCCCAGCTTCCAATCCAAGGATTAGGTAAATTAACCCCGGAACAGCTAGATAAAATCTAGCAGACGCCAATGAGCAAATAGTGGTCAAAAGCAGAATTACCGCTGTCTGTCGGACGACCTGGTCTGAACAGCGTCCGACATGACACAAAGGTGCCGTGGCTGAATTGTCAATCTGCATTACATGAATTCTGAGTGCGGCACTTAGAACATTTCACGAGCCCATTCACTGAGGCATGCAGACATTTTTCTTGCAGGTTTTGCACACTGCTTTACATGGTTTTGGAATATTGCTTCTAGGATAGAAAGTCATAAAATAGGCATGCTCTTCTTCTTGTGCAACATTTATACAACATTTCTATTATATCACATACACATAAAATTAACTGACCATCACATCCAAACATAAAGACACATTGAAACGGTCAGTTGTGACCTTCAGGTTTTTAAAATTTGTACTCATTAGCCTTCTGACTGAGCACTCCGCCTTTTAGTCTCAGGCGTTTTTAATCACAGCAGGACCACTACCCCTCCACAGAGATATAGATGTTAGTCTAAGGATTCATATTAAGTTCCCATACAGATGAAGACTTTATTCTAAGAGAGGATTGGCATTAATTTAGGTCCTGGAAATGAGAAACGCCTTAACGTGGCTTTCAGGTACACATGAATTGGCCAATTTATGAGCTAAGCATTCTCAATTTTTCATATTTCTACAGCAGTAATGCAATTCAATGTTCATATTTCATATTTGCATGCTATGGCGCTACAGAGTGCTGCCTTTTTTGTTTGAGTGTATATGATTTGGTGACTCTAGGTAAGCACCTGTTCACACTTAGTTTATGTTTGGATGTGACGGTCAGTTTTTGAAATTCATATTACAAGTTCATAGACACCAAACATGTCTAGATTCTTTTTTATCTTAAGTGGTGAAAAAAAATTCCAAAGGTTGTTAAAAAAAACAAATTGCGCCATTTTCCGATACCCATAGCGTCTCCATTTTTCGTGATCTCGAGTTGGGTGAGGGCTTATTTTTTGTGCACCAAGCTGACACTTTTAAAGATACCATTTTGGTGTAAGTATGATCTTTTGTTCGCCCGTTATTGCATTTTAATACAATGTTGCAGCGACCAAAAAAACCCCGTAATTCTGGCAATTTGACTTTTTCTTGATACTTCGTTTGGTGACCAGGTTAAGTCTTTTTTTATATTGATAGATCCGGTGATTCTGAACACTGCAATATTAAATATGTGTATGATAGTTTTTTTTTGTATTTTGAATGGAGCAAAAGGGGGATGATTTGAACTTTTATTTATTTATTTTTTAAATACTTTTAAAAACATTTTTTTTTTACTTTTGGCATGCTTCAATAGTCTTCATGTGAGACTAGAAGCTGCCATAACCCGATCGGCTCTCCTACGGGCGGCACTCATAGCACTCCGGCAGTGACAACAATAGAGGTCTGCTGGAGACCTGGTTGTCATGCCAACCCATCGGCGACCCATGGTCATGTGACACGGGCGCTGATGGGCGAGATTTCTGGCGTGCTTGCTGGAAGCGCGTGTTAAATGCCGCTGTCAGAGTTTGACAGCAGCATTTAACGGGTTATCAGCCGCCAGTGCATCACGATTCCACCCGCAGCTGTTAGAGGCACATTTCAGCTGTTCAAAACACCTGACATGTGCCGGAAAAGATGTGGGCTCAGCCCCTGTAAACACCATTATATTCTTCTTTAGATATGCCTCACTCTTTCCATTTAATATACTTTTTTTTTCCTTTTTAACAAATGTTTCAATTCTGTGTTCCTCCCATCCTGGTGTCTTAAAATGCTTCCAATTCTTCCTTATTTTTGGGATTGTTACCGATTGTGCAGTGAGAATTTCTTTTAACAAATCTCCCATCCTTCTTGGACATTTCCGTCCTTTAGAACACCCAGCCATTGGACCTTTCCTGCCCTCTTTCTGAGTCCATTAAAATCTGCATTTCTGAAGTCCAAACTTTAAGTCTGAGTCCTTTCTGGTCTTCCTCTTCTTGTAACCCAAAATTTGAGGATAGCATGATCGCTGCCCCCTAAATTCCCAGCCACCTTTACTTCCTCAAACATTTCCGCCCTGTCAAAGTCAGGGACAATATACAACCCCTGGCAAAAATTATGGAATCACCGGCCTTGGATGATGTTCATTCAGTTGTTTAATTTTGTAGAAAAAAAGCAGATCACAGACATGGCACAAAACTAAATCCATTTCAAATGGCAACTTTCTGGCTTTAACAAACACTAAAAGAAATCAAGAACGAAAAATGTGGTAGTCAGTAATGGTTACTTTATTTAACCAAGCATAGGGAAAACTATGGAGTCATTCAATTATGAGGGAAAAATTATAGAATCATGAAAAACAAACAAACAAAAAAACGCTCCAACACATCACTAGTATTTTGTTGCACCACCTCTGGCTTTTATAACAGCTTGCAGTCTCTGAGACATGGACTTAATGAGTGTCAAACAGTACTCTTCATTAGTGTTGAGCGATACCGTCCGATACTTGAAAGTATCGGTATCGGAAAGTATCGGCCGATACCGGCAAAGTATCGGATCCAATCCGATACCGATACCCGATACCAATACAAGTCAATGGGACTCAAGTATCGGACGGTATTCCTGATGGTTCCCAGGGTCTGAAGGAGAGGAAACTCTCCTTCAGGCCCTGGGAACCATATTAATGTGTAAAAGAAAGAATTAAAATAAAAAATATTGCTATACTCACCTGTCCGACGCAGCCGGGACCTCAGCGAGGGAACCGGCAGCGTTGTTTGTTTAAAATTCGCGCTTTTACTTGGTTACGTGAGGTCCCGGCTTGTGATTGGTCAGGGCGGCCATGTTGCCGGGACGCGGACCAATCACAGCAAGCCGTGACGAAATTACGTCACGGCTTGCTGTGATTGGTCCGCGTCCCGGCAACATGGCCGCCATTAACCAATCACAAGCCGTGACGTCACGGGAGGCTGGACATGCGCGTATTTTGAAAAGCGCGCGTGTCCAGCCTCCAGTGACGTCCCGGCTTATGATTGGTCAAGGCGCCATGTTGCCGGGACGCGGACCAATCACAGCAAGCCGTGACGAAATTACGTCACGGCTTGCTGTGATTGGTCCGCGTCCCGGCAACATGGCCGCCATTAACCAATCACAAGCCGTGACGTCACGGGAGGCTGGACATGCGCGTATTTTGAAAAGCGCGCGTGTCCAGCCTCCAGTGACGTCCCGGCTTATGATTGGTCAAGGCGCCATGTTGCCGGGACGCGGACCAATCACAGCAAGCCGTGACGAAATTACGTCACGGCTTGCTGTGATTGGTCCGCGTCCCGGCAACATGGCCGCCATTAACCAATCACAAGCCGTGACGTCACGGGAGGCTGGACACGCGCGTATTTTAAAAAGCGCGCGTGTCCAGCCTCCAGTGACGTCCCGGCTTGTGATTGGTTAATGGCGGCCATGTTGCCGGGACGTCACTGGAGGCTGGACACGCGCGCTTTTCAAAATACGCGCATGTCCAGCCTCCCGTGACGTCCCGGCTTGTGATTGGTTAATGGCGGCCATGTTGCCGGGACGTCACTGGAGGCTGGACACGCGCGCTTTTCAAAATACGCGCATGTCCAGCCTCCCGTGACGTCCCGGCTTGTGATTGGTTAATGGCGGCCATGTTGCCGGGACGTCACTGGAGGCTGGACACGCGCGCTTTTCAAAATACGCGCATGTCCAGCCTCCCGTGACGTCACGGCTTGTGATTGGTTAATGGCGGCCATGTTGCCGGGACGCGGACCAATCACAGCAAGCCGTAACGTAATTTCGTCACGGCTTGCTGTGATTGGTCCGCGTCCCGGCAACATGGCCGCCCTGACCAATCACAAGCCGGGACTTCACGTAACCAAGTAAAAGCGCGAAATTTAAACAAACAACGCTGCCGGTTCCCTCGCTGAGGTTCCGGCTGCGTCGGACAGGTGAGTATAGCGATATTTTTTATTTTAATTCTCTTTTTTACACATTATTACATTAATGTTGTTGCGATACCCGATACCCGATACCACAAAAGTATCGGATCTCGGTATCGGAAATTCCGATACAGCAAGTATCGGCCGATACCCGATACTTGCAGTATCGGAATGCTCAACACTACTCTTCATCAATCTGGCTCCAACTTTCTCTGATTGCTGTTGCCAGATCAGCTTTGCAGGTTGGAGCCTTTTCATGGACCATTTTCTTCAACTTCCACCAAAGATTTTCAATTGGATTGAGATCCTGACTATTTGCAGGCCATGACATTGACCTTATGTGTCTTTTTTCAAGGAATGTTTTCACACTTTTTGCTCTATGGCAGGATGCATTATCATCTTAAAAAATGATTTCATCATCCCCAAACATCCTTTCAATTGATCGGATAAGAAAAGTGTCCAAAATATCAACATAAACTTGTGCACTTATTGAAGATGTAATGACAGCCATCTCCCCAGTGCCTTTACCTGACATGCATCCCCATATCATCAATGACTGTGGAAATTTGTATGTTCTCTTCAGGCAATCATCTTTATAAATCTCATTGGAACGGCACCAAGCAAAAGTTCCAGCATCATCACCTTGCCCAATGCAGATTCGCGATTCATCACTGAATATGACTTTCTTCCAGTCATCCACAGTCCACGATTGCTTTTCCTTAGCCCATTGTAACCTTTTTTTTTCTGTTCATGTGTTAATGATGGCTTTCGTTTAGCTTTTCTGTATCTGTTTTCTGTTTCTTACAGTTCGTTCACAGACGTTGAATCCAGTTTCCAGCCATTTGTTCCTCATTTGTTTTGTTGTGCATTTCCTGTTTTGGAGACATATTGCTTGATGTTTCTGGTCTTGACGCTTTGATGTCTTCCTTGGTCTACCAGTATGTTTGCCTTTAACAACCTTCCCATGTTGTTTGTATTTGGTCTAGATTGTAGACACAGCTGACTGTGAACAACCAACATCTTTTGCAACATTGCGTGATGATTTACCCTCTTTTAAGAGTTTGATAATACTGGTCTACAAAAAAAACAAAAAAACATTTTTCTGGCATGGACTTTAAGAACAGTTTTACACTAATTTAAGGGTGCTGAATTCAAATCTGATCTTAAAATTTCTCTATCACATCACGTTTTTGCGCTATAGGTATATAGCCCATTTTCATGCATTCCATGATAAATATAAGTAGTGTATGAAAAGTGCCGGTTTATACGGTTCACTAAGGTAAATTTAGTTTTCATTTAGTCTCCCAATAAATGTGAGAATATCTTTTGTTTTCTTTGAACATGCATAATTCCCATTTGTTATGATAACACCCTTGTTTTCTGTGCTACTGGGACAATAGAGCTACAGCAGAGCATTGGGTGAAAACTGAATGGCCTCAGCGACAGAGTTTGGCATCTGGCGATAAGAATGACATCCATAATCCTCTAGTGGATAGGAAGGACATTGTCTTTCCTCCCTTACACATAAAACTTGGATTGATGCAGCAGTTCGTCAAAGCTCTCAATCACAGTAGAGAATGCTTTAACTATGTATGTTCAACTTTTCCTGGTCTTGGTGAAGAGAAGAAAAAGGCTGGAATATTTGATGGACCTCAAATAAGAACACTTATGAGAGACCCAAATTTTATCACATCAATGAATGAGACAGAAGAAGGAGCTTGGAATGCATTTTGTAATGTGGTGCAGAATTTTCTAGGGAATAAGAAAGCAGACAACTATGAAGAGATTGCGGAAGAGCTACTAATGAGTCTGCAAAATCTTGGATGTAGAATGAGTATCAAGATTCACTATTTACACAGCCATTTGGACTTTTTTCCAGAGAACCTTGGGGATGTGAGCGAGGAACAAAGGGAGCGTTTTCATCAGGACATTAAAACAATGGAAGAACGGTATCAAGGCCGGTGGGACTCACATATGATGGCCGACTATTGCTGGAGCTTGATGGGAGACAACCCAGAAGCTGTACATCACAGATCAGCCAAGAAAAGAAAGTTCAAATTACTGCCATTTGTCATTCATCTGTGTGCCATATATATGTGTTCTTATATTTTGTAGTTTAATTCTGTAAGTATATTTGATTTGCTGTACATAGACTTTGTAATCTTTGTTATTCCTTGATTAAAAATATACAAAATGTAGTACCGAAAATCATGTGTTTTTATCATAAAACATTAGGAGCAATTTTCATCAAAAATTGAAAATATCTCGAAATCCTGATGTGATAGCCAAAAATGGAGTTCATATTCGTAATCAACAGCCAAAATTGACTTAAAATATGTTTTAAAACCTTTTGCCAGAAAAATTGCGTTGACCAGTGTAATCCTCTCCTTTGTTTCAATTGACATCTCTGGTGTTGGAGCCATGATTCATGTCAGTCCACTTGGTGCAACAGATCTCCAAAGTGTGATCACTCCTTTTTAGATGCAGACTAACAATCAGATCTAATTTGATGCAGGTGTTAGTTTTGGGAATGAAAATTTACAGGGTAATTCCATATTTTTTTCCTCATAATTGAGTGGCTCCATAATTTTTACCCTATGCTTGGTTAAGAAAAAGTAACCATTACTGACGACCACATTTCTTGTTCTTGATTTCTTTTAGTGTTTCTTAAAGCCAGAAAGTTGCCATTTGAAATGACCTTAGTTTTGTGCCATGTCTGTGATCTGATTTTTTTCTACAAAATTATGCAACTGAATGAACATCTTCCAAGGCCGGTGATTGCATAATTTTTGCCAGGGTTTGTATATGACGTACTGTAAAGGTATGTCTTATGTCGTGATAGGGTTAAATTCAATTCTTTCAGTGCTTTTGCAGCGTTTTTTCACCCATTGAGAAAGTGCAAAAAATAACAAGGCAGCAAACGGGTTTTCCTTCCCATTTGCAGCATATTTTGCTGCGTTTTGGGGTCAATATAACTACGGTAACTTCAATAAACATGAACTATAGACAAATCACACATGTCATCTGCACCCAAACAAACCACAGCAAAAATGCAACAAAAAAAGCAAAAACGCAACAAAACCTGTGTCTTGAACTGCCATGAGAGCAGGCTTTGGCTGCAGAAAAAAATGGTACAAAATCTCTGCATGTGAACGTAGCCAAAAGACTCCATACACAATAGTAGAGTAGAGTGTGTTAATAAACCGCCTGATAAAATGTTACTATGTGACAAGCATATCACTAAAAATGTAAATAGAATATGGTTTGTGAATGGTAAAGTCTTATACATTTCATATATTCTTCGCTGAAGGAGCCGGATATGTGTTAGTGATGTAATCCAGTAATGGGGACAATGACCTACATTTGATAGGAATACAACATAGCCTAATAATATCACAGATCATTCATTAGAGAAAATCTTCTTCTACTTACCCTAAAGGGATTCCTAAAAAGCAGAGGCTTTGATAAGTCCCGTGCCGCTAGCGTTATTCATTCTTAGATACTGAAAAGTCTAGACTTTGCCATTTCTTCAGGAATCGATTCACATATTTAGAGACAGACCACTGGTTGTAGTGACTATCCGCATCTAACGCAGAGGTGACACAGTATACAGCCAGTGACTGTGCGCTTGTAAGGCCCCTTTCACACATCAGTTTTTTGCCATCAGTCACAATCCGTCAAATGTTGAAAAAAACGGATCCGTCACAGATTGTGAAGAATTGATGCAACGGATCTGTTTTTTCACCAGATACGACTAGCTGATCCAGCTAATTGGATCCTAAATAAATCGGAGCATGCTCAGTTAAAAAAAAGGAATCCGTCGCTGGATTCTGTCATTTGACAGATCCGGCGCCATAGGCTTCCATTCTAGCACATGACGGATGGCGATGGATCCATCGCTGTCCGTTTTTTCGACGGACACAAAAAACGGTACTATGTCCATTGTCTCCGGCCGCCGGATAAACAATTTTCGACGGATCCTGTGAACGACGGATGAAAAGTGAGGCCATCTATCCCAATCTGTCACTAATTCGCCAGATCCGTTTTTTTCAAAATTCGCCGGATTGAGACCGATGGCAAAAGACTGATGTGTGAAAGGGGCCTAAGTATGTGCTACTTTATGTGTGCCAGAGGATCAGGGGCGCAAACATATTTTGTAATATACAGTATATATATATTTTTGTGCTCATTTGCTGTGCTCTCTTGACCTTAGTCCCGTTCACATATGTACTGTATTTTTTGGACTATAAGACGCACTTTTTTCACAGAAAATTTTTGGGAAAAATGGGGGTGCATCTTATAGTCGGAATAAACGCACAAGTACTGTGGTGGCCTCATGAATCGGGCAATTCTGCGGTCTGACGCTGCAGGGCGATGATCACACTCCCTTCATAGGCTGGGGCGGCAGGTTTGCTGGTGCTCTGTGGTGCGGGAAGCTCCGCAGGCATTTTTGTGAAATCCCGGAGCCCCCCGCTCATCCATTACTGTGATGCGGTGGCCTCCAGGAAAATGGCCGCCGGCGGGGCATGCTCAGATTGAGATCTCGACACCCGAGGCCACCGCATCACAGTAATAAATGTGCGGGGGGTTCCGGGCTTTCACAAAATGCCGGCGGACCCCCCCAACCACAGAGAAACCACCGCCGCACCAGCCTGGGATGGGATTTCTCGGAGGCCAACGCATCACAGCAATGGATGTGCTGGGGCGCCGGGCTTTCAGAAAATGTTGGTGGAGCCCCCGCACCACGAGCACCGCCAAATCTGCCGCTCTAGGCTGGGATGGGAGTCATATTGCCGGACCACCGAAAAACCCCTGTGACCACGCTCCACCAGCGCTTCCGATCCCCCCCTGGTAAGCTGAATTCGGACTGTAAGACGGACCCCCATTTGACTCATTAATTTTTTTCCCCTATTTTCCTTCTGAAAATTTGGGGTGCGTCTTATGGTCCAGTGCATCTTATAGTCTGAAAAATACGGTACATATAACAAGCATGTGTAGTTTGCCTTGCAAATTGCTGAGTGATTTTATAACTGTAGAGATGATTGTATTCCGGTGGAAAAAAATTACTTCTTTTTAGTACAGATAGATGCAAATTATGAGAAACTTAGTGTGGTCATCATGTGCAAATCAGGGTGGAAATGCACTGGGGGCATATCTGCACTTGGAAGAAGCAATCTAGGTGCATTGACACGCCTCCAGTGGGTGTTATCTGATAGGAACTCATACTGGGAGAAGTGCAGGCCCCAGTGATAGCTCATACAGGGAGAAGTGCAGGCCCCAGTGATAACTCATACAGGGAGAAGTGCAGGCCCCAGTAATAACATACAGGGAGAAGTGCAGGCCCCAGTGATAACTCATACAGGGAGAAGTGCAAGCCCCAGTGATAACTCATACAGGGAGAAGTGCAGGCCCCAGTAATAACTCATACAGGGAGAAGTGCAGGCCCCAGTAATAACTCATACAGGGAGAAGTGCAGGCCTGTTATGATCCCAATGGCAAGGATCTCAGAGATTACAGCAAAAGTCTGCAAACATAAATACCAGCTCATAGGGACGTGGTAACTAGGCTGACCATATACCTGATCCTAGCACAAACACTAACAATAGCCGGGGAACGTGCCTACGTTGATCCAAGACGTCTCGCGCCAGCCGGAGAACTAACTAACCCTATCAGGGAAAATAAGACCTCTCTTGCCTCCAGAGAAAAGACCCCAAAGTAATACAAGCCCCCAACAAATAATAACGGTGAGGTAAGAAGAAAAGACAAACGTAAGAATGAACTAGATTTTAGCAAAGAGAGGCCCACTGACTAATAGCAGAAAATAGTAAGATGACTTATATGGTCAGCAAAAAACCCTGCAAAATATCTACGCTGAATATCCAAGAGCCCCCAAACCGACTAACGGTGAGGGGGAAGAATATCAGCCCCCTAGAGCTTCCAGCAATATCAGGAATCACATTTTGTACAAGCTGGACAAAAATATGAACAAAGCAAAATAACAAAAAATAAGGAAGCAGGACTTAGCTTATCTTGCAAAGAACCAGGACCTGAAGACAGGAGCAAACAGAAATGAACTGATTACAACGATGCCAGGCACTGGACTGAGAATCCAGGAAGTTTAAATAGCAACACCCCAGGCCTAACGAAGCAGGTGAGTACCAACCTGGTAAAAGACAATCCAAGTGCCAAATAACTAGTGACCACAAGAGGGAGCCAAGAAGTATAGTTCACAACAGTACCCCCCCTTTAAGGAGGGGTCACCGAACCCTCACCAAGACCACCAGGGCGACCAGGATGAGCAGCGTGGAAGGCACGAACCAAATCGGCCGCATGAACATCAGAGGCGGCCACCCAGGAATTATCCTCCTGACCATAGCCCTTCCATTTGACCAAATACTGAAGCCTCCGTCTAGAGAGACGAGAATCCAAGATCTTCTCTACCACGTACTCCAACTCGCCCTCAACCAACACCGGAGCAGGAGGCTCAACAGCAGGAACCACAGGCACAACGTACCGCCGCAACAAAGACCTATGGAACACGTTGTGAATGGCAAACGACACCGGAAGATCCAAACGAAAAGAAACCGGGTTAAGAACTTCCAAAATTTTATAAGGACCAATAAAGCGAGGCTTAAACTTTGGAGAGGAAACCTTCAGAGGGACATACCGAGAAGACAACCAAACCAAATCCCCAACACGAAGTCGGGGGCCCACACCGCGGCGGCGGTTGGCAAAACGCTGAGCCTTCTCCTGTGACAACTTCAAGTTGTCCACCACATGATTCCAAATCCGCTGCAACCTATCCACCACGGAATCCACCCCAGGACAGTCAAAAGACTCAACATGACCCGAGGAGAAACGAGGATGAAAACCAGAGTTGCAGAATAATGGCGAAACCAAAGTAGCGGAACTAGCCCGATTATTAAGGGCAAACTCCGCCAATGGCAAGAAGGTCACCCAATCATCCTGGTCCGCAGAAACAAAACATCTCAAATAAGCCTCCAGTGTCTGATTAGTTTGCTCCGTTTGACCATTAGTCTGAGGATGGAAGGCAGATGAAAACGACAAATCAATGCCCATTTTACCACAAAAAGATCGCCAGAATCTGGACACAAACTGGGATCCTCTGTCAGACACGATATTCTCCGGAATGCCGTGTAAACGAACCACATTCTGAAAAAACAAAGGAACCAGATCGGAAGAGGAAGGCAACTTAGGCAAGGGTACCAAATGGACCATCTTGGAAAAACGATCACACACCACCCAGATGACAGACATTCCTTGAGACACCGGAAGATCAGAAATGAAATCCATGGAAATGTGTGTCCAAGGCCTCTTCGGGACGGGCAAGGGCAGAAGCAACCCGCTAGCACGAGAACAACAAGGCTTAGCCCGAGCACAAGTCCCACAGGACTGCACAAATGACCGCACACCCCGTGACAAGGAAGGCCACCAAAAGGACCTAGCCACCAAATCTCGGGTACCAAAAATTCCCGGATGCCCTGCCAACACCGAGGAATGAACCTCGGAAATGACTTTGCTGGTCCATTTATCAGGAACAAACAGTCTGTCGGGTGGACAAGAGTCAGGTCTACCAGCCTGAAATCTCTGCAACACACGTCGCAAATCAGGAGATATGGCCGACACGATTACTCCCTCTTTAAGAATACCAGCTGGCTCTGAGACTCCAGGAGAGTCAGGCACAAAGCTCCTAGAAAGAGCATCAGCCTTAACATTCTTCGAACCAGGCAGGTACGAGACCACAAAGTCAAAACGAGAGAAAAACAATGACCAACGAGCCTGTCTAGGATTCAGGCGCTTAGCAGACTCGAGATACATCAGATTTTTGTGATCAGTCAAGACCACCACACGATGCTTAGCACCCTCGAGCCAATGACGCCACTCCTCAAATGCCCACTTCATGGCCAACAACTCCCGATTACCAACATCATAGTTCCGCTCAGCAGGCGAAAACTTCCTAGAGAAAAAGGCACATGGTCTCATCACAGAGCAACCAGAGCCTCTCTGTGACAAAACAGCCCCAGCACCGATCTCAGAAGCATCCACTTCAACCTGAAAGGGAAGTGAGACATCAGGCTGGCACAAAACAGGCGCCGAAGTAAACCGGCGCTTCAGCTCCTGGAAGGCCTCCACGGCTGCAGGGGCCCAATTAGCCACATCAGAACCTTTCTTGGTCATATCCGTCAAAGGTTTAACAACGCTAGAAAAATTAGCGATAAAGCGACGGTAGAAATTAGCAAACCCCAAGAACTTCTGAAGACTCTTAACAGACGTGGGCTGAGTCCAATCATGAATAGCTCGGACCTTGACTGGGTCCATCTCCACAGCAGAAGGGGAGAAAATAAAACCCAAAAAGGAAACCTTCTGCACTCCAAAGAGACACTTTGAGCCCTTCACAAACAAAGCATTATCACGCAAAACCTGAAACACCATCCTGACCTGCTTTACATGAGAATCCCAATCATCCGAGAAAACCAGAATATCATCCAGATAAACAATCATAAATTTATCCAGATACTTCCGGAAGATATCATGCATAAAGGACTGAAACACTGAAGGAGCATTAGAGAGCCCAAAGGGCATCACCAAGTATTCAAAATGACCTTCGGGCGTATTGAATGCAGTTTTCCATTCATCTCCCTGCCTAATGCGCACAAGGTTGTACGCACCACGAAGATCTATCTTGGTGAACCACTTGGCGACCCTCAGGATTGGGCTTTCTCGTTAGCGCCAGGAGATCCGGCATTGGCGGATATTGATGCGTTTTTTCTGGCGCTCGGATTGCTTTATGAGGAGCCTAATTTTGAAATTCAGGCAGAAAAAGCTCTATTGGCTATCTCTCAGGGCCTGGCATACTGTTATGATCCCAATGGCAAGGATCTCAGAGATTACAGCAAAAGTCTGCAAACATAAATACCAGCTCATAGGGACGTGGTAACTAGGCTGACCATATACCTGATCCTAGCACAAACACTAACAATAGCCGGAGAACGTGCCTACGTTGATCCTAGACGTCTCGCGCCAGCCGGAGAACTAACTAACCCTATCAGGGAAAATAAGACCTCTCTTGCCTCCAGAGAAAAGACCCCAAAGTAATACAAGCCCCCAACAAATAATAACGGTGAGGTAAGAAGAAAAGACAAATGTAAGAATGAACTAGATTTTAGCAAAGAGAGGCCCACTGACTAATAGCAGAAAATAGTAAGATGACTTATATGGTCAGCAAAAAACCCTGCAAAATATCCACGCTGAATATCCAAGAGCCCCCAAACCGACTAACGGTGAGGGGGAAGAATATCAGCCCCCTAGAGCTTCCAGCAATATCAGGAATCACATTTTGTACAAGCTGGACAAAAATATGAACAAAGCAAAATAACAAAAAATAAGGAAGCAGGACTTAGCTTATCTTGCAAAGAACCAGGACCTGAAGACAGGAGCAAACAGAAATGAACTGATTACAACGATGCCAGGCACTGGACTGAGAATCCAGGAAGTTTAAATAGCAACACCCCAGGCCTAACGAAGCAGGTGAGTACCAACCTGGTAAAAGACAATCCAAGTGCCAAATAACTAGTGACCACAAGAGGGAGCCAAGAAGTATAGTTCACAACACAGGCCCCAGTGATAACTCATACAGGG